>NC_133974.1:18961881-19655881 GCF_047716275.1 Strix uralensis
GTTGTCTAGCATCTAGCGTAGCAGACATGCTCTGACACCATCTCTGCAAAGGTGGCTGCAACGGATTGACAAAGCAGATAAGTCAAGTAGCCTAATAATTAAAGCAGTGCCTGGGAAGTGAGGGACATGGGTTTGAGGAGCACTTTCACCCTTCACTCTGACCCAAAATACATAAGGTATCATGTGCCTCAGGATAGGAAAGTCTCCCGCTTTCTCTCCATCACCTCCCCTTTGGGTTAGAGACCACAGACAAACATCCAGATCCCCCCTGACTGCTCAGCACTTGCCCTGACCACTGGGCTGTTGTGCTGGCAACATGCAGGTTACAGTTTTTATGGATGCTTGTTTATTGCCAAACTGAAAAATAGCCGTAGGTGAAAGAAAATCACCTGTTTCTCCAGAGCAGGCACATCTGACTGTGGAAAAGTCTTTAAAATTAAGGTCTAAGATATCTTTCAGGAAAAATTGATACTCCCAAAATAAATGCTGAGCAATCTGCTGCTCTCTAGAATGAGACTCCTCACACATGCTCACAACCACCACACTGCACAGCAGGGGGAAGCAGTAGTAACAGCATCTCTTCTGCTGCTTCTTATATGGTAACCTACCAACTACATACTGGCCCCACAATACAGAAAATCAACTTTTTCCAAGCCTTTTAGGAGTTGTGTGTGTGGCAGGGTTTTTGGTAGCTGGGGAGGGGGTTACAGTAACCCTCTGTGAGAAGCTTCTCAAAGTTCCCCCAGCTCCAAGTCAGACCCACCTCTGTGACAAGGCCAAGCCAATTAATGACAGTGGCTGCAGGGGAATCCAGAAGGAGGAGTGGGAATTCTGAGGAGGAATTGCAAGGAGGACACCTATGCAAACACCAAGGTCAGTGGAAGAAAGGAGAAGAAGATGGGGGGAGGTGCGCCAGTTCAGACCCCCTCCACAGCCCATGGTGAGATGGCAGGGCTGCCCCTCTTTGTCACCCATGGAGGTCTACAGTGGAGCAGCTGTTGACCTGCAGCTTGTGGAGGACCCCACACTGGAGCAGGTGTCTGTGCCCATAGGAGGCTGGGACTCTGTGGGAAGACGAAGCCCCCGCTGTTGTAGTTTGGTGCTGGGAGGATTGCAACATGCAGGAGCGACCTACACTGGAGCAGCTCGGGGAGAGCTACAGCCTGTGGGAAGGACTCACAGCAGAGAAAGATCATGGAGGACTGTCTCCTGTGAGGGGGGAATCATGATGGATCAGGAGAAGAATGAGAGGAGTCTCCCCCCCTTCCCCCCTGAGGAGAAAGAAGCAGCAGGACATTCCCTCTCTCCTGTGCTGCTGATGGGGAGGAGGTAGAGATATCAGAAGAAAAGCTAAGCCTGGGAAGAAGAGAGGGGTGAGGGGAACGTGTTTTTAAGATTTGGTAATGGTTCTCACTATCCTGCTCTGTCTGTTAAGTGTTGTTGTTGTTAGTGTACGAATTAAATTTATGTTCTTTTTTCTTCCCCTAATGAGTCTGTCTTTTGCTTGTGAACGTAATGGGTTAATCATCCTGCTCTGTCCTTATCTCCATTCCTGAACCTTTTGCTTTATTTTCTCCTTCCCAGTGCTGGGGGAGAAGTGGGAGTGAGCGGCTGCGTGGTGCTCAGTTGCTCCCTGAGCTTAAACCATGACCCAGTTCAAATCACATCATATCAGCAAGGTAGTTACCAAATTTTTCTTCTTTTTGAAAATACCAGGGATGGAGCTGTAATAACAATAAGATAATAAAAATAAGAAGGAAAAGAATCCCTTAGCAATATTTGTTTAAACAGAAGAAATAATTACATATAGGACTCTGTGTTGCAAGATTTTGTTTGTAGGCTGGGGTGAAAAAAACCCTAGATATCTGTTAAAACAAAGTCATAGCAATTTTAGGCATATTAAGCCACCTCTTTCATGATACAAGCTGACCTCTCTGCACCTGGGTTGTCCACCTTCCCATTTAGCAGTTGTCATATCATTGTTGAAGCCAATTCTGGGGATGAGGATGAAAGGACATTTTCAGCATTTGATAATAATCACTCTCCTAAAATTAATTTTTGGTGAGACAGCAAAGTAGTTCTTATGTCATTGCTATATTCCTATGTGATAATTTGAACATTTTTTTAACCAACAGAACATACACTGACTCAGTTTGGAGTGGCCAAAGACTAATCAGTGACTAAATATGAATCTTTAGGTTGGTTTGTTTGATAATATGCTTCATATAATAGATACAATTTTTTTCCCGTTTTCAAAACTATGCATTCCTTATGTAGCACTTGTAATTTATTATTTTTATTAATGGATTTTCTTAGAATGGTTGAATTCTTCTTTTCAACTGATTTCCAGTATCTAAATCTTAAAATTTTTAAACAAAAGGACAAAAAGTTCAGAAAAAACCTTTAATTATATATTCAGTCAATGGTTTGGGTCTTTTTGTTTGTTTGTTTGTGGGTTGTATTTTTTTAAAGATAGACTGGAGGATTGTACTTCAGGTAACTTCACATCCAAGGCTGAGTATATAAACCCCAATTTTAAAGTCAATGAACAGCCTATGGAAAATTGGATGTGGCCACAATGATTACAGCTAAACTAATAAACTAAACAAGGTCATCAAATCGGCCTGAGTACAGTATGAATTAAACCATTCATACTGTGAAATTTTTGGCACAGTTTTGGTCTCAGGCAATTAATGCTATCATGGGGACAATCCGGGAGCCAGCCCAGGCCAGGAAACACTCTCCATGGGCAGCTTGAGGAGGGTTAAGAGTTAAGCTGTATAGACATCAGCCTTTCTGTAACATTGTTCCTTAGGGCCAGCAGAGCAGCCCCAGGAAGTTTTATTTACCGCTACAAATGCAGTCAGTGGCAACAAAAGTGAAGGAAGTTTCGGGAAGGGGGAGGTTTGGTAGGAAACCGCTGTGCCAGAGAAACCTGATGCACTCCGAAGTCTGCTAAACCCATCGCTGGTTTAAGGTTAAAATACCAGGCACCATTTTAAGAATGTAAAAATCCAGGAAATTCAGATATGCTTCTTGTTCAAAGTTGGAGATGTTTTGAAAAAGTTTCTGGTTCCCCAGCACAAAGGATTAACTCAGTCTAGGTCAGCTTGTCTGGACTCAGGCATTTTCAACCCTCGCTTTAAATTCACCCTTTTTCCATGTTTGAATCAGAATATTACTGTTTTGCTTTAATTTAGTTAATGTAGAAGAGTGGTTTTATTGTTGTGGTCTGCTATTTTTATTACAATAGCAAAAAGAATTTTAAAAAAACAGTTATTGTGTCCAAGCTCCTGTAGATTTTACAAGTGAAAAAACCTATAAATGGTGTCTGACTAAAAAACTTGACATGAATAAGGGAGTCTGAGGCCCTGCCCAGCGAGGTATTGAGCAGTCTTGTGAAAGCTGGGCCAGATGGCTGTGTTAGGCATAAACAAAAAGAGTGAAGAGAGAGCAAGCAGTAAGAACCATTTAAGGACTACAGAGACAGGAGAGACTTTGACCCTTGGACCACCTCAGACTGTGGAAAAAAGATTTTTGTCAGGAATCATTCTGTAACTCAGAAGAAGAAATGGTCATGAGAGATACTCTTACCTAGGGCCTTACTACGCCTTTGTGACTTTTAAAGATTTCTCACAATAAGAAATCTTCTTTTTTTGCCCTTCTGTGTCTCAACTCCTTCTTTGGGAAAAAAATCCATTTCAGATTCATCCTTACATCATTCTGCCCTAATGAATCCCATCTGGAGGGACTTCCCCTTCATAATCATTGTTTTCCCCAGTTTGCAGCAGATCCACTACCCCTTCTTGACCCTTTTCTCCTGCCTTAGTTGAGGTTGGAGTCAGCACAGGATTTGGGTGCTCCCCACCATGGCGATAATGCTTACCTTCTAAGCATCCTTGAAGCCCCAGAACAGCATCCAGATCTCTGAATTACTTAAAAGATAAACCAACAAAAAACAGCAATAGAAATTCTGCACACTGAATGAAGATCACTTTATTGCTAAGGAAGAGAAATATTCGGCACAGAGAGGTAAAATTCTTCTCCTTTCCAATGTTTGAATACCCCAAGTAAGGGCTTTAGGCAGGCATTTTTATCCCCTCTAGCTGTTTTGAGGGAAGTCACCTACAGCTCCTAAAGAGCACAGATCAGTCTTTCCAAAATTACTGCTTTGCATCCTTGTTTCTGCAGTTTACACAGAAAAGCCATCAGATAACATGTATCAGCATCGCCTGCATCAGAGACCAGATACCTGGATTACTTCCAGTTCAGACTCCTAGGCTTGAGTATTAGTCTTTTCTGCTGCTCACTTCTGGCCCCTTCCACAAACTGTGGATGTTTTGCTGCTTGGGAGAGCAGTCCCATCAGAAGAGCAGGGTGATGTTCTGCTACAACCAAAAGTGTAAACTTTCTCCTGGGAATGAGGATGTGGGCATCAGCCCCTTCTTAAAAAGACATTTTAAAAAACTATACAGAAGGTGTATCCTACAAATACCTGTCATAATTTGGAATCAAAATCATTGCTCAAAACCAGGCAGAAAATGTATTTGCATGCAGGTCATGATTCTCTCAGGTGCATTTTCAATTCCTGGTGTAAAAGGAAAAGACCCCTCAACTGTTTTTTGTGGAGGGTGAAGTATGTTGTGAGCACATCTGAGGAGGAGAGGCAAGGATGCATCTTGCTCGGGTGCAGTATCAGCGCGTCAGCTCAGCCAAGTATGTGAGGATTGTCATATGAGAAAGATGCTGCAATGTGAGTGTCGACACATGGTTAAGTATTTTTCAGTAGCCCATGTGCAGTGTTTAAAGATCCATTTGTGGCTAACATCTAGTAAGAAGATGCATTGCTTTGCTACAACAAAGAGTGTTACCCTACAGACAGAAATGGAACATCTCCAAGTACTCGTGCTGTACAAAGCAGCATCTTTCTTAGTGTATGCCATTTTCCCTTGTGGGGGAAAAGACTTTTCCTGATACAGGAGCTGCAGTAAACTGGGAGTACAATGGAATAGCAGAGGGAATTCACAATAAATTTTTGGCTAAGTTTTGGGCTGTGAAAATGTTGGGTTTAGGGCAAGTTTCATTCCCTTCAGTGGGTCTTGTGCCAGCCTTGTTACTGCACTGCCATGTGGAAACTACTAGAAATAAAAAGACGGATCCTTTGAAAAATATTTTAGTGGACTTGATGAGACAGAATAAAAGAAGGGCCAAGTTATGAAGGGTAGGGATAGGGGATGCTTGCTGACTGCCTGCAGGTCATTCCCAAATCAGTTAGAACAGATGCAGAGGGAAAAAAAAGCAGGTTAAAAATAAACAAAACAGATTTTCACCCACTGCAATCACTGCCTCTGCCAGGCTTACCACTGGAGACTGGCTTCCCAGAGTGAAAGAAGAAAGACTTCAGATTGCACAAAGGAATATTAATAGAAGTAATGGATGAACTTAAGGAAGTAAAAGGACTAAGATGAACATAACTTCCTTTTGGTGAGAACAGATGGGTCATGGAATAGTCTGAGGGGTAACTAATGGGACATTGATGCTAAATTGAACGAAATAGACAATTAGCAGCTGAAGAAAAATCTGGGAAACAGTAAATAATGTTAAGAGCAGGCCAGTTCTACAGAGTGATCTGAGATTCATTATAAATATTACTTAGCAGCTCACATTTTAATATATTCAACTACAAGGAAATGGGTCACATTTATAAGATGAGATTCAATTTTAGCAATCAGTAACACTGAAGATGATACAGGGTCACAGTAGTCAACCAATTGAGCACCCATTTCCAGCACTATTAAGTGTGGAAAGAACCCGTGGGAACTTTTGAAGTGGAAACAAGGAAAATTATAAAGCAGTAGTACTGTGGCTCTCCTTGGCAATAATGAGAGCATTACTGTCAGTTCTGGTGTCTGTGCTAAAAGATATTAGAAAAGGCTGACAAAAGTTATACGAACCAGTCATGTTCAGGAAAAACATGTTTCAGCCAGAGGACGCTCATAGTTTACAAGTACTGCTTTTGAGAGAATGTTTTTCAGTGAAGAACGTTCTTCATATGAAGAATTAACATGAAATTTTATATAAAAATAACTTCTTACAGTGATTAATTTTCTATGCATTTCATGCATTCCTCATCAATTAAGGTCTTCAAATAAAGACTGGGTGGTTTTCTAAAGGACAGCTGCTCTATCTCAACCAGGAGTTATGGGCTTTATTCAGGTATTACCAAGCAATATTCTGTAGTCTGTGTTGTGCTGGAGGTCAGAGGTAGCAGGGAATGCAGTCATTTCTGACCTTACAACATAAGTTAGCATTGGGAAAGCTTCAAGTGCGTTGCAAACATACAAGTGGTAGCCATTTCTAAGAATTCTCATCAAATGTCGGTTGTGCATAATAAACATCTGCCTCCATTGGATTTTAATACCTTTTCAAGGGCTTCATTTTCATTATTTTGAACATCAGAGATGCAGAATGAGAATCCAGATTTATTTTCTGCTGAATAGTTCTCTGTTAAAAGAAAGTAACCTGTGCTTTACCTTTCTGTACAGAATGACACAAGTTTTGTATCAAGTACATTTCTCACATTGTTACATGAAATCCCTTGACTAGCCCTTGCAGGTTCAGGAACGAAGCACTCTTAAAAACCCTTAGAAAAAAAGGAAACCTGGATCCCTATCCTTTGTATTTAGTTGGAAGGGAAAAGCATTCTCTTGTCAATCCATCAAGATCTGTGATTTAAGCCTTAGCTGTTAAACCAAGTAATGACATGAGCTGATGTGATTATATACTTACAGGTACCAAATGCTCATCGTTAAATATAAGGACATACCTAAGGAGATGTGTAATCTAAATAGCACCAAGTCCTTATGACCATCCACCTGCCCTATTTCTTTCACATTTGATTTTATTTTTTAATAAAACTGATGCCGGAGGTGCTACTTAAGAAGCTCAGAGAGGCAGGAGAAACGAGTTCCATCAGCTTTATAATAAATGGGTGTGTAAGAGGAAATCAGCCATAGGGCAAGCATTTGGAGGCGAGATATTGAGAACACCTGCTCCTCCCTCAGCACACTCGTGATTAAACATTTTACCTAGTACATGAACTCAAATGTATTATGTTAAACTGGGGTCAAAAGGCACAATGTAATTACAGTTGTTATTAATATTACAGAGACCACAACGGATAGAAATCATATTGGGCATGACTACGTGTGAGTGTAAGAAGGAGTAAATCTCCTTGGGGAAGAAATTACATTTTGGGTGGAGATTACAAAGAATGTTTTACTGGAATTCTCAAATTCTGTAATAGTAGAAAAATGTTAATCTTTGACTTGTTCTTCGAACTTCTATCAGTAAAACATGAAAATAAATTTAAAAACTCCCTCTTAGTCCAAATCAACCCTCTTCAATGTATTCTGGTTTCTTGACATGATCTGAATATTTTTGTGTGAGGCAAGGCTTAAAGATGAAATTTCATGCATTTTTTACCACAACAGCTGCACAACTTGGAGCCGGTGCTGCTCACAAGGCCATGAAGGAGAGTGGGAATTAACGTTCTGGTGTAGTGTCATGGTTTAACCCTGGCCAGCAGCTTATCACCACCTAGCCGCTCACTCATTTTCACATGAGTTAGAAAACTTGTGGGTTGATATAAAGACAGTTCAATAGGTAAAGGAAAAGCTGCACACACAAACAAAACAAGATAAGGAATTTCTTCACCACTTCCCATGTCCAGGCAGGTGTTCAGCCATCTCCAGGAAAACAGGGTTCCTTCACATGTAATGGTGACTTGGGAAGACAAACACCATTACTCCAAATGTCCCCCTGCTTCCTTCTTCTTCCCCCAGCTTTTATTGCTGAGCATAACATCGTACAGTGTGGGATATCCTTTTGGTCAGTTGGGATCAGCTGTCCCAGCTGTGTCCCCTCCCAGCTTCTTGTGCATCACCATCCCACTCGCTGGTGGGGTGGTGTGAGAAGCAAAAAAGGCCTCAGTGCTGTGTAAGCACTGCTCAGCAATAACTAAATCATCCCTGTGTTATCAACACTATTTTCAGCACAAATCCAAACCATAGTCCCATACAAGCCACTGTGAAGAAAATTAACTCTGTCCCAGCAAAACCTGATATGTTCTCCATCCCTTATTCCATATCATTTACATCATGCTCAGGCCTCACACTATCCAATAGATACTCATTAATGACTACCCCATTTCCCATCCTTTGTAATACTTTTCCCACACTTATGATACACAGATATCATTCCCTTAGTCTATGGAGCACTTCTGTAAAATGTCCATAAATGTCCATAAAATGTCCATTGAGTTAATTTAGTCCATGACTTTGGGCTCCATCTGTTATGGTGGTGATAGGAGAGGTGGTGCATTGCATGGAGTTATTGGGCACCAAACCCATATCAGGTCAGGTCACTGCTGCACTTGGACTGCTTTTTGTAAGGCTCATAATCCATTGGTTTGTGTGGCTTCTGTTGTAGTACTTCCTATAAAATGCAACTCAAATCATGGGTTACAAAAATTTAAAGGTATTTCCGTTACAGTCTCCACCTCTGGTCCCTTTGGACCAGGCCAAGGGTTTAACACTGCAATAAATTTCTCCCCTTGTACTTGATCCAGCATGGACTTATCCACAGGCTGCAATCCCTTAGGGGTTTACCTGTCCCAGTGTGCCTTTATCTTGAGTCAGATTAACAAAATTAAACAAACACATCAATTTCAAAAATATTTTTTTTCCACTTAACAAATAAAATACCAAAATACAGTAATTTTGTCTTCAGTGTTGATATTTTTGTACACTTTTTGAACATATGGGAAAAAAAACCATATTACATTTCCCGTCTTGATTCAAGACAGGAAATAGGTGGTTTTTTTCACAGTCTTTGATTAACTTCTAAAGATCCATTTCTAATTTAATCACAATTTCTACAGACAAATCATTACTGCAGTGAGCCACCTTTCACCAGCTGTTGTGAGAATGGCACCACAGCGTTAGACATATCCTGCAAGGAATTTCACAAAATATGTATTACTTGGATTTTTTTTAATATATAAGATGAATATTATGTACAAGCTCTTAATATTTATAGGAATACTAAACTCTCAAAGTAAATAAAATATAGTAAGAAGTAATAACTAAAGCTCTCCATAAATAAGGTAGAAAAGTGCAGTTGCTCCCAATGCAACAGTCAAGTACATCTAAATAAAGGTAGCAGTTCTGGTTTCTTACCAGAATCTTTCATCAAAGTTCAGGGACAGATACTGAGCACATTTGTATTCTGCTGCCTTTATTTATATTGAACAGCACTTTACACCACAGAATTATTCTACAGGACAATTACTGTAAGGGGTGAGATGCCATGTCCCTTTTATCCTGTAATCTGTTTCTGACCATAATCAGTAGCAATTATTATACAGAAAGGCAAGTATAAAATATGGTATGTATTAGACCCCATCCTGAAAGGCTCAAGTCCTGAATCTTTCTATCCCTGACTTAAAAAGAAAGGACATTATAATTAATTTTGAGTGTTGAGCAGCCTTGTTACTGGAATGAGAAAAGAAAATTTTTTTCTAAATCTTACCTAAGTTTGACTTTAACAATTCCCTGTGGCAATGTGTTACCTAGTCTAATTGCACAATTTAAAAATTCTTTGTTGGTTTTGAAGCTTAGCCTGTTTAAATTAATTGAAAGGTCACTTGCTCATGTATTATAAGATAGATTGTGATTTCTACAATCAGTCCCATATGTTGTTGATCGAAAGGCTTAAGTTGCTTAAAATTTTGTGACTTTACCTGTTTGCAATGAAAATTTTCCGTCCCAGATATCTGTCACTGTTTGATTTTCAAAAAAACCCAAAGATCAGTTGAAACAGGGAAGTAGTTTCTTCCAGTGACACCAGAGAAAAATACCCTACATTTTTATGTTAAGTTAATCACACAACTCTTCAAACTGAAAAGCTTTGCATATTGTTTGGCTTTTGAGCAGGAACTGGAAAACTGAAAGTATGTTGTCTTGGTGTTAAAGGTGTGCCTTTATTCCTCCTGTCATAATTATTCCAGATACGATCAGGTTTTGAATTTCAAGTTTTAAACCAGCAAATTTTAGTTAACTGATGCTCTGTAAAGCACAGTGACTGAATTCTTAACATTCCATCCAGAATTAAGAATTCAACTACACAAAGTTGCAATACAAGGACATAGTTGCAAAAATCCCAAATATACAGGATTTACGCCATTCCAGAATTGAATTCACACATAGAGTTAACAGTCTCTTTGTCCTTATGTAATAGTCTTTAATTCTATAACACTCTATTTTTAATTTTTGTCAACCTTTAAAACATGGAGGAAAAGTTAATCAAAACAGAGTAAACATTTAGCTTGTCTTTTCATTCTTGCTAGGGTCAGCACAGCCCTTCTGTATGTGTCCCCTACAATCTTCTCTCACACTCCCGCCACACAAACTTCTTACCTGCTCCTCAGATTTCATAAAGAAGTAGAACTAGGACAGTCTATCACATATAATTGTGATATCCTCACTAAAGAAACATGAAAATGCATAGACCCGTCCTGGCCTGTAGAAATTCTGATCCATCTAACGGCCTTCTATGATGGAGTGACTGTCAGTGGACAAGGGATTTCATCTACATAGACTCCTACAGATGTCATGTATATAGACTACATAAGGCCTTTGATACAGTCCCCACAACATTCTTATGGGGATAAATTGGAGAGATATGGGTTTGATGGATGGATTGTTAGATGGATAAGGAACAGACTGGATGGCCACGTCCGAAAAGTTACAGTCAATGGCTCAACGCACCAGTGAAAACCAATAATGAGTGGTGTCTCTCAAGGGTCCTTAGTGGGACCAATACTATTTAATATCTTCATCCACTACATAGACAGTTGGATTGAGTGTACCCTCAGCAAGTTTGCAGGTGACACCAAGCTGAGTGGTGCAGCTGATATGTTAGAGGGAATGGTTGTCATCCAGAGGGACCTTGACAGGCTTGAGGAGTGGGCCCATGTAAACTTGATGAAGTTCAGAAGGTCAAGTGCAAGATTCTGAACCTGGGTTGGGGCAATCCCCAGTATCAACACAGTATGGGAGATGAATTGATTGAGATCAGCCCTCACTCCATCATGTAACTCTTTCCATGATCCACTTAAACCAGATTTTTTTAGATAGTCGTGTAACTGAAACTATGCCATTCTTACAATGCATCTGAAGCCCAAACTAGGATTTTAGAGTTAATTTCATCAAGAATTCTGTAGATACCACTAGTGTTCTGTCAACATTAGACTGCTAGACTCTGCAATAAATGCAGAAAAGATAACCTAGGATATGCAATTAACATGTTCAAAAAATCCACAGATCAACGCACTTCCAGGAAGCTAGCAATCCTCTAGATAAAACCAATATTCTCTGGTATTTAGTTGAACTTTCAGATAATGCTACAACTTTTTTTAGAAATAGTCACAGAACCCAATTTATCAAGACAAAAAAACCTCTTAGCAGGGGGATACTCTTCTTGTGAAATAAATTTTAATTTAGTAGGAGATGCTCATGTCATCACATAAAGTTATTGCTAGGAAAGAAAGACTTCAACAACTGTATACACCTGTGTGTATACAGCACATAATGCTAAATCTACACAGAAAATAATTAAGCAATTTTAGTTTACACTGGAAGAAGATTATACTTTCAAAATAGTATTACCACAAATTCCCCTCCTAAAATATCTAAATTTAAATAACTTTCTTCTCTAAAATCTCCAAAATCATCATCATCATAACTTCTGATAGAACTACCAGATAGAACTAAGTCTTGCCTAAAATGCTGTCACCCTGTATGGTTGAAAACTGAACGGGAATTCTTGCGACTGTTGGATTGAATTCTCAATGAATAAAGGACATTAGAGTCCAGTTGCAAGTGGGTGAATGTTTCGGAAAACATCCACTCCATCTCTGACCTCTCCGTCATGCTCCTCCAGGGATACTCACAGAAAGCAAGCACGAGCGGAGCCTGGAAGCTCGAGTTTTTAGCTTGACAGTCTGTAAAAAGCCCTAGACTCAATAGGGATATTGTTCTTTAGACCCCCCCTATAACCAAAGAATACAGTTTCATGATCTGTTCAAGCTAATCTGTAACTGTGCTGTGTTGAAAGGGTCAAGCCTATCCCAAGCTCCTGAACAAGCCTCATGTTCCTGCTCCTCCTTTGTAATCAGCTGTTGGCATTGTATAGCTGTGGATCTGAATCTTTTTCAGAATTAATTTTTGGTATTACTATGAGGTGATTTGGAAATATGTGCCTGTATATTTTTGGGTACTGTTCTGTAGTGTAGGGATGAACCATGTATCTGTGGGTCAGAAGAGAGGGTGGAACCAGCAGCTGGAGTTTAGGTTTTTTATGGACCTTCATTGCTTACAACAACATCATTGCTTCTAACCTTTGGAATCTCCTGTTTCTTTGTCAGAGAAGGTGAAGGGAACATAAACCCCAAAGCACATCTGCTGTTGCTAGCAATATCAGCTGGAAATTCCCTCTTGCAGAATAGCCAATATTGTACACAGCAGAGCAGATGAAACTGTGCTGTTTGCTTCTGTGAAGGTATTTTTTTATTTTCGCCCTCCTATTCCAGTTCCAGATACCATATAAACATCTTATTTGGCTTTGTGCTGCTCTTGCATCTGGGTATGCACATAAGTCCGGAATGCACCAAAGATCCCTGTCTGACTTGGATTTCTGTTATATCAGAACATCACAAGGTTCTTAAAATGTTTAAATGTAGCATGTAATTTCAAGGAAGAAAAACAATGTCAGATTCAATTGTGAGTAACTTTTTCTGTCATTCAGCAAATAAATTAAATATCTTTTTCTTTTTCATTATTTGAGCAAGTATAGTTACAGTTTCTGGTGCATTTTATTTTCAGATCTGTCTTACAGATTGCAAGGCTGAAATAATGATCCCATTGGAACCTAAAATAATTTTTGTCTTTGACTTAATGGCTCCTAGATTTAACCCTCACATTCTTTTAATGTGTCTAGTGATGGCTAGTGCTAAGCAAATCATAGATGCTTAACAAATACATAGATAATAGTAACTCACAATAATTATAATTAGGGATACTGAATGCATAGCTCAGCCATGCTTATTTTTATAGCTGGTGAACTATTCCACTCAAATGAATAATCTCATTGAAGCCAGCGAGACTTGGAGGGGGTTAAATTTAGCATATCACACGTGTCTCTGTAGAGCTGGAGCCACAGCTTGTATAACAGAACGTTCCTAATGTTCCCCAGGACAAGCATGGAAAAGTGACTTGAACAAACCATTAGATGACCACAGAAAAATGACTTAAGGATGTGACCCTCACAGGCCTGATTTCCTGCAGGCTACAGATGAACAGCAGTGCAAGCACTTAGAATAAAAGTTGTCTGTTTCTCTGGTCTTTGGAAAAAAGTTTGGGACAATTTTCTTTTATTTTCCTTGCATTTTTTACTGGAAGAGGTAGTACCGAAGGATAATTCTCACACAAATATTCACAGGCTTAAACACTTAAAAAACTATTTTGATGATTTTTATAGAGAAACAAGGCTTGCAGATAGTTTCATTTAGTCCTATTAACAATTTGAAGACTCTGCTATATAGAAAATACACTGGTGACAAGACAGTGTCCTTGTAATATTCATAAAGGTGCTGGCTAGGCTCAGCTACAGTCTGGTGTTTGTACCCAGGAGCTATTTTTTCACCCTTACTGTTATTTTTGCAACTCTAATGTATGAATCATGAAGAGAGCCTTCCTGCAGAAGCACATTATTATCCACCAACAGCAGCTCCTTGCATTTGCCACAACATTCCCTCAAACCACCTATTGTTATGAGGGTGCTGCTGTTGGTTAAATGCTATTATACAAATAACATTAATCATATGTGCCTGAAGTTAATTCTAATTGCTATGCTCTCTGCTTCTCTTCTCTTTTCCTCTATATTTCCTCCAGTAACTCTCAGTAGAAGAACTGCAGACCCACTGTTTCTGTGTCCTTCCTGAAGACCAAAGGAGGAACAGAGCAATCCCTCTTTGAGTTGTGGCACCAGTTAAAAAGAAAATAAAAGGTGCTTTCAAGTAAGAGAAATGAGAAACCCTGATTAAAAAAAAAATGTTTTGTGACTGGATTTACAGCAGGAGCAATATTTGAAGCAGTGTCTTAATTCATTAAAGCACCAAAGCTCACACAATAGCAGCTGCTGACAGTGGCAACACACTGCCCAGTTGGGACTGACTGATGGGTTCAAAGGTTATTGCTGGGGTTGTGGGGAAAGAGAACGCTGGTAAGCTGCACCATCACCACCAGGCTGAAAGTGGTCTTGTTGCTCACAGTTCCCAGTGATGATCAAGAGTTGGAGTCCTTGGGGTCAATGGATCACAAATGGCACTTTTGAAGAAAAGAGGACAATCAGACAAAAAGGCAAGTAGCAACTCTACACACCTATGCAGCACAAGGCAAATGTCTATGCAGAATCAGGGTCCGTTATTATCTGGGGTACACACCCTCTCCACTTTCTTTCTGGGTGGATGATCCACTATATCCTTTTCCAGAATTAGACACTACTACAACTTTTGGCATATTATTTTTTATTGTGAGTGACCACAGCTGCTGTTCTTTGTGGCCAGATGAGTGCTCTCCATACCAGTTAAATTATATTCTGAGTAGATCTACTGGATCTGACACTCTTGGGAAACCCAGGCACACAGACACTGATGGTGTGGTTCACTGTGTCTGAGTCAAGAAGTCTGCAATACAGAAAATGTATGAGCTAGTACCCCCTGTCTCCTTTTATAATAATTTGCCCCATTAGTGTTAGGTATCTTTTTTTTTTTTTTTTTTTTTTTTTAATTAAATGCTAAAGGTCCTCATTGTTACTCTTTGATTGTGAAGTGAGACTCAGTTGCCCACCTTGGGACACTGATATCCTATACTAAGGATGTCCACAGCAGGCCAGAGGCCATACAGCAGGCCATACCTTGTCAGCGAATCCCAGGCATGTCTGAATGTCCCTCCACAGGCTAACGTACACAGCACCCTGGGCTATTGACATGGTATATGATTTAAACATTTATAACAGCAGTGAGTACCATAAATTTATTGCCTAGTATTACAATGTTACTTATATCGTTCTCTCACACTCTTGACTCATCCTGTTTCTTGCATGCTGAGCAGCTATTTCCAGTATGTTGACCACCGTGACATCTGACTGAGGGGTCAGAGTGAAATCAGGGATTGGTTCCGTGCAGAGTGTTGTTTCTTGAGGGAAGACAGCTTTGTGAGGATTGGAATGAGGACAAAACTCTCTCTCTCCATGCTTTTTTTCTTCTGAAGTCTGTGCCCCTTCATGCCCATCTCCTATGCTGAATTTTGTTCTAAGTTCCTCTTTGCTTAGTGTTAATAAAAAAGTGAAGCTTGACCAGAGGGAGATTTATGGATACAACCAGGTACTTTAATTTCCTTTCTGAAGACTGTTCAGAGCTACAGCTTCACACTGTCCCTACTGCCCAGTCTGTAACGTTTCCTCTCCATCTTTCTGTTCAGCATTTTAAGGGAGGTGTCTGAGGAGTGAGAGACACATCACAGCCTTGGGATGACATTCATTTCTGCGTATCCTTGTCGTGTTCAAATGGTGAGCTCAGGCTGCTTGTAGCTCTGATAACAGCTACATGCCTCCTTGGCTCCATTCTTACAGATGAGAAATGACACCAGTATTCTGGAGGAAAATTCATCCCCAAATTATCAAGGTGGATTTTAAAGACTTGGCTTTTTTTGAATAAGAAGCATTTATTAGCTGTCTGGGTGCTAAGATATGGTTAGGCAACAGTAGTGCCTACTAGAACCAAACTGATAAGATTTTGACTTTTTAAGCGTAGAAGGGAATAGTTATTGCTAAGATATAGCTGAGTTGGCACAACTGTGGATGAACTAGAGGAGCAGAAGAAACAGAGCTGCTTTTTTTCAAAGGTCATCCATCCTCATACTCATTTTTCCTACTTCATAATTAGTGTGAGGACATGCTATGTGAGGACCCCATCTCAGTTTCCTTCACCTATTGTACTTAGCAGATCTAGTCCAATCCTAGCTTTCCTGCATCCATTTCCACAAGTGTCTGTACAATTGGAAACAGGCATTTCTCCAACCAAAATGCTCTTTGAAATCATTGTGGTTGTGCCAAGAAAATGTTTGGCACAAAATCATCACAATGTTTTTTTACAGACATGCTGATAATTTCTTCAGATGATCTAATCTATTAATACCTGAGGTTGACATTTATATCTGGAAATGGAATACAACCTGTCTGTATATATGCAGTCCCTTCTCTAGAAAAGAACAAAAGTCAGCCAGCTTCCAAAACTCCCTGGTTCCAAACAGTCAGTTGAAAGTACTGGAAATCAAACAGGTAATTATTTCCCTTCACTTCCAATGCAACAGATTTTTAAACTGATTTTTAACAGATAATAAAACTGTCAATAAAATGCTGCTCTCTCAAACAATAGGCTAAAAATTGTCCTATAAAAATACACATTCTTCTGTTAAAATTATATTCTTCTATAGCTTCTATTATAATTATGTTTCTAATATTGCTCAATTTTATATAAGCACACATTTTTTTAACAATTTTTTTTATATTCAACCAAAAATGTTGATCAGCAACTCAAATTGTGCATCAAAATAATTTAATTATCCTATAAAATTTCAAAGGTGCTGGAATGCCCAGATGTGATCCAGAGCTATACCCTTACTTAATTATTGCACTCCTGGTACTTCAAATTTTGATTTATTGAGATAGAAGAATCTTGCGCTACTGTCACGAATATCTATTCTGCTTAGAATGGCTTCACTTTGAAAGGTGTTTAGCCCAACCTGATCTTCCTTTAAGTGGGTAAAGTGCAGAATGATTTAATGCATATAAACTTTCAGTTAAGTGCAATAAAGTCACCAGCGTGTCATGCACCACTGTCAAATGTCTGTGTTCAGTGAAATGCCTAACTTTTCCAATAAGACAGGTGACCTTCCCTTGGCTGGCAGTCTCCATTCCTTGGACAGTACTAATCCCTTGTAAAGGGTTTGGCATGAACCCCTCTGTCTCTGCTGTATGTCTCATCAGTGTGCATGGCAGGCTGTGAATATTAAAGGACAAAGCTGTGGTGTTAAGGAGTAAGAATGTTAAAATGAGGTTAACCTGTTTGTATGAACACCTGTAGGTTTTGTGTGTGGGCTTGATTGTTATAGTTTGGTCTGTGCTGGTGTGAATATTGTTGTTGGCCCACAGAAGCCCTTGGTGGACTTCATCAGAAAATGAAATGCTCTGATGCTAGGTTCATATTCCTGTCCAAAGCTGGAAACTCTCAGAGATCCATCTGCTAGAGAAATTACTCAGGAACCTATCTAGAAGGTTGAACAGCAGCTCTAGCTAGTGCACCAGCTGCAGCCAAAAGGACCATGAAGCCCCCATTAGCACAGAGAAATGCCTGCCCAGAGCATTTCCCCACCTTCCAGCAATGTAAGACTCAGGATTTCTGAACTAGAGGTGGTGTCTCCATTTAACAGTCCTGAACCGATTTAGCTGGCTTAGGAGGCCACAGAGGGTGGCTGTGGCATTGCTGAACCATTGTCTGAAGTGCCTACCCCAAGTCTTTGGTGAGTGTCTGACTGACTGTCCCACACTGAACTCTCTGATGTTTTGCAGTAAATTAGTGAGATTCAAATTGGCTATATCTGCGCAAGCTACAAGCAGTCATACTTCATGTGAGGCTGTTCCGTGGTCCAGACACAGATGACCTTCAACAGCAATTTTTGAAGAAATGTGGCTGGAATTGATGGCTTCAATAGCTCATTAATTTACAGACCTAATTATGACCATTTAAGGTCACTGTTAACTCCCTTTTTGCAGGTTCTTTCAGAAGAAATATCCTGTAATTGGGGGATGTGGAAAGGGCGAAGACAGGGTTAGTTTATGTCTTTCTTCATATTCCTGCTCATCACTACAAATTTACATAATCCAAAGAGATATCACTTCATAGCCAAACACCAACCTAGAATTAGCATAGGGCAGATCACTCAGTGCTCCCCCGCCCCCCAGATGCCCGGTTAGAGGAAGTGATGGCTTTTCCGAGTACAAATTCGGCTGGAGCATGGCAGGCACCAGCTGGCTGCCGGGCCAGGCTGCCTGGGAGCACCGATGTCTTTCTTATACCACCTGACTGCTCAAGCTGCCAGCATCTGATTGACCACTACTCTCCTGACTTTTTCATGAAAATGTTGAATGCTCTTTACCTTGCTCTACAAAATGAAAACAAAGTCTGAAGTATTGACATTTTTGGCAAAATGAAATTCTTGCCTCTGAGCAAGGCCCAGGCAGCGCTCCACACTAACTTTAAATTTTCTCCCTTGTGCCATGAAATGTAATTTATATGTCTGTTGATTCTTAACTAAAAATTAAGAAAATAATACTTATAAAAAAAGACACTTTTATTCTTAAGAAAGAGCCATACATTTTGAGTGGGACTTCTGGTTAAAATGGCATCAACTGTTTTTTTTCAAGTGATGATCAACAGAAAAATTAGGAAGTAATGGTCTGAAAAAAAAAAAAAAAAAGGCAGCTTGATTTTTAAAGTTCATTTCCAAACCAAAGTTTTCATTTAGAATATCTTAATATGAAATGTTAAAATGCTAAAATTAAACTTTTCTAAAATTCTCTTCACTTCTTGCTTTTTCTACTCACCATGGAATAGGTTCATGAACAGTTGCTGACACCATCATATTTGTAGTTAATACAGCGCTCATTTGAAATATTTCATCTAGCTCTCTTCATGACATTTTTATAGGCACAAAAAATTAAAGCAAACTGTCCTGGGGCATTGCAATTTTTGTGAACGACTTAAAATATGATTTACTTGCCTTCATTTACATATGTAAAGACTTGATATATCTAAAACAAACTAAACACATTGATTTCCAGGAGTAAAGATGATCAGTTTTGAATATGGAGCATGTCAAGTCAATGTTGTCTAGCAGTCACAGCTTAGTAACTCAAATATGTTTATTTTATTTTAGGAAATAACTAATAGCCTCTCTCAGGTTAATTGCAATGTATTTGTCATGTAACAGTGTCAATTTGTCTGGCCAGTTTAGAAATCTGATCCTTTTATTTATCACTGGAAACCTAAATTTGTAATGCTCACGCTGCTCATCTATCACATCCAATGATAACTAAAGGGAAGAAAACATCTTTCCTTTTTTAAGGGTTAGAAAATTAAATACTTTGGTATTCATATTTTATTTATACACTTTGAACAGAATATCAGCAAGAAAATTGCAGTAAAACATCTTACAAATGAAATTTTTTTCTCCTTTTCCAAGGGCTACCAGTAGTCCGTTACTGTCTAAAAGCATGTCTATTGTATAGATACAATATACAATATTTCACATCTACTGCACTTGGATTTCAACAATCAGCTTCTTTCAAAGACACCCTGACAATTCAAATGGTGAATTATTAAGTCTGGATAACAAGGACAATATTCACTTTCTTTGTACTGCTCCAGCTAGAGTGGAAGACTCTATTAATTATCAGACCAGAAATGGGCTGGGATTTGCTTTGTACCCTGCTAAGCAGTTTAACTGGAAGAGATGGGTTATATATGACACTAAATGACCTTTCTAAAAGCTTGTTTTTCCACCAACTGCTTGTGTTGAAACCAATTGCAGAAGTCATTCAAAATGAGCTGTTTATTGCTTCCTAAATGCATTTACTGCATGCCAGATGTCCATTTCAAAACATTCTGCTGTGTGCCTTTTAACTGACCCTACACTGAGACGCAACTGCCCATATCCATTACTCTGGAAATGTTGCTCACTTAGCAGTGGGCTGCCAGCCCAGCAAGAACTGGGGGAGACCTTCTTCGGTACCAGAGAGATTAGGAGGAGCAAACACAACTCCTTAGAGGAGATGGGTCCAGGTCCCACTAGGAAGAGCGATTGCAGCCTGGAGTAAACCAAATTGTCAGTGTTATCTAGCAAACCAGCTGACAATAACAGCAAACACATGGCAATGCAAACTCCCAGCATGGATGCTTGTGAGGTCCCTGCAATTGCCTCCTCTGTTATGGTGTAGAGATACTTTTTAACTGAGCTGTGTTTTCTAGTGAGCCTGTTGCGCTGGGCATTTTTCTCCTGTCTCCTTAAGCTACTGCTGCCACGTGTGTCCCTGGCATTTGTCCTCCTAGCCCACGGCAGCCACCAGTGGCAAGGCTTAAATACACTTTTACCCCTACTTGGTGCACATGTTTAGGTGTGTGCTCTCCGGGATGGCATCATCCTTGCAAACACTGTGCTTGGTACATGTTGGTCAGAGGAGCTTCCTGAGAGTGATGAACATGTTGGATCCAATTCCCCACTTGCATCAATGGACCTTAAGTACAGCAAATTTAGCAGGGGCATGACAATTTCTGCCTTTAATGCTCCTCAGCAATTTTGTGGGATTACTACACCTTGGGAACACACTAAAATTTTCCTTAAATCTTACCTTAAAATGTTCACTTGGTCCTTCAGTAAGGTGTGACTTGCATATATGGAAGTTAGGTGGTCTGTTTGGTCAGTTTTCTTCACTTTTAAAAATTTTCTGTATTACCAAATCCAAAAGCAGTTATTTTATTGTTCTCTCCTTGCAGGAAGTTATATACTGACTCTCTCTGTTAATATAATCTGAGATTTCTTATTGTAAATGTTCTTGCTCCCTTCATGGTACCCTGTAAGTGAGATCTGGATGGAAATGAAAAAAGCATGAAATGAAAATAAAATTTCAATCTAAATTAGGATTAAAGAAAAAAAAAGGAATGCTTCCACAGTACAATAGCAAGGAAATTAAAGTCATACTAATCAAAACTTATTTTGAGTAACTTCAACATATAGCACTTAGGAAGAAAAATGACTTATTTGTAACTGATTTCAATCCCATGTCAAAATTAATATTTGTTTTCCTATAACTGAATATAAGTACCTAACCAGTCAATTTGAAATTATAAAATAGAACATATTTATCAAGTGAGAGGGATTTTAACAAATGTGAAAAAAAAAAGAAAATCCTATCATGCTTTTTCCTTAAGGCTGAAAAACACTGAAACTCAATCTATTATGAAAACAGTTTTGGTTTTGATGAGTGGTAATTTTCAGCAAAGCTTTCAGTCCTACCTCAACTGGTGTTTGTTTAATTTCAGATCAGCCATACTGCGAACAAAGCAAGGACGCCATCTTCTACTTCCTTAGGAACACAGAGCTCAGATTTGGCATAGCAAGGCCACAGAGAGCAGCTCTTCAAGCCTATAAGGTACTTAATGTAACATTTGTTTAAACATTTTGAAATATCACTATATTATTTGCCATACCTTCCTTGCTCCTGACAAAAAAACAAAGCAACCTGAAACAAAGCATATGAAAGTAGTTAGCTACTTCTGCATTTCTCCTGTTTTTCTTCAATATAAATTCAGTTAAATCCTGAATTTGACATTAATCCTGGGATAACTGCAAATACTTTGGTTTTAATTCAGTTTCATCTGTAGTTGTATAGAATCAAGAAGAATGAGAAAAGCAATCATAAAAGACACATGCAGGAAGTTATTGCTATATTATTGATTTTTCCATGAACATTAGCTATATGTCAGAGGTAGATGGTTTTTATTTACTTAAAAATAAAAATGTGATACACATCTGTATCAATTATACCTTAGTTAACAGTAGCACATGGAGCCTACTTTTGCAAAGATAAAAAACAGTTTAAGTGAAATATTCAGAATAAGTTTGCAACTGACTTACATAATTTTAACTTCCAATTTCTGTTAATCTCAGTAAATGTTCAAGAACACAATTCATTTGGTAAATTAGCAGTGTCAGAAAGAAAGCAGTTACACCCACAGTGGTAAAATCAGTTGTTCCAGACTGCTAAAAGGAACTAAAATTGTCAATCACTCAAATCAGGCTGAAAGGGCTTAACATTGTGCTGGCATGCAAATAAGAGGAACCGTCTGCTGAGAGTAGATCTGTACTGAAAGATTAACGAAAGTACAGGAAACGGTTTGGCGCTATCATTAAAGTAAAAGCCTTGGAAAGTATGTCAAAAGAACAGACTAAAAAGCACATGGGGAAAAGCAATGATTTCTCATGCTTCACATTGCTTTCACCATGGTGGGTGAGAGGACAAGAGGGGTATACCATGGTCAGAGTGACAAGGAAAGGTCTTATGTGGAACTGGAAATGCAACTGGAAATGTCCTTCAAAATGGTTACTATCAATAAGCAGTCTGATGAGGTCTCAAAAGAGCTGTTTCCTGATGAACACTTAAGACCCTCAAAATCTAAATCTGTGGCAGGCAGTGCTTGTGCTTACCGTCACACATACTGAAGATTTTGCAAAGTGACTAGTCTTAACATCAAGTGGGCAAAAACCTCTATGCAGCTCAGAACTAGACTGTAATCTCTTTGCATGCTTGAACTACTGAGGTTCCAGTTGAGACTTGATTGTCATCTTGGTTTCACTCAGTGTAACCTATTCTGAGGTCTGATCATCACTTCAGCTGCACACAGTTCTCCCATTTTCAGGCTGGACCTGGAGCTTGAAATCCTATGCACACTGACAACAATTACCCTAGCACCTTTGGCATACCCATCATCTAGATATCTCCTCATGCTGGAACCAATAGCAATTGTAGCCAGAAATGAAACAATGTCCTTAAAGCAACATGTTTGGAAGAGAAATATTTTGGAGAATATAAAAAAATATTAAAATAATAAAAATCTAACTTGTTAGATATCTAACTATATTCCAGGGAGATGCTGGTAGTGCTGAGGTTTTAAAGACCCTTGAAATCTCAGTTGGTATATGCTGTTCTTTCAACTCGTGAATGGCGTCAGCCACCATGGTTTCACTAAGGGTAAATCATGCCTTCTATGATGTGGTGACAGCATTGGTGGAAAAGGGAAGAGGAACTGACATCATCTACCTGGACTTGTGCAAAGCATTTGACACTGTCCTGCATGACATCCTTGTCTCTAAACTGGAGAGACATGGATTTGATGGATGGGCCACTCAGTGGGTAAGCAATTGACTGGATGGTCACACTCAAAGAGTTGTGGTCAATGGCTCAATGTCCAAGTGGAGAGCAGTGACAAGTGGCATTCCTCAGGGGTCAGTATTGGGACTGACTCTGTTTAACATTTTTTGTCGGCGACATGGACAATGGGATTGAGTGAACGCTCAGCAAGTTTGTGGATGACACCAAGCTGTGTGGTGCAGTCGACACGCTGGAGGGAAGGGATCCATCCAGAGGGACTTTGACAGGCTGGAGAGGTGGGCCCGTGCAAACCTCATGAAGTTCAGCAAGACCAAGTGCAAGGTCCTGCATGTGGGTCAGGACAATCCCAAGCACAAATATGGGCTAGGCAATGAGTGGATTGAGAGCAGCCCTGCGAAGAAGGACTTGGGGTGTTGGTTGACGAGAAGCTCAACATGATCTGGCAATGTGCACTCACAGCCCAGAAAGCCAACTGGATCCTGGGCTGCATCAAGAGAAGTGTGACCAGCAGGTAGAGGGAGGTTATTCTGCCCCTCTACTCCACTCTTGTGAGAACCCATCTGGAGTAGTGTGTTCAGCTCTGGGGCAGCCAATATAAGAAAGACATGGACTTGATGGAGCATGTCCAGGGGAGTTCCACAAAGCTGCTCAGGGGACTGAAGCCTCCCTTGTGAGGACAGGCTAAGAGCGTTGGAGTTGTTCAACCTAGAGAAACGAAGGCTCTGGGGAGATCTTATAGTCACCTTCTAGTACTTAAAGGGGGTCTACAGGAAAGATGGGGAGGGACTTTTTATCAGGGAGTGTTGTGATAGGATGAGGAGTAACGTCTTTAACCTGAAAGAGGGTAGATTTAGATTAGATGTAAGGAAGTTCTTCACAGTGAGGGAGGTGAGGCACTGGAACAAGTTGCCCAGAGAAGCTGTGGCTGCCCCCTCCCTGGAATTGTTCAAGTCCAGGTTGGATGGGGCTTTGAGCAACCTGGTCTAGTGGAAGGTGTCCCTGCCCATGGCAGGAGGGTTGGAACTAGATGATCTTGAAGGTCCCTTCCAAACCAAACCATGCTATGATTCTATGAATCTGTTCTCACTCCAGCATCTAACGATGAGACTTCTAAGGGTCACCTTCTTTTTATCATGTTCATACTTACTTTCTTTGTCAAGACAAAAATCACTCTTTTATTACCCTGACTGCCTCTAACCCCCAGCTTTATTAATGAGGCTAGTAATCCATTGGAAATGGGAGGTAAGAGCCTTACAGAAGGCTTTTTGGAGTGTTTTTTTTGAGCACTTCTATGTGAAACCATTTTCTTCCCTTCTGCTTTTACAACAGTCCCCCACAGTCCAATGGATGCTAATTCTACGTCACAAGCCTGGTTACAGAAAGTGGGATTTTCCTCACCTAATTGTAGCTGCCAAGTTTATAACCTAACTTAGTCACACAGCGCATCCTTTTATCATGGACAGAAAGAAGTAGGTGTCAGCAGAGGATAACATTTCCCCTACCTTTGGAATTTACTTTAGACTTGAACAACTTAACTTTTAAGCACCTAACGTGGTTGAGATCCACCCCCTCTGTAGTATTAATGAATTCTGTTCCATTTTCATAGCCTTTTACTTACTATTTACACATATCGTATCTTTAGACACTTCAGTAATAATAAAGCAACAAAATGTAACTCAGATTTGAGACAAAGTCCTACAGGCCTGTTGGAAACTTAATTATTGCTTGACCTAATTTTTTGCTGGTGTCCTACAAATTAACGTTGTTACTTTGTGATATATGTAGTTCTCAGTCCTGCTAGACGCCATGCATTTGCAGCTTATTCGTTCAGCTGCATTTTACAGTGAGCAGGGCACATTCTTTCATTGGCACAGATGCCTTGTAAAACAGATGATTAATTTTAAGATGGTCCTTTGTGAATCAGCTCTGATTTGTAAAATCTTCAACTGTTCAGGTAACTCTTTTATTCAAGACGTTCCCCAGGTTCTTAGCTGTACATCTTCTGACACAAGCTGGTGCTTTTCTATTTCTCCTTCAGATAAAAGGTCAGCAGGCTGCTGCCCCTTTCTTTTGTTGTAAATCTGGAAAACTGGTAAATCCGGAAAACTGGTAAATCCTGGAAATTGCATTTGGCACTCAGGGATATGATGCATTTTGAGAAGCTGAGACTGCAGCAGCCAAGAATAACCCCCCAAAATAGGGTGTCTAATGCTCCTGTGTGGAACTTGAATCCATTGCAGAAGCTTTGTGTTTTCACCGTGAGTCTGAAATCTTACCTAAAAAATAGAATTGGTTGGGTTTATCTTCTTTTTTTTTTTTTCTGTTTCACCTACTTAAAAAAGATGAGCATGCATGTGAATGTATTAGAATAATACAGTAAGTAGAAATACCATACAGAACTGTCACATTACTGTTCTTAAAGTACAAGGAGATGTAAGCTGGAATTTTAACTCTATATTCAAATTCCTCCAGAATCCAGATATGTTTCAAAGTGCTTAATTAGATATCATCCATTGAAAAGAAGCTGTCACTAACTGCTGGAGTTGGTGGTTGAATACACAAGCTGTAGAGGTGACTGGGTGATTGTGTCAGGAGGTGGGATTTCCAGTATTGCTGTCAAGCCTCCAGCATTTCTTTTTTTAACTCGGAGACCCTTCTTCCACTTTCACTCTTGAAAGTAATTAAATGTCCAAAGTGACAGCTCCTGCAACACTTCTGTCTTTAATCCTCTGTTGGTCTATGTATTCTAGTCTATGCATGTAAGGTGAGAATGTGCAGGTCTAGGAAGCCCAAAGCAGCTATTGCAAATACTAGGGTAAAATCTTAGTCACATGGTGGATCATTTCATTGCTTCTTTGCAATATAATCAGGAAGTTATGGCGGTAATATGGGAACGTAATGAATCTTTTGAATATTTATCTGCTGGAGCTGCAGATCCTCATATCAGTCAGCAAATTGCTGAGAGATTGTGGGACTGTTTATGAGGAAAAGAGTTGGTTTCTGCTGCAAACTACCTGAGCACATGTTTTCTTAAAGCAGCAGAAGCTATGAAAGTGATGCTTCTCCAAGGGATATTGCTGTTAACTCCCTATGACTGCTCATATTTTGGCAGAAACTCACATCAGTTGGTTGAGGAAGTGAGAGGAAACAATGGGAAAATAGGCAAACACTCTAGGAGTTGAGGAATTGAAATATAGAAATATAACTTTTCTGGTAAAGTTAGTGCAAGCAGCTGAAGATTTATTGATTGCAACCCATATTGCAGTGGTCCCTGAGCTAGCACTTTAATAAAACCAGGGAAAATGACAACTAAAAGGAGACCCAGAAATCATAAATCTCAGTGTATGTGCTGAATGGTGTGGAGAAAATAATCAGCAAAAACCAGTCAACTCCATCTCAATTTGGAAGCATAGAAAGTACCATTTGGGGAGGACAGAGGGGCAGAAAACCTTGGCTTATTCAGTCTCGCCTATTTCAGATGGCAGCCAGCACCAGATGCTTCGGAAAAACATGTAGGAAATTCCACAGCAGGCACATGGGGGAATAATCTGTCCTCATCTCCTTGCCAGGAAGATCTCATGCTAATCCTTAAAATTTAAGAATATTTTTACAACTTGAAGCATCAGTTTTTATATTGCTCCCAATGTTCCATTTAAGTGTTAACTAGTATAATTGGATAGTCAAAATCTTGTTTGAAACCTGTTAAACCTAATTTTTCTTGGAATTTTTTGCAATGTATTAAATGTCCACTTAGCTTTAAGAAATATTGCAGGTTTATTACTCTTACTTTTGCAATGACCTGAGCTGATCAAGTTTTCTCCAAGCAGCCATTTCCCAGTGTTCAAAACACCATGTACAAGAATTATAAAAAGAGAGGACTCCCCTCATTTTGCAAGTTGCAGCCTACACATCTTATTCTTCTCTTCCCTCAGTTGCCAAAAAGAGAGTACCCATTTCAGAGATGTGGCTAGGTCTGTGCCTGGGGTAGACTTTTTGTGTAAGATCCAGTTTGCCTAACTTACTCCTCGTTTTTGAAGATGTAGGCTACATCTATGCTAGTAAGTTGAAAAGTCTGGGACAGAAACCAAGCACTGGGACTTAATTATTTGTAGAGTTTAATTCTGGAATGATCCTAGAAATATTTTCCTCCAATAAGTAGCACTTTTCCATGCAGTTCCTAGGAAGAGTTTGCATGACAGCATAGCCTAGGTGAGAGAAACCTTTGCCATTACTGTTTTAAAGGAAGCTACCCCATTTTGGAGGGTAAGACAGCTGACTGCAACATGCACACACACTGTGCAGTGTCAGTCAGCCTCAGTGACAAAGCATTGTCCCAAACACATCTAATAAATTGGTACATATGTAACCTTGAGAAGCCACCCGTCACAGGTAAGTACATCTTATATAGTCAATGGAGGCAAGTGTTTTTAAACTCTTCCCACAGGGGCTGTCATGTCTAAATTGTGCCAACAGATTTTTCTCTTGGGGAGATCTACTGATCAGACACAGAATTTCATCTGCTTTAGCCCTGGCACTTTCTTAGCACCTGAAATTGCAGTGCAAGTCCTGTTAGGCAACACGGATCCCATACTTTATTGACTAACTCCAATAAACTGGATATCAGGAACAATACTGTTATATTTTCCTTTCATTTTCAATCACTTTGTATTGAAAGAATTAAGGAAAAAGTAAAAACTAAACCTGAATTTGCAGGCTTTTATCTAAGCAGAAATGGAAGAATGTTTTTTTAATTAATTTCTCATTTTAGAAAGAACCAGCACCAGTGGGTTTGTGTTGTGGTAATACCTAGAGGTTTCAGTCAGAATTTTAAATTCAGATGCCTCTGAGCAAACATGTACAATAAGAGAGCTCCTGTCCCATAGAGTTCTGGAAATGAACCAAATAGACAAAGAGGGAAGAATAAAACAAAGGCCTCGAAAGTACAGTGCTGTGCTTGAGATTAAGAAACTACCTAAAATTTTTTTAAAATTAAGAGACTTAGAGGAACAGAAGACTTTAATTAATCAGACTGTCAGAACTAACTGTTATGTAAAATATAGCTGCTGATAAATGTATAACTGACAATAAAATATGTCCTTCACTTCAGCAGCAGAAAAGGAAAAGCAAAGGAAGCTCTGGAGGAGCAATGCCTGAGATTTGCTCTTAATTATGCTGCTCAGACACTGACAATTGCATATCATATGCTGTACACCAGTGTCACCAATGAGCAACAACTATTTAATTAATATTTAGGAGCATGCATATTCATGTTAATCCTACTCCCTTTGTAGGGGAAAACAAAAGCTACAGTATACTTAATGATTTCCTTGTCGCTGCTGCAAAACACCGCTACCATTTACATCATGCTCATGCCAATGCATGAAATCCCACCCAGCTACCATCTTCACTTTCTCTATCACCTGTTTATGAGTTTGGTGGTTTTGCTTATTTCCATTTTATCCAAAGATCTATTAGGATTTTGAAGACTGTGTTCCTCTTACTTTGAGACTTTGATGACTGTTTTCACCTGAGGTTTTATTTTGGTTGTCTTTTGTACTCAGAGGTTTTCATGAATGGGTGACCATGTGGCAAAGTTTGTTATTAATTAATCAATATTTTTTAAAAAAGCACACAGTGGCATATGTGAAATTGAATATAACAGATTCTGGAGTGCACTTTTTTGCTCTTCTTAAAAGCAGTACTTTACACTTTTATAGCATCTTATCTTTGGACAGAATCTGAGGATTCTGCAATGGTACTGAAAATAAGAGTCAATCGATCAAGCAATGTTAATAATTACTTAAAAATGCTTCAGAGAGAGAAAGCAAAGAAATCTCAGGCTTAGACCTATACAAGAGGAACAATTGCTTTGACTAGCAGTTAATGCAGAGAGAACCTTATCTGAAAAAGCCAAGAAGTTGTCTGTTTCTGAAAAAACTCACATTATATTTTTTTTAGCCCCTTTCACACATGGATTTTACAACTACAGTGAGGAATAAAGTTAGCTTCTCAATATTTCCACTGTACATGCAGTTGATGCTGATCATAAATCCACTGACTATAAAGTCTAAAAGAGCCACAAGGATCACTGACTTCATGAATAAAAGATGCTGAAGAATGGATGACACTTCTTTTTGAAAAACTGTTGATCTTGAATTTGAAATTAGCAGCATGGGAAAATCTTTTCCCATACAAGCATTTCTTAGAGGTGAACAACCTTTTCTTATTAAGACTAAATTAATTAAATCTTTCATCCTCAAGGTTCTGCTCCAAATCTTCTCTAATTTATCAAGGTGTTATTCCAGCTTAACCAGTGCTCCCATAGGTTATTCCAGTTTTAGACAGTGCTTCCATATAGAAGTTATCTTCTTCTCCAAGTTCCATTCTCTACACCACCAAAAGTTTCTTGACGTGCAGTGTCACACAGGGAGCTGATGTGATGAGTCACAGATGGCACAGTTTCTTTGTACAGTGGTGGTCTACATGTTTTACCAGGCACTGAAATGGATTTTAAGATTTTGATTGAAGAGGTGAGCAGAGACAGTGCTCTGTCTCTTGCTGCCTGGTCAGTGCATTCTGACTACACTATCAACAGCCAACAAACAGAAATGCTTCAAGGCGTAGGATTTGGAGATTCAGGTCTCCTTCCAGCTCAGCAATCTTGCTACTGATCTGTGGAGTTGGGCTGGCTTTTATTTGTCCTTTTTTCTGCACACATGAATTTTCCATTCCTAGTCCAGCAGCTCAGCTTCTGGATGAGAGATGATAGGTGCTCAGATCTAGATTTACACACACTTTATGGTTAGGAAAATATCCTGTAACAAGTGATGTGATCTCCTCTATTTATAAATACACTCTTAACTGTTACCAAATGTTGGCTACATCTCACAAAAGTAGGTCACATTTAGGGTCAAAAATTATATGAATTGCCTGAAAAACATCAGTGGATGTTGTATGAATTCCAGCTTATTATTTGGATAAGATGAAACATGTGTAAGAAAAGTAGAAGATTATGGTAATTACCTGAGATAAACAGAAAGTCATGGAAAGTTTCTGCAAAAACTGCAACACTTGTTAGCTTCAAGAATGCTTCCCATAAGAATAAATTTGAATTTAGACTACAGAGCTATTGGTATCAACATCTGTGTATCTGTAACTGTGTGAATGTTCTGAAGCTTTTAATGAGATCTGATTGCTGAATATCAGAACTGGGAGGCAAAGAGAGTGAAAAAGAAAGTAAAACTGAGAAAATACTTGGCGCAGTAAACTTCTGTCTGGCAAGTTTCCCTGCAATATCTCAGACAACTTAAGTGAATTAAACTACGTACCTACTGACTGTAAATAAAATCATATTCCACTTCTCAAAGAAAACAATCAATAACTTGAAATGAAAATGACTTTTAATAAATTCATGATGAAAACAATGAAATAATTCTATAATAACAAATTATTAATATTTACTCATTCAGAAAGCTTTTTTTAATGGGAAGCACAGTATTCCCAAAGTTAACTGTAAAGGTATACATATCAGAAAAAAGTAATTGCAAAACAAGCACAGAGAAAGGTTGTGTCTGCAACCAGAGGCACAGGGCTGCAGTCACCCCGATCAAGCTCTTGTCTGTGTTCCTGCAGTGCAGCAGTGGTAAAGATGAGCTGCCAAGGGCAGGCAGGACAAGAGCTGAGCTCACAGCGCTCTGTTGTTTGTAGCTGGAGAAGTTGGAAGTGTCCTTTTTCAGCTGTCAAACAGCAGTTTTCTACATGGAGATAGAGTTTAGGGGTCTGATAGATGGGCTTCTGTGAATTTCTCTGCAGTGGTTGATTATTGTCATCTGATTGTTTCACTGGCCTGCCAGAAGTTACCATTCCTGTCACAGTGGTAGCAGAGGAGATTTGAGTTCACATATAGCAAGTCCTGTTTGTATTCTGTGTCTTTGTCCAGACCGACCTGCCCAGGCAATGTAAGTTCAGATATTAACTTGGGTATCAGTGGCTAGTGCTGTTACCCCTCAAATGCCTGAGTTATAACCTCTGACACACAGTTGGGATGGGCAGAAACATCTAAAGCAAGTCCTCAGAGCTTGCTTTTCAGCTTAGTTCAAGGCAATTCTCCTTTCTCTAAGCAATCTCCAGCTCTGGCAAGCATCAAGTGAACAGTTTCCGACCAGATCCTGAGGTTGATATGACAGTTTTGCTTGTACTGTAATTGTCCTAGCTCCTTAATACTCATTTATACATTGCACGAGAATGTTGCTTACCCACTGGTAATAGATTGCCATCATTCACAAAGACAAATATTACAGAAGTTGGCAAAAGTTTTGAAAATGAATGAATGCAATAGAGGTCAATTCTCTAGCATTCTGAACGCATCTTAAAAGATGGTGACATTGATTTTTGCTATGTATATCCCATTAGGAGTAATTGGGTCAGGAAGACATTTATGCATCTAATATACTTGTATGACTTTCAGTGATGAAACTGGGAGTTGGGTTCAGATTAGAGTGTTATTGGAAGTGCTTCTGAACCAGTTCAAATTCTAAGAACAGCAGAATAAATGTGGCTTAATGCTTTGCAGTAAATCTCATGACATTTTTTTATTGACTCTAAAATTCTAATGATATCCAGGAAATGCAAACTGAGAAAAGCTGTTGTGATGTAACAAAACTTCCTATAAATGTTATGGAACTTATATGCATTAGTATCTCTAAAGTTGTTTTTATTATAACAAAGACGTAGAAATTTTTATACTCTCTAAGTAGATTTTAATGGACGTTTGAAATTCATTAGAGTGTTTTAGTCATCCAGTCAAATTACAATTAATATCTTCTGCCTAAGGAACCAAATCCTGGTGGTGGATCATGTTGCAATGAGAGTGTGGTAGGTCTTTCAGCTATGTAAACCATCTGTGCCCTGAGTTCAGCAACACAAGAGACTATTGACCAGGTGCACAAAGGAGTGAGACATATTGCTTGACCATGGTAGCCTTGGTTTCCAATTTCCAGAATGGTGTTGTGTCAAAAATGCCAGCAACAAAAGGTGAAAAGCAGAGGCTTTCAGGAGGAAGTGAGACCTCGTGAAAGGAGTTCTCTGTCTTTTCCCAGACAGTCCTATACTGATCATGATATTGTCTTTTCCTTCAGCTGAAGCTATTCCCTGAGAGTCAAGCCCCTGCCACAGCTCTCATGCATCTGAGCTTTGCTCTAGAGCAGGAGAAAATGCTTTCAAATCTAATAAATTAAGAAACAAAACGTTTCAATTAGCAGCTGCCCATCAACAGCTAACAAACAGACTTTCAAAATTGTTTCTCTTCTTTTGTAAACACTTTAAAGAAAAATGAACAGAAGAAAGTTTTGGAAATATTGGTATGTTTTGTATAAATGCTTTCAAGAGAAAGAGCTCTCCTTTGGGTGAGATATTTTGTTTCATCTTTTCACAAATATTGAAAAAGGTGTTTCCATATTGAAACTGAAGATTTTTAAAAATAGAATAAAAAACTTTAAATAATCCACAAATGAAACAGTTATTCAATATGAAGCAAAAATGGGATTTTTTTTTCAAATCAGTCACTAAATATATCTATAATAACTGTAAAACTATTTCTACTAGTAGTAATACTACTGCATTATTATATAACTAAAATATTTTCTTTTTAGCTATTTGATCATAAATCTGGAGGGTCCTGGGTGATAACATTCTCTTTTACTCAGGTCCTACACAGAAAGGCCTCATAAGAGTACCGCCTCAGCTTGTTCCCAAGCATGAACAAGAACGTGTATTTTGGCTGTTTCTGCTCCTCTTGAAAGCAAAGTAGATAATAGGATGTGTTGGCCCAAAACTTATGTTTCCATACATGGCTTGTTAATATCTGCTTCAACTATTCCATCTAGTGGAATTTTACCTCTATTGTCTTCTCCAAACTAAAATGTCATTAATCCAGTGAGGATTACTTGTTATTCATGTGCTAGTGCTTCAAAGTGGGATTTCTGTTGTGTAATCCCATACATCCTGCTCAGTCTGCAAGAGCTATCCCACAGGTCCTAGGCTAAACCCTTCCAAGTTTTTCTTTCTGTAAGACAAAAATGAGAAAAATGATGGATTTATGTATCTGTTATTTTGGTACTCCTGTTCATTTGCCATATTTTGTGACTTTATATTCACATGTGATACCCCATCCACGTAACAGCTGAAAGGCAGTAGAGGTGATTACAGCCAGGAATTGCTTTCCCACTGGTGACTCTTATCTTTCTGCAGAACTTCAACAGGCTGAGGCTGCTAGCCTTCCAAATCTTTCTTATCCTTGTGTCCAAACTTCTCTGAATTAGTAGATATCTACTTTGAAATGTAATATCAAGGAAAATGTAAGACTAGAGAGTGGAAACATATCTAGTGCTGTTTTAATAGTTCTGAGTCAGCAGCTCATCTTTGACACAGAACAAAATCCCCTTAGACCAGTCCTTTCATTGACTCAGTCTCCTCTCTAATGTTGTTAGTATCCCACCTCCTTCTTTTGTTGTCAGTCTTTCTTCCTCTCATTTCACTGCTTTTGCTCACATTGCACCCATGTTTTGGACCCTTTTCCCATCTTGCTGTCAATCATCCACTCTCTTTTTGACTGTTTTAGGAGAGTCAGCTGTGTTCTTAATTCAATGAACACACACAGCCTTTGTCAATGAGAAATCCAGGGCGTGTGGTCTGCTCCTCAAGGCAGAGCCTACAGCCTCTCTGAGTCATCAGCATTACAACCATCTTAGGGGATTAATAATAATAAATTCCCAATATTGAGTAATTTCTGTATAAGAAGGTGGCTGGGTTTTTTTATTTTCTGGAAAGGCATTAACATATTGTTGCTGTTAGCATGCAGAAGACAACTTGTTTATTGCTAATTAACCACCTACAGAGCAGGTGCTTAACCTGAACTACACCTTTCAAGGGAATATCCAGAGGCTGAATTTACCATGCATCTTTATAAGTATTAAGTACCTATGTTTACTACTGAGCAGTAACAAATTATTTCAGAAATGCCCTAGGTGAGGGAAAATAGTTTGGGGAAACAGAATGTTAATTAGAGTCAGGAAGTTCAGGGCCAGATGTTTCATGGCAGGGAATCATGCTGTGTACATGGTAAGGTATGGGAGCTGTGTGCTGTGAATCTGTTTGTGTAAATGGAAGGATCCTGAGGCTCATAAAGGAGGTCTACTATCCCAGCAATGATGGTGAATCTGTTGTCCTTAGCTTTGCAATTTGCCAAGTGTTTGGGTTGTTTGGCTTGTCATTCAGGTAGAGTGACACTACATGGGGGATGTTGACAAAGAAATTTCTTCTTCTTTGCCATTTCTTGGGGTTTTGACATTGAATGATGACACTGAACCTGTATAATATTATCTTATTGGAAGAGCAGCTGGTATTGATTTTCAAGAATATGACTGCTAATGCCAAGGGGCAACCTTCATTTTTTCTCCAGCTGCAGAATATTAGTGATCCTCATAATTAGGAAGATTTCTCATAACCAAAGAATTTATGGTACAATATTGTCCTACAACACTGTTGTACCTCACTCTTGTACCCAAGTGAAATCTTTCTTACACCTGCTCTCTTTGTCTGTAAGGATCATAATTTAGATGGTAGAATGCAAAATAACCCTGCAAACAGCACTACTCTTCAGTGCTCTTTTACAAAAGAGAAGGATCCTTTTCCAACAGCAAGGCTAAGTGTCTTGAGTTATATTTGCATGTGTAATTTTGTGCTTCATTGCCCCTAATGTGCACTTACAAGGTATTATTTTTGAGCACAGCTATAACTGATTGGAACACAAACCACTGGGTTTATCACCTCTTGGACTTGGATTTGTGTCTTATCCTTAGACAAATGCATATGGAAAGCTTTGCTCACTGCATTGCATATTGCAGCTTACTCCCCAAATGTACAATACATAATTCAACAGAGTCTGGTGTAGTTGTCAGCTTTTCCTCAGAAAGAAACCAGCTGTTTAGAAGGCTGAAGCAATAAAGCATTTTTGGAAGAGCTTCCCCTCATGGATTTCTACAGCTTCTCTCAGCTCATGTTACTAAGACAGATACAATAACAAATTTACAGAAAAGGGATGAAATCTGGACTTAAAGCCAAATGAGGGTTTCTGACTCCACTGACTTTCTCCACTCTGATTTATGGTTATATATGTGAAATAGGGGAGAAAGATGGCAGTCTAGTGGTTCTCATGCTAATTTACACTTTTTTGTGTCTAGAGCAGTTCATATTTTCTCAAGGACCTCTGTGTGACACTGAGTCACTGAGACACAGAGTTAGAAAAGGCATTTCATACATCCATAACATGTATACTTAGAAGGCATTGAGCATATACCTTCTCTATCATACCAGGAAGGAATCCCTGGTCCCCAGGGCAATCAGAGTGTCTCACATCTGTCCTGTTCAATGACATTACCTTCAGGAAAGGACTAGCTTTGTTCATGTGGTGCATTAATGACACAAATCTTTGTTTGATGGCTATAGGACACCCTTTTTGTGTCTCTTTGCACATAAGCCTTCCCAGCTCACATAACTTTCCACATTTATGTCCTGCCACAGGGTGTGGTGGTGGAGTGTCCCATGTATGTGTTCCACGATACCGTGTCCTGTATTAGGGCACTTTATGCCACACATGCTGAAAGGCTTTCTTTAGTGCTCTTTAGTGCTGAAGTATGATTTCAGTACAGGGCTAGCAAAGCACAGTCAGAAGCACATTGCTTGAACCCTCATGGTCATCAAATCAGCTGTTAAACACAATGTAGACAAATATGACATTCAAGATGTAAACAAGCTCTTCTGAATTCATCCTCACAGAGACAAAGTCTGAAATATTGATAGGCTTCTTTATTTACCCTCCAACTCCTTCTCCATAAAAAATACAGAAATATGAATTACATTTCTCCTGAGTCCTCCTCTCACATCTCCCTATTACAAAATACCACACAGATAAAGTGTAAATTAGTTCTATCAATCCTCACAGCTATTAAAAGATAAATACATGAATTCACATTTCTCTTCCCTCACACACCTATGCAATAAACCATGATATCTCTTTAAAGCATCCACTACACTTGTGAGCCCAGTCTTTCTCATCTATAATATCTGTGGGGTTACAACTGGGTCAGGCATGCAAAATGAAAAGTCTCTATAAAACCAAACATTTAAACTCCCTATGCAGGCAGTGAGTACCTTTCAGCAATTGCTCCCCTCCCATATCTTTGTTACCTAGGTATGAGACACTGAGATAGTCTGTGTCCTCCACACTGTACCTGTGAGAGAGAAAAATATGCAAGGACCCCAACCTCTGATGGGCATGTCATTTAGAATGACCAATCTATCATCAAATATATACTTTTTAAAAAATACGTATATATGGAAAAATTTTAACAAAAGGCCAGTCTGATGCAGAAATAAATATGTGATCAGTCTAACCATAGTTTAAAGAAAGGCCTTCTCCTGCTCACCAGTGTGCTGAAGAGGTGTCTTGTTGAAACAAAAGAAGGAAAAATAAAAAGATGTATACATGCCTCTACCTACTCTCAGCAAGGCTGCATTGCTGGTAAGTTAGTCTATGGGCTAAAGTGATAGCATCTTCTTTGGGGATAGCAGTGCTTGAAGAGAACTCTTTTGGAAAAGTAGTGACTGGGGAAAGAGTGACCCATCATAAGAAAGGTTGTTCACTGAATCACAGAATCATCTAGGTTGGAAAAGACCTTGAAGATCATCTAGTCCAACCATTAACCTAACACTGACAGTTCCCAACTACACCATATCCCTAAGTGCTGTCTCCTTCTGTAGCTTCCTACTCAAGGTGCAGAAAAAAATAATAGGAAAGAAAGACCATGGGTTACCAACATCAACTACCAGTCCATTCACTTCTGCTTCTGCTTCTTTTAAAATGGGGTAGTGACATGCATCCTCTGCACAGTTTGTGTTCCGGCACCTGAGTTATGTGTCAATGAGCTTTTGCAATCCGTGTATCTTGTGGTGTACATCCTTCTGAAGAATTTGCCTGGATGGAGGTGGCCATGCAGTTGGGAGTTGGGTAGCAACACGCAGTGGTAGAAAATGGCAACCAGGGTCAAGATCTCATCTTCAGATGTATCTGCGAAATTACTAAAAGCAAGTACATCAGCACCTAGAGACACACAAATCTTGCATTGTTGTCCATGCCCTGCCACCCCCCAGAGTTTCTTCCCTTGGATCAACAGCAAAACTTTGTAACTTTGTGTATAGGTACCTGCCTTAGATATTTATTTAGCAATCCCATACAAATCCTCCCAGGCAACACATGCAGGGAAGACCCTGATACAGGGTGATACAACCTAGGCACTAAATGAGCTGTTTGGCAGCATTATGGTTTGTTTGTACATGGCAGCAGAACTTCATGAACCTGGTAAGTCATGAGTTAGAAAACTAAGAAACCTACAGACTTCACATTAGACAGCAAAGTTGGAGGCTGATAATGTCACAAATCCACCTTACAGCTGTCTGAAACACCTACTTGGAAAGGTAGAGAGGACTGAAGCTGTAGCTGCATGAACACCTCTCTTCCCTGCTCCAGATAAACTTGTGAGCAAATCTAGCCTGAAAACCATTGTTGTGGTGTGGGGGTGAGTGATATTAAGACCTTTCATCCAGAAATAATGGAAACACTTTGGTGATGCAATGCTGGGCATAATACAGGGTTTGTTTGTATCTTGCTTTTCTCAGCTATAAAAAGACAAATACAGTTGAAAAGTAAATGAATAGTACTTACCAAGCAGTATCATCACTGCGATGGTTAACTAGTTAATGTTTGTGCAGTGCTTTTACTGAAGATGTAAAATATCAAGCATTATTGTTGTTAAGATACATTGAGATTCCCATTGTTCTAATCTTTACCCACATCCACTTACAGTGATTAGTTTTTATCAGTCTTCAATAAAAGATAACCCATTCTGAGATACTGCTGACAGTTTTAATATATCAGTAGTCAGACAGGCTCATCAATTACCTCAAAATCAAACAGCATAAGAGAAAAAAACAGAAGTAGCAAGATTTGATTTGAATCCATCCAGTCAGGCCCTACCTGGAAAAGACATACAGCTTTAATCTCTGCCGGGACTTCATCTCTGCTGCTAGCTAGGTTGCTCCTGGAAGGATATATAAGGACAAATTTTGCTTTTTGTTGTTCCATGCAGTTCCATTGACTTTAATGGGATTGGAAAGATTACTAAAGATGAAAATGTGGTTTGCAACTTCACTTCCATTAGCAGGCCATAGAACTTTAATAAAATATAGGGTGAAAGTTCTTTAAGAATGACAAAGCACCTGGACATTCTCAAACTGTTGTCTCTGCCTGGATGATTTGTCAACCATTCTCTTCACACAAAAAATACAAATGATGATGGGATGACTGTGGCACAGTCTGTGCTCTCATCGTCTACCATGTCTGCTACTAACTTGTTCATGTTAGAATTATCCCTTTATGTTTAACAAACAATTTAATGGTGTTTTTTATCACATCTCTTTTGCATCCATCAACACGATACTGCCAATTTCCCCTCTGAAATTCAATTTTTGAGATCACTGGTGAACTTCTTCTAATTCAGATTCATGATTTGCATGCTTTCTGTGAGTGTATACAGATTGTTGTTCTCCTCTGTACTGTGTATGAGGCATGAAACACCCTCCACAGCTCTGGAGAATAGCTTGTACATCTTACTATCCACTTACTAACACTTATTTTTTATTAAGGCCAGATTAGGCATGGATTCTGTGAAATAAAATTCAGTATCAGAGCATAGCTTATATGTAAAGCTATTCTATATCAAATCTACAGCAAGGATATCATGTTAATACAGATGCACTGAGGAATTATTAATACTGAAAAATGAAACACACATTTGCAGTGCAAAGTTTCTCTCTTTTTCTTAGTTCTCCTCTCCCCTCTGCTCCCTGCTCTGATTTGAAGAAAAGTGCCACAGAAGACTTTTCAGCATTCAGTTTGTAGAATCTCATAAAAACAATGTGATTGAAATTCTCCAGACACAGCTTGGCTTCAAGATGTAAATAATGTTCTGATACTGATTTCCAGAAGCTCACTAGAAGCATTACAATTGCAACTTAAGTATTCTCTGGGAGAAAAAAAAAAAAATAAATAAAAAAAAAGGTGGAAATGTGGAAATATAATTCAAGGAGGGATCAACATTATTACTGCCAGCAAGTTCAATCTTGTAAAGCTTCTTCCCTGAAAGACAAGCTTAAGCTTGCCTGAGCATTTCCTCAACCGTGATTTATGTTTGAATTTACTACATGTTGGCAAGATTTTGCAGTCCATTCAGCCCAAGCTCAGGCTCAACGACCAATGAAAGCAAAATAAATACTACAGGGTAATATTTACAGGAGGTCAAAGTAGTGCGAAAGAATAAGAGCAAATTTGTTATGTAATTATTTGTTATCTAATTATTATTTTTGCTTACACTTGCTGACCATTTAGACAAAAAAAGTATCTGTTTGTACATCTGGCATGCACAAAAGGAGGCTACATGGCTTCAAATATCGGACAGTTCCAAGGATTAAGATAATAATTTGGTTTATTATGACTGTCTGGATTGCTTGGCCTAGCTGAGATGTGAAGAAGCATGTGTCAGGTATTTTATTTTCCATTGAAATGGCTCTATGTGGGCCAACAGAGCAGCAAGTGTGATTCATTAAGAACATTCACCACCATTCTCTGGAGCAGGGGGAAAAGATTAGTGAGGAGAGAAAAATGACAAAAAAAACCCAACCAACCCTGTAAGAGAACTGCATATTTCCTCTGTAATAGATCTCCAGGTACTGACCAAATAATTTCTGCATGTTTTCAGAGTCAGTGTGGTTACCTATAGAGTTGCCCACATCTGTCACCCAGAAGCTGAGATTTTCTTGCTTTGTATAAGCTTATACTGGTATAACTTATTTATTTCACTAGGAGGAAGTTAGGATCACATAGGTGCTTTTTTTTCTTGCAGTGGCTCTGTTCTCTCTGTGGTGGTAGTACCTGTAGTTCTATGTGAAGAGGTACACATTTTGGGTGCAACCATACCCCAGTCAGGAGTAACTTTTGAACTCAGAGAAAAAAAGGTAAATGACTAAAATAACTGTTTACTAAAACAGTTAACAACTATTGTCAAATTATATTAGAACCTTTTAGGAAGCTGAATCTTTTCTGAAAACATCTCTGAGAAGCATTGCTCATCAGAAAGATTATGGTTGCTCCCACAGGTTTATTCTCTGCTGAAAAGCTCCTCCATCTGTAGAGGAATCTCCCTTTATATAAATATATGCTGGGGAAGCTCTCTATACAAATAAATACATATGTTTAACACTTTCTGTAAATACCTAGGGGCTTTGCCCATTAGGATCTTGCATGTTTCTCTGGTTTTTCCTGCAGCCCAACTATCTCTAAAGAAGGGACAAGTCAACGTTATCCAAACTAGCTCTCTATAGTAAGTTAAGAGTTACCACAATTCAGCTGTCCACAATTGTCCTTCAGTTAAAATGTAGGAACTGGTGATATAAGTGTGGACAATCCACTTCTGTGTGAAATAAGGCAGATTTTGTTCAACCACTGTTGCAGGACTGACTGTGTGTACCTATGGTTCTTCCTTTCTTACTCTGGTATCCTTGTTTTACAGGCAAACTGACCTGGCTTCTCATACTATGTCTTTCCTGAACAGTGGAAGCCTTTGGCCAATTTTCGCCTTCCTTTTATCCCTTTTCACACTTCTGATTGTTCCTTGTAACTCAAGCAAGCGGCAAGGAAGAACTATGTGTAATGACATATTAAGACTGTTCTCAGATACAGGGTATTCTGACAGTCAGTAGGATCTGAGATGCGCTGAGCCTGGTGCTTGACTCCAAGGTCCTGATTCTCTGTCACATACAATCTTGTTTTATTATTTTCACGAGCACAGTTGAAGATCAGTCATTTGCTTCCTTGCCCGGGAGCATTCTGGATCCTGTTTTCACTTGCTCTGTAATGACTTCCATCACTGATGGGACAGCAGTGAACCATGCACAGAGACATCATGCTGTAAAACCTCTCAGTCTGTGTTTCTACTTCTGTTACTTAAACTGGGAGGTAAATCTCTGGAATTGGCTGCATCTACATTTTGTGAAGATATGAATGCTAGATTCCTCCTGAAACCCAGCTTCTTGTGTAGGATTCATCTGACCAATGATAAAAATCTACAATGTTGATATTAATGCCTGGACAAACCTCCTTACAATACCTTCAGAGCATATTATGTGCATGGTGTGATTCACTTCATTTTAAACTACACATCTAAAATAGGTCAGATGAAACAATACTTTACAATTGGCTGTTTCTCTCCACTGCTCAAACAAGAGTCTTCTGCTATGAGCTCATTCCCTTCGCAAGAGTTCAAAGTTAGGCTAACACAAATCCCACTAGATGTGTTTGCATCTTCTGTGTAGGAAGGCTGAACAAAGATTTCCAGAAAATTTGATTGTCCTTTGGCAGGTAACTGGGACCTTTCCAAGGGGGAATTCAGACCAACTTGTGATGAGCAGGTGAAAGAGCTGTCATCAGATCAGGCACAGAATAGCAGGGCACACTCACAGGGTAAGTGGGTGTTGCTCAAAGTGCTCTACGGGGGACAGACTGCACCTGAACTTTTCCCCTGGGACTGTGAATCAGTCTTCATGGTCAGCCCTGGGATTGTCTCAGGAGGTAGGTAATGTGAAGAGCCTCCAGCTGGCCTTTGCTTAGCAGTGTGGACCCAGGCAGGGCTCTGCTGTTGGGTAGGTTCTTACTATGCAAGCGTACTGAGAAGATTGAACACAGAAGACATTGCTAGGTATAAGGGGTTAATACAGAGTTTTTTATCTTTTCTAAGAACTAATTATCTCATAAAACTAACGGGTTTAGCAGAAGTTAAGAAGCAGATATCATATTGTAAACAAATTGTTTTAATTTACTCTAGACTTTTTTTTTGGTGGGGAGTATTAGCAGAGTGGAAACTTTAATTCACAGTAGAAGCTGGAAAAAGGTCTGTGGTTTTAATTCTTGAAGCCGGTATGTTTTACAATTCTTTCTGAAAGCAAACATCATTGTTATTAAAGAAGAGAAAAAGGATTAAAAGTTGCATTGCAACTGCTTTTGACATTTGTTCATTGTAAAGGAATAGAAGAAGAAAAGAAGGGTCTTGTTCTCTCAATATCCTTCAGTTACATCACTGATATTATTTTTATTTCTGACATTGCTCTAATATCAGAAAGTGTTCGATACTCGTTAACAGCACATCAATACAAAAGCAACAGCCTTCACCATGTGCTACATTTCCTAATAACACTAAAAACAAATAAACCTTGAAAATTTCAGATAGTGGCAGAAAAAGTTTGCATATCAGTCAAATGTGTTTATTGTGGGTGTACTAACTTTTCTCTTTTTTACCTATCTGTATTTGTGGTTTCTGCACTGGACTGCCAGCTTACTTCCTCTTTGTTTTATTTAAATTTTCTTTCCCCTTCCAGTGGACCTAAACATAATTCTTTTCAAGAGTCTTCAAGCAGCATTCTTCTGCAGTCTGAAATTCAGTATCTGAGTTATATCCTGGGGATTGCTGTGGTATTATATTGTCAACAGGGCTGCAGCTGTTACTGTCATGTATAACACATTTTTAAAGTACTTTACGTGGTTTTTTTTTTCCTCTCCCAGTTGTTTTTTTGTTTGGTTTTGTTTTGTTTTAATCTTTTAATGGCTTCTTGGAAGAAAAGAAAAAAGAGGAATTAACTGGCATCCCTGAAACACTGAAAATATAGATACAAGACCTTCAGATGAAAATAAATGGCACTTCAGTCCAGCTCTCAGTGGGCAAAGATCCACATTAAAAAAAACCCACCATCACCATAGTTGCTCTACTGAGAAAATGTAAGAAAGACTGAATGAGCCTGGAGATAAACTGTGAACATATCATTAAGGGGTCCAGCTGAAATGCTCAAACTGAAAGCATGTTACAGCACTTGGATGTTTATACTTCAACTCCATCCTCCTTTGAATTTGTCCCCTCCTGCTTTTCAGTCCAGAACAATGAGTGTGCAACCTCTGCCCACACCATGTCATCTACCAGTGCTCCTGTGACAAAGAGTTTGTACCTGGGAACTCTCTCACTTTCAAACGAGAACTAGCACAAGTGGAAGCATCCACAAAGCCAAGATAAGGCTCCATTAAAATACAAAGCACATGTGAAACAGGGATTAGAGGATGACTCTAAGATAAAGACAGTGAAATTCTTGAACAGAAACACACTGCTGTTGAAGCATCTTTATCTCCCTTACAGCAAAGTAGTTTTGAACATGTGGACTACTAGCAGTCTGGGAGTGATTTCTTGAGAGATGTGAAAGGTAACCAAGAAAAGAAAAGGACATTATCAGAAAGCTTACATTTGTTTTTCAGGGATTTATGCTACAAAAAAAGGGGTCTGTTGAAAAAGGCTGAAAATGACTGCCACTCAGAAAAGAAAAACATAAAGTAGATGAAGTACTTCTATTGTGATGCACTGAAATGAAGTCTCTGGTCAAATTTCCCTTTATTTTTTGTTGTGTTTAGTTCTGGTGGCAAAAAAGTTCTCATTTGGCATGGAGAACACTTTAGTAGAACTGGTCTGTGACTGGTGAAAGAGACAAGAAAAATTATTATTTTGCAGAAATGGGATGATAAACTTGAAATCCTAAAGTCAGGTGACTGAACAATAATAAAGCAATAGTGAGCATGTGACAGGAACCCATGGCAGCTTGTAAAAAATAAACACAAACTGAAATAATAATTACCTTTCAAAATTCTAGTTTTGTTTAAACCAGGGTAAAACCAGAATAATTGTTTCATCACAAGTCCTGTTGGATCTCAATCTAAGTGTACAAAACAGTCTATGTCCCTGTATCGACAAAAATACAGATTAGAAAAGAAACACTGTAACATCTGATCTCCTATTTCTTTTCTCACTGTTAGGTAAAACAGACAAAATTCCAGAAGGCAGTGCAAGAGTTCTGTCGTGATCCCTAACTTTCCAAAAGTAACCAAACAATATCGTTTCACTAAGGAGGCTATGAGAAGGAAGGCTTTAGCGAACAGTAAATTAATTTTTGAAAGGCTTAAAATAGAGCAGCAGTTCTGAAGCACTTAGAATTATAACAAGACACTTAGAAGAAGCAGCAGTTATTTTCAAGCTATCCAGATGGATGAGCAAATCTGCACAAATATAGCTTTATTTTAAATAAAAGATCTAACCAGAGATCTAATCCAGAAGTCCACTGTTCTGTTTGGATTCCCCCCGAAAAAAGTTCATCTGTGGTGTCTACCCCAGGACCACCAATGCACCACAGAAGAACAAGTATGTACTTATTTATTAAAACAAACAAACAAACAAACAAACAAACTCCACCAAAACCAAAACCAAAAAACTAACATCATTTGTACCATCAAGTTGCAAACAAAATTACCATATCTAACCACAGGACTGTATTTTTGCTGCTCTCCTTCTCCATCACCTTGAAAACTCACCTTCTATTTATGGACTCCATCTGTCCCATTTCACACCAGTTTGCAACATTATTGGGAGAGAGATTGTGTCTTTGTCTTTGCTGAGATGGATTAAAAATCCCACAAACCAGGACTCTTGGCTTTTGTGCTCAACTACAGCATTAGTAATAATAATATATGTTAGTGGAACTGCCTTGGAAGCTAAACTCTTTTTCTAGCACTTCCTTTTAAAAGAAAAACTGGAATAATTAGGAACCATGAAGCAATGCAATGACATATATTCACAAAAGCCATATAGAAGAATGCTTAGAAAAATAGACATATTGTAATCAGTCAGTAATTAATATACATTTCACTTTCATTGCAGTTCTGGTGATGGCAAAGTTGGACAAGGATGATCTTTCAGACAGCAGACTATGTCTCCTTATGGCTCTGAAAGTTGGGAGTCAGGAAAATGAAGTTCATGGTTCAGCAGACTGAGCTCTTAGTCTCCATCCACTTCTCAGCTTTCCAAAGAATTGTCTTGCCAAATAGGTGAGATAAAACTAATATTTCTAAAATCATTAACAACTAATATTTTAATGTAAGTGTAGTAACAGATTCAAGCACTTTTTTTTTCTTTCACATTTCACTTTCTGCATGCAAAGTACTTCACCAGGAGAAATGGTTGAAACAATGGAAAATTAACATCAAGGAGCAATCCTACACTGAGCCTGCCTTGCAGCCAAAACCATAATTGGTCTTTTCCATCTCTGATTCTCTGAAACTTGGCACTGTCTAAGTGCAATCTGTGATTTTTCCTTGCAATTAATATTAATATAATTTGTACAATCATGGTAATAGAGGAGGTGCATCTTTCTTGCAAGCATGATACCTCAAAGTATTGTTTATATCTTTTCTGACATACCTAGCAAATAATAATTCCAATCAGTTTAGGCTACAGCTTGTATCTAAAGACTTCAATGAGTAGACTGTAAAATGATAATAAAGGGGGAACTGGTGGAATGGAATAAAACTGATGCATATTGTACATATGAGCAAAAGGAGGATTAGGGAAAATCTCCCTCCTTTACTGGATGCAGGGGGAAACATGGTAACTAAGGATGAGGAAAAGGCTGAGGTGCTCAACGCCTACTTTGCCTCAGTCTTTAGCAGTGGAACTGGCTGTTCCCTGCACACCCAGCCTCATGAGCTGGGAGATGGGGAGGGGAAGCAGATTGAGGTCAGCACAGTTGAAGAGGAGATGGTCAGAGACCTGCTACACCACTTGGATGCACACAAATCTGTGGGACCGGATGGGTTACACCCAAGGGTGCTGAAAGAGTTGGCAGATGTGCTCGCCAAGCCGCTTTCCATGATTTACCTGAAATCATGGGTAACTGGGGAGGTCCCATTGGACTGGAGGGTGGCAAATGTAACACCCATCTACAAGAGAGGCAGAAAGGAGGATCCAGGAAACTATAGACCTGTCAGTCTGACCTCAGTGCCAGGGAAGGTCATGGAGCAGGTCATCTCGAGTGCCATTACAAGTCATAAAATGGACAACCAGATGATCAGGCCTAGTCAGCATGGGTTTATGAAAGGCAGGTCCTGCCTGACAAACCTGATGTCCTCCTATGACAGGGCCACCTGCTTATTGTATGAGGGAAAGGGTGTGGATGTTGTCTACCTTGACTTTAGTAAGGCCTTTGACACCATTTCCCACAGCATTCTCCTGGCGAAACTGGCTGCTCGCGGCTTGGATGGGTACAGGCTTTGCTGGGTGAAAAACTGGCTGAATGGCCAGGCCCAAAGAGTGGTGGTGAATGGAGTTAAATCCAGTTGGTGGCCGGTCATGAGTGGTGTCCCCTAGGGCTTGGTTTTGGGGCCACTTCTGTTTAACATCTTTATTGATAATCTAGACGAGGGGATCGAGTGCACCCTCAGTAAGTTTTCAGATGACATCAAGTTGGCTGGGTGTGTTGATCTGCTCAAGGGTAGGGAGGGTCTGCAGAGAGATCTGGACAGGCTGGAGCGATGGGCTAAGGCCAACTGTATGAGTTTCAATAAGGCCAAATGCTGGGTGCTGCACTTGGGCCACAACAGCCCCCAGCAGCGCTACAGGCTTGGGGAGGAGTGGCTGGAGAGCTGCCAGTCAGAGAGGGACCTGGGGGTGTGGATTGACAGCAGCTGAACATGAGCCAGCAGTGTGCCCAGGCAGCCAATGGCTTGTATCAGAAATAGTGTGGCCAGCAGGGACAGGGAAGTGATCTTACCCCTGTACCCCTGTACTTACCCCTGTGTTCAGTTTTGGGCACCTCACTACAAAAAGGACATTGAATTACTCGAGCGTGTCCAGAGAAGGGCAACAAAGCTGGTGAAGGCTCTGGAGCACATGTCGTACGAGGAGCGGCTGAGGGAACTGGGGTTGTTTAGTCTGGAGAAGAGGAGGCTGAGGGGAGACCTCATCGCCCTCTACAACTACCTGAAAGGAGGTTGCAGAGAGCTGGGGATGTGTCTCTAATGAAGTAACAAGTGACAGGACAAGAGGGAATAGCCTCAAGTTGCACCAGGGAAGGTTTAGACTGGATATTAGGAAGCATTTCTTTACAGAACGGGTTGTTAGGCGTTGGAATGGGCTGCCCAGGGAGGTGGTGGAGTCCCCATCCCTGGAGGTGTTTAAGAGTCATGTTGACATAGCGCTTAGGGATATGGTGTAGTTGAGAACTGTCAGTGTTAGGTTAATGGTTGGACTGGATGATCTTCAAGGTCTTTTCCAACCTAGATTATTCTGTGATTCTGTAATTCTGTGAGGTGGTTTCTGCAAAGGTTTAAACCCACTAGGGTCTGTCTGGAAAAATAGACAGACAAGAAAAGAATGGCTCAGGATAGCCATATTTCATCAAATACTTTAGGGACTCAAGAAAATAAGACTGACCATGCTAAGCCAGAACAAGAACCCATCCACTCCAGGAAGCTGTTGACTATTGTCAGTAATGCTCAAGGAAATGTCAAATCTGATCCTTGCATTCAGTAGCCTCCGATGAACTTGTCGTCCATAAATTTGCCTAGTTCCTTCTTAAAAACATTTATTCATTGGGATTTCACCACATCCTCTGGCAAAGAGTTCCACAATTTAATTATATACTGTGTGAAAAAGTACTTCCTTTGGTTTATTTCCAACCTGCTACCTGATAATTTCATTGATTGTACCTGTTTTTTTGACAATGCCAAAACTATTAGCTTTGACAATTTTTTCACAGATGTCAGCTGTTCTCAAAACCAGTTTGGACCTGGACAGGAAGGGTGCTTCAACACAGACAAAGAAAAGAATCCTGCCTGAATTGGAAAATTCTGCTTTTTCAGACAGATAACAATTTGGGGCAGGAAGGGAGAGAAGAGCCAGAGGTACCTGGACTAATAACCAGGATAGTACAGAAGGAATTTGGCAAGACAGAAGTGCATTCCAGTTGCCATTTTTAATTCCTCATCTTGTTGCATTTTTCTTTAGGAAGTTAATTCTTGTTTGTTGACATGAACAATGTCCTTTATTTTCAAGGATATTGTGTGTTCACTATGTGCCGTTGCTACAGACTTATGAAGAGTTTGTTGCATGATAGCAGAAAACACAATGACTGAACATCATGGTTTCACATCCAGTATGAGTCCAGTCTAAAGGAGAGAATTCAGATGTTTTGACTACCACAGCATGTCCTGGCATTTGATGAGATTTATGGAGAGGAACCAAAGGAGAGACAGAACAACTAGATTTGTTAGCAGAGCAGCAACATGCAATGAAGTGTAGTGTAGCCTTATGTCTGTACTGTGATAGAGGAAATTTTTATCTCCACTGTGGGTTACCGTGATCCTGAATACTGTTAGACTTTCAACTGACTCCTGTTTCCTAGGATACAGTAAGGAAGAAGTACCAGACTCTAATGAATTTGCTGCCTGACACATGTTGAGATGAAACATGTGATGGGATTTTTCATATTACTCTTTTCTTTTATAGTCCCAAAGACCGTGTGTATTGAAATGAACTGCTGAGTACAGCAAATGCTGCTCAGAGGGCTGTTGTGTTTAAAACAGAGCTCTTGGATTTTGATCAGTCTGCTTTTTAAAATCATTTTGAAAAGATTTTTTTTGCAACATTTGGTAACTTCTATTTTGCTTTTTCTGTTTGGGACAATTTTCAGAGGACCTCACAGATGTTCACTGAGGGATCTTTATGTTTATAGTTTCAGGAATATATAAATGTCAGTGATATGAGCACCTGGGTACAGACAGGACAGCTAAATTTCAACACTGCTTCTCACCTAGTTGTGTGGGAAAGGCTGACCACATGTAAAATTACCTGCTGAAAATTTAACTGTTTAATCTGTTCTTATTCAAGAAGCACACAGTAATCTTTGGAGAAATACAAGTATCTTTAGAAGCAAATTCACTCATCTGTTTTAGGTGTGCATCTTAGGATGTGATGAACTGCTCTTTGAAAGGGCCCTTTTCACCAGCAGTATGGTGAACCCAGGCCACCAGCTTTGGCTGCAGTTAAACAACTAAAAGTAGTTAAGGTGAGTCTTATCCCTTGCTTTAATTTCTCCCAACTCTGATTTTCCTTACCAAGGACTCTTAGAATATGAGATATCAAAACCAAACCAGTGAAACAAATAATGAATTAGGTTAGTATACAAGTACCATGCCAACTGCCTTTAAGACTGTCTTCATATTGTCTTTTTTATCATGAACTCTAAAGGTTAGGAAGCAATCCACAGGCAACGAACTGGATACTGATTTATTTTGCGTGTTACACATGGAGAAATTAAACAAGTGGAGCAGTTTCAGTTCTGTCCTTGTGCTGTGGGACATCTTAAAATCATGACATGTACCACTTCAAAATCCATAATCTCTTCTCAGGAGTTCACACCCGAGGTTTTGAAAGGCCTGAACTATCTTTGACTCATAAAATAGTTGTCATTGTAGAGGTCATTGTGGAAGCCTTCAAGGAGAGTACTGATGATATAGATCTGTCTATAACAACCTCTACCTGGTTTCTCCATCACTGGAGGACTGACTTTCTCTCAATAGTCCATAGAAAAGGCTAAATCAAAGTCTTAACATGCTGAAACAATAACTTCATTAAATATGTTTGTTGTGTTCTGTTTGGGTGCAGTTTTCGTCCTTTTATAAAGAACTGTCTTAGAGATGTTATAAGCACAGTGATGTTCATGAGTCTGCCAAACGCAAGTGTACCTCTGTAAGAACATAAGCAAGGACCATTATCATGGAAACATTGCATCTACATTTAGCTCTATTCACAAGTCATAATTCTGAGAAACTAATGCAGTATCCTGAAAGAAGCCTTTTATATCTAATAATGCCAAGGCAATGTACCTTGAGAGTAGTGTTACTATATATTTTTCATCACAGATCTGAAATGGTTTATCTCCTATTTCTGTAATTCCATCTCTTGAGTGGAAGGCACAGACTCATTTCCAGTGAAAGCAGTGTAGTCATGTGCAATTATTTACATTTGGTTTCTGTCAGCTCAGGCATGGACCCCTCCCAGACAAAAGCTGGTATAGGGCTACTGCTGTTTCCCTTCCAGGGGAGCAGAGGCTGCTGCACAGGCACTGCCACGCAGCCATCTCATCTGCATAGCTCATCCTTGGCAAATCCTAGGAAACTGCAGGTTGGAAATGTCTGGAAATGTGCACTATGTGCTATTAAGAGCAGGACTTTTAATAATCTTAACATTAAAAATGGATTTTGCAAAGCAATCCCGATGGGAATTTGTTGTATACATTTTGTTCATCGCTTTGAAGACAGGAATATCATTACTGTAACCAGCCCTTCACAAACAGTTGAGCAGGAAAAGAGGGGGTGGGGACAGAAAGAAGCTACACAAAGTGTCATAGTTACAGACTCGAGCAGACTACCAACAGCTGCAAGGTTAATTACAGATCTTACAAATATATATTAAAAAAAAAAAAAATAAAAGAAGGGAAAATTTAAGCTTCAGAAATAAAAGATAATAGAGTAATTATAGGCTGCTGAGGCCTTATGGTAATAATAAAGAAAAACATCTGACTGGATTGATGCTGCAAGAGACAGTGACAAGAGGAATACACGTTGAAAAAAATAATTAAAATCAGCTATCTTGGGTAAGCTGTCATTCAGTCTCAGGAAGAAAAGGAATTCTAATAAAATATTAATAGGATCTTTTTAAGGTTTTTTAATAACATTCTTTTATACACAGGTAGCACTCCAGTTTGTCAGTCAAGAGCATTGGACACAGAAGTACCAGACAAACAAATGCAGTAAAAGTGGGGAGAAAAGAAAAGCTTTGGGGCAATAGTGTTTGACCTCAGATTGAAACCACCAAGGGATTCAGGCAGGAGTTGTTTGGAGAAAGGTTTGTGGAAAATCACTGACTCTGCTTTGCTTTTTAGAGGAAATTATAGCAAGGAGGAAAAGTTATTTCAGACTGACAGACACCAAATGTCAGCAATCATGATATAATCAGTGCAGGCTTTATTATATATAAGTGGTTTGAAAGTCTGCAGATTTCAGACAGCTTCAAAATCCAGAGGAAGAGTGCATCTAAAAGACAATCTTATGAATATTACATATACATGCTCTGTGTAGCATCGCACATATTTTTATGTGCTAAATTCTCCTGAAACTGTCTCTGCAGCTTCTTCTTCAGTGGCCCCTTTGCATTGAATGCCTTTCTTGAGCTGGCTTGCAAACCCTCTGCTTTCAAGTCTTTACATAAAGCCACTTCTTGTTTCTGACACAGCCCTGCTCTGTAATGAGCTCCAGAGAAAATACACTTAGTCAGTCCAGAAAATAACTGAAGTCACTGTGCTCAGACAAGTTCAAGGCAACTGCTAAATATTAAAGAAATGGTGGGGTTTTTTTTCTTTCTTGTAATGTAAACTAGACTTTGCTAGAAAATTACATTACCTTAGGGGTGGTTCTCAATCCTATCTGCCTTAAGCGACTGCTGGGACAGGCTTACCATCAGCCCTTTTTCTCTCCACAGATAAAGCTTGCTGAGGATGACACACACCCCAGACACGTGATGTGAGGTGACTGCACCACTGTGTGATATGCAGCTGCGCTACATCTGTCACAGCTATCACAGCTACTGCACACCTCAGTACAGATGCCATTAATTTTAACTCTACACCCACTGTGCGCCAGATCTCTTAAAAGACCATTTAACAAGCTCTTTCCTTCCAAACCAGCAGACTTCCAACTCAGCCATAACTGATTATATTGGCAAGTTTTCTAAGGAGATACAAGGAGAAACTGAGGGAAATAATTAAAGTCCTGCCCACAGGCACGTGTCGCATGGCTTGTGATAGTCACTAATGGCAGAGGTGTGTCTATGGGTGGAAGGGAAATGGATACTTATTCATTACTGGAGTAAGCTGCCTTGGATATAACAGTTGTTGATATGCCTGTTTTAGGGTTGTTTGACAGTTCCCATCAAGTAGAGAAAGTGGTACACTCTGGTAGGTTGTTTCATTGGAAAAGAGCAGGGAGAGGGAGGAGTGAATGTCTGAGCAGACTTTAGCCATTTCTGAGAACAAAGCTGGGGGGAAAAACATTGTGTTCCCCATCCTGAAAATGACTGGTGAACATCTCTTATACTATCATGATTCAGAAATTTGACAAAGAGACCAGCTTAGTAAAACAAAAGTGACCTTTACTGTCACTGTGAGAAGCCAATTAAATATTTGCAGATCCTAAAAGCCTGTAAAACTCTCAGGTCAGTTATGAACTGGAGCTAAATGTTTCTGAAAATAGAATCATAGAATCAAAGAATGGTTTGGGTTGGAAGGGGCCTTAAAGATCATCTAGTTCCAACCCCAAAATGTTACCTTCATTCAGCATGTTTGATCAGGCTGCTTTAGCAGTGACCAGAACATGTCACCATGCGAGCATGGGCTATGCACGTGTACTATCCCACAGCTCTTGCTGAGAACAGGCTGACTATGTGTCCTCCTCACTAAAAGGTGGATATATTCCCCTTCTAACCAAGAACTACAAGTATGGCTGGATAAGAAAATGCTGATGAAAAGAGCTTTATCATTATCGATTTTTTTAAAATTGAGCTATTTTGCAGAGCTCAGTGAAACTGGCTCACTGTGTGGGAGTCAAGACCTGTTTCGCTCTGATCTCCAGCTTGCTTGTCTCTCTCTCATGTGGGAAGGACAACACTACTTGACTGGCCTCTTCTCTCCAGTCAGGGAAGATGCAGAGGGCTGCAATCAGGCTGTGGCCCTCCTCCCTTGATTGGCAGCATCTTCCCCCTTCTCAGCCAGGCCCAGAAAACAAGGCCATACAGAGATCAGAGAGTCCTGGGGGACAGAGTATGTGAGAGAGGGACTGTGGTGAGAGCAGGCATTGTGTGACACAGAATAGAGAAGAGGGTTCCCAGAGGACTCACATAATTTTGCATTGCTGGGTCCTCTATGGATGGGGTCATGTCAGCCAGGACCATATGCCAGACTACAGGGAGAGTAAATCATCTGAGGAGCAGGCGCTTGGTGTGGCGATAAACCCTTTCCAGTCTCTGGTTTCCAAATGGGCTTAATGAGCCCTTGTCCAGAAGGCTGAGCAGTAAGGTGGCAGTTGATGGTATTATGCTACATTTACTTTGATACTGATATCATCACTGCCTCAAATCATGTTGACCACTGCTTTTGGCTGACCTGTTGTTGTAACGGCTGTCCTGAGCTGGACAAGGATCTGCCACCCCAGCTTCCTCTTCCCCTGAACAGCACAATGGAAGAAACATCATGTTTGAAGCCATTAGCCCATAACTCACAGCTATCATGAAGTTGATCACACCTGTGTGTTCTTCCTGGGCCCCTGATTTGTGGGCTAGTGTGCTCTCAGACCTGGAATTAAAATCAATGGGAGCTGTGCTTTGAACATCTGGAGTCCTGCTATCCCATGCTAAACCTGATGAGAAAAAAACTCAGGTCCTCATCGTCTCTGACACCAAAATTCATGTAAACCTTATGCTCCAGTCTCTATCACTGCCTTCCTCCCTCTGTAAAATGAGTATAATAGCAATCTTTATTGTACAACCCAAGAGCTATCATGGCATACTCAGATTACATAGCGTAGAAATAACTTTGTACTTTTGGAAACTCTGGGAGAAAATGAGGAAGACCTAAATTCACAGCTGGGTCTGGAGAACATGCAACAATATGATATTGAGTCATTGCACAGTGAAGGATGAGACAGTAATCTCAATAACATATTGATAACATACTGACAGGAGATTCTATAGAATTTGACAAAAACTGTATAAGAGTTTTTGGAAATGTTGATGAAATGGTCCTAGTTATTCTTACAGGTAAAAAATTACTGTTTGAAATGCAAGACGTAATGAAAAGGCTTCAAGACAGCTAAGCACAGGTTGAAGGACCAGGTATTCACATGCAGGTAGCAGGGGAGCAGGCAGTGGGGCTGAGAAACAGCCCCCACAGCTGCTCTCCCAGGCTGGATGCCAGCGCAGCAGATCCCCAGCCCCAGTGCGGAGGCAGATCCTGGCACCTGAACTGCTCCAAGCGGCTCCTCCAGCTGTGGCCACACACTGCGCCAGTCTATTTGCAGTTGACACACGGTTCTTCCTCATAATACAGTGAGGGAATGAAGGGGCCATCTGTCTTCATGCAGCTGACAGCAAACTGGCCTTCTGCAGAGGGGTTTGTGGTGGCCTCTATTTCCATGTGGAAAAAAAGCAACCTGTGCACAGAAGACTGAAGACCCATGTCTACTGCTTAGAGGTAGTGAAAAGGACTATTAAAGGTGGGGACCAAATTTGGAAAAGGCAGTACTAAAAAATGTCTTCCTGAACTATCACGTGTCTTGAAGATGAATAATGATGGAAGACCAATCCAAATGCAGATGGTGGTTTGGTCAAATCAGATGGCAGGCTGTGATTGTTTTGATTTCTGAAGCCTATGATGTGTTGAAGTCTACATGCAAAACACCACACTGAATCAAACCAGTTCAATATCTTACTCAGGGTCCAGGCCACTTCTTCCTGGTTTAGATATGGGTGTTTAAAAAAAAAGGAAAAAAATCAAGTAAGAGATTCTGAGAGAAGCTGCTACCAGGGTTGGGATCTCTGATGCCTCTTATTGGACATTATTTACCTTTTGAAGTTTAGGAGATTAAATACTTTCCAGAATTAGCAGATTTTAAATAGTATTTACTGTAACAATCAATGATGATAAAAAACAACTGACACAATACTTAAGTCTTAGATAAGCATATCTAAGATTTTTTACATGACAGTTGTAAAACAGTATTTATGCCATTGGATAAGCTGACATCCAGGAATAACCTGTACTGTAGACAAAGCTCTAGAATATTCTTGTCAATTTTTGTAAATGTACCTCTATAATTTAGGATTCTGCTTGACTTAATTGCTATAGCTATGATAAGCTCAGATATTGCTTCACAATAACTTACAGTGATGTTTGAAAAGATCACAATAAAACATAGCATTACTATGATTACCTAATTAAGGCAATTAAGAAAGATGATGTTTTGCAACCACCTTGTAAATAGTGTACATACATCATCTAACTATCCACATCTCACAGTTATTTTTCTGTGAATATGCTTAAAAAGATGTGCTGGACTCTGCAGTGAGGATTCATCTCTCCATGTGTAGACGTTTACAGCTTAGACATCTACATCTTAACTATCCACCCTAGGCCACTTTTGAGGCAATGGAAAGGAATTAAAGAATGACTGACCTCATCCTTAATCATATATCTACAGTGGATCAAATGAACTGGTCCCTTAAAATACTTATTTTCTTCCACTAATTAAAAGGGAAGCTAAGATACATAGCTCAGATGTCAACATGCACATTGCATGTGTACATCAGACAGTGACCACCTGAAAATAGCCAATACTCATCCCAGCTCGGTTCCCCGTATACTTCCACAGCCATGAGGTTCCAGTTGTGAGCTCTGTGAAAGTTCACAGTTGTTCATGGGATTTGGTCTGTGAGCTATCTATAAAAACACCCTTTACAATGTGCAAATGAATGCAAAATGTAATATTTATTTAGTGAACCTCACAAAAGCAGTACTTGGCAGACATTAAACCTGCAGCAATTATTGTACTAGGTGAAAGCAGAAACCTGCTCCAAGTCAGGAGAGGTTCTAATCAAAATGAAACATGTCAAAGCTCAGTACTACCTGGTGAACTAAGCTGTGCATGGTGGCTTGAGACTGCTTGAGAACAGAGACAATGTGATTTTGCCAGTTTTGTAATATCTTACTTTTCATGGTATAAAATATGCTGGTGGATTTTCTTACTTATGTGAACCTACAAGATCAGCTAAGTAATTACTGAAAACATCTATGGATCTAGGAAATCTTTGTTGCAGGAAGTGGACAGCAATTTCTGAAGCTTTTGGCCATAGGGAAACCCCAAAACTCCCTGATTTTCACCCTGAGAAGCTTGTCTTCATTGTAAAGGTGGAAAAATTCTTCCAACCTTATATGGTAGCTGCAGTGTTTAGTAGCCTCATGATGAAACACATGATGACTGTGCAGGGCAAGCCCCCTGTGACAGCCAGATATGTTTTATTTCCTGAGAGATTCTCTTTCAGTTTAGAAAATATGGAATTTAAATAAAGCAGTTGCACTTCTTTTTCTAATATGTTTCTCTCTGAATAGTGATCCAAGAGGAGCAATGAGGACAGTGGAACCCAGTGGACACAGCATATTGCCCTCAGGATAAAAATCATTTTTGCATCAAATAAACTATAAAGATTATGTTTTTACCCCTTCTATGCTTTTTTATACAAAATTGTCAAAGCTTTAAAAGGGATAAAATATTTTTTTATTTATAGCAGGGAAAATGAGTCAGACCTAGTAATGAGGTCAACAGCACTACCTCAGTCTTCACAACTGTTGATCCACATTGTTTACTTCTACACTGTTGCTCATCCTCTGCTCATTTAGGCTGGTGAACTTGCTGGAGTGCCTCCTGGCTCCTGGGTAGGAATGACTGGGCCCCATCCTGCTGCAGAGTCACGATTCAGACACAGCCAAGTCCCAGCTCCAGTATACAACTCAGTAACTGCACCTTCTGTAATCCAAGGTGATCACAAGACTCAAACCTGGCAGAGCACAACAGATCCTGATTTAATATTCTCTGCTGTTGTTGTGTGGAAGAAAATTCTTCTACTCAGATATATTTTTAAAATATCAGTCAAATTGACAATCACCAACACCGTTATCTTCAGACTTCCACTGACCCTCGACCAGGGGAGATTTTACAAATATATGAGAACAAATTCTGGTGTAACTAAATTCAATGGCATTTCCGTCCTTTTTGATAAGGGCAAGTTTCCAACTGTGATCCAGGAAGGCATTAAAACACCACTATTCGTAGAGCACAGAAGACTTGCACAGATAAAATATGTCAGAAGAGATGCCACCAATCTGTTTTATAGCTGCTTAGATACTACAGATGACTCCAACAGAATTTAGAAAGATGCATGTTCAAAATGTCAAAGTCATGCTTTTATCCCTGTTAGTAATTATTTCATGTAAGATTCTTCCACATGGTTTGGAGTTTAAGTTTTAACAGAAGTGAGCACACATTATAGATGTTATTCCATGTAACATATTTGTAAGGTTTAACATGTACAGAAGCCATAACAAGCCATGCATGAATTTCATCACTTCCCTAATTTTCCATCAGACATTGCAAGTATTGATTGTCCCTACTTTAAGTTGCGCACTTTATTTTCAAATGGAAAGATACTATATGTAGTGTGGTATTTCATTTCTTAAACAGACAATCAATGTGTGATTCCAAATTGTGTATTCTGCATGTGGTAACAAAGCTGCAAAGCTTAATAAATCAGGAGCACAGAATTTGAAAGCAAACTGGAGAAACGAAAATCTTACACAGACAAACCTGGAGGAAACAGATGTGAGAGAAGAAATCTTTCTAAGGATTATCTCCTCTACATTCATCTCTGAAAAACTGGGGACTGCAACCCAGGAGGAAAAATTTTGAACCATCTTCAGAGTCCAATGCTACCTATGATGTTCATGAGATATGATGGTGGTGCTGTGGTTTAACGCAGGTAGGCAGCTCAGTCCCACACAGCTGCTCACTGACTCCCCCCTCACGGGATGAAGGAGAGAATCAGAAGGGTAAAAGTGCAAAAAGATGCTTTAATAGGTAAAGAAAAAGCCACACACACAAGTAAAACAAAATAATGAATTCATTCACCACTTTCCATCATCAGGCAGGTGTCCAGCCATCTCCAGGAAAGCAGGGGTCCGTCACACAGAACAGTTACTTAGGAAGATAAATGCCATAGCTCTGAACATCCCCCCTTCCTCCTTCTTTCCCCAGATTTTATTGATGAGCACAGTGTGATACAGTGTGGCACATCCCTTTGGTCAGCTGGGGTCAGTTGTCATGGCTGTGTCCCTTCCCAACTCCTTGTGCACCCCCAGCCCACCCGCTGGTGGAGCAGTCTGAAGAGAAGGCCTTGACTCTGTGTAAGCACTGCTCAGCAATAACTAAAGGATCCCCATGTTATCAACACTGTTTTAATCACAAATCCGAAACATCACACTATACAAGCTACTATGAAGAAAATTAACTCTATTGTGGTCAAAGCCAATACAGGTGTAGAGGCCCTATGATTTACCAAGCATATTCCCTAGCTCTGATAAGACAGTCATTGAGGACACATAATATTAATCACAGTTTTTGTTAAGGCGGATGGCAGATGATGTGATCCTGCCCAGTCCCCACCTGACTCAAGTTCTCTTCACCTAAGATGTCTAAGATGTTGTCACACCCCAATTTCTCTGGACAGCAACTCAGATTCGCCAATTCCCAGGTCAGGATTTAGGTGAAACGACACCAAGGATTTTTCAATTCACAAGACTCAATTTTTATTCGCTCACAACAGATAATTGGCATGAAACTCTGTCAGTAATCTTTGCAACCTCTGCAACAGGCATTAAACTTACACTGACTAGTGGCAGATCTTATAACATACCCTGATAACCCATAAACATGCCCCGACAAACCTTGCTTTACATGTGGGCATACAGAATAAGAATGGGAGAGAGGAAAAGAGAGAAAGACAAAAAGGAAGATTTCACCAGTCCTGGTTCCATTGTTGGTCCAGCCAGCCGAGGGGTCCAGTTCTGGAGGGGCACAGCCACCTGGGGCTTTGACTTGTGTCCTTTTATAATTCCTTGCCCCTAGTGTGGGGACGCACTTGGACTTGTTAGGGTAATTAGGCATCATGCACAGTTTATGCTTCTAGAATTCTCCTTGCTTTTGGTACATGCACAGTTTGTACCTTCAGATTCTTCTGGAAATGAGTTGGTGGGTTTGGGGGTCGTTGGGGAGTTACTCCCCAATCCCTGCAGGTGTGACCATTGTTTGACCTTTCCTTTTGGCACACGCATCGTGAAAATGGCTTCTCTATTGGCTCTTCATGAAGTCACTCAAGATAGGGAAGTTCAGTCTCCGAAAAGTGTGGTCCCACCTCTGCAGGACCCCCTCCTCTTGCCACGCCTCCCTGTCATTACCTGCACAACCCCGGCGTTTCCACAGAAACCATTTCCTTTGCCAAAGTTCTTCACCAGATGGTGGAGACATTATGGTTTCATTGGACCATCACAGAAGTCTACATCTCCACCTAAGATGTCTAAGATATCTACAGTACCATACAATGCTGTGTGGAGGAAGTTTGCAATAAGATAGTGTGGTCATCTATTAGTACAGATAAAAATAAATTAGTACTTTTCACCAGACTACTTCACTTTACCAAGAACAGAGTTTATCAGCCTGGCAGGAGGTCTCTGCCTTGGAAATCACTGTCTAGGGTGGACCTGAGCAACTCTCACAGCCTACGGAGCTGAGCTGTGGAGGTCCACCTTTCTGATGCGTCTCAGTGGAGAGCACACCTCTCACCACACCGTCCAAGGGTAAGGAAGTCAAAGTATTTTTTTTAATTGTTGTAGTCTATAAAGAGTATTCTTTCCTTTATGGCTTTTTGATGGCAATTTCTCTCCCTCCAACAAGAGACACATTTTGCCTTGGAAGTCAATGCTATTACTCTTTCTCCTTAAGGGATTGATAGGAGAAATCTCTGCTTTGTTCCTTTGTGAATGAAGGTGATGGAGGATTTCAGGATATTTGTGTCCAAGCCAAGACACTTGCCAAGACACCTTCAATGCCTTTTAACTGATGGTTGATCTCAAAAGAAAATTGTGTGGTAGACTGGTATGTGTGCATGTGAGTGTGTGTGCACTTTTGTGTGGGGATTTTTTTCTGTATACCAGAGTATATAATGCAACATAATTAAGAAAAGAACATTGTACAAAAGCAAGAACAATGTAAGTTATTCATTATCAAGATAATACTAAAAAGTGAGAATACATAGTTCTTCTAGAAAACATTAAAAAACCTGCCAATACCTTGTAAAGGACCTTGAACTTTCTCTTATGTACTCTTTTTTAATTCTTGACATAAGTCAACGCTTGTCTATCACTGCATTCCTGGGTCAGCCAGCACAATTGATGCAGAGTGCTGCTGTGTGGGCACACAAATGCACAAGAGCTCTGTAGAGCATTCAGTTAAACCTTAGTGGGGAAAAAAACAACTGACAAAACTCATTACGAGTTTTTACATGTTACCTTCCACTTACACGTTACCTTCTAGTAACCCTATAGGTTGCCTCTCTAGTGTTACACCATTACTGTACATCGCCGTTAAAACAACAAAGAAAGATTTTAGCAAGTTTCGCAAAGTTCTGGTGGGGACAGACTCCACTAATCCCAAAGTAAGGGCTGTCCCCTGTTTATGTGGAGCCAGGTTGGTAAGATATATTTACGTTCTTTTTTCTGCTCATAGAAGTGTTCAAGGCAGAAGATTTCTAAGTTATTCAGCCAGCGCTAGCTGTGCCAGTTTTGATTAGCTCCAACATCTGTACATTTTCCTCACAAGCAAATCTCTTGGTACATGAGTTCTTCATGATGATGTTCCTGGTGTTTCCTCAGCCTTAACTCTCCAACCCTTTTACTGATGACTCAGACTGACATTATGTCAGAATAGATGGCAAAGAGCACAAATATTTTACCAAGCATCTCCTCTGAAACAGCACAAACACAGCTGAGACTGAAGTACATTTAATTTGCAGGCTCTGTAGGAAGGGATTGGAAAACTGCCCATGGTAATGCCAGAAGGAGTGGCTGGGGCCATTGCTGTCTTCTCAGCCCTTGTGTGAAAATTATGTCAAGCAGAGATGAAGTACTGGCACTTTTCCTTGTTCCTCCCAGTGCACCTACATGAGAAGACGGTGCCCACAACAGAGAACTGGACAGTGGGGTAAAGCTTTGGAGGGGCACGGTCCCACAGCTCCTCTGGCATTAGACTTCTGCAGGAGAGTCTCCTGTACACAACAGTCCCATGTGAAAGAGGAAATGCTGGAGCTATACACATACTGACTGGCCAGCACATCTCCTGTTTCTTCTTTCCCAGCACTGGGAACATGCGAGGCACAACCTTACTTGGGGAAAGCATGAGGCAGGACCACACCCATCGTTCTCACAGTCCCTATGGGAGGCTTAACTAATTTTCTGGTCTGCTCTATCAAATAGCGAAACACCTCCTGACTGTGGTCTGCTTGTTTCAGTAATTAAGTTGTCTGATGGGGACTATGAGATAATTCATTAGTACTTAAAAAGGAAACAACGTCAGAAAGGGACCTGCTCTTAAGAGGGTGAACTGATACCCTGCTCATAACGCCAGCGTCACTCAGATCACACGATTTTTACTCCTAAAATCTATAGGCATATCCATTTTTGAAGAGAAAATAGGCAAAAGCAGTAACTGTTAATTAATTTTCTAAAGATGAAACTGTCTAATTCTGTCAGTGAATCCCTACCTTTCTGTGATGAGTTTATTGCAGATTATATAGAGTATCTGAAGTATTCCCACTCGTCCTCACCAACTCTAAAACATGCTTCTGTCCAAAAGATGGCAAGCGAATCAATTTAGGTGCCTTTCTCAGAAATGCTCCAGGAGACAGAGTTTCAGATTCATTCTTATTTTAATAAGATTGCTATTTTCTTTTAAAATAACACTTCTTATTTTTGAAACTCTTCAAAGTGCCAGTCATGTCTATCACTTGTCTGTCCCTGCTCAGAGCTTAATGCAAAAGTCTAGAAACTCTTTGTATGAAAATTTCATGCCTCCAGGTGCTCCATTGATTATTCATGAAGCTTTTGGAGCTGTCACCATGGGAGCCAATTGGCTACAACTTATTTAGCATATTAATGACCTATATGAGTTAGTGCACGAGGAGACATATCACGCCACCTGGAATGCAAGTGGCAAGCTGCTGCTGACTCAATCAGCTTTGCAATGGGAAATAAGAAATTGGAAACATTTTACAGAGAAACAGCAAAGCTCTTACATGTCCAAATGCATTCGCTCAAATTAGCATGCATGCCTTCAATAGCTTGTTTTCATAATATGTTCCTTTTATCCTCTGTGAGTTTGGCCTTATTACAAGCTCTTTCCTACTGCCAGAGCACATGCCCCTGAAAAGGTTTAATAGGTGAGTCATGTGGTTTGTTAGACATTACATCAGAATGATTTAATACACCAAGGGCAAGGCTGTATGTCAGGTCCAGCTGCTGTTACTGCCGTTACAGTTTGTGTAGCAGGTAAGTTGATGGTCTCCAGAAAGCAGCTAGATAATGATAACAATTAATTTTACGGCAGCAAGAGAGGGAGTTCAGCTGAGCTAAGCACCTTTTTTATTTTTCCCCACTCACTGCAGCGCTGTTACATGCGGTCAGCAGGTGAAGCGCTGCCTTAATGTTTTGGCAAAATTAAAATGTTAAAACCAAACAAGGAAATCACTGAGGGGGAGCTGGGAAGCAACAGTGTAAAGAAGCTCTGGCTAAAACAGAGGCAGCTCCATTAAATCTGCAGACAACTGGTTCACAGCATGCTGGGACAGGGCTGTGCTGGACTCTGTGCACAAAGTGCCTCCTCTCCCCTGGGCACATCAAGCGTGGCTGGGGAGGCAGCGACATTGCCTGGCACCAATAGAAGGACTGCCTGGTATTGAATGGCCAGGCTCTGCCTCTCCTGGCCACAACTGCTGTATATTACTCCCCAAGAGTACTGCCACAGTCACGGAGGCAACAGCTATGGGCCAGGGTCAGTCAGAATAGCACCATCAGACCTTTATGCATTTGAGACACCGAAGATACATCGCTAAAGATTTACTAAAATTGTTTGAGGCCACCTTTGTGAACGTAAGAATTTTGTTATACAGGGCACGACTTCAGCTGGCTGACAGGGATTTAGGGCTCTTATTCTTATTCTGGAGGACCCTGAGTCCCCGGGCGAGGGCAGGGTGATGAATGAGAGTGATATACATGCGTTGCTGTGAAAAACCAGTCTCAGCAAAAGTGGCAAAACACTTAAGCACATGCTCAACTTATTTTCACTTCCTTCATACTTTCTGAATATTTTCTCCGATCTGGTATATCGCTTGCTTGAAGATATTGCTTTATATTCACAGTTAATTTATTTAGTAATTAAAACAAGTAAAAAGTAAGGCTGTTGCTTGTGGGGATGTTTCACATGCCCACGTAATGTGTGTAACTTGCTAAGAAAATGCATGACCTAATACCCACATAGGTTCTTCCTTGTGACTCCAGCACAGTTATAATAATCATTTTTCCATGAAAGACCAGTACAGAGAACCACACGTTAAAGTACAACTACAGCTGGGAGACAAACAGGGGGAGGCAAATGCAGAGCTGTTCAGACTGATAAAAATACATATGGGGGAAAAACCCACCGCCCATTGTTCTCTTCTGCCCCAGCCGCGCTATTGCTGGCCAGACTAACAATACAGAGCACCCTGTCTCTCTTGCATTAATGTGTGCTGGACCCTTTCAGGAGAGGAACCTGTTTCACAGGACCCCCAAAGGGGAAAAGGGACCTAAATTCTTCCTCCCCCCATAAACTAGTAACTAAAGACTTTATTTGTAAACACCGGAAAGAAAAGCTTACTTCCAGAGATTTGTCAGATTTAGTTGGACATGTGTTTCCTAACCTTGGGAAATATCAGTTTTTCTATGATGATTTAAGTGAGCTTTATGTGATTAGTTCACACTTTGATATCTAACTTTTAGATGCCTATACTGGTCATAGGCATAGGTCCCTTTTAGGCACCTAATACAGGCTGAGATCTTGGATTTCAAATTTTACTTATCCAAAACTAGGCAACTACATACCTTTGCAGACAAAGTCACTGATTTATTGAGCACAGATGACCCTCAGAGAGGAAAAAATGTACACAGACACCATAAAGGCTCTTGGGCTCTCATGTATCTAAATTTTCCCGCAAACATCTTTGTGAAATGAGAGAGAGTTTATAATTAAAATCTCCCTTCTGGATTTTAAAGGTTTTATACCATTGTCCAGTATTCATTCCCAGCAGACTGGGTGTGTGCGGCCAGGCTGCCCGCAGGCGCGGCAGACCTGCTGTCCCTGTTGCCTTTGTGCACTGTGCTCTGCGGTCACACACATTGCATCCAAAACCACTGCAAAAACCTCAGTCATGGTAAACAAATTGCCCGTCTAATTGGCCACCATTTCTTCAGAACAATAGGGTTGCTAGCACAGCAAAAGAAGCTCAGGGGCAAAGAAGAGGCACAGCAACAACAAGAGCCCTCAATTCATCAGCCTCAGCCCTTTGTTTTACCAACTAACATCACCAGTACCCAGTCAAATGGGCAATATTGTCTGGGAATACTGGAAAACATCACTGCAACGATCAATTAGTGGCCCACCTAAAGATTGGCTGACAGAACTGAAGTGCAAAATTATTTGGGTATTAGAAGGCATATGGATTAGGAGTTTGAACTGATATAGTTATGCACATTTTGTAGTTGTTATAAATGAACCAGTGATGAATTATTTGGTGTTTTTAATTGCTGTTGTTTGAATTTATGTAAAGCCTGCATGTAATCATATTGTTGAATCCCCAGAACTGACTTTGTTCCAAGAGAATAAAAGCTTCTACTTTAAGACTTATTCAGACCTGAGGGGAGATGAGTTAAATTTATATATTAACCAAAGAAGAACCATTTTGTCTTTTTCTGGTGGTCTTTCATGCAGGGTTTAGTAATAGATAAAGGTACCATGTAGAATCAAACAGAGGCAATGTAATGACATAAGAACTTAAAATAACTGCATAAAATGGTCTATGATGGTACCGATAGCAGTATGGAGTTCAATATTGAAATATTAGCCTGGCAAATAACCCTTCATGCCCAAATAAATTCTGATTGCCTATTCACATCTTAGATTTACATGAGGCCTTCTTCATTATAAAATGAATAGCTGCTAATTTGTTGCATCTCTAAGTAAAGTTCCAGTAAATTATATTTAAAGGAGGGGAAAAAAAGGCCTTGTTATGAAACAGTCACCAGCTGGCCATACCACTGGAAGTGCTATTTTCTTCTCCTTTTTGAAATTCTAATTTTTTTGTAAGTAAGAATTCAACTCTGAGCTTGTAGTGATGCAAAGAAAGATATATGGATGCTGCACTCCCATATACATGGATTTGCATACTGAGGACTTTGGGTTGAGGCTGTCTACAGCAGAGATAGTCTTCCTGAATTTGTACAATATATTGCATACCAGGATCCTCATGGTGAATATTGTTGCAATATCACCATAAAAGTAAAAATTAAGATAAAAATGTTTAGAAATAAAATACCCTGAGACCAAATACTGCTCTGTGGTAAGGCCTTGTTGACTCTGAATGTTTTTCTCTTTAATTTTCTCTATCTAAATTTCCACATTATGACAGTGTACCTTGCTACCCGAGTCAACAGTACAGAGAGCTGTTGAAAGGGGCTGCCTGCTCCCCATCACCCTGTGCCTGCAGCATTCCTTGTCCTGCTCTTACACTGGGAAAGTGGGGTCCCACCCCTCCTTTGTGCCATTTCTGCTATCTGTAAGACAATTCAATTCACTAATTTAACAGAAAACAGTTCAATGCACAGCACCAGGAGAAAATTTTTCTGTGGCACTGAGCCATTCAGCTATCATTGAACTATCCCTTAGAAAACTCACCTTGGCACTGAAATAAAATCATCATGATCTTACCTCCTTAATCCTGTTTGAATATACTTCTGTCATGTTACCAAGTGATAGAGTTGCCACATGGTGTATGTTTGCTATCAAATATGATTGTTTATTTACTTGTCTAAGTATCTTCTGTTATCTCTGTTAGAGACACAAAGCAGTCTGCAGCTGCTAAAAAGCCTTGGATCTCAGTTGACTGTAGGGTTTCTTCAAGGTTCTATTGCCTGTACATTCTAGTAAATAGCTGGTCTGAGGCCCTGGAGATAGGGACCAGGGAAGCATCTAGACCTCAGACAAGCAAAGATGTTGAGAATAGAAGTGAACATGAGACTTGGATTCAGCTGAGGACACCAGCTACAAATGCTTAGCTCATTAGTCAAGAAGGCCACTTGTGCAGTCTGTAGTAGGTGTCCCATCTAGAAAAGCCTTGTTTTCAAAGGAGGTCTTTTAAGATTTTCCAGATGCAGATTTATGTCGTGACTTTTACTCCTTCACATGACTGACCTTCTTTGCAGTATGCGTCCTTCTTATATCATCCTACAGGTGCAGGAGAGATGGAGGGAAAGAGCTGCACCACTAGGAGACGAGAAATTTATGAAGACGCTATGTTAATAAAAGCTGTGTTGCAAGAAATGTGTTTTAACATTCAGCTGCGTCATTACAGGTGGCAATTTCTTGCCAGGCTAGTGTTAAAATGCATCTTGAGTAAAGGATCTCAAGAGGGCATGTGGTTATTTTCTAGGCAAAGGTTAATACAGAAGGTTGTAGGAGAAACAGGATGTTGACCTGAACAAGGTGGGCATGGTAGTGGAACCAAACAGCACTTTCATAAGCAAGATCAGAGGAAAGAAAGCTCTCCCCAGACTGTGCACCTAAGGAAGGCTGGTGGGGATATCTGTGGGAAGGGCAGGGTTAGAGCAGGGAGAGAAGACAGGAATTCCTGCTCTGCCTTGGGAATTTAGGTGATAACGAGGAAATGTCAGAAACAAGCTGAGAACCTGGACTGGTTAACAAGAATAGATAGGAATTTGTGAGTTGTAGGACTGAAGATAATAGTTGAAACTATGCAAGTGTCTAAGCTCACCCTTTGAAAGGGGGAGATGGAAGAGGGGAGCTTGCCAAGATCATCATTTATGTGAGCGGAAGTTTTATAGTTTGCAATTTTGCTGACAGTGATAGAAAGCCTTGTGTCAGCCTCACCATACTAGCCCTCTTCTGTAACGAGTTTATCACCCATACCAGGTTTATCACTATAATGAGTTTATCACCCTAATGAATTTATCACCTGCACTGTTTGGTCAAAGCATTCATAAAACCTGGTAAAGATACATCAAAGGGTATCAATTTAATCCTTTTAAAACAATCACACACATTCATCTTTAAAGGAAAATGCTAACATGTTCAAAACATCTTTTCCCTGAGGAACGTCTCTTGGCAATTATGGGAGGTGTCCTATCAACCTGCACTCCCCACCAATAACACCCAACACCTTAAGCAAGAGAAATAAAATGTCCTTCAAGATAAATAATAATACCAGACATTATAGCAGGTTTTCTGACAAAAAAGGGCAGAAACCTTAACTACCCAGTTTCTGCCTCTCTGCTCCTGGTCTGTGCCAGTCCCATTTCATTCAGTGGTCTCAGTGGTGCTGTCAAATAGCTTAACTGATCATTGTCCACCTTTGAGACAATATCTTGAGCACAGCCAAGCCACTAATAATAAGTTCTGATGACCTTGTGCTAGAAGCCTGACATCATGTTGTCTGTGACAGCAGATGATGTTTGTTTGATGCACCCTGGCTGAGGTGCATGTCCCCATTCCATGGCATTCATCTCTGCCCAGCTGGGCATCGTGGATACCTTTGCACAGCTAAAGCAGCATGAAGACTTAATACAGGTGGCAATGTTGCCTAATGCATCAAGTCTTGAGAGCTGCTCTTAAGGCCATTACAGCTTGCAATAGTCAATCTTTCTTTTACTACCTACTTGTATTTGTTAGGGTTTTGGAAGCTTTATAGACACAGGTGGCCAAATTCATCTGTTGTGTAACTCCCTGGATCCTAATTTGGCCCACAAACTTGTGTACATTAAAATTTCTCAGCTGAACTTCTTTTGCTGAAGCTATTTTTACCTATAAATACTGAACATAAAAATAAAGCTAGTTCATCATTTCATCTACTATATCCTCCCCAGTGCCATTTTTCTGAAAACAGAGAGTTTCAGCAATGCACTTCCTTTATAAGATGAAGAACAATTAAAAGGCAACACAATGTTCTTTTATAATTTTTATTGCTTAGCTAAAATCTAAATTGCACTGGCAACTGATTTTTCTGTTTCAAAGACGTACATAGTCATAAATAATTCTATAAAAAAGCAATCCATTCATAATATTAAATATAACTATATGAATGTACATGCCAGCCTTCTTGGTCTGGTTTGTGGGCTAGGTGCTAAAAAATAACGGATCTGGTTTTGGTTGTTCTAGGGCTGTATTTGACCCAGGAATTAACATCCAACTGTCCTCAGTTGTAAGCTTTTATTACAAGGTCTGTGGTGCCACCCAAAATTGCTTGCTAGCTTTATCAAGGACACTATGTTTTTCACATCTTTATATTCTATCACTTTTAATGAAGAACAGTGCACTATAGGTGCAATTTTGTAGAGGAAATTTGCACAAACCCTTTAAAATACTTGGGAATTGCCCAGCATGCAAGAATTCAGAGTAAATAGGTTACCCAAATAGCTATTTTGTAATTTGGGGCCCCCAATATGCAATCATTTACATCTCACCAATCTATCACCGATTTTCAGCTGGCATTTTCTCTGCAAGTAATAACCTGCAAGTGATGTTTACAGCAGATAAAAACAGCTGAAAAAAAGTGAAAGGAGGGGCAAAAATGAAAAGAATAGTTGGTAAAAATGAGAGAGAATAGTATAATTACTTGTATTTCCACAGTATCATGTCTTCACAGAATTCAAGCTGTGCATAATAGCTTTAGCACAAGGGCAAAACAGAGAAGTCCCTAGGAAAAGCGATGCAGATAGTATTTTTTTAACCTTCCTGGGGAGCCTTACTCCAAGAAGATTTAAAGCTTTTTAATCTTCAGCAGAACGTGTTGGCTGGAAAGTAGTGCATTTCAAAATGAAAATGCATTAATTAATGTCTCTTGGAAGAGGACAATCTGAAATATCTTTCTCTGTGGGAGTAACTTGCAAGCTGATTATGTGGGCTGATAGATATTCCATTGGAGAACATTCAGGGAATGTTAAGGTTGTACAGTTAAGTACACGGAAGTTAGGAAATGCCACATTACACGATTCATGTGCATCCTTAATTCTGCCTCTGGTGTGTATGTGGTATAATATATTCATTACATATAATCTCCCAGACACTGCTATAAATATACACTGATCTTAGATTTTACACACATCAGAGCATGCATTAAGTACTGTGTACAACTCTCTGCCATAGTCTATTAAAACCTTGTATAAGAAAACTACATAATAAAATTTGTCTTGAGCAACTAGTGCAGATTAAATATTATATTTATGATATAACAAATGAAAAGCATTTGTTTCGATAAATTATCCTGTAAGCTCAAAAGACTGCATGCTACATGGGTGCATGCAAATTGCCCATGTCGTTAGCTTTTTCATTTCCTGCAAATCTCAGGAGGGCTGGTTGTGTTTCTGCTTCAAAAGACACAGCACAGGTACTGCAGCAGACTGAAGCTTTGGCCATCCCCACATCAAGCAGGAAAAATAATGGGAAGAGGTCCCTATGTCCCCTCATGGGCAGTCAGCCCACCATGTTTTTCTCCCTGATGCAACAGGGTTTCGTTAATTTGATGAGTGCAAGAGAAAGTTACTGGTTCAACGTGACCAAAGTCAGAGCAAGGGATGCTTTGAAGAACTCCCAACAGCAGGGCATTTGCACACATATGCTACATGACATTGGAAATGAAGGAGTAAAAGGAGATTGTGAAGTTTAAATGGTATTTGTAATGAAAACAAAGCACATAATTAGTAAGGTTAAGGATCAGAGAATACAGAGAGAATTGAGGTTTTACAAAACCCTCAAAATTTATAAAAACAATGTTTTTTTCCATTTAATTGACTCAGAATGCAATGAAAGCATGTTTCTCTAATTAAATAAATGTCTTGTGGTATGCAGAAATAAATACCAATGATTCTTAAATCATGGCCTTTGAGTCTGGACAGAATAGGTTTTTTATTTGGATTTTAAGGGATTTTTTTTAACATTGCTTTTATTTTAGCTGGTACTTCACTTTGTTCTGCTCTTCATCTGCCTCTCCATTCAAATTAAGGTCTAGGTGATTTTATTCCAAAATTAATCCTGTCCTGCCCTTTTTCTTGCTGGCACAATGAAGGATCAATTCTTTCCTCCATCTCTACTTGTTCTACTCTCTCTCAGAAAGCAGCCCTCCTCCATAGCTGGAGATCCCAGTGGTGGCTGTACCTGCTCACCCCTCTCCTCTCCAGCTGGCTGCTGTAAGGAACTTCCCAGGGAAAGGAGGGAGTGGACCTGTGTTCTCACACTGTCTCTGCCAGAGCAATGTTGGTTCATGAAAGTGGAAATGCCTCTCTTTGTTGAGTCCTTGCTGCCAATTCTTACTCCATGAGCTGGGCAAATGCTGCACGTGCTCTAGGTCTGGTGACTTTCCTCAGTCAAAGCTGAAAACTGATGAAGATCTGGCCTGTCTCTTGACAAACTGAGCCTAGCCACAGCAAGATGCACACTCCTCACAAAATAAAAAAGAAACACAAAACAACAACCAAACACATGACAGAGGTCTCAAGAGCTGATGAGATTTATCAGTACTGTCCTCACTAGTCTCCTGCTTTTATCATGAGTTTTTTCCTTTCAGATGTTTTGCTTCCTCCTAGTACCAGGGAAAAAAAAAAAAAAAAAAAAAAAGCTTCTTCAAAATAATCTCCTATATAGTGTCCTTTTTTTCTGTTTTTTAATACCTTTATTCTCAAAGTGATTTCTGGACAAGTATGCGGTCCCTCTAGTTGAATGATCAGTTGCTTGTTTGGCATAACCTCTTCTGTGTGAATCTGCTATTATTTCACCTTCTAGACACTACAGAGAAGCCCAACAGAGTCTTATGTGTTTAAGGAAAGATGGTTGTACTCAACAGATTCAATAAGTTTTATCCCAAGATGCAATAGTATTTTCCTTTGCAGGACTTGCCAGCTCTGTGATCAGTGCAGGAATACAATGGGAATCACTGCCTTCTCATCCTTCTACAGAAGAGCTAGAAACACTTTTAATTTATCCTGAAGAATATCTTTGTATTCAGAGTACATAAGTGCAATACTGGCAGGGTCTGCTTTCATCATTGAATGGGACTTCCAATAAACACAGGCTGCTGTGTAATGCACATGGAACCCAGAAAGGTGCTCTAAAATTGGTCCATTTGACACATCACTATCGCCAAACACCATAAACACTCACTGCACCTTCACTTCAAAAGAATAAGATTTAGAGTCGACTGACGGTAGAAGTCTGGAGGATTTTAGTAATGCCTTTTGCCTGCACCCTTTGCGTAGCACCATGTGGGATGTCATTCATTTCATCATCTGCAGTGGAGATGTCTGAATCTACACTTCAGCCCCATCTCTCTCTGTAGTCAGTGGAGGGAGGTAAGTGCTTGCAGGGTGTGATTCATCTCTGAGCAACTGTAAAGTAGAAAGATTCACACCTGACTGATCATCTCACACAGTTACACAGCATAGAAAAATTGGGTCAGGTACAAGTCACTAGTTTTCACAGAATTTAAACAACTGCTACAGTAATAGCTAAATAAGAAATAGTGAAATTCAAGCTCCAAGTTACCAGAAATGTCACTTTAACCTCTGCTTAGAATCTAATTGAGTTCAACTCAGACTTCTCCTTTGTTTGTATACTCATGTTCTTGGAGATTTTAATTGCTCACTGGTTGATATTGTTCCAGTTTACATAAAAAAACATGCTTGAGGACTAGATATACTGCAATGTAGGACAGAGAAAATTTTTTTTATCTTTATAGCAGCATATCAGAACCAAAGATCTGCATAATTTTCAGTACATACATTGAGAATACATATTTTAACACAGATAAAAAAAATCAAATATATCAAATGAATTTTAAGGAAGGCTAATAAAACATAGGAAAGAAAGGAATTTTCTTTAAGGTAAAACTTTGCTGACTTAATTGTGTTCACAGACATCATTTGGATTTTCTTTGCCCTTTCAGTTCTCATACATACGTTAAGTATCCATTAAAATGCTTGCTGCCAGTAATGACCTTCTATCCCAGTGGTGGATTTCTTCATAGATTCATCCTCCATATATATCATAAAAGGTCTGTTTGTAGTAACTCACTCTATAGTCTTTTGTTGCACTTATAGGATACTCTTTTAGGTCAACAGAGCAAGAGAAAAAAAAAATATCTACAATACTTTCAATTTATTAATTTAATACTTAAATGTTAACTTTAATGGATTATTGTTTATCAGTTCCTTTTCCCTTTGATGGGGAAACTTCTTTATCTTAAAATACACTATCTTATTGCCCTCACTTCTCTCGCATTCTTTATTCATGATTAAATGTAGGTTTTCCTCAGGATCCAGAAAACCAAGTATTGTTTCCATCCCACCCACAGAATATACAAGTCATTGTATTTTTTATTATTAATTTAAAAAACAGAGATACTGCTCTTCAAACATGCCTGAAGAGCAATTGTAACAAAGAGACTCCATTCTTTTAATAGTAAATGTTTTTTAATTTTAATAGTAAATGTTAGAGTTGACATCTAATGGAAGCTAGAAAAAAACAACTTAGAAAGACCTAGTAGACAAAGCTAATTTAAAAAAATTACAACAAAACTATAATGTGACAGTTTCAGAATTTGTGCCAAAAATATAGTGTATTTGTCTAATATTTTAATACTTTATCATAGTAGAAGAAATGGCTGAAGAAGAAGCTGTGCAATGATTATTATTGCAAACCTTGACCAATTTCCACCCCAAGCTGCTACTCTAAACTCAAATCAAAACTCCTTTGGGGCCTTTGGCTTTGCTGAGTTCTGATAGAATTTAGATACTGACTGGGAGGATCCAGACCTGTTAGCATAGCAAACCACACACTGGGCACACTTGTTGCCAAAGAAAAAAGCAATATGGTAGGCTTTTTAATGTTTAATTCACATCAGAAATGCTGACCTTTTTTGCTGTTTCTTTGTTGTTTCTTGATGACAAGTAAGGTGCACACAGACACACACAGGGCGGACTTAAATAGCACTAGATATATTTAGATCTGCTGGGGTGGGGTAAGCCAAAACCAACACTAAAACTCTTGCCTGAGTTTCTACGTATTTTGGATAACCTTTCATGAATTTGAAGTGTCTTTTCAGTGATTCCAAGATATTTCTCTTTTTCAGCATGCTGTCTCAGTCTCAGTCTCGTATTCTCCAAACATTAATAAAAAAATGCTCCTCCTGATAAAATTTCTATAGATGGTCATTCTCCATTATGATTTAAGCCTCGTTTCTAAGTATTCCACACCTGTTAAAAGCTTACCTTTATTAAATGGTTCCTCATGCCAGAGGTGGCACCTTGTACAGGCCTCCTGGCACCTGGTGGGAGAAAATCCACCTCTTGCTCCTGAGCTTTCATTAATTGGACTGGTGAAAGAATTTTTTGCAGTATGTGACAATTTCTGGAAGACTGAGAAAAATGACAAATGTATAAGGGCCCTCCAGTATTATGATACAATCAAAAAGGTGTAACTAAGGAAAACAGAGGTTGTGGTCAATTTTAGTTTGCTTTACAAAAAGCTTAAGCAGAACCTCTGAAGTATAGTAGCTTCTAAAATAGTTATTCTGTGGTGTTCTAGGCTTAAATGGTTCATAATATAAAAACACAAAAAACCTGTTTACTTTGAAAAAAGAAAGCCTTTGAAGAGTTTTATGACCAGTTCTAGCACAGAAATAATGAGGGATGAAGAGGTGATATTTGACATTTTAATAGCCTGCATTGTGACAACTGTGGCGTTGGGAGGGGAGGGCAAGGTAGTATATGCACTCAATTCCTGATCTGGTTTGGTTTTGTCTTTTTCATTAGTTCCTCTGCGATTCTTTTGGCACTGGGTGCTTTGCAGACTGGCGATGGTGAATCTCCCTTGCCACTGGTTAACAATATAGGGTTTTGGGCCCGTTCACCTGGGAGGAGGACGGATCAGGTCCTATATGTCACTCAATGCCTTTTGATATTTCAGTACTTAGCATTTGCTCTAGTTTCCTCCTTTAGGAAGTTACATGATTTTGATATTCACTTAGTGTCACACTCTAAATAGGCTATTTATAATCAGTATAAGTTTGTTACACGTAACAAAATCTGAGCTTTAGATTCTCAGTGGAAAAAGAATGAAGAACTGATTTCATATTTTTTTCAGTCTTGTTCTCAATATACATGTTGATCTGTCACTAACAATATGTATGGCTGGATCTGAAAACAATTGTTCATGCATTATCTTTTGATTCATCTTGTAACTTCCAAGAGTTATATTTTTTATATGTTATGACCTTGATTCTCACTCAAGATATACTTGCTGCTGAAGGATGTGGAGACTGCCAGGAAATGAGGCAAATCTCTCTAATTCTCATGCTGCCATGTTCTGCCCATTGTCAACGCCATAAATTACTAAAGTGATTTAGGGATTGTCCTAGATTTTGCTATTTTATTTCTACGGGATCTGCTCTGTTATATTGTACCCCCATCACATTGCCTCATCTTCTGGTGAGAGACAAAGACAGCTGATGTAGAGTCTCGTTGACTAACTTAATCCAATGCATATATTCTTAATTTTTATGAGTTTTCAGCTGAAAATTTTGCAGTGGTTTGTGCCAGTCAGTTGAAAGGAAATCTAACTCTACATTCCTTTTTCCTTTCCTTCTAATATATTATTCATTATGTCACCAAGAAGAAAATTTTCTGAAGTTAAGAGCACAGCACAACTTGTGGAGATTAACTTGTACCAGCTTAAATCCTATGGCATGTGTACCAGGAGAGCCTTGGTAACTGCCTGGTGGACAGGTACCTCCTGAGCTCAGCACTGGAGTCACCTCACCAATGAAGGAATTCAGGCACTCAAATCTATATCCAATTTGAGTCTATCTCCATAAGCCTCAGTCATACTACTGACAATACTGATATTACCTCAGATGTACATTTCCAGCTCTTTTCACTCTCCCTGTACATGTAACCATGTATTTCTGAAAATTAACATTTTACAAAGAAATATGAAACAACAAAGAAGTATGAACAAGGTTCTGTATGTCTGCAGTTCCTTACAGAATAACTTACTGGTAAAGGATGTGTGTGTCAAAAACTTCTGTATAAACATTTTTATCTCTTGTTAAAAGAATAAGTCTCAGAAGGAAGTGAGAACTAGAAAGAAGTAATGCATCTATTTTCTTTCCATCTTTTTTTCTCCCCATTTTCCCCATGAAAGATTTTTTCTAAACGGTTTTCTTTCTAATGATAATATCCTTTCTTCAAGGCTTTTAGCACATCCCCATCTTAAGCTGATGAAGTCAGTCAGAACTGATTTGCTTAAAGTCAGAGATACTGTTTTTGAACTAGCGCCACCGTCTATTTATAAAGTGATGTGGAAAATGTCACGATAACCTTAAAGACATTTTTTCCCTCTCAAATATCTGTAGGATGATTAAATAGGACCTACTTTGTGAAAGTGGTCAGAAAGTAATGTTTCCTCTCACGATTAACTTTTCAAGGCCTCTCTCTGTTTTCTCACAGAAAGATACATTGGCATTCCCTTCATCTGGGCTGCAGATATATACATTTTTTCCTTTGAATAGGAAAACTGCAGAGAAGCAACACAAGTGTTAAATTCCTTAAGGATCTCCTCCTGCAAATAGAAAGGTGCCCACTGTCCCTGAAATAGTTTGTATAGAGAGAATGTTGCCTCAGTGGATCATATCTGCAGACAAATGATATATGTTCATAGATTAAGGATTATACACGCACATTTTGTGTTGGTTTCACAGGGTCAGGCCATGAAGGAGAATTCATTCTCTTCAGCTCTGTAAGGGTGCTAAAAAGGAGTGCAGGGGAAGAGTTGTATGGCATTCTAAAGCTGGCATTTTGCCTTTTAAAGGAAGATAAGCAATAATGAACCTCTGGACTAGTTAGACTTCTCTGCCAGATAAATTATTATAGACACTGAATCTTACTAAAAACGACTCTGGCAAGGACTATCAGGAGATTGTAGTCCAGTTTTCCAAGGGAGAAGATCAGTGATGGAAGACACTATGTATAAGTCAGGTATAAACTTAGTAATGTGATCGCATCATGTGTAGGTAAGAGGAAATTGACTTATATATGTATAAGCATGAGTCCCAGAACAGGAAAAGGTCATGAAGACCATTCAGGTCTATCATATTTCCCCTAGGACTCCTGAGATCAGGGAGTGATCCTGCTGCGAGGACTGATTCTAATCAAAGAGCAAAGGAAAGAAAAGTTTTCATCAAACAACTCCTTCTACTGAGGACTGCTCCAAACACAAACAACACCACCAACTGTCACTTCCCAGTGCTCATCAGTTCATCACAACGTAGGAAGAAGAAAGAAATTAAAAAAAGACAGAGGACCTTGATGACACCTGCCAAATAAGATTTTTCATAATTGTTATTGTATTTTATTTGTTATTTATTATTATATTTTACTGGAATAGTTGTAAGAGTTGTAAGAGTTCCAGTTGGGCTCAGACCTCAGTGTGCTGCAGGCTAATGCAACATAAAATTGTTGAGGACTGCTTGAAGATCTCGCCTGTCTGAATGAGTTGTTGCTGGACTCTGACTTAGATGGTAATGTTTTTATGTGCTCTTGGTCTTCCACCAGTTCAATGCACAAAAGTTTTGCATATGGCAAGAAAAGAAATAATAAAGTCAGGCAATCATATTCTAAACAAATAGGGAAATTCAGAAAAAAGTCAGAAGAGAAAGGAAAACAGAGAAGTGAGTTGCCAAATATCACAATGTCAGGGCTAGAAGTAAAAATCCCCTACCCTTCTCTGTGAATCGATTCAGAGCATTGCCAGAGTCCTGTGCAGATAAAGCAGAAAGTTCCATGTAATACACATTTTTCTCTCCTTTTATATATGCGTTATTAAAATCACCTAGGCCTAGGTGCACTGGTTTGTAAGGGCTCATCTGTCATTGGCACATAAAGCTAATACAGTAGTTCAAGAAAGACTACACACAAAAAGATAAATGAAGGTGGCATACAGTGTTCAGCATTACATCTTTCCTGTTTGAGAAGTACAGAGGCCCATTAGGCTCCAACTAAAACCTCTTAAGAGCAGTAAAAATTTGTTTTAATTAAAAGCTTGAAATCCAAGCCAATAAAAGGATGTGTGTAGAAACTGAAAAGAACAAGGACAACATTCATCTATGGTGCAACTTCATTGAAACCCAAAGAAATATACTGAATGTAAATTGGACCCAAAACATTTGTATATTGAAACATTTGGCTTCTTTTATTTTTTCAAGAAAAAAGCATTCAGTGAGTTGTAAAACAGTTGTTATTTTAACAAGACTGAGCAGTAGCTTTCCCTTGCTACTCTGCAGTTCTACTCAGAGTTTCTCAAAATCTTCAAAGAGATCCATTAGGTGCTTTTACAACCTCTTTGTTCTCTTATGGGAAAATAATTATGGTACAATTTCTTCTCATTCAGATTTTAAATCCTGATTAAAGACATGCAATCTGGCCTTCAAATAAAATATATACTTTTGTGCATCACATTCATCTTCCTAAATTACAGCAAATTGTCCAATTTTTATTTTGTGGACTGTGTAGTTACAGCAATCAGCTTACCTGCTCTTCACCTCAGCATATGCTATAGCACCCTAAGTGATGAATGTCATTTTAATCAAAAGGCTTGGAGAAATCTTCTGATCTAATAGAACGGTTCATCTTAGGAAACATGTTGCCTCAAGAAAGCAGTAAGAATTCAGAGACTTTCTTTTAGGACTTCTCCAAATCAGGTTTTAGTTGGGGGGAAAAAAATAAAAGAAGGAAAAAAAAGGGTTGACATTTTTTCGACCAAGAGAAAGTGAAAAAACTTCAAACTAGATTAAAGTTGAGATTGTAACTTTGATTATGTTTTCTTCATGATGACATGAACTGTCAAAAATACCAATGCTGCCCCCATAAAAAAAAAAAAAAAAAAAGGAAGTTGAAGTTAAGATCTATGACCATTCATTTCTGACCCCACAGAAGGACGTTTGGATACAAATCAATGCAATTAAGAAAAAATCAGAATTAGATAATAATTAGTACATTTCTTGTAATATGGGCTTTCTCAGACCTCAGTTCTGAAGGCCGGAGAGGAAAAGGGGAGTGCAGTGGAAGAGCCTCCAGCCCTTACTGTCTGAACATCTGGGAATGGAGCTGTGCCATACTGAATGAAGAGTTTATTTATATAGAAAGGTAAACTCCAAGAAAGTAAAAAACAAAGAACAAAGGATTTTGAGAGTATACTGAAGGATAAAGAGTCTGAGAGTATGTTGTAGCGTGGGAGGTAAACCCAATTAAATGAGTGATTAAAATCATGATCTGGCAAAGCTGGCCCAGTATACAGAAGGAAGTGAAATACTGTCATAATAAACTCCTCTGAAAACTTTGGAGAATCCACGTTGTGGGTAGAAGTCACAGACTCTTCCAGCCATGCAGTCTTGATGTGTTTTCCTCTTTCTTGCCTTTAAAATGACTAAGTTAAATGTAACAAACTATTCTAAAGCAAGGTGGAGGTTGCAATATGAAACACTGAGGACCATATTTTTTGCTGACACAATCTCACTGAAACCAGTTGAATTATACCAACAGATTTTGGCTCTGAAAGTCAGGAAATGCCAAAGTTAGGTTGAACATAGGGCATTGTGACAGTATTTTTGCAATACAAAAAGAACACTTGTTTTCATTCTCAAACAGCTTGAGTAAGCTGTTCAGGAATTTGAAAGGGTTCACTCATCAGTACTTCCAGCTCCCAAGATAGCCAGGGAATATTTCATGATAATGCAAAAGTCATCAGTGTGCATGTACTTAAGTGAGTGCAACATTAAAGGATGAAAATAGATTTATACTGTTTAAGAAGAATGCACTGACAAAATAATCTCTGGGTTTTCTACAGGCATATACATATGTACTCATCAATATCTGTCTCCAGCTAATTCATATCTCCATTTCATGAACTGGTGTCATTGCCTTTAAGTCAGTAACCTTAAGCTCAGGGGCTTCCAGCTCCATGGAAATCCACATGTTGTAGCTATATAAAAGATGTCCTTGTAATAACAGCTTTTTAGAAACAGAAAACTGCTAGAAATATAAAAATAATTACAACAGATTTTTAGGGGTTTAGGCAGTGTCCACTGGTATTTGAAAACCAGTACAAGCGTTACTTCCTCCTGTTGTTTCCAATTCCTTTCTTTGTTTCTGATATTTGGAGATATCTTTTTTTCCTCACGACCATCCCTGAGAATAAATATCCTCCATAAAAGCTACTGAGGCCTTCTAAAGCAACAAGGTTTTTGCTGTCGATGCATTCAGTTGTTACTGTATATAATAGTTTGTCTTGAAGTATGTCCATCCTGCTATCCAAAACCATGCCTGTGCTCATAGCTAAGGTGGCCATAAGCAAAAAACTTTCAGTACCAGAACTATATAGATGTAGCATAAGCCTCTTGAACTTGTTCTGTCAAAGGGATCATGAAACCAAAATCTGAAGCAGAAATGCACATTTTCAGACATAGGCTCCTGACGTGCTGTGCACTTTGCCTACACCCAGGAAAAGATGCTCCATGCCCCAAGAACATGCAAAGGATACAGGCAGGAGAAAACCTGGATTCTAACAAAAAGCACTCCACTGAGATACTGAAAAGAAAGGAACGAGAACTTCTTCCTCACCATAGTGTGAGTGAACACTATGAATGTGTGTGAAAGTCATTATCTTTCTGCTGAGGATGAAAAGTAGGATGGAAACTGACTGTGAAGGACACTGAAGCTCAGGCAGTTGCCTATGATTTATGTGATAAAGGTGACGTGGCAGGAGGCTTTACGTCTAGGGTTTGTGCAGAACTGTCTCTTCATTCCATTTTAAGATGAGCTGTGCTTTGTGTCTGTGGGGAAAAAAGAAATCCAGGTCTCATATCATGTTTATATTGCCCTTCCTTATTCTAGCTGGTTTTATTCATTTCTTATGCTAGCTGCAAATCTTTCATAAAACCTATCACAAAGAATATTAGAATTTGCCTGGAAAGCACAACCCCAAGAATTTCCATTGTTAATTAAAATATCATCTTTCTAGCAATTAATTAAACAATTTCTATTGAGAATGCAGAGGAAGAGCAGATCTCATGTGACTAGGGAGACATCGTTTTATAACAGCAGTTTAAACTACCTAGGGCAAATTCAGGTGAGCTGCTCAGTGAAGAACCCTTGTTTTTTTAGTATTGCAGGTAAAACTCTTGTCCTCAGTGAAAATTGTCATTTATAAGGATGTGTCAAGACCTTCTTTATGATTTCTCCTTAGAATTTTTCCCCAGTCTAGTGTGAAATCAGTTTTCTTCATTCATGATCATCCCTGCTGTTATCCTTTCATCTATGTGAGCCTGAACATAATTAGAATAGATTCATTCATGTCATTTAATAATCCAAGTAATTTAATTGTATTCCCACTTGAATTTCTTTTTATTTAGAATTTTTATTTACAGCAGCTATCTAGTAGTATCTGTTTCTCATCTTTGTTCTATTGATACATGGGCATCTAGTGCCAACAGATACTATTATATCTCTATAAAATACCCCATGGAAGTAAGCAGTAGTTAGCTGTAGTAATAAAAATACAGGTCTTTTCAAAACCACAATAATGTGGCATCATTGTCTGTGTTAGTTGGCCAGGAAAAATCTTCCCCTTTTTTTATAATCTTGACTCCTTAACAATCTGTGTAATTAAGGGAATCAGTATTAATAATTAGTAGTTAACATTCCAAAATTCACAAAATTCATACATCTGAATCTAAACCAAAAATATATTCCTCATCAACTGGGAGTTTTCAGCTCCAAATAATAGTTTGGTTGTCTCTGAAGATCGGAACCACTTTTGTTCTTTTTTCTGTGACTCATAACCCCAGTTGGTGTTTGGCAGAAAATGGGCCCCAACCTCTCCTTTTATGGCTGTATACAGGTCCTCTCCTTGGTAGTCCGCTTAGTTTGATGGTATTGTTGTGGGTTGGGAACTTGGACAACTACTTTGGATGTTCATCCCTAAACTATCTTTGCTTATATTTTCTTGTTCCTCCTGACAGTTGGTTTAGCATTTTTTAACTAATTATGATTTTAATTCATTGTTCATATCAATTTTTTTTTTGAAATTAGTTTAATATTCTCAAAGCAAAATGAGATAGCAGTAACAGAATGAAAGAAAAAACATATTTGTCTCAATATTGATGTATTTTCCTCTGCAATCAAAACTTCAACTGGCAGTTTAAGTCAGCAGTCTAAGAATTTGATTTTGCTACAAAATTCCTTGGGTTCAGAGCCTTGAAAAAAAAACCAACCTCAAACCAAAACCACCAGGATTTCTATTCCCACAAGTTCTTCCCATGGGAAGGCTAGTAAGAGTTCTGCCTGCAGAGAACCAAATAAAAGCTAGCAATTCACAAGTCATTACTTGGGAGACCTGTGGAAGTCTTGGGGAGTACTTATAGCAACAGATTCCTAACATTTTAAAGGCTATTCTACCAGAGCTTCTTATAAAGGCAAAAGAGAGAAACAGAGGTGTACACGTTAAATTTAACAAGGTATCTTTTGGTTTCCTCCATAGTCAAAGAGGGGAGAGAAGCCACTATTGAGGTGCTTCTGGGCAAAACTTACCTCAGTTGTTTGGAATCATTCTTTGGAGGAGTCTTTCCCATTCACAACATAGAAAATCTTGGACAACCAGACTTCTTCTATAATTAAACTTATATGGTGAGAATGCCCACAGTTTGCTCCTCCCTATTCTTTTTAATGGGCTTTCATTTTTATAAAAACATAATTTTTGCTCAGATGCTCTGAATTATGATTTAAAGGCCAAGGGAAGACACCCAGGAATTCCTTTGGTTTGAATTTCACTACACATTGGAATCCATATGTATAAATATTTTTATTCTATTCTGTGTTTGTAATCGGTAACAGAAAATCCCGGTTATAATAACTGTAAGTCCTGATTCTTAACTAGTTTTCAGTGTCTTAAGTCAGAAGAAATTTTTCCCCCTAAATTTAATAAAGCTTCACTGGTGCTGAGCCAGTATTAATTATATCAAAAACAAATTAGTGGTCTGTCAAAGTAATAGAGATAAAATTATCTCCTTTTTTTTTTTTTCCAATGGACAAACCAGATGGCCCAAAAAAATTTCTGTCAGGGTCTCTGTTAGTCACTGAGAATAACCGTATTACTGATATTTTGTCAAAACATGCAGTTTAAGATGTCTCCTAGGAATAGTTGATGAATTGTGATTGAACTGTTCGTTTCACTCTTGAAGGACAGCATTTATAACTGCTTTTTAACATCACTTTATCATAATTGTATCATATTATCACATTCATCACATTTTATGATAATTTTTCAGTCACTGTTTTGCATGTGCAGTTAATGTTTTGAGCCCAAGTCACAGTTCACATAGCTCCCAGTGGTCTCCAAAAGGTTTCAGTGTGGAAGCCTGGAACATGCCAAGGTCCCTTCTGAACCGAGGCCAGAATCTGGTCAGAGTGGCAGATGGACATCCACACCAGGGGCCTTGCTTTTTTCTGGGACAGATTAGAGCATGGGGAGACAAGGTGGATATCCTCTTGGGTTTAATCCTGAGATGGATTAGGGGTTGGAAAGAGTCCATACCTAGAGGAAAGGGCTTGGGAGACCCTTTAATATCCTATGTTATTTAATAGAGCTGGACAAAATATGTTCCCAACTATGGCATTATCTATAATGCCTCAAAATTAGAAAAAAAAAAAAAAAAGGCATGTGAATGGATAGTTTGAAAAAATAAACCAGATCAAATGGAAAGTTTTGTTATCCTTTATCATTAATTAAAAATATATATATAATTTTATCTATTTGATTGTTTATTTCTTTTAGAACAATGATAAAACTAGACACAGTATGTAATTTTGAATTGAAACTTTTTATTTTAATGTGTACTATTTAAACAATTTACAAGCTTTGTTTACAAAATTTGGATTTGCAAGTATTAAAACTGCAAAATTTTGTTTTCAGTCAGTACACTAAAGTGACTTTCTCCAGCAGAAAAACATACCAACAAAAATTCCCAATTTCACAGAAGTGCCAGAAGGAGCTATCAGCTAAGAAAAGGTACCAGACAAGAAAGTGCCCACCTCTTGATGCCTTTCCAGGTTCCTGGAAGACAGCAGTCACTGTATTGAGACCTCCTCTGCCTTCAGGATATTGTTCTGGCTGGGCAAACTGGGAGGTGCTAGGGAGGAAGAGTTTCCCAGGACATGGAGGAGTGACGTTAAACCACCTCTTCAGGTTTCAGTACATGGCTCGTAGGCCAGCTGAGGACAAGAGAGTGAAGAGAAAAGAGCTTCTTCCCCCCTCACACTGCCATGGTCACCAGGCACACCAGAGCATCGCATCTCAGGAAGCGCCAGCAGCAGGATGCTGACAGCTCTTTTGCAAGTATCCATGCTTGGGGGAGATAGGAGGCTCCCCACCTCTCTGCTGCCCCTTTGCCCCTTCAGCAGAGGCCAGGATTTGCCTGTTATAATGCTGCATGCTGGACAATAACCCTGTGCCTGTAAGCGTGACTTTTCCCATAATCTTTACATTCTCTCTGCACTCACACTCTCTGTGCTGAGAATCACCTCCATTTGCTGCAGCAATCACAGAGTAAATACATCCATAATTTCAATTCCATAAAAGAAATAGAGCACTGCAGAAAGTGCATTTCCATGAGATAACTGCATTTCTCCACTAGATTAAATCGTTCTAACTTCAGATTTAAACCTTACACACTGGCACGACCAAAAATCCAAAGATAAAAGTTGCTCTGTGAGAGATAAGTCTTATCCTTATTCGTATTCGTATTCGTATTCGTATTCTTATTCTTATTCTTATTCTTATTCTTATTCTTATTCTTATTCTTATTCTTATTCTTATTCTTATTTATTATATTGTTATCCAGAAATGCACCACTACAAAGTCCTAAAGGTTTAATCTATGCCACACTGGAGCTTTATTACTACCGCAGTCACTCTGTGGTACAGTCAGACTGAGTAAGCATTTAATCAGAAAATGATATCTAGTTTCACAGCAGGGTAGGTTTGTGAGTGTGCATGTAAGCGTGAAAGTTTTTTCATTTGGCTTAAGGGGGCCAAATGTTGCTCTTCGATATGCACATGTTTCTTCTACTAACATCTGCATTTTTGCATATATCTAACATTTCTCTCAAGGGCTCTAAAGAGATTGATTTTTCAAGGCCTAAATGCTTCAATTATTGTGTTACATCATACATAGTTCTTTAAAAATACTAGCTTTCTAAGCCTCAAAGCCACCTACTGCATAAGCTGTTGGAATAATGTTTGTTTTTTCAAAAGAACAAAACCAAAAAAACCCCAGAAGTGTAATTGAGAAGTAGCTTGCTCAAGATCTTACCCAATCTAGGATGAAAACTCACATCTGATATTAGAGTTTCTCTGTACAGGGAGCCATTCTGGAATGGCGAGATCTGACTAACTCCCCATATGATATCTCATATTTTTGAACAATCATAATTTATTTGGAGTTTGCTTACTTTATTTTAGATTTAATTGCAAAACATGCTCTTACTCTAAAGTGCATCAGTTCACAGTATTACTAGAAGAGCTATTTCCCTTTAAAGTACTCTGCCAGAGTCTGAAATTATTTCTCTCTGTACATAAACTGGTAATGAAATCAGCAGAGTTGTACTGAATTTGGATGACTCTGTATGAGCCACATGGTCCCAGAGTTAGTTTAACTTCTTGCTCCTTCAAAATCCACTGGTATTTATTTTTATGTCCATTAACATTTCAAATTAAAATCTTGGTGCTACTTTGACATATGTAAATGAGCCTACTATCCACATGGAGTCTACCTACATCTCAATAGTAGTCTCATTGAAGATGACCTGGGTTTACTGCACACCAGTGAAGAGGATCTAAGTCCCATTCTTGTGGGGCTGACCTACCTGCAGTATGGTGGCCCTACCACATTTGAGATGAGCTGTAATGTCAGCTGTAAGTGTAGGGGACAGTGAAGTCTTTGAATTCTGTGCACAGATAGCAGCCCTTCCAGGTCTGAAAAGACCAGGCAGTGACTCTCTGAGCTTGCACCTGACACTTCCTAGGCTAATGGCTGGAGAGGGGACCTGTTCACCAAAAAATGTAGAGTTGACAGATCTTAGACTCAGGGGAAGAAAATTTTCCTCTTAGACTTCTTAAGATTCTCTTAAAAATTATCATCTCTGAGATAATAATATTTGAATAGAGAGGAAGGCAAAGTATCTGCCATACTGGGCTTACAGGGTAAAAAGTGAAAACAGACACACAGTGATAGGCAGAGTCACAGAAGCAGGATATTTAGGTTGGGGGTGGGGGGTGGGGGGTGTTTGTTTTGCTTTTTGTTGTTGTGGGTGGGAGCTAGTTTCAAGGTTTTTTTCTTTCCATGTTTATTATTTTCAGCCAATCAGTAGTTACAGTCTTTCTTTTAAGTCCTCACAGCAATTTGTAGACAAATGTGGAGTCAAAAGAGCTGTTCAAGGAATCAAAACAGTTGCTATCACTTCTAGTTTTTGGTTTGGGGTAACACAAAATTTTGGTTTTCTAGACTTGAGCCGCCATGAGTATACATGATCCCTTCCCACAGGACTCAGTCCTGTGACTCATTCTCCTGTTACTGGACCAAGTTGGGCAGCCAGCTCTTTGCTTGCTTGATTAGGGACAAGCAGTAGGCAAGTAAATAAGACAACTGGAAGTGTTGGTTGGGACTGTCACATTAAGTGCCTCAAAGGCAGTAAAGGGGCTGACTGAAGGGGAACTACCCAGAGATCCCATTCAACTCCAGAATAGACAACAGGATTATCCAGGGGAGCTAGAGCAACCTAGCTTGACACACACAACAACATAAAGATGTGAGACAAGTAGTGCAATGGAGGAGAAAGTGTATTGATTCTGGTTCTGTGATGCAAAAAGGATTGCAGAGAATAGGTGGGTTCATAAACGCACCTCCTCATTTTAACTTTTGGCTTGAGCAAAGGAAGAAGTGTGGATTAGAGCTGAACCTTGTAGAATAGAGGTACTTATGTCAAGAGAGCTTGTCTTGCTTTATTATTATTTTCTACCCAAATATGCAAATTGAATTTGATTGCAGAATGTTCAAAGAAGTTAGTCGGGGAGTTCACTGTTGCTATAGCTTCTTTCTGATGTGTGTTGTCAAAAAAGAATCAGTTTTGCTTTATAAGAAAGGAGGGTTTTTATGTTGTTCTCAGCGTGAAATTCAGGAAATTCTGTGCTGTACTTAGTGAAGCTGTCAGTAAGGGAAATAGTATCATTGATACAAGAGCAGTACCAAGAACTGCAGTAAACAAGCATTAGCAACACTCTCCAATCACCAGAAACAAACATGAAGAAATGCAATTTGTGTAGGCAGGAAAAAAAGAAAACGACATATACTGAATTCACATATAGAGGTAACCCTGGGGATAAATAAGAGAAAACAACAGCAAAAAATTCTAATATAAGTAAAAAGGGAAAGGGGTAAAAGACATGCCCCTGCAACAAGCACTGGAACAGGAGATAATGCTGTTATGTTTTTTGTCAACTTTTGCCAGAAATGAAGAAACACCAGAGGAAAGATATTTTGGATACAGGATGAATAAGGGTGCCACACATACATCATGTCATAGACCAAGATTTCACATTTAGGAAATGGAACATTTGTATGATTCTGACCTACAGCTGGAGCAAAAGGAAGATAGGAAGCTGAGCAGAAATGGGCAGATAAAGATCGTGATGCGGCATCGTAGCCTGCTTTGAAACCACTGAATCAGCAGCTAAGCATTGGTAAGAAAACCTCTGGACAAGCTGAACATTTGAGCTGGATCTGAACAATCAAAAAAGACACTGAGAAAACACTCATTACAAGAAACTCCTGCTTTATATCTTAACTTTAACATTTACCTGCTTTTAAGGTCTACCTGCTACATCTGTGGCAAAAGAATTTTTTTGTTCATCAAGTCAGGCTGTACACAATGGACCATTTAACCCTAATAATGTTTGCCATATCTTTGGTCAGGTACCATTTGGCTTAGGATGCTTATCCTCAAAAAATATCTAGAATGACCTGAGTAAGGCACTAAAAGGATTCTCAAACATCAAGGTGGTAATGCTGAGGAGACAAGTTTTTGTCAGAAAGCAAAGGCTCATCAAAAGTTAGTGTATCCTATAAATTAACTGCTGTCATTGGGTTTCTAATCAGGCAGCAGCCAGATTTCATCATGAGCCTCTCCTGGTGTTGCCTGGACTCCCCAACATGCGGTCCACCTCTGGATGCCTGCAGCATGGTTGGTTCACCCAAATCGCAGGCAGTCCTCTCTCAGCTCTCACAGGCTGCCTGCCTCAGAACAAAGGTGAAAGCTGTGCTCTGTGCTATGAAGCAGCTGGGCCAAATTCTCTGCTGCAAAACAACTCAGGCATCCAGAAGCCTCAGCAACTAGTGCAGAAATAAAGAACAGCATTCATTTCATATGTAACCTTTAGGATCCAAATATGGTGTACCTCTCACTGATTCCCTTTCTGAAAGAAATCTTAAAAAATGTACTACTAGCTTCAAAAATGTTTACCCTCCATTTTCCCCAGGATAAAAACACCAGGTGTCTTCATCTCATAAGTAACTTCCTTCAGATCCCATGCTCACCTACCAGTATCATAAGGGCATGCAGTGATATAGCCTGCAAGGTTCAGAGACTCCAGAACATACATTTGAAACAACAAAAAAGCAAATTGAAAGTGAGGCACCATCCTCAAGCTTCACTGTCCAGGCACTAAGGTCTGCGGGCTAGAAAAGAAGCCTCAGTATAGCGCTGATGTGAAGCTGTCAGCCCACAGCATTTGCTAGTGCAAGCATGACCAGAGACAATTTTAGGCAGAAAGGAGCTGCTCAACATGCTCTTTGGGATGGAGCAACTCCATCGGTTCCTCTTCAGGGGAGATACACCGTGCAGGAGCCACCATCAGACAGCATTAGGGAGAAGACACTGCTGGCTGCACCTGAGTGACTTCAATTCCAGCCTGTGAGGCTCCAGTGCTGCAAGATGAGAATGAGAAAGCACCCAAGAAAGTCACTGCCAGTGATAAATATACAGAGCAGGAGACATGTTGAAGCACAAGTATAGGTTGCTCATTGGAACAGAAAACAAACTTTATCAACATGCCACCATCCTGCTGCATTGCTCATGGGAGGCTTGAGGTATACAAGGGAAAGAGCTGGGTTGCTCTGAGATTTCCAAGAATGTGTATTCAAAGAGATTACCCCCTGCATTATTCTGTGTCATATATTTTCTTTTTTAGTTAGCCCAACAGATCGAAAAAAAACAACCCAAACAAACAAACAAAAAAATTGTGCCATGCCATAGAAGGATGGGTCAAAGAAGATAGGAAATGCATTATTTTGTATTTGTATTAGAAATTATCCAGTGATGAATATCTAACGAAAAATGTACTTGGTACAGTAAGAACATGCAAAGAGTATGGGACTAGATAGCAAAGACACTGAACATATCATCAATCCGTGGAGCAGGGATTTTTTCATTCATTTCACACATGTATGATAAGTTCTGTTGAGAAGACACTATTTAATTGTTCGAATGTGTGTAAGCTTAACAATGAAATGTAAAAAGTTTCATATATAAGTAGTCTGCATATTTTGGGTAGAGAGTTGTGCTTTCCCCCAGTGTCTCAGGGATACTAGAGTGAAGACAGCTGTTCTCTTCAAAATTCACCCAAGTCTTCCTAACGACAAGGTACGAGGTGTTACTTTCCACACTTTCTACTCCAGTATGCTAATCTCAGAAATTCAGGATGCATTTCAGTTCAAAAAAGTCTGCTGCAATCGGGATGTAAAATTAATTACCTCATAAAAATACAGTCACAGTGCTACTCTCCATGCCAGGTTTGGGACAGCAGTTACATGGCATTCACCTCTCCCCACTGCATTTATGGCTACCTCATTCTGAAGGAAGTACTGCAAGAATGCACTTCAGGCAATTCTGAAGAAAAAGTTGTATTGCAGAGTGTTTGAAGAAAGTTAAAATTGGGGAAAAATAATGAAGAAATTTTGTGGTCCATCTCTTCATCTTCCCACACAAACCAGAGGATATTATATTTTATTACAAAATAAAAGCACTCTTTGCAATAAAATTTTAATATACTGCTTTTAATATACTGCTATTTTGATAAATAAAAACAAAAGGTGTATAAATAAATGTTCCATAAAAGAATAAAGTGGTGCACACATTCTGCAGCAGGCCACAGCCACATGGTAGCATTGCCTTGAGCCATCCCTGCTGTTGTATAAGCAGAGAAGATTTCCCAGGTAATCCTATAAAATGTAGCTACTATACTAGTCAAAAAATGCTACATATTTTCTCTGAAATGTTGGAATAGACTAAAAAGTAGGTATGATTCAATCTTATAAGTATTGTTGTGTCTTTTTTAGTATTTTATTTAAAAACAAAAATATTTTCTGGGTGAAAAATACACTTTTTTTCTATTATTCCTCTATGTACTTTATTCTCACTTGAACAAGAGAATACAAAAACAACTACAGAAGCTGGTTTATATTTCTGGTTGCTTTTTTGTTTATAAATAACTGTTCAACTAGGTCAAAATATTTTTTCAAAAATTAACTCCAGACATTTCAGTTTTCTACAAAACAAGCCATTTAATATAAAAACCATTCAGTATATAAATACCTTTCAGTGTATATAAATACCTTCCAGTGAAAAAAGTTTCAATCAGCCCGAAAGTATATTGCTTGTACTACATCTTTACAACACAAATGAAAGCTGTTTAAACCTAGGACATGGGAAATCATGACGACATGTGATCCCTGAAATCGCTGCAAAATAATGTCATGATAGCTGTCATTCTGAAACAAGCAGAAAGATCACCTCATAGAAAAAAAAATCTGGTAGCCTTTCCTTTGTCACAGCATGAGCATGTTATGAGATAAATCCTTAAGAACATGAGGTACTACAGAGCAAAATCTTTATAACTTGACATTAATAACATTGGTTATGCTTTATGCAATCTCTCTACTGAGAATACATAGAGAATCAGAATTTGGAAAAGGGTTGAAATAACCACAGGAGTGGCTTTCAGTGTATTGGAGAAGTGGCTATGAAGATTTATGTTACATACATGGATATTTGATAAGACTTTGTTATGATGATGTCTGACCAGACTTCACTGTTCTAGCATATGATAATTCGGACATGGTATAATCAAGGAAGTTATCCTCACTGCAGCAAAAATCAAATTTTCAATGGACCATCACAAAGGACTGACAGTGAGGATTCTTGATCACCAGCAGTGGCAACTACAAGCTTTACTTCTCAGTAATCTCTATTTTTTTTTTTTTGCATTTTCCTTCTAAGTCTGTGTGATGTTTCATGTTCAGGGGTACATTAATGTGGAAAGATTTCAAAATATCCTTTTTTTCTCACATCATTGTTTTTTTTTTTTCCAGATAATATTTCATTCTGTGCCTTCCAGTCCAGCTTTTGACTTTACCCCCATCTGCTTAGTAACGTTTTAAGTTTCTTCTCCAATGCCATGGCTGACAATCTCTCTGTTCATAATTACTTTCGTGATAGCCAGAACATGGAAAATATATTCATGTCAATACTATATTTCCATTCACAGGTAATATAGGTAATGGCAAGACGGTTGCCATGTTTACCAACTGCTGGCTCACACATTATATGTTTATCCTTGCCCTGTCTATATTAGCAAGGGAATAATCTTTGGTTTATTCTACTGCTCTTTTCCTCTTTCCTAATTTTAGATAATTGGTTGTTCTCTTCTGGTGGTAATGACAGAGGTTGATAAGATATTGTCTGGCCTTTTATGCCTTTTCTCAAATTTTGCATAATTAAATTATCCTTTTGCCTTGGAATTTGTCATTACCCTTTTCTGTAAAACATAGCATTTATGCAATGCATTATGCATTTTACCAGCTCTCACCTGAATGTCCTTATTATTAACCTTGCTCATGCCTGCTTAGGAACACTTCAGTAGTTCTTGCTCTGAGCAGCTGATCCCCATCCTACAGTGAGTCCTTTGACTACTTTGCCTGCTCATGGATGTCACTCGACAGCACCAGCCACCTAATCCCATCCTGGCCATGCCTTCCCTTGGGCAATGATCTGCTACCTAAAGCTCAGCTGCACCTGTGCTGCTGCCTCAGCGAGGTATAAAGATATGGTCTGAGAGATGACTTCATGCAAATGGCCTTCAAGCATTCAAAACCTTACAGTCAACCTTGCAGGGCAGCACAAGAAAACAAAATGAACTTACTCAGAGGTAGTTTGGCGGTGCTTTTGACAATGTGGCAGGGTTGAATTTTCAGTGCCCATCCACCCACTATAATTCTGACTTCATTCAAATAGCACAGGACAAGAAAGTACAAGCTTCCTCAAATGCAAGTTTCAGAGCGTAATTACCCCTTGAGCCACTGAAGAAATATATGGGGAAAACATTTTTCTTTTAAACTGCAGCTTTAAAGATGGAAAGCATTTTCAGTGTATGGAAATGTCTTTTAACCTAGCTCTGCTGGGTATAAAATGAACTTTATTTTGAGTGACAGTCTGCTATTTTCTTCTCAGAATCTTCAGTCTAACTCTATTTCATGGTGTGTCGACTCTCTATATGATTACTCCAATATTCAGGTGCAGAGAAGTAAATGTTTCATGAAAGTGATGTCCCTGTCAGTAGTGTGCATATCATCTGGCCCCCTGAGCTGTCAGTGAACAGATTGTAGAATTACCATTAGAATACAGGAGCCCATAGCTGCAGGCAGTAAATGGAGAGCCGGTAAGCATATGTCACCAGCGTGATATTTTAGCTTCGTATGAATTTGTAAAGTGGAAATAAGCCAGCAGTACCACAGCAACTGCTAACTGTTCTGACTATCCATGTTTCCACATTACACCATATGTTCACAAAATTTGCAGCAAAAAGGAATAAAAACTGCTTTCCACTTTTGCGAAATATAACTTTATGGAATGGGGTTTAAAATTTCATTAGTCTAATGCTTTAGATCTGTGTTTAGCCTGATGAAATTTACTTTTTAAGATATCACAGTATTTCTACGGATGTCTACCTAGGAAATTATGTTTAGCTGCCAGCAGGATAAAAACAAGGCACATCTGGTTTGGTCCTCTAGGGAGGAAGGTGCTAGATACATTTGGATTTCAAAGTCAAATTATGTTTTTAATCGTATTCAAGATGCGGTTGAATAGCAGTCCATCCATGCAGGCAGATGCAGAGTTCAGTGTTGGCTATCACTTTATATTATTAACCTTGGTGAATTTTGTCTCTCAAATTTGCTACAATTGTCCTGAATTGAAGAGAAAGGCCTGGTGTTAGTGAAGAGGTAAATTTACCTTAAATGTCAACCCTTTATTTTAAAATATTCTTTCTACAAATTATAGGAAGACATGGTACTTCCACCTGGTCTTAACCCACCATAAAAAAAAAAAAAAAAATTATAAGCTGATTACATTACTTTCTGTGGCACATATTATACTTTTTCTTATTAGTACTAACATTTATATTGAAGAAAAACAAGACTCCTCTCTCTAACTCCCAGCACCTAGTGTAAAATAATAATTGGCCAAAATCCTGGTATTTGGGCACATAATAAGTCTAAATTACATTCCGCAGATATCTGTGCCTTGCCGTCTACTCTGGGGTAGAGAGAGTGAAATGAGAGGGACACCATGTCAGGAGGACATTATGCTTTTAAGAGCTACAGGACACTGAGATCCTAAAATGAGATGGGGTAAGTTTGGGATCTAGAGGCCAATCAGATCAGGGCCCTGTTTCTTTGGTGAATAAATCAAATGACGGTCCCTTCCCCCAATAGCTTATCTAGGGCTATAACAAGACCTTATTATTAGAGAGTAAGAAAAAATTTTTTCCACTGTGCTTTGCCACAGAACCTTAGCCTTTGGTCACTCATTCCCAGCTGCAATATGCAATTACTCATCACACATCATCTTGTAGAGGCTAACAGGTAACATTAGCACAACCGTAATTTTTAATAACGACTCAACCAGTTAATAAATATATGGTTATTTTCTTGGCTGGAACATGATAAATAGAAGTAGTGACATCAGAGATCTTTCAGTCTTGATAGCTGACAATGTCATACCCACTGCAACACATAACACACACAAAAAATAGAGATGTGTTTAATTATTCTTTTTATGGCAAAAAAACCCCAACCAAACCAAATAAATTAAAAACCCCCCACCCAGTCAAACATCATGACCTTCTGAGCATCCTACAAGAGTCATTTATTTGATAAAGCATTTGGGCAAGTTCAGATTCTATTTCTTGGAGGTGGAAAAGAAAACACAGTTCTCTGTTCTGATTTATTGGCTAGCTGAGTTAATTTGTTCTCTCTATGGGATTATTGTTATGCTGTTTGGTGGCCATCATTTGGAATTGTAAATCCAATTAATTTTATGGTCACCTAGAGCTTTTCTATAGGTGTCTTTATATTGCTCAAGTATAGATAAATAAATATATAATAATAAAGAAGACTAGGGTGAGGTTACAAAATAAGAGACAGTGAAAGACTTAAAAAGATGAAATGGCAAACAAAGCAAAATCCTCAATCATTGACTGCCCTGTGAGGGAATATTCTCATTGAAATCTAGATTTATTTTTTTTCTTTATGTGTGTGTGTGTGTGCAGACTCAGGTCCATGATCTATGACTGCACCAAATTTCAAGGTTCTACTCAATGGCATTGTGAAAAATCACCAATGTTCCTGCAGCATACTTGCTTGCTTTCAACAATTTTATTGGCTACAATCAGGTGAAGAGATCTGGTGACCTTTATTCACCTTAATTTTTCCAAACTGAAGGTTTGCTGCACCTTAGTATAGATAGAACTGGTTCACATACCATGGCTGACAAATTGACAAATTGATGGTTCAGATTTGATGAAAATAACTGGAAGGTCAGATTTCAGTGTCAGGATAGTTTACCCCTTCTCAGGTCATAATGATTGCATAAATTAATATACAGGATCTCAAGATTCTAACTTGGAATATGAAAACTAATCACCATGAATCATCCCCTAAAAACATCTATATTGTATAGATATTAAATAGTGTGTGTTTGCAGTTTTATTCTTGGCTACAGTTTCAAAGTAAGCACTAGGAACTTTGATTATAATCTCAAGTACATAGCTGTGCTTTGTTTGTTCTTCTTGAGCTAATAAGATCAAATTTGTGGTGTTGGTTTTAGTTAAAGGGCATTAGACCTTCTAGATTTCCCATGCTATATGACAACCATCATTTCCATGCTATATGGAAAACCATCCTTTCAAAAACTCTCGTAATACAAGAAAAGATCAGTGCCTTCCACCCTTTCTTTTAAACCTTAAACCTTAATGAACAGAGATTTTCAGTACATCAAATGGCATGAAGGAAACTGTAAAATCTACCCTTTGAATCTTAAGATATTATATTATTGATACATTTATACATAACATAGTTATATGAAGGTTGATTTGTGAGCTTTTTAAATGTTTTTGAGTGCACATATATATATCTATGGTAAAGAATCACAAGGTTTTTTTGTTATCCTCCAGTGTTTGAAATACTCATCATATAGATATTCCACAAAACCCTGGCTGCTGTTGGACTATTGGTTTATCACTTGGCAAACCATCAGTTGTCATCAGCACCAAAAGTGACAATAACATGGCATTCTTAAAAGCCCTTGTTTACATACAACTCCAGTTTAAAATACGACCTCTCTGATACGATGCCTCTCTCTGTACAGATAATTGTATGTAAGGAAGATAGAAATCTTGACAGTACTTTTAGATTAGCCTGACAATAGCCACTTGTAGCTTTGCATTATCTTTTTTGACACATTTCTATTGCCTTTTTCCTTTTTAGACCTTTTTATCCACATTGAGAATAAAATTTATACTTCGTTAAAACTCACTGGGTTCAAACTTCAACTCTGCTAAGTAGGAACATAGTGTAATTTATTTCACCAGAATGTTTTAGGTGGAACTCTTTTTTCCTTGCTGAAACAAAGATATTTGAGGAACTTGATATGATTCTCCAATATGTATTAACTTTTTTTTTTTTTCAGCAAGAGATTCAACTAGCAAAATCTTTCATTTCCACCATTTCAAAATGAAAATTGAGATTTTCTTCATTTTAGAATCATAGAATAGTTTGGGCTGCAAGGGACCTTTGAAGATCATCTAGTCCAACCCTCCTGCCATGGAAAGGGACATCTTTCACTAGATTAGGTTGCTCAAAGTCCCATTCAACTTAATGTTGAACAATTCTATGGATGGGGCATCTAGAATTTTTCTGGACAACCTGTTCCAGTGTCTTACCACCCTCACAGTAAAGAATTTCTTCCTTACGTCCAACATAAACCTACCCTCTTTCAGTGTAAAAACATTTCCCCTTGTCCTGTCACTATAAGCCATGGTAAAAAGTCCTTCTCCATCTTTCTTATAAGCCCCTTTATAAGGGGCTGCAATAAGATGTCCCCAGAGCCTTCTCTTCTCCAGGCTGAATAACTCCAACTCTCTCAGCGTTTCCTCATAGGAGAGGTGTTCCAGTCCTCTAACCATTTTTGTAGCCCTCCTCTAACAGGTCCATGTCTTTCTTTTAGAATAATCTTGATTCATCTACCTTTATTTTAGGTGAAATAGAAATTTTCCCCATACTGTTTTTAGATGAGATGAGTCAATTTGGTGTATCTATAACTTAATTGCAGTGGAATTACTTCTTTTTTAGCTAGTAAGTAATGCCCAAAATCAACTACCTACTTAACTCTGTAAGTGAGAAAAATAAGTGAGAATAAAACCATCATCAAGTAGCCCTGCAGCCTTGTACTGGAGCAATGGGTGGGGGCAATGGGTTTTCTGAGAGGAGGATGGAAAGAGCTGAAAGGAGGTTTGCTGTGAATGCCTAAAAGGTGGAAGGAAGCAGAACTTGTTTATTTGGACTTCTGTTGTGACCGTACAATGTTTTTGTCCCTAAAGCGATGCCTTGGATAATTTCCTTCACTGGCTCTGCGATCGAACAAGCTTTTTGTATGCAACATGACATCAAGGTCTTCTGGTTCTGCCTAACCTCCCAAACCATGCCTGAAAAGCCTGAAAGCATCTGGATACTTCTTTACTCTCCAAATGTATACAAAACTCCTTGTGTTGAAACAGGCAATGGTTCAGAGATGTCTTTCTGAGTAGGTTAAATCTTCCTCTTCCCTAGAGCGTACAGGAAACTATGGAGAACTGGGTGTCCACCGACAGGTCCTTGGGTTTGCACACCTGCAGAACCAGGATTAAAGGGGACACTAAGGAGCTCATCTGCCCTGCACTGAGAGCAGGTTTTAGCTAGCTCATCTCAGCGGAAAGCAGGGCTGAACTGTCCTTCCATGGCATAGCTAGTATCCAGAAAGCTATTCTTTATGTTTTTCCCCTTGCTCTGAGCTGAAAGTGCAGCAACTGTCAAAATGGGAAGACAAACCTTCATCTAAATTTTATTAGAGAAGAGTTGTTCTACTGGGCAAAACTCTTCCATGGGCCATCTCCAGTTGAATGAGGGTCTTTCCACAAGCTATGGGAACACCAGAATAAAACAGAATCTGAACATATAAATACAAGTTCCAACAGCAACAAGTCAAATTCCCTGCAATGTCTGCAAAGTGTTGAGATGTTCATGGAACCAGCTCACTCATGCAACTCTGACATCGCTGAGGCTTGCAGTGCTTCAGCAGGTGTGTGGTTCTCTGTCCCCTGGAAGCCTGGAACAGGGTCCCATGCTCGAGAGAATGGTAGACATGATATTTCCTCACTATCATCAGAAAAAAATCTGAAACACTGAAAAGAAGCAGACTATGCTGGGCAAGATGAGTGGTTGCTCTTTTTCTTTTTCCTTTGTTTTATTTTTTTCTTTTTTTAACTTGGGCACTTCTCTGAGGTGAACTTCTTCTTAAACCTGTGCTGGTTTTTAATTACACCAGCACAAATAAAAACTTTGCAAACATCTGTTTCTGTTTGTGTTTGTATACATTATGAAGCAATTCTTTGAAAAAGAAATCTGTAGGAGAATTTGCTACCCAGGCTGAGGCATCATTTGCCAAATTCTATCTGGGATCTAATCCTATAGCTGTGTAGTAAATCCTGAAAATGATGTTTATACTGGAAATTCTGACAGAACTTTCGCCGTAATTACAGCATGTTACTATAAATACACGTCTGTGCAGCATATACATGTAATGTATCCATATACATATGCTGTACACAGTGTTTTTATTAGTCATGAGACATTTCATGTTTGACATTTTTTCAGAAGTAGAGATGTTGCAGTCTTGAACACATTCTAACAACAGAGACAATAATAAAATTATTGCTATATTTATTGTGACAGCTTCGCATAGCTGTCACCTTTGATGATGATGTATTGATACAATACGTTGCAAGAATAAACAACTGGCCAATGTATACTGCAAAAGGTAAACCTGCACCAGTAGGAATTTTGAGCTAAATAACGGAGAAAAAAACAAATGTGCAGGTGACAGAACTCTCAATTACACTTTTTCTAGCATCTCACAGCAATCTTTCCAATGCAGCTTTTAACAGCCTTCATGCTTTCTAGAAACTCGGAAGGACAGAAGAGGAAAAAAAAAAAAGAAAAGTTATTTGGAAAGGAAGGAGCATCCACCCAGGTGCCCCAACACACATTACTCCTGTTGTGTGAAAAGAAGGCAACAGCTCCATTACAGTATGATGCACAATCCCTTCAGGGTATTGTCACTGTTGTCAATCAAAACAAGTTTTTCCCAAACACATTTACTAAGAAAACCTTGTCTTTTTACTAAGGGACACTGTCAGGACTTGTTAAGAGTAAACAAGGCAAGACTGCTGCCGTTTACATTCGACATCAGAAGGATGCACATTTAGCCATTTCTCAGGCTCAGCCTCTCCCAGGGGGCAGAATACTGGAATATGCTGAAACAGAAAAGCCTGATATGTAAGGACAGGCTTGGAGCAAGTCAATGAAACATAAAGAGACCATACAGGATAAGGAAACTACAATTAGTGTGGGTAGGCAAGCAAGGGGGCTTATCTGTGAAGTTTTCTGAAATACTAATTGCAGTTTCTTTCATGAAGATGAAGGCATTTCAAAAGATATACTAAATAATTCTATATATGCAAAACCATAAGAATTCTTACTAGCTAATATTCAGCTTACTGGACTTATTTCTATAGCTCTAGAAGGGCAGGGCTGATTCCAAATCAGCAGGATTGGTTTTATCTTGAGTTCTAGTAATAATCAGTCTTAAAGACTAAATCCTCAGAGTCACGAGTTTCTAAGATAATCTCAAGCTTTATTATAGTAAAAAGCAGAATTTTCATTGTCATGGTCAAAAATTAGCCTTAGAGTTTCCCCAGGGCTCTATAATAAGGAGGCAAGTAAAAAGTGCCAGAAAGCTTCTTGCAGTTTTAAGCAAAATAATTACTTTTCTCATCTTTTTGAATAGGCAAACAAAACCATAACTCAGACAGCAAAAACAGAAGAGGAAAATAGGAAAAATGGGTAAAATGTGAAATTGAAGTAATTTTTTTAACTATCCTACCTGTAGATAAACAAGAGATATGAGACTGACATTGCTGTTGTAAGTAATGCCTGAAGCATGGAACAGCTCAGCAAGAGTTTTGATAACTCCAGACAGAATGAGACTACAGAAATATTGACTAATCAATTTCTTACTGAATCAACTTGCTGCCTTAGATCACAGCATGGTTATTTACAAGGTCTGACCTCTGGATTTCATTCTTATTGCCTATGCAGATATCTACAGATTCTCCCCTCTTATTGAGGTAACAGCACTATTTCATGGAAAAATACAGGAAGAATTATCATCATAGATGTAAAAGACATATAAATGCAGAACAAAAAAAAATTCAATGCTATAAACCTAATCTTGTATGTATGTTCTTCCAAATTCATACCCTTAAATTTATAAAAGCAGTCATGTAATCAATAACTACTATACTTCACCTTCAGAGAAACCATCCCCCATAAATGTTTTCCATACTCTTTTTTTAAGCGTACTTACACTAGAAGTATTCTAATACTTTACTTCATTATGTACATGACTATATAATTGTGTACAAAGGTGGCACTGATCTTTTATCAGTAGATAAAGTAACTATTGTGCTATTGTAGTTGTAGCAATTATTATTGATTCTTCATTTCTTGCAAAATACCTTCAGATTTTTGTGTCTCATCATTAGAATTAGTAAATGGAAATTGTATTTGCTGGTTATAGTAAAACTAATACCTTCTTATCGCAGCTATCCTATGAAGACCCTTACTTACAATAAAAGATACAAACAGTCTGAGCTCTAGTTTTCTACTATTTGTATTACAAAAGGTTATACCGTGAGTAGATAAGAGTAGATAACTACTGGGATATTTTTGCTTTGCTTTACGGTTTTGTTTCATTTTACCCAGAAATTTGAAATTCTGAATAAAGTCTGAACACATATTCAGAGTTGAAAACAATATGTGTGACTTCATAGACATTAAAGATTCCATAATTGAACTTAGGATTGTCTCTGGGACAAAAGAGACCAGCTTGCAGGAGGCATCCTTGAGGGAGACAGATCTTGAAAAATGCCTCCAAACAACAAGGACAGTTGAATTGTTCAAGGGAAAAAAGGCCAACATAATAATAGCCATTAGCACAAGGCAAGTACACTACTTGTTTGAGCTAAAGTGGCAACGCTGACATGGTCCTGTGTTGTAGAAAACAATACAAAAATTAGAAAGCTTCATACATAGTCTATGGGAGACTGGGAAGAGTTAGAGGTAAGAGAATTCTTTATAACCTAATCCCATAATATTTCTGAAAGAAATTCTTTAAAACACAGGTTATTTCTATGCTGTTAAATAAAAAAGTGCCAGGCAATGAATTTGAGCACTGGACAGGACCACCAGTCTTCCATAGTGTATAATTGTTAGCATACTCCCTGGCAGAGTTTTCGCCTGGCCCAGTTAGTCCTCCAAGACAATGCCTGGGCACAGTTCAGGGGATAACATGTGCCAGAGTCATTCCCAAAAGGCCACTTGGAGAAGAATGCAGCCGTTTGGGTGTCCCCCACCCTACACACTCTTAACGTTGCAGCAGTCAGCACTGTATCCTCAAACACTCCTCATGCCACAAGACACTCTATGCAACAAATGCCCTCAGCTTCATGCCATAAAAACATCACTCTGGTAGATAACAGTCTTCATGTCATCTCAGACCCTACAAGCAAAAAAAGAAGTGAAAAATAAAAATAATAATTTTTTTAAAAAGCCCAGGGAAGTTACAGGGGCTAGAGGATACCCCTAGGACCCTCAGGCCCTAGAACTATGTAGTGTGAATGCAGTCATTTTATCCTATTTGGCCTTTGGGACAGACAGTGGTCTCTGGCCTCATTTTATTTATATCAGTATAGACAGACCAAAGAAACTTCCACTGATACCTGTGTTGCATGCTACCAGGTACCAGAGCTCCCAATATACATGCAGTACTGAAAATGCTGCCATTTTATTTTCATATTTGCAACTGTGAAATTGCATCAGTAGCCAATTCAATAAGACAAATCAGCAATATTTAATGGGACAAACTTGACAAAATATCAGTTAAATGCAAAAAGACATTCTGAGTGCCACAAGCTTTCAGTAAGAATCCCACAAAGTTCAAGTCATTATCACTCGAGGTCCCTGGCAGCTGACAGATATAAGGCCATCTCTTCAAGACAGTAATAAAATCAATACACAGACTCATAGTGGTGGCTGTATGGTCACCTGAGGCTGTACGGCCTGCTGTGTTATGGTGCGTAAGATTTCCAATTTCATGTGCCACTGGCACATAAAAGAACAATGCGGCTAGCAAAAAGCTCAGTCCTCTTTGATTCCCCAGCTCAAATGAAGAAGAAAGCTTTTCCCAGCTGGTTCAGTTAGGGAAAAGGAAGCAAAAACTCAAAACAAGAACTCATATAGAGCAAGGCACAGACTGACATTGCTGAATCTATTGTAAAATTCCTTAACCACTTAGCTACAGCGTCTCGTTTCAGAGCAACACGGTACCAAGCTATTTTCAGCATAAGAAATTCAGAACTACCAACACAGGTCATCTTCAGCATTGTAACAAAGCATACTGATGTGTAAAAGAAACTGTTGAGGAAGTATTCACATTGCCTGACTTTAAGTGTGTATTTCTTGATTTTGTACTCTGGAAATGTATATAAACTATCTGGAATATCCAGGGTCCTGAGACAGCTCTCTACAACAAGGCAAAATACTTTCCTTCTGCATCACCTGAGATTAGAAGACAACTTCATCTGCAGCCTGAGAAACTGCAGGATCATAACTCTATTATCTGTGACAGAATATGTTGTGACAATGATTAGTACTACAGCAGAATGAACACATTTTTTCAGCTATTTCCTGAACATATAGAATAGGGAGTTATCTAATAAGAGTTAGGGATTTTTATGTCCATTTGTATTGGGTTTGCGTGGCAAGATTTTGGTAGCTGGGGAGTTACAGGGGTGGCTTCTGTGAGAAGTGCTAGAAGCTTCCCCCATGACTGACAGAGCCAATGCCAGCCTGTGCCAAGATGGACCTGCCACTGGCCAAGGCCGAGCCCATCAGTGACAGTAGTAGTGCCTCTGAGATAACATATTTAAGAAGGGGGAAAAGTTGCCATGCAACAGTAATTGCAGCTGAAGAGAGGAGTGAGAATATGTGAGGGAAACAACTGTGCAGACACCAAGGTCGGTGAAGAAGGAGGGGGAAGAGGCACTCCAGGCACCGGAGCAGAGATTCCCCTGCAGCCCGTGGTGCAGCCCATGGTGAGGCAGCTGTGCCCTGCACCCATGGAGGTTCACAGTGGAGCAGATCTCCACCTGCAGCCCTGGGAGGACCCCACAATGGAGCAGGTGGATGCCCAAAGGAGGCTGTGACTCTGAAGAAAGTCTGTGTTGAAGCAGGCTCCTGGCAGGACCCGTGGCCCCATGGAGAAAGGAGCCCAGGTTGGAGCAGGTTTGCTGGCAGGACTTGTGACCCCGTGGGGGACCCACGCTGGAACAGTCTGTTCCTGAAGGACTGCACCCTGTGGGAGGGACCCACGCTGGAGCAGTTTGTGAAGAACTGCAGCCTGTGGGAAGGACTCATGTTGGAGAAGTTCATGGAGGACTGTCTCCTGTGGGAGGGACCCCACGCTGGAGCAGGGGAAGAGTGTAAGGAGTCCTCCCCCTGAGGAGGAAGGAGCAGCAGAGACAACAAGTGATGAACTGACCACAACGCCCAATCTCTGTCACTCTTTGTCGCTTGGGTGGAGGAAGGAGGTAGAGAATTCAGGAGTAAAGTTGAGCTTAGGAAGAGGGAGGGGTGGAAGGAAGGTGTATTTAAGACTTAGTTTTTATTTCTCGTTACACTACTCTGATTTGATTGGTAATAAATTAAATTAATTTCCCTGAGTTGAGTCTGTTTTGCTTGTGATGGTAACTGGTGAGTGATCTCCCTGTCCCTATCTCAACCCTCAAGTTTTTTGTTATATTTTCTTTCCCTTGTCTAGCTGAGGAGGGGACTGATAGAGTGGCTTTGGTGGGCACCTGATGTCCAGCCAGGGTTAACTCACCACACCATTGCAGGATCTGGACAAGAGTGTCTACTGCTTATAAACTTTCCTGTCACTGTTACTTGTGGCTTTTGGCACTACCTCTCTGAATTTCTGTAGCTCTGACCTTGCCTCCTTGTTCTGTTGCTTGCCTCCTGACCTTGCTTCTGCCTTTGGGCAATTGCTGCTCCTGCATCACTGCATGCATCCTTCCTCCAGGGTCTGATTCCTAATTTTGCTCCTTGCCTTATTCTCCTTATTGTCCTTTCCTTTTCTTCCCTTTCCCATCCCTATCTCTGCAACACCTCTCGTGCCCATGGGCGCTGTGGGCCCTGCTTTCTGGAAAGTCTTATTCAGGCTCAGAAACACTGGGTGGCTGCAGGGCAGGGATGATCCAGGGACAATCCCAGCACACACCACAAATAGGTGCATGCTCAGAGGAGACAGAAGCCTCAGGAGATGTAGCTGTCAGCTCCACAATATCTTTAAAGATCATGAACAAGCTAAAGTATTTTAGTGGCTTATGAATTGGGCATACGTGGGCAGAGAGCACACAGAGATAGTATAAGGCATAGTTCTGGTGCTGTGACCAGCTTGCAGTCAACAGCGAAGGCAGCGTTTTCTAGCACTGAGGATTTCTGAGTGAAAAGATTGTGAGAACTGCTTTAACGTGGGTGTTGGAGTAAGGGACAGAGCCAGGCTCACTGCGAAAGTAGGGGATGTACCCTCTCTCCTTGACATGAGTCATGTGGTGGGAGTGCAACAGGTTCCTTAGAGCTGAAATCCAGGATGGGTAGGAGCACCCAAAACCATGCTCTAACCCCTCCCACTGCACACTACCTCCAGCTCCTACCTGTTGGGGTGCCTGATCCTCTGCTGCTGTTTAGGGAATAAAGTCTCTGCCCTACCCACTATCTCCCTCTATCCTAATAAACCACTCCTCCACAGGCTGTGCCAACATTGCTGCCACAGCCTGGTAAGAGACTACAACATGGAAGTTAATGAAGGTGAAAAAGACTGCTAAAATTTTTCTAACACTATTTTCTCCGTCTTCCCCCTCTCATAAAAAGCCACCGCGCTCCAGTAACATGTTTCCGTAATAGTGGGTTCACAAATAACTAAAATACTTTAAAAAACATTTTCCATCTTAAGACAAAGCTTGGAAATTTTTAGTGTAAACTGTTAAAAGTCTGAGGAAATTATATAGGGATGCATAATGGAGAGTTTCCGGTTGCTTTAATCTACGATATACATATATATCACAGAATCACAGCATGGTTGAGGTTGGAAGGAACCTCTGGAGGGCATCTGGTCCAACTCCCATGCTTAAGCAGGGCCACCTAAAGCTTTAGGGCAACCTAAAGTTGCTCTGAACCGCATCTAGACAGCTTTTGAGTATCTCCAAGGAGGGAGACTCCACAACCTCCCTGGGCAACCTGTGCCAGAGCTGGGTCACCCTCACAGTCACAAAGTGTTTCCTGATGTGCAGACGGTACCTCCTGTGTTTCAGGTTGTACCCGTTGCCTCTGGTCCTGTCAATTAAAGATGATGTAATGGTCTGTGGTGAACTAAGCAGATGGGAGCTAATTTATGGGTTTTGTTCTAGTGCCTAACTGAACTGTGTAGCATAGGACAGTCCCTGTCCCAGATCATTTTGGGGAAAGAAAGACAGAAGTCTTGCAGTTCACGCTGAAACATCCTAAAACATGTCAGCCACTCATGGGTTCAGGGTTTGGCATTGGATATCTTTAATTCCAAAGATGTGAAATACTACCTCTAGTCAATTCAACAAGTGTTTTTCTTCCAGAATTAACTTTCATACTCACACATCTCAGCATGAATTACCACAAAAAAACTTTAAAATTGGGTAGCAGGTAAGACCTGCAGCTTTTAATTCCCTTTAGCCTTTGCTGAGCCGCTGTTCTTTAAATTGCTGCTACAGCTATATAATTTCCCTCCCCAGCATTGCCAGTTGTTGGTTTTGGTTTGGTTTTACTATTATTTTTATTTGTTTCTACTTGCTTGAATGGTGGAAGATAATAGCCATGTCACAGTGATGGCACCAGCCCTGGTGCTGTCACGACCATGTCACAGTGGACAGCCACTAGCTCCTGGCACCAGCCCTAGCAATGTAGTGACCATGTCATGGTGGGCAGAATGCTGGTGGTGGCCCCTGTTACAGTGGGGCTGGTGACATGATTGGCCCAGGACAAATGTCTCCTGGCTGTTAGCAAGATATGGAATAGACAGTCCTGATGTGAGGCTGGGAAAGACCTGGGCAGGGAGGGAGGGGCTGCCCATGGCAACAGAGTTGCTCCGTTTGTTGATTCTCCTGTCTTTGACAGCTACAGCCCTGGACAGACACAACCAGATCATGGCACGCTCTGGTTCTCTACCTCCTTCACCACTCAGCTGCTGAGTGTTGCAATATGTACAAGGACATCAACCTAAGCTTAAGGAAACACACATAGCTCCATTCTGTACTACATCATGGTCTTACAGGTAGCTGGAGGGTCCCCACAACCGTGGAGGAACTGACTTCCACACCACCCACCATCTCTGTACCGGTCATGGTCCTAGAGGCAGCTGGAAGGGCACCAGAGCCATGGACAAAGGGAGCTCCACACTACACCTCTCTTCTATGTGAAACTTCCCTGTGTCTAACCTCTTTACAAACATGCAAGGGAAAACTGGAATTCACCTCATGAAAAAGACAAGTCCTGAACTTCATCAGCATTATTTGTCTTAATAAAAATTTGTAATGAGAGCCTCTATGAACTGCATATCAGCACTAAAATATCTGTCTTAGCTATTTCCTGCTAATTTCCTAGATGTTTGTTCTCCCAGAGAGAGCAATGGCAATTGATTAATATCCATTGCTCAGCCCTGTGGACATATTTACACTTCCCAGTAGGAAATGCATAAATATGTAAGTATGCATATGTGTGTATATAGATATATAGATATACCTTTGCATGTAGATGTTAGGTGCATATTATATGCATAAAGGGAAAGTCACTATATGGAAACAATGTCAGATTTTGAAATCAACCCACCTAACAAGTATGAAATGATTGTCCCTGCAGCCTTAACTCTCCTTGTTGTGTATGTGAAAAGCATGCTGAAAGCATGCACAGAATGAGAAAGACTCCATGGTCTGTGGCAGTGGAGATCGCTTGTGCCTGTTTATTGAAAGAGAAGATTTCTTTTTCTTTTGCTCTTTAATTTTTACCTTATTGATTTCTTGCTTTTTCTATTTGATGAATATTGATTGTACTCATGCAGTGTTGCACTCATACTGGCTGTTTTATTTCTCCCTTTCTTGTTTATTCATTGTGGTAATTTACTTGGGGTATGAAAACTGCTGAGTGTCACAGAATCACAGCATCACAGAAGTTGGAAGGCACCTCTGGAGACCACCTACTCCCTCCCCAGGGTAGGGTCAAATGTAGCAGATTGCTGAAGGCCATGTCCAGACATGTTTTGAGTATCTCCAAGGATGGAGACTCCATAGCCTCTCTGGGCAACCTGTTCCAGTATTTGACCACCCTCAAAATAAAAAAATAAAATAATGGGGAAAAAAAAGCATGTTTAGACAGAATTTACTATATTTCAATTTGTGCCCACTGCCTCTTGTCCTGCCACTGGATACCCCTGACAAGAGTCTGTCTCTGTCTTCTTTACTACCCCTGTCAGGAATTCATACACATTGATAAGATACCCCTGATCCTTCTCTTCTTCAGGATTAATCGTCGCAGCTCTCTCAGTATCTTCTCATATAGTTAGATGATCTAAACATTCAATCATCTTTGTGCTGGGCATACTCCAGCATGTCCATGTATCTCTTGTACTGGGGAGCCCAGCACTGGACATAGCACCCAGATGTGTCTCACCAGTGTTGAGCAGAAGTCAGCACTCAACCTCCTTGTAATGTTCTTACTAATACTGTCCAGGACACAATGGGCCTTCTTTGCTGTGAAGGTGCATTACTGGCTCTTGGTCAACCATTTGTGCACCAGGACCCTCAGGGCCTTCTCTTCAAAGCTGTTCTCCATCTGGTTGGCCCCCAGCATGTACTGGTGCCTGCAGTTATTTCTCAAAATGAGTTTGAATTTTGCTTTGTTGAACTTCATGAAGTTTCTATTGACTCATTTCTCCAACCTGTTGAGGTTCCTCTGAATGACAGCACAGTCAGAACCCTAAAAAATCAAGATAAACATCCACTGCTCTCCCCTTGTCCTCCAAGCTAGACATTTCATTGTAGAAAGCTATCAGGTTGGTCAGGCCTGATTTTCCCATTATAAATATATGCTTAGTACTCCCAATCATCTTCTTGTCCTTCATGGTTCCCAAGTTCCCAGGATTAGTTGCTCCACGAGTTTCCCAGGAATTAAGATGAGGACTTTAGTTTCCTAGATCCCTCTTCTTGCCTTTCTTGAAGGTGGAGATGATATCTCCTTCCTTCCAGTTCTCAGGAATATCCTCAAATTGCCATGACCTTCCAAATAAAATGGAGAGTGACCTTGCAATGACATGAGCCAGTGCCAGCTCCCTCTGAACTCATTGGTGTACGTCATCAGGGCACATGGACTGGTATATGTCCAGTTAGTTTAAATGTTGCCTAACCTGATCCTCTTTCACCAAGGGCAAGTCTTCCCTGTACCAGACTTTCCCACATGTCTCAGGGACCTGAGATTCATGTTGTCCAAACTTGCCAGTGAAGACCGAGGTGAAGAAGGCATTGAGTACCTTGTTCTTTTGGTATCTTTTGTCACCAGGTCCCCAGCGCTACTCAGCAGTGAGCCCACATGTTCCCTAGTCTTCCTTTTGCTCTTGATAGTCTTGTAGAAGCCCTTCTTGAGACCCTTCATGTTCCTTGCCAGATTCAACCTAAGATGGGCTTTGGCTTTCCTAACCCCATCCCTGCATGCTCTGACAGTGTCTCTATTCCTCCTGAGTAATATTCTTCCTGGGGAAGCACTGTCCCTGCTTCCACCTCCTGATCACTTTCTTTTTTAAGTTTAGTGAGGAGCTCCTTGCTCATTTATGCAGGTCTCCTAACACCTTTGCTTGAACACTCATCAGGATGGATGAATCTTGAGCATGGAGAAAGTGTTCCCTGAAAAACAACCAGCTTTCTGTACCCCTCTTTGCTCCAGGGCTGTCCCCCCTGGAAGTGAGAAGCTCTTGATGTATGCTGGATGAGCAGACACTGAGTTGGACAGAAAACTGTCAGAATGGCTGGGCCCACTGGGTGGTGATCAGTGGCACAAGGTCTGTTTGGAAGCCAGTGACTAGAGGTGTACCCTAGGGATCAATACTGGGTCCAGTCTTGTTCAACATCTTCATTAATGATCTGGGTGATGGGGCAGAGTGTAACCTCAGCAAGACTGCATGTGACACTAAACTGTGAGAGAGTTGTGCTGCCATCCAGAGGGACCTCAACAGGCTGGAGAAATGAGCTGACAGGAACCTCATGAAGTTCAACAAGAAATCCTGCACCTGGGGGAAAACAACCCCATGCCCCAGTGTGTGCTGTGGGCCACCCAGCTGGAAAGCAACTTGGCAGAAAAAGACCTGGGGCTCCTGGTGGGCACCAGGCTGGGGACAGGAGCCAGCAGTGTGCCCTTGCAGCAAAGAATGTTAATGGTGTCCTGGCCTGCATTAGGGAAAGCTAACGTTGCCAGCAGGTTGAGGGAGGTGATGCTTCCCCTTTATGCAGCTCTCGTGAGGCCACACCTGGAGTACTTTGTCCAGTTCTGTGCTCCTCAGTACAAGGGAGACATGAACATACTGGAGACAGCCCAGCAAAGGGCCACAAAGATGATTAAGGGATGGGAGCATCTCTCCTATGAGGAAAGGCTGAGAGATCTGGGAGTGTTCAGCCTGGAGAAGGCTCAGGGGGATCTCATCAATGTATATAAATACTTGAAGGGAGGGTGTAAAGAACATGGAAAGAGTCTCTTTTCAGTGGTGTCCGGTGACAGAGCAAAAGGCAATGGGCACAAACTGAAACACAGAAGCCTCTGAACATCAGCAAACACTTTGTTACTGTGAGTGTCACCAAGCATGGGCACAGGTTACCCAGGGACAGATATTGTGGATCCTCCATCCTTGGAGATATTCAAAAGCTGTCGTGACATGGTCCAGAGCAACTGGCTCTAGGTGACCCTGCTTGAGCAGGGTGGTTGGATCAGATGACCTCCGGAGACCTCTTCCAAGCTCAACCATTCTGAAATTCTGTGATTCTTCCAAACAGTCTTCTCTCCTGAAGACCAGAGTTTCTCCATTCTTCCTGAAGAGGCCAAAGTCTGCTCTCCTGAAGGCCTGGCTTGTGATCCTGTTTTCTACCCTGCTCCCTCCTTGTAGGATCTTGAACTCAACAAACTCATGGTCACTGCTGCCAAGACTGTAACTTAGCTTCACACCTCTGATCAATTCTTTGTTGTTTGTAAGTAGGAGATCCAGCAGAGCATCTTCATCAGCTCCTCAACCACCTATGTCAGGAAATTATCATCAAAGCATTGCAGAAATTTCCTGGATTGCTTGTGCCCTACTGTATTGTCCCTTCAGCAGATAACAGGGTGGTTAACATCCCCCATGAAGAGTAGGGCCTGCAGACCTGAGGCTTCTTCCAGTTGTTTGAAGAAGGTTCTCAGCTGGGTCATCACCCGCCTCTAGGCAGAGCTCCATGCATCCCTGCTGCTCTCTCACATAAAGGGCAATTCTCTCTCCTCACCATCCCAGCCTGTCCTTCCTATGAGCCTGTACCCCTCTGTCGCAGCACTCTAGTCGTATGAGCTATCCCACTGCTTGTCTGTGATTGCAGAGGGACCATATCCCTTGTTGTTCGCCGTGCTGCAGGTGTTGCTGTCTAGAGTGCCCCACTTGTGCCGATTCCCCATAAAGGGTACGAGACCTTCTCCCGTGTGCCATCCTCTCAGCACATATGTGCATATGCTGCAGGTGGGGCCCTTTCCACCCTGTTTTGTTGTTTCCAAGGTATCTCCTGCCCATTGTCACCCTGCACCCTTTGCTTGCAAAGCCAGTCTGCAACCTCTGCACTTAATCGTTGGTCTCCTCTTCCCCCTCTTCACCTCTCCCATCATTCCTAGTTTAAATCCCTCCACACCAACTTGGCCAGCCTCTGGGCAAAGATGCTTTTGCTGCCCCATCCAGAGGGATCCCATCTCTTCCTGGCAGTCCTCCATTCCCAGAGACCAGCCCACCGTCCCAGTAGCCGAAGCTCCGTGGTCGATGCCGGCTGTGCGCCCGGCTGTTGGACCCCGGGCTCCTCCCGCTCCTCGCCGGCGACACCCAGGGGACCCCGCCGGGACCCCGTCCCGCCGGGACCGGGCCCGCGGAGACGCCCTTGGCGCCGGGCGGGGCGGCGGCGGAGGGCGGCCCCGGGGCCGGGCGCGCCCGGGCCGCGGCTGCGGGGGCCGCCGGCTCCCTCTCCTGGCCCTCCGGCGGCACGGCGGCCGGGGGGGCGGCGGAGGCACAGCCCGGGCCAGGGGCCGTGCTGGTGCCAAAAGACCGGGGGGGGGGGGGGAAATTTTTTTTTTTTTTTTTTTTTACGAGGAATTCGTATTTCCCGTTAATCCCCGGCTTTTCTTCGGGTTGTCTCACCAAAACAGAGCACATTTTCTTTGCATGTGTTAATTCAACATAGATATATTTAGTGCTGAATACATGCTAATTCTTGAAGGGAAAAAAAAAAAATCTGCTGAGTTGGGCACTCTGAGCAAGTAGAAAAATTGGGTTCAAAACCTCTCGTGAGGAAGAAACAAATGGTTCCTTGTCCTATGTTTTCTTGATATGTGCACTAAATGCTAAACTCCAATGGGAATGTGAACAGCTCCTGCATTTAAAAAGGCTGAACCCTGTTTCGTTATGTCTCTGGCCTGAGATTAAGCTTCTGCTTCTGGATCACAAGTGGGAAGAAGTAATATTCAGTTTTAAGGAATTGTTGGAGGTACAGAGAGGGCTGTCAATTCAGGGAAAAAAAAATCAAACAAAAAAACCCTATGTAATTAAAATATATAGCTTTATATTTTTTTTAAATCAAGCCACTGAAAAGATATAGAGAATCGAATTGTGACAGAAGTTTGCAAACTCTCAAAAAAATGTCAGCAATGTTCTCACCCAGCTCTAGTGCAACTGAGTGGAACTGAGCGGCACATAGGTGGACATTATTTGTTGCATTAAACCCATGAGCTTTATAAAATTTATGCAAACAAGAAGAATAGTTAATTTATGACCAAAGATTAGGGGTGTGTCCACAGGGAAAACTCAGGAAAGATTCACTTCTTTAAGTGGATTAGCAAAACCTCATTAAGCTTCTTTGAGGATCCCCGTATTCAGTATTAAATTGTCTTTACACTTACACTAAAAGTGAGTTTTAACACTTTAAATTTACACCTTTAGTTCATCTGGGTTGATTTCCCTCAGTGTCTGTTTAGGAAGGTCCCAAGCAATTGGATTTTAGGCAGTTTGCAGCAGCACAAAAGAGATGTTAGAGATGTTAAGATTCATCCTCTGAATCCAGGACCAAGGTCATTACTGCCGCTATGGTGAGGGACCATTCCTGCACTGTCTGCATCGTAATATGAGGTGCTGTCTGGAGATGCAGGCTCAAAACCAGGATTTCTCTTGGCTGTATGAGTCCTCAGAGACCTCCACATGAAAGGTAAGTACCATGACTGTTGAATTTAGTCACTGTCCTGAAATTCTTTGGAAATACAGGTGAATGCAGTTCAAAATTAAGACACCTAGGTATAGAATTCTATAGGGACACTCCCTATTTATGGTTGTACTGACTGACTGAGCCTCCACTGTAGTTGCTGGAGCCTCCACAGAAGTTCAGCCACTGGGGACTCAGTCCAGCTGCCTGAACATGGAGTGTCTCACAAGACAGTTGATTTTGAGACTTAGTCAGTACATCCTCATGAGAATAGAAGATAAGACATACTGAATGAACAAACATGAAGGCACCCCGGATGGAACTAGATATCTATGTTTAGGTAAATAAAATGTACCCTGGGTCTTCTGCACTAGAAATAGCTGATCTTCGTTTCTCCTTTATTGACCATGATGGGAGGTTTGATACATTCCGTGCCTTCAAACAAATATGTTTACAGGCCTTAATTTTGAACTTAATTATAAACCTAAAATCAAGGCTGTTTTTTTCTTTTTTTAAAATTCCTGATCCAAGTCAGATATTTGAATGTGTTTAGCTGAATTTAATTTATAGTACAGTTTTAGGTAAGATATAGGCACCCATGTCCCCTGAATTTGTGTGACAAAATAAGGATATGGCAGTCTGTCATGAGGAAGAATCTTATGAATTTTTGTCTGCAGAGCTAAGAAATTTGTAACCCTATTCTGAACATGAAGTAATTTGAGGCACTAACATCCCAGTATAGATGGGATTGAAGTGGACTGGATCCTCTCTAGTATATCTGTCTTGCAGACTGGCACACAGGACACAGGTCTGCTTATGACTATCCCTGCTCCAACACTCATTTTGCCATTTTGGGGAATTTGGGTGTAAATAGAGGCTTCTAAGCACTTCTAGGCACATAAAGAAATTATTGAGTGATTTTTTACTGGCCTGTTGCTCAGTTACACACTTATGTCCTACATAAGCAAATTCCTACATGGACAATACCTGTGAGACAAAAGCCAAGATAGACTTTCTAAAAGGCTCTTCTCTTCCTGTGAGTTCTTACTGGCTTTTCAAATAACTCAGCTTTTTTTTTCAGGGACAAAACCAAATATACTGCATGTCCCTGGATGTTTCTGGGAACAGCTTACAACAGTGGAAAGCTAGTGGAAGAGGGGGGGGGACTCCCCTCTTGTAACTTCCAATAATGCCTTGATTTTGTGACAAGCTCCAAAACACAAAAGTGCTGTTATTTTTCTGGTCTGGGAGGGGGGGAAATAAAAGCAAGAAACTCGCCCTTTTCCCGAGTTGTCCTTGCTCCTGTGAGTTCGTAGGAGCTGGTGGCAGCTGCAGGCAGAGCGGGGTGCCGGCGGCAGGGGTGTTGTGGGGGGGTCAGCCCCGGCGGTGGGGGGGTCAGCCTCGGTGGTGAGGGGGTCAGCCTCTGCGGTGGGGTTGGGGGGGGTCAGCCTCGGCGGTGGGGGTGTCAGCCCCAGCGGTGGGGGGGTCAGCCCCGGCGGTGGGGGGTCAGCCCCGGCGGCGGGGGCGGTAGGTGGCGCACGGCCCCGGAGCATCGCCCCAGGGGCTCCGGCTCTGGTCCCAGCACCGGGGCGCTCCGCCGAGGGTGCGCTCCTAGAAAGCTGGATGCTGGACAAATCTGCGAGCGTCCTCGCTCCGAACAGTTGCAATCGTTGGCTGCCATCCCACAAACTTTTCCTTGCAGGCAGAGCTCCTGGAGCTGCCGAACGGCGCTCACGTAGATCAGGTTTCAAAATTAGGGTCTAATTTTAAATGAGATGTCAAAAACCGGGACTGACAAACAGTGGGAAAGAATGGAAGGAGGCAAACCGCAGGTAATCTGTGTGAACAGCTCGGCAGCCATGCTGACAGCTGGGAACGAGAACCCCGGGGCGCTAACGTGAGCGTTCAGCCTGGCTCCCCTGACCTCGGACAAGACGCTCATGGCTTGTTCCTTCAGGTGTTGAGCTCCTCCTGCAACGCTGCTGAAGAGTTTGACAAGGATCAGTGGAAGCCAGGAATGTTATTCCGTTTTGGTGAGGCTCTCGGGAACCTATGGGATGCATTTCCCTGCCTCAGTTTCTCTGAGTATGAAAGAAACTACCTCATGGAATAAAACCAGGACTAAAGAGCAAAGTATTGCAGTAGTCCCTCACTGAATAAGGCACTTCAGTAGCATCACTGCACTTCACTGGGGCTCTTGTGTTTTCTTTTCCTTGCTCTCTTTGGAACATTACAGACCCTTGGGAAAGTCTCCAAGCCAGAAGCAGAGAAGTCTGGCGATGCAGAAAGGAAGAAAAGTGGCTAAAAACAGCCAGGCAGCCACTGTCTTGGAAATTCAAAAAGTATTTACAGAAGCATTGAATTAAAATAAGCAGTGTCCAGTATGTTTTATGAGATTATATAATCTGGACAAATGCAACCACTGGACAGATGTAACTGCACCAGCTCAGATAAAGCCAAATCATCTGCTGGTTAGAAACCCAGCTAGTAACCTTCAGCTGGGTAGCTATGCAGCAAAAATAGGAAAGCTCATTTGTCAAGGATGAGCCAAGGACTTCTCTTTACTCACCTTTTTGGTTTTTTCTTTTTTCCTTTTTCTTTTTTTTTTTAGCTTTTTTCCTAGAAATAGAGTTAGGAAAAAGTATGACATCAAGGACAGTCTGCTTTGCCTGACTACCTGGAGAATGGTTGCCTGAATGCTTCTACTTGAGTCTTAGAGCAGGGAAGGCGAGAGCAGAGTGCTATGGGAGTAGGTTTTTGACAGGGAAATACCTGTCCTTGGACATTGCCTCATCTATGAAATTTTTCCATAGGCAGTGCTTTTAAAAATTAAAAAAAAATAAAAGATGTTTTCTGTCTTACTGAAGAAGATGCAGACATCTTAGAAGACACTAAGAAGACCCAGTTAAGAACCAATTTCTTCTGCATCCTCAACTCATTTCAAATTGACAGTGTCAGTGTGTCCTTTCTCACCTCACCCCCTCCTAGACATGAAACCAAAAACTAGATTTCCTTCACACATAATTTCCCACAGTACATTCAACTCCATTTAGGTCCACTTTCTACCACCAGATTATTGGGTTATGTCTGATCTATCTTGGTTGTTTCTTCTTGTTTCTTTGTGTAGGATGAGTGTTTCCATTGTACTGGGTGCCTGAAGTGGAAGCTGACTTCCAGACCATTCCATAAACCAGGGAATAGAAATCTGGGCTCAGGCTGCAATCCGAGAAGGATCTTAGTGTACAGATTTTCCCATTGTCTTCATCTGTAACACTATACCGCACCAACACACCGCAAGGTCAACCAACTCACAGGTTTTAAGATCATGTATGTTAGGGCGACTTGCTAAATTAGAGATCAAAGTATTTGACATTTTATAGGTTATTAGAGTATCCAGAGGTAGAAGCTGTTAGCAAATAGTTAAAAAGAAAAGATAATTGACGATGCTTTCATTAGAGAGAGAAAAAAACAGAGAGAAGCTGTTATCAGTGCCAATCAACATTGGAGACTGAAATCTTGGGCAATTCTGAAGAGAGGAATTTGTTTTCAATCCTCTCCTTCTAGCAGTATTATAGCGACAGAAATCCAGGTCCCTGATTAACCCCGGAGTAAAGAATAACCTTCACCTAGAGAGCTCTGCTTTCAAAAGAGTTGGCCCCTGTAACTAGAGCCTGTTCAATTATTCTTCTTCAAAGAGAGCAGGCAACCAAGAATGTCAGCTTCATAGAAGGAGCTATAATTTCGAAGCAACTTCCTGTTTGTTGATTTATTTTTTTGATCTCATGGAGTTGTAAATGGGAGGAAATGGCATGAAGGAGATTTTTCCCTTTTGTTTTTTTTTGTTCAGTGTTACATGTTGCAATTGCAGAAGTTTACAAATGAGGGTTGTTTTCTGTATTTGTTTATTAAAAATGAGCAGACTCTCTATACATGTGTAGCCACCAAATACCTGATGAATTTAAATGTGCAAGGTAACATATTACAGTGTTCCTGTCTGAAATCAAATAATGACCTTCACTTAAAAAAAAAAAAAAAAGCCAAAACAAAAAAAGCAACACAAAATCACACTCTAGCTACTATTCAGAAGAAAAAGACACATAACTGAAGCTGGGTTTAGACATGAAGTATCTCCCTGGAAGAAGTCAGCCTGTCAAAATCTCTTTCTTGGCAAGGTCCCAGAAAGGGAGTATTTTCACAAAGATGAAAAGAGTGTTAAATGCTAACGTTCTTCCAGATTGGATACGCATTCCTTCTTATACATATTTTTGTTATGAAACAAATGCATTTTGGTAAATTTAGGGAAGTGTTTCTGTGTTTCCTCCTCTACAGTATATTTTGTGTGATAATATGGCACTGATTTCCTATCTAATTTAAAACAGTTTAAAATAACTGGTAACATCTAGTAGCTTTCTGTTCTTCCAACCTTTATTTTCTCTTTTGCATATTTTAATGTGGAGCGGGGAGTTGGGTGGGGTTATTTACTTTTTGTTATTTTTCTGTTTTAGAATAAGAAGACAAAGGCTTTGACCTTCTCCTTTCTGTTCCTGACTGCCTCACCATCACTAAGCTTTTCTGTTCAGTGTCCCAAATTACATGGCAGAAAGAAATGTTTGGATTTAAACTCTGCTGTTTTACAGTCTGAGACCCAGTTATTGAAGGACAGTAAAAATTTTTATCAAATGATATGCTGGTTCCTTTCAAACATTCCTCCAGTATTTGGAAGCCAGAAGATACACGCACATTGTTTTCTTTGTCACAGCCCTTATATTTCACAGTGTTACATCTCTGCTTTGGAGGGGGGGCAAATTTAGTGCTTGCCCATGATCTCAAAAACAAAACAAAAGCACCAACAACAAAAAAGAAGGGGGAAAAGAAGAAAAACAAATCTATAATCTTCTCCCAAAATGCATGCTCTGTGTAACCTCAGGCCAAATGAGTAGGTGAATGGTATCTACATGGACAGATGCTTTCACAAATATCCCTACAAACCTAATGTATGCTCTTTGGGTGTACAGGAGCTGTGTAGTATAGGCAGGCTTAGTCTCAGAGTCTGAAAAGCTGCAGCCTGATAACCTTCAACATACTCAGATAGTACTGGATACACGTAATATACAGATATCAGATGCTATCCCTATCTCATTAGGAGACTAAACCTTTGACTCATCTTTTAAACTGATTTTTTTCTTTCTAGCAGAGTACCCTTTTTCATATGCTTATGCCTCCCAGAGAAATAGGTTGTTCTATTCAGCTTGTATCTTCATGTGTGTTTTCCTTACCCCTTTTTTCCCTACGTGGTTATTGCCATTTTAAATAAAGTAATCTTCACATAATAGAGTCAATGAGACACATCAAGCTTTCACAGATCACATTTATTAGGCTACAGAAATAGGTAGGTGGAACATGGTTTGGAAAAAAAATATACACTAAGAAAATAAAATTATTGTGAAGTCTTACCTTCTGGTCTCTATCTATAAAACAAGATGTGTGCTTTGTTGTAAACACATTCTAACACTCAATTCCTAGTCTGGGAAGGGAAACCCAGCCTATACCATGGGTAAGCTTCCACTCGAAGCAAAGCCTCCACCAAGGCGATTGTAGCTGACATCCCCTCAGGATCACTTCTAGCATGTGCAGTCTGCGAGTTTCCTTGGAAACTGCCATGCAGCAAGCATGAGATTATGGCACATGACTGCTAAACTGTGTAGCTTTACCCAGGAAAATAAAGGAATCCAAGAATGGGAACCAGGACTGCAATCCACCACCCTCCCAAGGATACTAACTGCTGATTTTCATCCTGAGGCTTCCAATGGCCAATGAATTACTTCTATGTGGTCACAAAAGATAACGAACTAAAGCAACTCTGTTGTTTATAAGCTTATGTTCATTCCATAACAGCCTCTTTTTCTGCTGGAAGGGGGGCAAAACTGAAAAACAAGTCTGAAAATCAACACACCTCTGAAGACCTTTTGCAATAAGTCAGCTATGAGGCCTTATGATATTTTCCTTAGACTGAACTAATCTGGATAAACTACCATACAGGGACCCTTTTTCAAAAAAGGTTTCCCCCTCCAGATTTCTGAGGTTATGCAATGCTGAAGGTGAGAACTTGAGAATGGCTGTAATGGCCCAGCCAAGTACCTATCAAGCTCACCAGCCTGTGTCTATAATAAATAACCTGCAGAAAAATATAAGTTCAAAGGAAGCATGCGATTCTTTGTGTTCAGACACCCTTGACAGATTTGCCTGACATGGACTTACCCATTTCTGAAAGCTCATAAACCTGCAGTTCCATCCCTATCCTGTGGCAAGCAGTCCCTCTGGTTACCTCTGTGCCTGATGAGGGAGTTTTTCCTTTTGTTTATTATGAATCTGGGTCCTGCTGGCTTCCTCTGATGACTCTTAGCTCTTGTATCAAACAGACAGTGACCAATTGTTTCTTATTCACCTTCTCCTTTCTACTAATGATTTTACAGCTCCTCTATCAGATCCCCCTCCTGTCATCGCAGTTTGAGGCTGGAGAGCATTAGACTCATTGTTTTACAGTGCACTTTTACATGCAGTTTGTCTGTAGCGATGTCAGCTTGGAACACACATTTTCTTGTAGTTTTATTAGGCGAGACTGATTAGCTGTGTCCTCAAATATATAATTTAGCCTGTGGGCTTTGTAGTCACCATATGAATTTGACCCAGGATATACAGGTCACAGGAAAGCTTAATGATTTGGGTATTTAGATGTTCTGCAGGAGCCTAACTTTGCTTCTACCGTCCGCTCGCAGCAGTAACTATTATACTCGGCCTCAAATTCATTTGTATTAACTTATATTGACTTCAAAGGTTCTGATTTAAATCCCACCTCCCCTGGCCAATAGCTTTCTGGGAATCTGCTGCATCCCCCCCAGACCCTGCCAGGAACCAGTGGCCCTGGGGCAGCCGGAGCACCCACCCGGAGCCATCTGGCGTCTGTCCGCAGTCCTCCAGGGCACCCGCGCGCTGAAGGACAGCTGCCCAAAACAAATGGTGACCTCTGTCATCTGGGCCATCAATTGTTCCAACATCTGGCAACTGGCTTTCTTATGAGCTGACATTTGGCTGCTTTGGATTGAGGATTTTAGGATCCATGGGCCAGAGGAGAAAATGGGACAGTTCCAAATTTTTTATGTCACCAGAATCTAAATTAGTTTTTGTTTTTGTTTTTTTTTTCTTTTTTTGGATATGTGCTTCAAATGGCTTGCAGTGACTTGAAATAACAACATAAAGAACTCAAAGCAAATAATCAAATTATCACAGTGAGAGAATCCCTTTGACAAATTTTTGCTGGTCTTATCCCATTCCTGCATTGGGTTAATACCTTACTGCAGCTGTAACAACTTCTATAAATTCTGTCACAGAAACTCTCCTACACCTTACTGGTGCATTTAACCAAGTATAATCACTAGCATTATTGCAGTTGTCTACACTGAATTTAGGTGCTTGACCATGTGAGTTTCTATCCAGCCTTATATATGCACCTATGTGTCAGACAGCTAGCTGGTCTGACTCCCTGTGTTCACCCTCTCTTTTCACAACTTTTCTTCACAAACCAAATACACCAAAGACAGATGCGAGGGTGCCTCTAAATTTGAAACATTTCAATGTGCTAAAAAGTGCCTTTGGTCTTTAACTGCATTCATAAAACAATTTGGAAGTAAAAAAAAAATGAAGAAGAGTGATATCTTTGAAATCTGGGCAAAGCTAATAGTGAACTCTTGAAAACTGCATTCAGGTATTGTATGCGTTTTTATTGTGTTACCTCAGTCTCACAGATGGCTACAAATAAAATAAATGTTTAACATATAATATTTATTTCAAGCTACAAAAACTGTCTTTAAAAGATTCCTTCCTTAAACTCTAGGCAGATTTGACATAAAACAGAAAAAAAAAGCAAATAACTAACAAAAAAACAACGAAAATAAACTTTCAAAATGAAGAAATAAATGTTATCAGCCACTAAAAAAAGAAATCCATTTAAAATATAACTGTGTCAAACATGTAGGTATAAAGAAATGCAGTTATTAAAATGTATAGGACCAAAGGTATTATTTAAAATCTACTGACTACAACATCTAATGCAGACTTTTAGATCTAATTGAACTAATCAGCATGAGCAGATACTAAGGTACAATGACTGCACTGATTTATCAAAACACCAAACCTTCAAATAGATGACTCCAGAGGAAGAACAAAAATAATCTAAGTGGAAATACTTATTTTTCTCTGTGTTGAGGTTTCATCTGAGCTCCCTGTGAAAAATGGAGACGGAAAACAATACTGTCGAGCTACACAGCCCCATTTCAAGCACCTCGCTGCAGCAGTCAATGACGGATTCTGAAATGGAGTTAGGCTTGTTTAGCATGCCTGCAGGGTCATGCAGAGTGACCCATTCCCCTCTGGTTTCACTTAAAACTCAGATTTTCTCCATGAAGATAACATGTTCCTCTGATATTTAGTTACTTGGTCTCCAGAAAGATCTCATTTTTCATGGTGTAATTTTTAACCTTTGCTTAAGATGTCTTCTTTTAACATAAACTCTTTTAACCTGATATATTTCCTCAAAGAACATGTGCTTGGAAGGAAAATGTTTGGTTATTGAAATATCTTAACAAAACAAAGTTCACTGTGGTTTTAGCTTACTAGGTTATAAAGGGGTGTTAAGGCAATCATTAAGTGTTCTTGCTTTTATTTCTTTCGATACTGTGTGCTATAAACATATGAATATTCATATAGATAAACTGATTCTGTACATGCTTATACTGAGAGCTTTTCTACTGAAATAAAACATGAGCTAGCACTTCCATGGCTTTCTTTTTAATTCTGAAACACACGCATTTTATGATATATATGCAAATACCAAAAAAAAAAGCAAAATTTGTTTTAAAATAGATTAAATTATGACAGAAAATGTCATTAAAAATGCCAACAAACAGCTCAACCATCTTCTGACTGTGAAATAGTCCAAAGTATTGCTTTTGTATGGAAAGCTTTCTGAGGGAACTGGGAAAATATCTGGCCAGATCCTCCCTGTCATAAACTGGTATCAGGTGAGGTATAGACTGGCACTGGGAGAAGACCTGGCTGAGTGTATGGGGTTGAGAACATGCTGCTGTTTGTCTGACAGCTGTAAAGGCATACTGGATGCACTTTACTGTGCAAGTACTTTCTGCTTATCGTGCAGGGGAACGCAAGTCACAGACCACCTCCCTGCCCGAGTGCCCCCTTAAGAGGCCTGATTGGCATGTGAGGAATGCGAGGATTAGTGATGTAAACTGCAGCAAATCCGGAGTTTAAGGAGGGCAGAAGCTATTTAAATATGTCACTAGGAGCTTGGAATTACATTTTCCTAGTTCGCTTTCTCCAGTCTTCACTTCTTAAACCTCCTGACTTCTACTTTGAAAACTCTGCTTGCTGTCCCAGTGGCAGGAACAACTTCTCCTTGCGCTGCTCCTTAGGGTCCCCTCTTTGTCCATCCTTCTGTGCTCTATCTCTCTCAATCTGTTAATTTATTTTTATTTTCAAGAGGGGCAGAGTATGGTGTGTTGTTTATGTTGCAAAACAGATGTTATAGGCAGTGAGCCTATCCCTGAGAAATCACAAACAATTCAGAGCATCATTGCCTGCACAAACATAAAACCTTTCAACCCAGGAAACCCCCCCCCAAATCCCTCCCACCTGCAGAATTCCTCCCTGAGAAAAGCACAACTGATGAAATCAGTGCAGCTACTCATCACCTCTGAGACCATGGTTTCACATGAGGATTTTGCTGGTGGAGTTTCATACTCTTTTTTGTTCTCACCTGCTCATTCCCCTCTCTGCTACCCCACCTCTGGTGGGGGAAGCTTATCAGTCCTTCAGCAAGGCTAATTCCTTCATTGGTATCGCTGCTGACAGCTGGAGTGATGCGGGTTAATAAACAAAGAAAAGCAGCACTTGAGGAAGGGTGGGAGAGAGTGTCTGTTAGCTTAGATCATTTCACTGAACCAGTTTTGAGTATGGTCACCCAGACAGTTGAATTGCCACATCTGAGCACCAACATAGGAGGGGAAGACTGCTCTTAAACTAGCTTTGCAACTTGAAAAATTATAATGTGGAATCTCAGCCTGGTTTCTTGGGTGTGTGGAGTAACATACATTCAGGAATCATGTTACACCTGACTGAAGGGCAACTACATCTGTTGCACAACTACTACTTTTGGGAACATAAGATAAGATAGAACCTGTATGAAGATGTTGGGACTTGTGCAAGGGCTGATTTCTCGCTTTCTGTTCTCAGGAACATTGAGGTATGGCAGATTTTATATCCTCCTTGCACAGGCAGTGCTGATCCTCCCCATCTCAAAACAGGTATCAGAAAACTAGAAAAAGTTTAGAGTAGCAGCAAGGACAACTGAAGGAGTGCAACGGTTTCCACAGAGGCAAGAATGAAATAAACCAGGTGACATCAGTGTGGAAAGGGAACAATTCTAGAGAGGTAGGAGAAATGCCTATGAAATTATGAGTGGTGTTGAGATGGTACGTAAGGATGGATTGCTCATCATTTCATCCCAGTATAAAAATAGTGGCTCACCCGCATGAGCAAGATGTAATCTGAATACAAACAAAAGGAAGTATTTTTTCACACTGTGTGTAACTAAGGTGGAGAACTTGTTGCTACAGGATGTTATGGGTGCTCAAATCTCACTTAGATTCAAGGGGAGAATGAACAAGGAGGATAAATCCATGAATGGAAACACCTAGAAAGCAAACTTGGCACAGGAGGCCCCTGAATGGAGGCTGTTTGGGGAAATACAGTGTATGCCTCCACCTTCCTCTGTACTTCCCCAGGCACTCACCTCATCAATGTCAGAGATGGGATACCAGGCTGGGTAGGTTTGGACCTGATCCAGTGCATCTGTTCTGACATTCTGTAACACTATAAAACTGTATAAATCTGGAGATGGACTTGTGTTCCTATATATTGTTGTGTTCCTACGTGGGCAAGGCAACAAAATGACCCTCCATTGTATCTACGAAAGAGTAGTGTGCACCTGTGTTCACATCCCAAATTGGGGAGCAAAGAGAGGTGTTCCCCCACATCTAGAGCCAGCATAGATGGAAAACAGTGAATCTGGCAGCCTGACCCTCATCCTTCCTCCTACAGGAAGGACTTTTAGGGTGTCAGGTAACAATCCAAGGCTCAGTTCTGCCACTGATTGGGAGCTAAGTGCATTTGATGTTTGTTAGGAAATACCACACACACCAGTTAATACATCCAAATAGCTAGTAGTCTTGGTTTGCTTGGTTCCAGCTATAAACCCTTCAGTGCTTGAGCACATTGTGTTTACAAAACACAGATCCTTTAGAGCTTATTTGAAAAGACAATTTCTCATGAAGAACATTTTGTGACCTAAAAATCAATGTATTTAATAAATGTACAGAGACACTAATTGTCTTAGTCTATAGAGACTGGTAAAGTAATGAAGAAATGGATATATGCAGGTGTTTGACTAAAGCTTCGGTTTAAACTCCTATAAAAGGAAGTACTAGAAGAAAAGGCTTATGTTCATCTGTACTTTCCTTTTAATAATCTCGTCATGTTTAATGTTGTACTATTACATAGTTCTTATTTTGCATAAATACATGATGATTATAGCTGTATAACCTTGGCAACACAGTGTCCTCTTGAGGCAGCCTGAAATAGAAGAGAAATGCAGATTATACTACACAACTGCCCTTTTGGGAACAATATTTTATCATGTTTTATTTCCTTTCCATAAAATTCAAAGAAAATGAAGGTAATTTGGGTTCTACAAAACCAATGATAAGCTGGTGGAAAGAATTCCTAAATCACCCTCAGGCACAGCCATACACACAAGTGTAGGCAAAGATGGGTGAGAAGATCAGGCTACACTCAAGAACACCTTGAACCCAACCTTCTGAACCTAGAAGTTTGAGATTTCAAGCAGGAACTTGTATAAAAGTGATTAATTGTATGAAAACTGTGAGTCCAAATCTCAGACACAAGAAACAATTGTATGCTGTAGCTTACTACTGGCTGGAAAATGACACATGGGGGAAAGGAAGTACTAAAAATGAAGGGTCCGGTTGTTCATTAGTTTATACAGCCTGAGAATGTGGCCCAGGGAGTCTCTCAGGCTGGCCATTAGGGCCATTGTAAAAGCCATTAGGACTAGCCTGTGATGTCAGTGATAAGCTCAGCTTTCATTTAATAACACAAAATAAAGGCCTTTTTCATGGTGGAGATAGAATCTCAGTCAGCTTGCCTACCACTGAAAGAAAACAAAACCAAAAACCTTTCATATAGACAGGCTACTTGCTATTTTTTGACACTAAATTGACTCTTGGTCTATTATCTGGAGCAGACTGAAATGTCACTTCTTATAACCAAGCCAGTACTCATTTGTTTAGAGGAAGTGTTTTCTGTTTAGCATCTCATCAGAAGCGGGATGGAAATGTTTCACAGAGCAATGGTACTATGTACCCTAGACATGCAAATTATGAGTTTCACCTATGTGAGGAGAAAAGAACTAAGCTGTAGCATGAAAAGGATAAAGCTAAAAAGATTTTTCAATGAATCAGTGAAATAATTTCTGAAGAATTGCACAGGAATAAACCTTTGCAGCTATGGAAGGATGTAGTTTCAGCTTCACCATTGAAGGGCTGGTGTTTTTTTATTGTCTGGCATGGAAAGTGAAAGAGTGCTTCATTAGCATGTGAGCCCATTAATCTTGCATTTGGCATATGAATTCCCACGTGATTTGAACATCTGCCTGGAAGGTACCTCTCTAATTAGAACAGATATGTTATTCTGGAATTAAAATAAATATCAAAACATATTTCTATCTTTCAGTTTGCTTTCTTCATACTACCTGTGCTGAAGTAATCATGGATGAAACTTGTCAAGTCCCAAAGGTGCTAATGTTTCATTAAGAAAGCACACAGTAGTAGGGTAATTCAATACTTGTCTATGGGACGGGTCTCTACAGGGTTATATTGCTGTTAGATCACAAGAACACCAGATACGACTGGCAAAACCCTTGCCTGCAACTGACAACACAGGCGTCTAAATAATAAACTTCAGTTTAATGCCATGCTGTTTAGCACAACAGCTCCTTCAGTGCTGCTAAAGACAACACTTGTAGCCTAGAAAGTGGTGATGGAGAACTTTGGGAGGATTTCCTTCTGCAGGCTAGCCTTGAATTGTTACAAACCAAATGTCCAGATTCTGGATGGAGCTGGTTTGTCTCATCAAAGGACAAATCAGAGACTGACCATGTGATCTCCCATGAATGAATCCTGGCAACCTCAGTGGGAATCTTCTATTTGAGCATAAAATTACTGAATGGTTGTCAGCAATCTCCTTGCAATGACAGAGACTAACCGGAGCCCGTATAAGACTGCAGTGCTTGATAGAGATAAGAATGACACTGCCTTCTGTTTCCAGAGTGGCTTCCTGCACGCACATTTTTTTGTGGAAATTGCTGTCCTTTATTACAGTTTGAGAGGACTTTAAGAACAAATATAGACAAAGATGGGATTCCAGAAGGAGTGAAGGCACCTCTGCAATGTCTTTTTCAACAGAAGTGGCATGACCTCATACAGGAAAATAATCTAAGGGGAAGGATGTGTCAGAAGCCACAGCCAAACTGACAGACTGGAGGTGAGGCTGAATCATGGAATGAAAGGTGTTTCAAGCACATAAGACTCAACTATCATCTGCACACCCACTGAGCTTGAGTCATCCATCCCCAGATAGACATTGACACTATCTATTCAAGAGGGCAAGGATACTAACAGTGACAGTGTGCTGATATTGTTCTGTCCCCTATATTCCACATATAGTACATTCAATTTCTCTTGCTTACTAAGGGTCCTAGTTTCCCAGCTGTGGAAGGATCCTCAGATGAGACAGACACAGGATTCCGGGTGCATCTACAAGATGCTCTTGTAGAGCAGGACAGAAGGGAGTGCAAAAGGGACTGTATTGTGCTTTCAGACTTTGTGCTTGAAGAGCATGAATTAGAGAAGAGGAGAAAATATACTTCTTATGTTTCCACATGCTAAATCATAGTTCTTGGCCTTATGAGTGACAAGTAGGAAAAACTATTATTTGTAGGATTTTAGTATGACATTTAATAGATATGTGAGTCTACGTATGTTACTGGCAGTATGAGAATCCATCACTCATCCTAGCCATGGTTTGAAATTAACTCATACAGGAATTTTTTATTCTAGAAATAAAGTGGGGAAAAATCTTATTGTTTGTGTACAAAATGAGAAAAGAAAACAATCAAGCTTAAAAGGAAAAAACAGATATTGGTGGTGTCCTGCTTCCATAAGGAAAAAAGGAAATAAGATATTTGAAGCCTAGCATACCACATACCTTTTGGTTCAGAGGAAAATCTGTCAGACATGATTCAGATTTCAGAACGATTACAGGCAGGTATGTCTGTTCTCCCTGATGTTTCCGAGGAAATACACCTAATTCCATGGAGTAACTGGGCTACAGTATTTCCAGCCAGTGGAGGAAGGTGTCAAGAATCCAGTCCATTCGAGATCCTGACTGGTTTTTAAGTGAGTGTAAAGGAGAGAGGATGTCCTGAATTTTCTACTCATTCTATTAATTCAGAAATTCACTTAGCCTTAAGGATCTTAAAATTTCTTCCTCTCTTTTGGGGGATTTCTGCAGAATTAGAATGCACTCGGGGATGAAGGACATGTTCCCCATACAATTCAGTTACAATTTTACAGCCACACATAGTGAATAAAATAATACATATTAAATAATGTGCACTCCTATGTGCAGAGCTAAGATCTGCTCTCACTTGCCAGATGGGACACTTGGCCATCACAACAATTATCAGCAGTACTGGTATTGGTATTTGTGCTGGTATCAACAGTATACTTCAGATCACAAACACAGCAAAAGGTCCCACTGATGGCAGTCAAAACATATGCCTCACTTTCTGTATGATGGACACCTCATTTGTCTTGCCACTGTTTGGAATTAATATTAATAACAACAATAATTTTAATAATTTAAAGTGTCAGCAAAGTGCTAATTGCTTCAGAAGCGTATGGGGACAAGCAGTTTATAGTCTGAAGAAATCAGAGATGGTTAGCTAATATTATTGAACAAAGTGTAATAGTATAAGCAGAGCTATATGCTTGTCTGACTCCTATTCCTCTCCCATGCACAGAAAAAATTCAGGCTGTAGTGTTCCAAGATTGGATGTCCCAGAAATAGAATCTGGGCCAATTATGATAATTTTCTTTATCTGTATTTAAAATTAATTTAAGGAAATGGTGACACTTAAACACACCTGGCTGATTAAAGCATAGTCTGTAGCTGACTGAAGTTAGCAGAAAGTCTTTTACTGATTTCAGTGGAGTTCAGACCATGCTATTTAATCCATTTTGCTTATCAGTCTTATTTATCCCATGAGTGAACACGAGATGAAAAAAGAGATTGAATGTAAGTGAAAAAGGGCCCAGTGAAACTGTATCTCAGATTCTTTGTGAAAGAAAAAAAAAAAAGATTATCTAAGTAGTAGTAGAGATATCTAAGAATAAGTAAAATATGTCCCTCTATTTCCTTCATCTTCTCTTAGACCTTTCCCTTTTTTGGATAAGGCCTGTGTTTTCACCTGTACTGGAGAAGTATTTAGCACATTGTGGATTCTTCTGAAATCCAAATAATAGGTAATGATGATGCATCATTCTGACGTCTTATAAGTAGCTACAAATCGCTAGTAAAGCGACCACAGAACATTGTTATGACATCATTTTTCTGTTAGCTGTTAGAGCTTTTAGAGTTACTCTGAGATTTGATAATGAGCTCAAAAGGACATTTGGCTTAATTTTCCTTTAGGATTTCTTTCACACAACCGTTGCTGCAATCTGGCAATTCTAGAAACATGTAGGAATCAATGAACATGTTGATTTAATAAATGTTAGTGGATGAGTTGAACAGTTAATTACAGACTGGACAGACAGAGTAACACAGTATATGAGCTATACCTTTCTGTGAGGGTCTTCAATACCAGACACAACAGGACCCCAATTTTGTGTGAGGACCTCAGTGCGTGGTTGAAATCCAAGCAACATATGAACGTGCATTTCTGAGTCCTTTGAAACTCCCGTGAGAAACTTCCCTGGATACTTCATTCTTCAGAGTTATGGAAAGCTGAAAGTTGAGTTTGCTTAAATTTGCACATTTTGAATTCTTGTTCTGTTTAAACCTAATTGATGCAGGCAGGTTTCAGTGAAGCTGGTGAAGTTCTTGAACTTGCTTGTTCATGACCTTTTAGACAAGCAGTCTGTACACTAAAATTGTTCTCAGTTTATGTATAAACATCTAGTCCTTTTATGAATCCCACTGTATATATCATATCTCAGGAACTGAGCTTCAGTGAAGACAATACTCAAAAATGTTCAAGAAACTGGACTTCTTACATAGCACTTCAAACCTCAGATCTTTTAGGCAAGCAGAACTTCTCCCTGTTACTTATCAAAAGTTTCAAAACACAGCTTCACAAGGCAGAGTGCACCTCTCAACTCCTCTGCTGCTCAGCCTTGCCCAATGCCCCCGACAGACAGATTAGACCAAGCAGAGCACCACTTTACTGAGCTAGATGGTTTCCAGACCTGGACAGACTTGCTTTGACTTAGTGTTCCTCTCTGCTTTATGCAATCTTCGTTTTGTTTGATACTACATGCAGTTAGAAGTAAAATATTGCTGTGATTTCAGCATAGCACTAGAAGATACATAGGTCATGGTGATGGTTTTGAAAGGGGAAGTATAGACCAGGGGCCAGCCTGGGGTATATGTGGATCCTAATCACCGTCTAGTGCCTACACAGGTGATTAAAAAACTCACACTATTTTCACTGGTACAAGACAGAGCTGTTGATTTTACTCTGGCTGTTAATGTTAGAGCAGGCAATGGCAATTTTTGCATCTGCCCTCACAGGAAAGGGGATAAATTTTATCTGATTCTGATCTGCAAGTCTGAGTAAAGACAAGGAAACAGAAAGGATTTGGGAATCGCTAAAGCACACAGACACTGTTCACAAGAGCATGTGATTAGAATACAAGGGAAACAAGATAATTTTTCTTTTTAAAAACTGATCTCTTTCACCCACCTTTCTTTTCTCAGAAGTGCCACAGATTATTCTCCAGAAAGCAGAAATTTCACAGTTGCCAGTAAACATACAGTTCCAATACAATTTCATTAGAAGTTAGCAGTGATAATACAAGTGTCTGTCTGAAGAAAGTAATGTCTTATTATATCATTAGCCAAAAACCACAACTTCTTCACAAGATCAATTTTTTAAAATCTTTTGTAGTTCAAAATTACTCAGAAAGTTTGAGTTTCTTTCACTTTTAATTTAGGAAAAATCATATTATTGGCAAAAGGGTGCAAATTGATTTTGTTTCCCTAAACTTCTTCCAGCACTGCCACTTCACTGGTTCGCTGACCTTCTGGCATTTGGGAAAACATACAGGTAATTTTAGAGACCCGTCAACCCAAAAAGAATGAACAGATTATAATATGGAGCACTCTTGTTTGGGGTGACTGGAATCCATTCAAAGCTTTGTTTGCTTTTCTTGCATTTAATTTTAGACACTTAATTGATGTTCCCCACTCACCCCATAGAGTCAAAGTGAAAGAGAGAAGCACTTATGAGAAAGCAATACAGAGGGCAAGATCTCCAGCTGCCTACTTCCTTCTGCTGACTCTTCAGTGAATCCAAAGCAGCTCCATCCCTAACTTGGGTGTCTTAAGCTGAAGATAAGGCTGAAAGATTCCAGGTTTAGGAACAGCAGACCATTGAAACACTTCTCAAGCAACAATGCCACCTTCATCATCTCTTTCAAAAAGTGTCTGAAGCAACAGAGTTCACAGAATAGAGAAGCATATATTATCACCTGAAATGTACTGCAAAGACTTTGTAAGTGTATCTCTTCTAAGACCTTGCAGATATATTAGCCTTAGCCTCACTGCTTAAAATGTATGCTTTTTTCACTTGGAGAAACTAACATACTATCTTGCTCTAAAGCAAAACTGCTGGGAAGACATGGTTTAATTTTTTTTGCAATCAGCCAGGCAACATGAGCTTGAAGTACAGTGTAACATTGGTGATCTTGTCTAGTGGTGAAACTGAGTGCCTCATCTTCACAGTGTGTTTATCCTGGGACAGTTCAAACATGTTAATTGCTCTTAAATAAAAACCCACCTGTCTTTGACAGTAAAGTCCATGCCTTTGCATATGTCAGCAATAACCACAGCTAACAACTGTTGATTCCCAGATTCTTTGAAACATAGCAATATTTCACTGACAATGTTACTCAAGTAAAAAAGACATTTAAAAAGTCATTGCATAAAGCTAAAATTTCTTATCCTTAGAAAACCTCCAGGAATGGGGATAAGAAGCATGGAAACAGAGTTACGTTGAATTGTATCTCAGAACAGTTCCTCCACAATCTTTCTCTTTCATACTGTTTTGCTGCCTCGGTCATACACACTGTAGGATGTGACAGTTTACACACAGGACCTTACCCTCATCCTGTTTGGGTCTGATCTTCCCTAGGAGAATACAAGGGGATCCCCTTGACTTCAGCAAGAATCACTTTCTTAACATCTAATATTTCTACAGCTACACCTACACTGCTTAGGACGTTCATACCAGTTCTTGATCCCTAAACTATGGGATTCTGAATGGCTCATGTCCATGTAGATTAGAGCTGAATGCTGCAAGAGCAAACTGTTTGCATCTAAACTGTGTACTACTTGAGCCAGATTTCTGCCAGCACACCTGTGGGGGTTTTGTTTGTTTGTTTTGGTTACATGGTTCTCTGGCTTTTTTGTTTGTTTGTTTTCTCAGTTCAGCTGGGGGGACTTAGGGGACTTCAGTTTACCAGATGTCTGCTGGAAATTCTGTGATTTTTTTTTTTTGGAGAAAATTCAGGTTTTTCATATGCTAGGGCTCGTAATTTCTTAATGTAAACAGTGGTCAAAATATGTCATCTTATGCCTTTATGTTATTCTGGGATTCAAACAGGTCAATACTTAACACAGCAGGAAAAGCACAAAACTGGGTGACATATTGGCTCTTTTTCCATCTTCTTTCAGATACTTATTAATTCCCATATTTTGTATTCAGAAAAGTAATTCACCAATTAAGCTACACTTAGTCTAGATGGTCTATGTCAATGTTTCTACTAATGGAAATAAAACAATGAAATTGCATTACTAATTGTATACATGGATCACAGTTATCTGAATTCTGCCCTGCAGTACAGGTAAATGTCCCTGAATATTCCTGTGTTATGGACTGGTTTACCCTCTGGTGAACGCTGCATGAAATATTTTAGTTGCTAAAATATATTCAATTTTATTTCCTTCTTATAAACTCTGGAGTAACACTGATATTATACAGTGGAGTTGGGATATTTGTAACACATTGGAGAACTTTCATTTCTGAAAAACTTCTATATATGACTTATTTATTTGTTTTTCCTAAAATGAATGTGTTGTGTCTACAACTTATAGATTCGACAAATAGTCAAAAAGTATTTTGTATTGATCTAGATGGATTGAAAAACTCATAATACAGAAATAGAACAGCAGTTTTAATTTTCCCAGAATTTTAAAGTCATTCAGATGCAAATTCAGATTTTATGGACCTAAAGACACATGATTCATTGTTAATTAAAAAATATTTAAAATAGCTTCAGTTAAATAAACTGAAAAAATTAAAAAGCATAAAACCAGGTTAGTGATATCAGAAATCAAATTTAATAGTTTAAAATTATCTTTTTAACTTCATACAGGTAGCAGTCCCATATAAAGGGCAGAAATTCTTTCCTACTCACAATGATTTTGTGATCCATATGAACTAATAAGTAACTTTCTTTAATTTTGCACTGATTTAAAACCAAATCTTCTTCAAAGTCTAGATTCACTAGTAACTTGGAATATCTTCATTATAACAGTGTGTCCCAGATTTTAAACATAACACAGAATAATGATGTGTAGTGTCTCGGCTTCTGCAGTTGCATCTTGATTACAAAATGTGGCAGACCATATTTCAAGGGTCCAGGTCACAACTGTGTCTAAGAAGATCTGTATGGCCTGAAGAGCAGGTCCACCACAACATGTGGAACATGGCAAAGGTAGAACAGAGTAAGTGGTGTAGCTAGAGTGAACAGGAAGACAAGACTTTCCTCACAGGTACCAAAATGAGTTGAGAGGAGATATAACAGCTAAAGATAATTGGATTTATTTGGAGCTTAGACATTATTTCACAGAGTCTATTAGTATATTGCAAGCTAATTGCAAAATCAAAGCCTTATTTTAACCCTGAATTCCGGGAAAGCTGTCTTTTCCTCATTCCCACCTGATCCTTTGAAATGGTTTGATTGCTGTCCAGTGGTGAAAGCTCCCAGTGGTGGGATCATCATTTCATATGATGTCTTTGGGATGCAGAGAAACACTTAAGTATTAATCACCCTTTTCTTTAAGACAGGAGTTGAGTGTCTTCTGCTAATGGCTGAGTAAGTTCAAAGGCACTTATTTTCCACAGTGAAATGAATAATGAACTACATTTATTGGGGTTCTTTCTGCTTTCATGCTTACTTTTCACCAGTGTAACTTCATTGATCTCCACAAAGATATTCCTGATTTATTTAGTCTTTGCTCTGATTGTTGACCCTGCTAAAAAGAGAATTAATTAATGTCAGATACAGTGGAGGATCACTGCCTATCAAATGGGATTGACGTCAGCAGCTCCTTTCACCTTGAGTGCAATATTTTCAAAGAATCAAAATAAATTTTGAGCCCTTTCAAGCAGCTCCATTTTCAAAGCAATGACCCTTTCTGAATCCAGACCAAAGCCATCTATTTAACTTTTTATCATGGGTTTTTTTTAAGGTATTTTCATTTCTAAAACCTCTTCTTTAAAAATTAAAGTGACAGCATGATATGGCAGGCAAAACCAATCCTTGTATGATATTTATGATTGAAAGTTTTAAACTTGCTGCCACTCTGATAGAAAATCAATGAAAAATGCTGACTACTTATATTGCTTTGATTGCAGCAAAATATAGTTTCTGCTTCTAAAACTTTTTCACTAGGTACATAACTGATGTGACGCATTCATAGTCAGCACTCACATTCTCTGGAGAAAAAAACAATAAATTCTTAGTGTCTCCAAACAATGCAACTGAATTTCTCTTCAGAGTTAAGTACAGACATGCTGACTGATTAACATTTTTAATATGCCATAATAGGGAATCATGTGTTCATGAAACCTTATTGACAAAACTTGATAGTTGCGTGGTTGTTGGAATCCCCTTATTGGATTTTTAAAAAGAAAAATGACAAAGCAACCCTTTCAAAATCCTTCAGAACCTTCATTAATGATGTATGCTTTTTTTTCCTGTGAGACTCTCTTCTTTTTTTTTTTTTTTTGTTCATGCTGCAGCATGTGCAGCATACTGGATGACAAATAACTCCCATCCAGTGTTTTGTTACAAGTTACCAGCCTTAAAGCAAGGCACAAATTCTGCTCGTGTTAAGCAGTAAAAACCTCATCTGTAAAAAGAGAACTGGGATAAAGCATAAAGTAAAGCTAAGTGAGCAAAGTGAGATTAAAATAATGGGAGATACAACTCCAAAGGGACAGTTTGTGTGTATGCAGATTATTCCCTAATAGACAAAGGACTGTAATCTGAAATTTTTGCTCGGAAAGACTGGAAGGAGAAGGTGAAAAACAAAAGGGATGGCCTCTGCTGAAAATGTCTACGCAGCGAGCACTGCTTGTTATATCATTCAAGAGCTTTATCTCACCTTTTCATTCTGATCCCATTTTGCTCTTGCACCTACTTATTCAACAGGCCTTCTATATAGCCTGTTACACACTTCAGCGTGTATAGCCCAGTGGAAGACTTTTTTAAAAACCTAATTAAATTCCCAGATGAAAGTCTTGATGAGGTAGATTTTAAGGCTAACAAATAATTTTTTATTTCTTTCAACTAAAACCAAAGAATATATCCATTTACACTATAAAAGTTACCAGTAAATTTTACCAAAATTTGCCTGTAAATTTAGATAGTCACATTTGACAAAAAAAAAAAAAAAAAAGATAAAATTAAGCATACTGTTTCCAAATTTTAAAAACATCTTAATGTATTGTAGCTCTGACACAAAAAGGTTCAGCCTGCCCCCAGTGCAATAATATAGGATCATCCAGAAACGGAGAAATGTTTGTGTCCACCAATGCTACCTCAGTTCATTAGTGACATTTTGATGTTATCATGATCATAATTGTAATATGCCAGTACATCCTCCCAGAATTTCTGCCTGATATAGTGGAGGGCACAGCATTAACTTTGTTGGAGCAAGCATTGCAGCTAGTCATTGATGAAAAATACTATTAATCATAAATGTCTTTTCAGAAGTTTACATAAAAATTCTTTTTTGCTCAAAGACTCATTTAACAGTGGTTTGTTTTTTACTTTTTTCTCCCATTCATCTATTCTGAGTTATTTCTCTTTCTTTATTTGGCCCATTTTAACAAAATTTTTATTAGAATTAGTTGTAGATAAAATTCACATATCAGAAATTATTGATTAAAATCTTGAAAAAATCTTAGTCTTACTTAATTTTACATAAACTTTAGGCCAGACACCAAATATTTTCAACCTAGAAATTCTGTCTGAAAAGAAATGTAAAATAGATGGTTTATATTTCTGTTTTCCAGGCAGGTCAGGCCTTTGGTCAGATCTTTCATGTAAACTCCTGATTTCAGACAGTAAAAAGTACCCTATGGAGATCAAGATCCTGCAGCCCCACTGCATGCTATAGTTGACATGACCCACAGGGAAGAGAAAAAAAGTAGATCATAAGTGAATCCTCAAGCCTCTGAAGCAGAACAGATGAAAATATTTAACATACAAAGAACATACTAGAAAAAAAAATACAAATTCTCTATTTTTTTTCCAATGTAAAAAACTGTTATACAGAACTAACACTCCCTTTGAAACTTAGCAAACAGCTTAACACTGAAAAAGTGTCAACAAAGTCTTTTCAGACAAAAATCCACAAGTATATCTAATATTAATTTTTGCCTAGACCCCTTCTAGGGCTTGATTTCTTCTTGGTGCTGACTGCACTGTGGGGTGGTGCTGGATATTGTGCTTCACACCATGATCTTCTCTCACAGAAATGAAAGTACTACTAACCAAGCTGCATTTTGTGGGCAAAATGAAAGTAACTAGTGCCTACAGTTTATTATAAAATACAATTTTCTCAATGAAAAGAAATCCACATTCCCAAAAACAGTTCAACAGCCTGCTTTTTTCTTTGGGATCATATTAGTTACTACAATTTTATCTCACCTCATTTCTGTGACCAAAAATTGCAGTGAGAACCAAAAGGAACAAAAATGAGAATACATGAATTTATTCCCAAAATAAAGATTAGGAGGACATGGATTACATCATTTTGGTAGATTAGTAAAGATCAAAATGGGTAATTAATTTCCTTATCATTACCCTTAGATTCTGCAATTTTCCACTTTTTGGCAACCCCGTCTTTTAACGCATATTTGAGCAAATGCCAGCTTGTTCCTCCTCCCCAAAGTCTGCCTGGGATCATGGTTCTTTATGTCCACAGAGACTAGAGGGCCGCCTCTTCCTAGATTAATGAAGTTTTGTGCTCTAACAGGAAATTTCAAAGAAAGAAAAAGCCAGTCAGCCCTATTAAAATTTTCCCTTATTTTTAGGGTTTCTTAGTTGTTTATCTGAAACAACATTTAAACGGGAGTTAGAAGAGCACTAGGAATATGATTCAGCACTCTTCAAAATGCCGAGGTAAGTTTTGAGTCTCAGGTAAAATGTGTTTGAAGACATTAAGCTCTTGGAGATTAATTTTATTCTTCCATCAAGCACAAGCTTGACATATATCCAGCAAACATGTAAAAAGGATACAGTGCACTCCCAAAGTTAAAACAGATTTTTCATTACTCAGTGCTGATTCACTGACAATCTTAAAAAATATATATATATACACATACATATCTAAAGATAGCTCTTTGATTAGGAATAGTTCTAAGGTTAGAATTACTGGGTCAAATCTAGAATAAAGAAGTATCAGAGAAAATTTGTCACTAAACCATTGAACTATCAACTTTCTTGTCAGAAAGTTAAGCTTCAAGTCACTGGAATAAGGTTGAACTCACCTTGGTGTTTCATTCCTATAGATCAGTTCCATTGAGCATCTGATCTGCTGGGCTACTGGCTCTTTTGGCATGGCAGCTTTCTTGGTTTCTCTATAGAACAGTTCTTCAAGGACTGTTTTTTGTGCTAAGATGAAAAAGAGCAACACCTAAAAACAGTTTTTCAGGATGAGTAAACCTAATTCTGCTAACCCATCTTCAAGAAAATTGTCTCTGTTATTTCTCATATTTAATCTTGCATAAGTGAAAAACCACAGCAGAAGAATCTATAGGAGAGACAAGTAAGGGATTAAAGAATATGTGAACTAGGACCAATACTACACTTATTCTTACAGAATGTCAAGGGGAAGCATAAAGAGTGGATGAAAAAGAAAAGAAAAAATAAAATAGAGAATAGAAAGGAAAAAGTTATGGAGGACTAATACATGAAAACAAGTCAAGATAAATTTTAAAAAGGAAAAGTGCAGCCATTTGGATTTGTACTTAGCTTGTGTAATCAGGTATTTGTCTTCAGGCTTTTGAACAGAACTGTAGTGATAACAATTATGTGTTATTATCACTAACAATTATAATAATTCATGAGAGATGGTAGAGAGTTGGAGGGACATTACACTTTCTTCTCCCACATGAAATAATAGCAGAAAGCAGTTAAGAGAACAGGAATACAAAAGGGACTTATTCCTGAGAATTTTCACTCACAACTGTTCTTCATGGGGAGGATAGGGAGAATGAGAGAGTTGTGAAAATAACTTTTAATGTATGCATGTGAGTATGGGTTTGCATTATAAGACCTGGAAGAATTTTTTTGCTAGACTTTTAAAAAAATACTGATTTGTGGAATCAATAAATACTTTAGCCACTACCTTCCTGCGTTTGCTCTGAGTGCTCTGCAATTTTCTGCCATAAATGGGCCTTAATCCCACCATTTTCCCAGCAATTTCCTAGTCCCCTTACTCATTACAGCCAGAAAATTGTTATCTCATCATCTTCATCAGATTCTTTTACACAGACACTAACATATGACAGGACAGAACAATTGCAAGCTTCAATCATCTTAACGTTTAGGCTGACAACTAGCAAATGATTCTTATTATGTTTTAGCCTCCCTGATCTTTTTCCAAATGCCTCTTCATTCACTCTATTAAAAAAAAAAAAAAAAAAAAAAAAAAAGAGAGAATAAGACCCACAACAGAAAACTTGCTTTAATACAAGCTATTACATCTCAAAATCTTTTTTATCAGCCTCTAGTTTTTCCATCTCAAATTCAAAGATTACCTTTTTACTTAGGTATTTTGTCCAATATCCACATTTTCAGTTCTGTATAAAGTAAGGGTATTTGGTGGTTTGTTTTCTTTTTCTGTTGAACTTTAAAATTTCTTGACCCACTTTATTTGAATTCAGATACTTAATTTCTATAAGTTATTTTATTATCTGCATTACAGTACATTGACATATGAGGAGTATGCATACACATAAGTCTGTGATTTTGTGTGGCACTGGAGGTAGAGGGAGGGGTTTACAACAGAGGGTCAAGCCACTGTTTTCAGACGTCTTGGTCCACAAGAAGGAAAGTTGTAACATTGCAAGATATTACATTCTTCATTAAGGTACTAGTCGCTTTGTTATGCAAACTGAAGGTTGAGACATTTCAATTAATGATGATTGTGAGGTCTACTAATATTGACTGCTGTCTCCACTATTGATCTGGAGTGCTAGTAAAATTCCCCTAGCCTACAATGCAGGTTTTTGAGAAGTGACTACATTCTCCTCCTGCTGAACTGCATACTCCCGCATCTCATTAAAATTAATGATGATTGGGTGTCCAATGACGGCAGGTTGACTTGCATTTTTGCTGGGTAATTCTCCCTACAATGTCTCCTGCAATTATTTCTTAGCTAAATAATTCATAGCAAACTTACAAAAATAGTAAGCATACTTAATTCTTTTAAACTGATATTACAAAAGAAAAAGTAAAAAAAGAAGAAGGAGAAGAAAAAAGAGAAAGGGAAAAGCAGTGTTTCATACTTGTATAGGGTCTCTTGATCTTTCACATCACAAAGACTGGGTTGTTGCTGGGTTGCTGTGTGTTGGTCTTGAACAGTCACTAACTGTCTTCTCCCCCAATATTACTACACATCTGTAGATTTCATGAAGGGAAGGATTTTGGATGTCCAGTATTGACAGCCCTGCGTGAGTTATTTTGTAGTTTGAAGCAGATGACTGAAATTAAGTAAGGCTGGAATTTTGGAAGTCTTGAGAGGGATTAACAAAAATAAACCCATTCAAATAAAAGGACATTTGTAACAGAGTGAACCAAAAAGCCCTTGGGAAAAAAAAAAAATATATATGTATTTCCATTTGTGTAAATACATTTATACATAAAAATGGAAAGCATTCACACAGAACATTTCCAGTAGGAACAGATATGCTGTAGGCATGACCTGCAACTCTTGGGAGTAATTTTTCATATTCCAGTAGTCCCTGGATCTGGATCAACTGGTTCTTTAAAAAGAAGATGAACCCAAAATTTCTACCTTTGTTTTACAGTTCTTTCAAAATTTACCAATTCTAACTGCTCACCTGCACATGCACATGCACCTATATGGAATCCTACCTTTTTATTATGTCATTTGTACAAGACATGGCTTGTCTTTCCACAGGAGATTGTGACTGCATAGGGGCACACCAGTAATGGTACCAGAGGTATCAGAGAGTAACTGAGCAGGGACATGTTCAGGGACTGTCCCTCCCACCTCTTCATTGCTGCTCCTCCCAGTCCCCAGCATTCTCAGCAGGGAAACTCTCAAAGCCTGCAGATACAGGATTTCCCTGGCTCACAGCTAAATATGAAAGGTCAGACAGAAAGAAGTACTGTGTAGAACATGTTCTCTAAAGATAAACTGCCTTTTTTCAACTGCAAAGGACAACCAAGTATGGAGCAGATGATTCTTCAGAGCAATCTTCAGCAGAAACTGCTTTGGAGGAGGTTTCCCATCTTTAGACACTTCCACTGATAGAACAGATGTTACTTCTCCTCAGCACAGAGGTATGTCCTGTACTTACTGAGCAAAAAGGTTTGTCTTTTTCATAGACACCAAGGAATCCACCAGACTGGGAATTACACAGTCCTTAATCATACAGGGGAAGGAATTCTCCAGATATGTGTTTCCAGTAGATATTGCACATTCTGATGGAAACTACCTGGCCTCATTCTCTTACCTTCTTCAGCTCATTCCCAGAACAATGCTCCATAGCCTTAATGTGGAATTTCTCTTGGCTTCAGTGGGAATTTCATCAGTACAAAGAGCTATCTGTATAAGACTGCATTATCAGAACATCCTCACTATAATGGATTAAAAGGAGATAACCAGAGAGTACAACAAGTAAGAGCTTTTTTATACTTCATCTTCCTTCCTTCAACTTTAGAACCCCCCAACTTGATTCTGAAATCTTGGAACTATTTTTTTCTGAATTCTGTGTTATTTTTTTCTCTTTAGCTTTTGCTGAAAATCCTGGTGTCTTTTGTCATTTTGGCTCCAAAGATTGTATCGGGATCTAAACTATTGTTTTCTGAAATTTTGCAACAATAAGTTTGATCTAGGTCCCAAAATTTGGAACCCAAAATTTGCTGAGTTTAAATCTGGAATAGATTTTTGCAGCTGAGAGGTTGGAAACAAAAGCCTAGACAGTCAAGATTTTACAATGGGAATATAGCTAGAAGCGCTACATGGTGAACAAACAGGAAGATCTGAATCCGTTTATTAATTTTAACAAACCCAGTGACTCATACATTAATTATAAAGGACACATTCCTTTACAAGATTCTTCAGTGTCTGTATCTGATTTAGACAGAAAGGTAATCGTCCTATTTCTTCAAGACACAGAAAGAGTATTTGGCAAAACTTGAGCAGAAACATCTCAGAAAGCTTAGGGTTTTTTATATTAAGTTCCTTTCTGTTCCCTTTCCAATTAGGGCACATGAGAATTTTGCAAGCTCTGAAAGCTAAAGTAGCTTTGTTAAAAAGCACATGTGTTAAGGTTCTCTGATTTTGAAGACCATAATTATTTTTTTAAACATTCCTTGGAAAATTGTCTTCCAGGCTGTGTAATTGGCAAGGAAACTACTTAACTCATTACATTAATCTTTTAAGAAATGATATTTCTGTATCTGCCCTTCTTCTTACTCATAATTCCTATTGCAGTGACATTCCTCTAGAAGCCAGTGAAACTAGAAATGTTTGTTGTTAAAAACCTGGGTGAAGTTTGTCTCTCAAGGATTATATTTTGCCCTTTTGTAGTCTGTTCACATAAGTATGAATGTTCTGCAGAAGTCTCCATGGCTTAAAGGGCTGTGTAATTTACCTGACCAGTCTCATTTTTTTTTTTTTTACCAAAGATACAAGTGTATGGCTCTTCTCTGGAGAGGTTCTTTGACTTTTAAGGTTGTTCTGACTGACATCCACCAGAGTCCATACCTCAGATGGCATCCACAGGAGTCCCCCACTCCTGAAGAAAGATGGTAGTCTCTATAGCAATGGTTCCCTTTGCACCTTGCAGCAGAACTTTGAAGCCAATATAGAAGAACAAAATGTGAATTTTCCAGGCAACTTCTCTTCGCATCTCTTCCAGCATTTTTGCATGGTGATTCAGGAAAAGATTAGTTTAACTGGATGCCAAGGAGGAATTCCTGCCAAAGTAAATAGGTGATCCTGGAGGAGCTCTGAAGCCAGAGAGGCAGCTCAGGCAGAGGAGTCGTCTCTGCAGAAAGCTCTTATTACACAGATCTGTGAATATCTTGCCCTGCAGCTGGGAGTCACCCAAGAAATCCTGAATGTCTCTATCACCTTCATCTCTGGTGGATTATTACTTATTTCAATGGAGTTACACAAGAACTTAATGTGGTCTTAATAGATCACTTTTCCAGATTCTCATGTCTTACATTGGTTTAGAAAATGACCATGAATTTAAAACTTACTCAATAAATGCTTTGTGGCTAAGCTGAAGGAAGAACACAGTGGATTCTCAAAGCAGTACTTGGAAGTCCTTGCACTCCTCGTCTACCTCTTACCAGGCAAACTGTGCTATGATTACTGGTGAGTGCTGATATTGTACTGATCATGTAATTACAACACAGGAAATGCAGGTCAACATCTGACTTCAGAGGAAAATTACAATGATCAAAACTGTTTTAATGTTAAGTTACATTATTGTTATATGTACATTGATTAAATACAAGCAAATACCGATATCAGTTTCTTATCTGACAGTGATTACCTACTTAATATTTCATTGGGGTTTTAGAATGTAACATTTGCAATAGCATTTATAATCATAGTATCTCCCTAAGAATTAATTGCAATTTCACTTTCAAGAAGGATTTTCACCTTATTTTTTGTACACAAGGTAAAAAATAAGCTGCCGTAGATACATTATTTTAATCAATTCATATGGAATTTAGGAAGCACAGTGCTAGCGCATTTGCTACAGGAGAGTCACTTTTTGTTGCTGAAGCGTAAGGGCATATAAAGGAAACTTTATTGGGGTGAGCAGAGTTTTGTGAGAGAAATGATGAAAAGGGGTGGAGGGACACTGTACTAATGTAGTGTTGAACATCAGTGTCACTTGCTTTGCTTTAAGAAAACATAAGCAGCTTACTGAAAATTTCCCACACTTTATTGTGTTGAGGGGTACAAGTTATCTCTCACAGCAAGACAGTAGGAGATGAGAAATTTTTCTTTTACCTTTCAGATCTTCCCATTCAGAAATTAACAATGTGATAATTATCTTCATAACAAAGAGACTGACTCTGCAGTGTTCTTTAATTCATCTCTTGTTTCCAGAGCTACTCAGAAAACTGTAGAAAATACTTTATTTCCTTATCAACAACCACTTTTCATAGAGGAAGGTAGCAGCACTTTCTGTCAAAACTTCACAGTTGAAAGCATGTTCATGATCCCATTCTTACCTTTTCAAACAGGGAAATAAGTATCCATTCCTCTAAGGTGAATTTTTGCAGCCTGCCAGAGCAGCACTATGAACATTATTTTTTTTTTGTTTTTCATCCAGGAATCCCACTGTGTTTTGTATACATTAATAAACTCTGTCTCAGAAGACCCCTATATCGTATAGGGACTGTATATTTGTGCTGTTTTCAGATGTGAAAGCTGAGACACTGGTATTATTTTATCCTGCCACTTATAAAGAATTTTTAATGCAACTGACTGAGGTGCCTCCTCTCCCAAGCCTGTTATTCACTCTCAATGTGGAAACTGTTCTCCAAAGACCATGAGCAGTGTATCTTAAATCTGAATTATTTAATATGCATCCACATCTAGGCAAGAGTTTTCTAGCAGCCTTTCGGGTATGGTGTGCCAGATGCATTTAATTTTCCAGAGTTTCATTTGCAGAAATTCTGGAGAAGGGGAGACAACACCTGATTGTCAGCAGGGTGTAGCACAGATGTCAATCTCCACATTTGGATTATGCCAATTTGCAAGGTCAGAAATTGTTCACCATACAGAGGATGACAGAATGGACTAATGGTGACCTACAGGCCCACAGTCCTTTTTGCAGGTGTCTGACAAACAGTGCTACCCACTGAAAGGGAAGATAGTGCAACAAACCTGTGCTGCTACATACTGTCCTAAAGCTGTCTGGGTGTAAGCCTGACAAAGGTATCATTCCCTTACTCAAGCCTCTTAATCAGTAATGTTTTCTGAAATTACAGTAATTTTTCACTTAGGAAGGAGTTTTCCCAGGTACTGTCTCAGGTGAGCTGCATCATTGCATTTTCTTCAGCAATTTGGTCAGCTAGGTGAATAACTGCAGATTCCCACACTAAAGAAAAACAAATTATTACATAAAAGTCATAAATTTCTAAGCAAAGGTGAAGACATTTGATACTGCCCTCCTTTTTTTTTCTTTCCCTTTCAAGGGAGAAAATTCTGTGCAAGATCAACAGCCATCCTGTGTATTCAGGCAAGCTAAGAAGAAGGAGTTGCCCTGTCACACATTTAGTGGTGGTAAATTCTCCCATATTTTTTTTCCCCAAGATTAGGTCAAAGCCATCTTTCATTCCAATTTTGTTTCATTTATTTATGAGATTGTTTTCTTTATTTCTTTGGTTTGCTTCTTAAAAAAAAACCCAAAAAAACCAAAAAAACCAAAAAAACCAAAAAAACCCAAAAAAAAGAAAAGAACCCCCCAAAATCTTAGGACTAGGTTGTTTAGCTTAAAAAAATATACTGCCATGAGCACCTCAATATCCACCATGATTTAGCTGTTGTGCTGATATACCCTCAAAGGTCTTTTCCAGCTCCCTGGGAGGGGGTCCTCTTTGACAGCCCTGGCAGCCAAGTGTACAGAAGGTGGAGAAAGTCTTCACACTGGGAGCTAGTAGGTAAAATACACTTATGCTGGTCTGTCAAAAAATGTAAGCAGATAATGTGGGTAATAGGCTAATGCCAGTTCAGCCCAGCACTGCAGTGGTTCATGGTTTTAACTGCATATGCTAACAAGCTCTTTGGCTCTGAGATCACTGTGATGTTTCAGTACCCAGGGCAGTGAGACAATGTCCCATCCTGGCCTTATCCAGGCCACACATTGCCTGTTTCTGCTGCCCTTACCTGAGTCAATGTTACCTGCATGGTCTCTTTGTTCTATGAATAGTACAGTGGAGAAACTGGAGAATCATACCCCTCCTTTCCTCTCCAGACAAAGCAGACATGAAAGATACATCCAGGATCTGCAGGTAGAGGAATGGTGTGGTGAGGGAGAGCTAGGGTAGAGTCACTGCAGGATGAAAAAGGACACCACCTTCCTACAGCCACCTTCCTACAGCCAGCCATACCACCATGCTTTGTGCTTCTACCATGTGCTGAAGTCCTTTAGGGAGAACTTCTAGCCCCAGGGGCTATGTCTATACAGGAAAACAAAACAAGGCTGTCACAGAGTTTTGAGTAATGGTGAGTAATTTTCTGTAACTCTTTAATTTTAAGCATATTCCCTTGCATGACTGTAACCCATACCAACAAACACTGTCATAGATGTTGCCTGGTCATTGGTCAAGTTATAGTTCAGGCTATAAGAAAGAGAAATAATTTTACCAGGAGGATGAGAATGAGAGGATTCTTACTGAGAAGAGTTACAGAAATTTCTGTAGCATACCCTAAACCCACAGTTTCCTTCTAAGAAAGTTGTGCATTTAACATCAATAAATTGATATAGCTTGCATTCAGGAGTTCTGAAAGAGTTGACCCAGCCCTCTCTAGGACACCACAATTATTTTAAAGTAACTTTTGAAACAGTAATCCAGATGCTTGGAACAAACCCAGTGATAAATGAGAAGATCCAGGTAATTACAGATCTGTCAATTCAGCATTGATCTTTGGAAAAATAATGGAAAATCTGCTATGGGGATTGATTCATGAAGAATTAATGCAAGAAAATACAACTAACTCCAATAAAGATGGGAAGCAGATGCACTTGATGACTTTTTCAGATCAGACAGGAAGTGTGGTTTGTAGAGGTTAAAAAAGGCTGATAGAATATACTTACGTCCAGGATTGGTATTGCATGACATTTTATTTGCCAATAAATTCAGAATTATATAAAATTGAGTTGGCATGCACCATATAGATTGGAAACAAGCTATTGATCAGTCTTAAATTGTAATCTTACATGAAGAATTATCATTAAGCAATTATGTTTCTTTTGGGAGATCTACACTGCTTAAAACATTTGTCAACACAGTCTGTGCAATAACTTAAAAAATCATTACTAATGAAGTTTGTAAATGTCATCAAAATAAGGGTAGCAAAGTAGAAAAAAAAGGAGGAGGCCAGTGATTGTTTAGCTAGTTAAGTGCAATCCATTTATATAAGAATAAATCAGAACTTGGGAGTCACCAAGGACAACCAGCTGAACATGGACTCTGGAACTAACATGCTGACCAAAAATGTTAGTACTGTCCTTGGACAAAACTGGGGAATATCTATTAGGATTATTCAGCACTGGAGCCATAGCTGTGGAAAACCGTCAATAGTTCATGAAATGGGAAATGTTTGAAGAAGTGTTGTTAGAATGATATAAAAGGTTGTAAAGCTCATCTGCTTTTTCATATCATGTAAATTGGTTTATGAACATTTCTTCAGTTATATAGCGAGACCATCACAACATCAATGCTACTTTATGATTTATAGTGAAAACTCAAAGAGCTCAATCTGCTTGGATGTGATGTGTTTAGTCCAGAAAGAGCTTTGTGGGGAGCAAAACTTCAACAATGTTGAGAAAGGAAAGGCTAACCAAATCCAATGTCTGGAAGGCAAAAATAGACAAATTGAGGACAGCCTTGTTTCCTGCGTTGTGGTCGTTGGAAGAGATGACTGCAGTGGGCCTTCACAGACATTAAGCTCTATCAGCCTATACAGACCATTGGTTTCAGTGTAACAGAGATGCTGAGAGGCCAAATTCTGACATAATTGCTGCTAGTCTTAACAAAATGCAACATATGGTTTCTCCATAAACAAGAGCTTATACCCCTGATCGCAGATTATTATTCTTCAGACCCTGTTACATTGTCATGGTATGTCATAATATAATGTCACTGTCTACTGCGGCTCATCTCTCCAAATATACCGTTAATCTGTTATTTACACTATTCTAGGAAAGTGATGAACAGAGAGATTTAGTTTATTTAAGCCAATCTTTATTCACACTCTCCTAGACCTAGCCTGAGATATTGGTGACCCAACAACGATATTTTAATATCTTCTAAAAAAATGTTTTAATATGAGCTGATAGGTTATTTTTTTGTAATATAAAGTGTTACATTGTTGGGGGAAAAAAACTGCTGACTACTAACTCTGCATACTTGAATAAGAACCTGCCTACATAATTCGACAGTCTTTGGAAATGTAACTAAAAGCAATACAGTTGCTGTCCTCACTGATTGTCTTTCAGTGCAATTTCTAGAATACACGTAGTGAGTTTGCACATAAACAGTTGTGTTGGGCAAACTAATACTCTGTCTAGTAATCAATCCAGGTTATTATTATACAATCATTACTTGTTTGTACTATGACACCTAGAGGTTTCACTTGAAATCAGAGAATCATTGTCATAGGAACTGCCTTTGCCCAGACAGCTTATGGTTTAACAGTTGAGACAAATGAATGCTTTTCATCTCTAGTAATGAGGATTTTGCAAAGCAATCTACTTTCTGTTATGCTTGATTAAACCTATTATGCCTTTACTGACACTTGTGCAACCCCATTACCCTTCGTAGGTTTACACAGGTATAACAGGTTGGACCTTTAACAGGAATTAATTCTGTGATTCCTGCATAAGAACAAGTAGGACCCAACTCTCTCTTAGCTGTATTAGCTCAGCAGGATGGACAGCAGTGAAAATTACCTGCAGTGAAAATGTATTTTTGGTTCTAAATTACAGGGATGTGGTTAGATATGTTCAGAGGGAGGAGATCTCTGCTGAACTGAAAAATGCTTTCTTATACCTTTAAAATAAAAACAGTTTTTAAATAAGAGGAAAATGCTTTAAAAATGCTAAAGTAGTTTCACTGAGTAATATAAAGTGTAAGTAAAATTGCTTCTAGTAGACTAAGGAGTGAACCAGTTTGTAAATCTGAGTAGGTAGAACTGGTATTACAGGTATGGTTTAAAACAGGATCTATTAAATCTAAAAATAGATATTTCAAGATCTATTTTGTTACTGAAACTGAGAAAGCTGTTTTCTTCCTTGCCAAGACACTTTCCATAGCTAGGGAATATATATTTATTTCACTGCCTACTTCTCCTCACACAAACGTCAAATGCAAAACTTTCAACTACCTTCTATGGCATGAATAGCAAGTGGGCAGTTTCATTAGGTAGGATTATATAGGTAAGAATAAATGTGGATTTTTTAAATCTGTATCTCACACTTCCAAATCCTGGTCTTCAAGAACTTAGTAAAAAAATCTCAGTGTATCATCACCCTAAGGCAAATGTTTAACTGGTATCAAAAATTACTTGACATATATTATCCTTATTGAGAAAATGTCTTTTGAGATGTTATTGTAAATAATTTTGTCCTACTTTGAAATAGGTTTAGGGACAATACACTAACACTGGGAAACATAGTAATATGTATCCATTTAAAGTTTATTCAATAGGAACAGCAGAAAAAATCTCGAGTTCATACTGAATTTGACTGTAGAGGTCAATGGTACTTATCTATATCTCTTCTTTCTGCAAAATTAGCAGCATATATGATGAAAAGAGTTTTTCAGTAGAGAAACAACTGACATGAATAGGTATTTTGCTATTGATTACAATATGACTAAAATTTCTGACATGATATTTTGTCACCTGTTCAATACAGTTGGTACCGTATGAAGGCTATGTCTGCCTTAGCAAGCAGAATGGACCAAGAGGAGCAGACTGTAGACAGAAATACATGGTTCTCAGGACCTAATGTCCACATTTTAAGAGCTTTTTATTTACTGTTAGACTAGCTCTAATCTGGTCCCATAGCCTGAATACTTATTTGTGGCTGGAGTGCAGTAGGTGTGTCTCTGCGGCACATTTTCCAGTTTAATTACATGCAAAATGAATTCAGCTTGACACTCAGAAACCTCTGCATGCTGTGAACCAGAGCAGGGACTACTGGGAGATGTACTTCAAAAGTACTTTCCTGATCTGAACTAAAATGTATACTAACATGTATACAGAGTTCTCTTCTCCAGGAATGTTTCTGATCTGAATCAGAATGAGAAAGTGAAGGAACACACAAAAAGTGAAAAATAAAAAAACATTCAGACATCAAAGAATACTAAAATGTACTATTCAGGTCCATCTCAAGTGTTGAAACAGGGATTAGTTCTTGTTTATCAAAACGCATATGTCAGTTGTTGTGGGAGAAACATAGCTGAAAAAAAATCTTTCCTTCACTCACATATGTCAACTCAAATTGACCAAAGATATTCAGAAAAGAACAATTGAAATTGTTAACATGTTTTAGGAAAGAAAGCTGAAAAAAAAAAAAAGAGTATAAGCATTTAATTTTAAAACTTTACATAGTGAAATTGTTAAAAGTATGTTCTAAAAAAATTAAATCTTGTTTTGAAAGGTATCTATATCAGATTTTGATCATCTATTAAAAATGTTTTGGGTTTGGCGCAGGGAATACTTTCTTATATCTGGAAGAATTTTTACTTTCTTTAGAAGCATTTATTATTGCAAATACTAGCCTTTAAGTTTAGCTTGAAAAACAACCACAAATTAGCAGATTTTTCTGTCATTTTCATTGTGGTAATTCATACTGCTTGGTAAAACCAGGAGTTGGAAACACATAAAATAAAAAGCAAATCATGGAATGGTTTGGCAGAGCAGTGGTTGTAGCAGTATTTTGATTGTGTACAACATGAAGAAAAAAAAAATCCAAGTAAGAAATAAAGTTAATCAAAATCAACAAATAATTTTTTAATGATATTGTTAAAAGATTTCTGGTTTAACCCTGGATATTAATGTGTAGCTCACTGTGTATTATACAGAAGGCAAAATATTCCCCAGGATACCTGAGTACAACCAGGGCAGTTTTTGGCAAATAGGCATGCATGCCTTATTTGTTCCTTTTTTTTTCTAACATTTTTTGATTAGAGGAACTTACTATTAGACAAATCACATTGCCTGTTATCTGGCCCCTCTTCAATGATTCATTCTGACAGGGGAAGTTTAAAGCAACAAGTAAAATATGATAAACAATATCCATCACCATATAGGGAGCTTGGCTAAAAGCTTTCTGTCACCATTAATAATAGTGTTTGGTTTTCAGCCTCCCCATTTATTGCATTAGTGGCAGATGTAAAATACTGCAAGAAGTAAACAAATTTCAGTAGGTGCTACCTGTGAAAATTTGGCCTCTAAATGAGGATACTTTAAACTTCCTGTAGTTATGTGCATAGTCTGATGAACAGTCCTCAGAGGGAGTGCATATGCAAGAAATATTATGTAACGCACAGTGTTTCCATTGTGTTATATTGTAATACAAGATGCCTCACATTATACCATCAATACAAGATAATATCACTTGTCATCTCCTTAGTTTATATCATTTGTTCAGAAGTAGCTATTTCATGCATTTTATTTCATCTTACAGAGGCTGTGAGCCACATACAGTTAAAAAGTTTTCAGCTACAGACTCAAAAATTATAAACAAATACAGAAGATATTATTATTCACAAACTAACCTGGATTCAGGAAGAAAATAAAAGAATATGCTTAATTTCAGGCAAATAAACAGGCCCTTTGTGGCATACCTGTTCTTTAAGTAAAGCACATACTCATGTGCTCTGGTGGAGTGGGACCAGTCTGAGTCCCACAGACATGTAAAATAACTAGAATCCATATTCTGAACTAACACAAAATGTCTAGAAAATTTCTACACAAGGAGTCTTTGGCCATTTTTTACTGAGCTGTAAATACAGTAGTGCAAATAACTAGACTTTTTTTTCATTTGTTGGCATATATGAAAAACTTTACACAACCTCTAACATATTTTTCCCCAATTATCTAAGAAAAAAATAACTGTAAGACACAAATAAATACGGTTTAACTGAAATGTTTAGACAAACTTCTTTAGATAGTGTTAGATAACCCAACATATTATTTAAATTAATTCTAGTGCTTTTAATCTCTAGTAGCAATTTACATTTACACAAATTTCAGGAAATAAAAGTTTGATTTTTCAAAGGTTAAAAACAATTCAGACAAACTAATGACTGAATTTCATGGATAAATTTAGTACTTCCAAAACATTTTTATTTTTTTGCAAATAAGCTATACATCTAATAGAATATGCTTCCCTATGAATAGACCTGCAAATTTCCAAAATATGTTGCTATGTCACCACATAGCTTAAGAGTTATTTTATAAATCTTTCATATCTTTTATGAATAGAAGTTATGTTTCCTATGAATATGACTACTTTACCTTAAATCCATATGGTTGACTGGGGGGGGAAAAAACCCAAAACATAAGACATTCCTTGAATATCTAAAACTGTAATTTGTCTTGAAAGAGATCATAATACAATAAAGATAATTTTAATATGTTGTTATTTATTTCCTGTAGAAACTTTCTTTGATAATTAATATTGATTTATTATCAAGTATTTTTGGAAATTACAAATCCATTTTAATTACCAGTCACAGGACTGTTCCTGGCTATTTTAATCTGGAGCATTATACTGGACCACTTTCACACTGTGCTTTCAGCACTGTCTTTCTTTCCCTCTATCTGACTCACATACTCATGTGTACATGCATGTGTATAAAGCTAAAAAGACACACCAAAATTAATTCCTTCCCACAGTTTAGCTGAAATAGAACTGCCAATGTGTCTTTTAAGAGCACATGTAGGACTAACCCGTGAGTGAGTGGGGATGGTGCCACTAAAGTTTCACCTAATATGTATACATGTTTATGTGTGTGTGTGTGTTTTTGTATGTACATCAATACAGAGAAATAGAATTGAGACAAGCATTTTAATTTATGCAAAACTGCATAAAGCAAACCTGGAATCACAGAAACTGCAGAAATCCTCAGTTATTTCAGTATTACAGACATTGCTTAAAATTTCACTTGTTAGGTTTTGTTTTGTTTCCTACAGTAACAAATTGTTTCACCATATTAGCAGAGTCTGTTTTAGCTAATAGCTAAACTTCCATTTGGATGTTAAATTAACACTAAGTGATTTAAATCCACCAGTAAAACTCATATCACAAGCCTAAAGCCTAGGTCTGGTAGTGCAATCCTACAGTAAAGTTTTAGTGAACATGGAGAAAAAAGTATTCATCCCTTTCATCGGAGCTAGGACAGCTTCTTATCCAATGTTTTGTGTTGTTTATCAATCTCATTGTTTCTGTATCATCTTTGTGATACACACACTTTGTGTATGCATGCAAAAAATAGGTCATATAGACTCCACTTAGCTACTTCACACTTCTTTATTCCTAGTTACACAGAGATGTAGAGATCCACACTGTAATTTGAAGATATAATGTGTATTTGGTAAGAAATATATCAGTGAATCTGATGTAAAATTTAGTTCTTCATTAAGCCATGGGTGGCCTTAGAAGATGCAGAGTAATTATTTGTAAATAGGTGTTTCTGCAGACTCTCAACACCTCACAACAGTCAAGGAACTTGTACTGAGAACCCCCTTCATGAGGTGCAGCACTATTTTCTTCATGTTACCTACACATTAGTGGAGGTCTTACTCCTTTAGTCAAGGGAAAGGTTAATATCAGTACGAGCAGCTGGATACAGTTGGTAGAAAAACTGTGCTGAGTCCGACTTAGATGTAGAATTAGGTGCAGTTCTCAAGATGTTCTTGCTGTAATGGAGAAACCTGGGCAACAACATCGAGGAACTTGAATTTCTGAAGCACTGAATGAAATTTCAGTAATGATGACTGTACTGGTGGAAAAAATAATATGCTGACAAAATATAACATCAAAATAAAAGTGATTTTCCAGAAATGTATATCCATATCGTGTAAAGAAACAAGAGACAATAAAATGAAACAATACTCCTTTGGGTAAAATCACCTGTGGGAGATAGTATAAAATAAATATTGGGAATACTGGGAAATGGATAGGAGTCTGTTATTGATCTCATAATCAAATCTGTACAATAATGAAGATTATTGTGCTGTCATTGCAAAGATATATGTAACAGGATTATCCAGTTGTGAGGAAAAATGGTACTACTGGCTCAAACAGTATTGATACATCTCTCTGAAGAAGTATTGTTGTTAACTAGCAGTGCCTTTAGTGCGCAGCATTTTATTTGTTTTAACTGAAAAAAAGAATGCAGTTAAAACTCATTAAAGTTCCTCATTTCAAAAAGACAGAACTTCATCTAAACTAACGACAGCCGGGAGTACTTCTGAGTTCCTGAATCTGAAAATAGGCCTTGGCCATCTCCCAAGTGTATGAGGGCAAAACCTTGGCACATGTCTGCTCCCTTCCCTTGCTGAACCTTGATGAGAAGGAAATCTGGGCACATGAGTCAGGAGGGAGAGGCACCTCGCACTGACACTGTGCCCTATCTGGGGATCAAGCAACTGGGATGGCAGGCACTGCTCCGGGTGCGCAAGCTGCTGAGTTTGGATGCAACCCAAGGTAACTATTTAGGGAGGCCAACTGAACTAAGAAACAGGGATTTGATTTTGGAGGCAGCCTGGAATGTCTCCATGTCAAACCTGCTAAAGCTATCTGGAATCTCTATGCCAGGCAAGGAGAAAAAAACGTTGTACAAGAACTTTCCAGACCTAACTGGAAGAATAACCATCTTGAAAATGACATTAAGCATAAGTAGGAAGCCTACAAGGAATGGAAAAAAGGACTGATCACCAAAGAAAACTATGACTTCGAAGTCAAGAAATGCAGGTCTAAAGTGAGACTTGGCAAAAGTGGGACTTGCTAAAAGTCAAACTGAATCTGACCTCAGAAAGGAAATCACACTAAATAGTTAAAGTTTTCTTCAGGTATGTATGTGCTTAGATGGAGAAAAAGCCACAAAGCTGAAAGGCTTTGCAGTGAGGATGAGATATACATGAAAGCATTTGATTTGGGTCAATTTATGTTCGGCCAAAAAATCTAACATTATTTCAATTTTGAATAAGACTCATGTTTTTGGACATGGGATTACACACTGAGAAGCAAATAGAAAAGGAGACATCTGCAAGCAAAGTGAACATATACCCAAATAGTTTATTAAACTCAAATTGAGGTTACTCAGAGAACCTGCAGTCTCACAAATTTGGAAGAATAGGTGCATGAAACCCAAATTCCCATAGCAATTGGCTGGAATAAACCTATCATCCTGGTGGCAGTCCTCATAACCGGAATACACAAATGCAGTGTCTGCATTAAGAACAATCATCCTATCACCTATAGGATCCTTTAGCCTGACCTCAGCAGTGCAAATTTCAGTGAAATTAGGCCTGAAGACTTCAAATGTAATATGGTTTTGTCATAAGTAAGTTATGCCACAATAGATACTGACACCTGTTTTGGACTTTTTTTAAATAGGCAATGTGAACTTCAGCACAGCTATCGGTACACTACAACTGCATAAACAGAGTTTACCAAAGAGACTGGGATAGGCAGAGGACAGTATGGTACACAAGGGACTGCCTATAAGGTTACCAGCACCGGGCTGAGAGACAAAGTGTGGGGCTAGAGGAGAGCTACTGCAGAATTGCCAAAAGTTTGTGTGGATTAATCCCGTTTAATATTTCCAGAATGACCAAGAAACAAACAATATGAATATACTGGTGAAGAAAGTAAATTAAAGAGACATTGAGGTTATTCACAAAGACTAACTTAAATCCAGTGGAACTCATTTCTCTGGGATCTTCCTATGGCAAATGACTGATGAACTCCACCAAGCACAATTCATACCAGGTAATGAAGGTCTTACTCCAACTTGACTTCTAGGTAAACTATTCTCCTTCCCTTGGCTACAGAGGCATCCTGGGAAGACTAACCTTGATAGACTAAAGCTGATCTCTGCACATACCTCCTCTGTTGCTACACTTTCCTTCTGTGCTCTCCATTTCCACTGTCAATACATTATTAGATTATTATACAGTAAAAACAAAATGACCTTGAAGACTGAAGTAATAGAAATAGGATGAAATTCAATAGTGCAAAATTCAATAGCTATATTGCTTTTATAAACTAGGAGACCACTTTTAAATAACCAAGGGGCAGAGGACCTGGGAGACCAGCAGGGAGGCAGTCTTGCAGCTGTAATCTCGAGATCTATAGGTAGATGTATTTACACAGCAGCAGACATTTATGACGTCCTCCAAAACACTGAGTACAATTCTGGACACTGACATTAAGGAAAAAAATTAAAATAGAAACAGGCCAAAACTAGCTTATGGGAAAATCAGGAAGACAGAGAAGTAGCTATGTCAAAAGAGCCTAAAATTTTGGCTTATTTACACTAGCAAAACAAAGTTTGAGGCAAGAAGTGATTGCCATGTATAAACATGGGAAGTATGTTTATACTTAAGAAGAAACTTAGGGAAGTAGAGCAGGGAAGAGAAGACACCATTCAAACTAAAAGACATTACTGGCAAAGGAACTAATGGGTATAGACTAGTTATTTATAGCTTTAGGATAGAAATTATATGGTGTCTGACCATTAGGGCATGAAGATTCACAAGACAAATTCTGATGGGATAGAGGAAAGAAATCATACAGCTATTTCTGTGAGGGCAGCTGGACACTTTATGAAGTGGTGGCACGTGGTAACTCCCATGATAAAGGGAAGACTCAAGGATGTGGGGTGTTTTGCGCAGACAAAAGCTGCTCTTCACTGCTAGACATCCTCTCTGTTTTAAAGGTACAATTGGACTTGCTCCAGCTGAGACAGGAACTGGAAATGAAACCTGGGCTTGAGACCCTCATTCCCTGCTATAAAAGAAATTTGAAAGAACTAGCACAAGAAATCCCAAGTGTAACTGAGAAATTTGCTGGGTCTGTGGTGCCCTTCAGCAATGGAGAGCACAGCTACAGTGGTCCAAGCCCCCTTGGCAAATCCAACCAAGCTTCTAACCCATGCTATGTCTTTCAACCTGTCTGTACTGCTTACCAAGTGGCACTGCTCACTATGCTTTATTTTATCAATAAATTCTGTAATCCATTAAAGGATCAGTCTGAGTGTGCATAAATTTTATGGTTATTGTAACAAGAATTTCCCAGAACTAAATGCTCCCATAATAGACATGATGTGTACTAACAGAGCAGAGAACTAAGAAAGCTGTGGGCCTTAAATAACTGGAACTGGAGAATTGTTCACACTTCAGCCTTGGAAGAAAACAGAGAATCATTCAAAATAATTACTCTTTATAATTTTGGTTTAGTTTTAATTTATTAAAATTAAGAAATAAAATCCCTACGGCCTTTGAAAATGTTTTTATTATTATGTCAGAAATTATATTTAATTGTTCCAGGTGAATAATACCACAATTGTCTCCTTTTCTTATGGTTGTAGACTGCTAGGCAAATTGGCTTATAGCCAATAGTACGTATTTTTGTATTACTCCAGCCTCAGAGTGGTAGAACAAACCAAGCTTCAAATTTTAATGTTACTCTGTTTGTTGTTTCAATTTAAATTTCATGTATTGCATGGGGTTTTTTTCCTTGATACCTTTTTGGCAGCTCACAGAAGTAATTCAGATCTTTTTTTACCTTATAAGATGCATTGGCATAAATACCACATACAACATATGCCTTTATAATGCATACGAGAGGCATGTAGAATAAGGTTTGAAAATTTGAAATATTTGCAAAGGAAAAAAGATCACAGAAAAGTATTAATTATATCTACCCCAAGACTGTTTTCTTATGTAACTATTATCCCGTAGCCTAGCTTGATTTCTTATAGTTCATTGACCCATTTGGTAAACTCACAGACAAACTTTGGCAGAGGTGTAACTTGATAATTAAAAAGTATGTTATCTCTTGCCAGCTTGTTATAGCCAAGTGTAAGCTGAACGCTAGCTTTCCCTAATCCCATCAACCCAGTCTGTAGGAAGGGTCAGGGGTCAGTAACTGCTTCTAAAAACACTGTTCAATTGAATCCAAACAAGCTCTTACCTACTAAGCAGCTGCTCACAAACAATTCGGAATCTGTCCTCATTATCAATTGTTAGGGGCTCCTGTTGCAAGAAAAGCCCTGTTTTGAATAGGCTTCTAATGAACCAGTAAGTCTTCATCTGATAGGCTAAGATCTAAAGTCAGAAAATTTTTTTACTTTTTTTTTTTCCTCCTAGCACAAAGATTAAAAATTAGAAACCAGCTAATACTGACTAGCATATCTTACTGGCTCTGGCAGGAAGCAAGATGTTGATTTTCAAAACACAGTGTTGTACATCAAGGAGGACTTCCAGGAACTGGGAAAAAAAGAGTAAATATAATAATATACAGAATACTGTGAAAGACATACACTGTTTTTTGGTGACTGATAGAACAAAAAAATTACCTGTCTTAGGAGAAAGAGCATAATTTAGAATACCGTGAAAGGAAAAGTTTATTCAAATATTTTAGCCACTGTTGAAGATGAGAGCAGCATCAATGGTTTGTGGTCAGATCTAGTTTTGCTAATTATTGAAGGGATGCTGGTCGTGGTGCCAGGACTTGTAGACTTTTTTATTTTGTTCTGCTGTGTCACATATCTAATAGGCTACAAATGACTTTAGAATAGGTGAAGATGTTAGATATCTGAAAACTTGTAGAAGGGGAAATTTTTACTTACAGTATAGCTTGATGGCATGTATAAAAGCAGATATGTGTCCTGATTTGAACATGCAGATTTATTCCTGGGAGTTTGTTAAAGTATATATCTTCCTTTATTAAAAATGAAAAAATCTTGCATCAGTGACCAGCCATTGCAACAGATGGTCACATCCTGAAACTGTGGTATATAAGGTACCTCCACAGCTGTAAACTTGTAGTAGTCTCACTGGTTTCAGTGGGGTCAGAATCAAATGCTCTCTGACTGCTCTTATTTTTTATCTTTTAAGTAGAGTTGTTGGTTTTAAAATCTTTTTTAGACAGCCCTGAAAATTAATTACAGGACCATCAGAAGCTTACAAATGAGGGTCTGTACAGGGGTATCTCAGCACCAAACCTCTAGTACAACCCAGTCCTGACATCATCGTGGCGAATATGCCTGCATGTCAGTGACTCAGAGAATGAGGATGTGGTCCCAGACTCCTGAGATTTTCAGTCCCCTCCTCTTATTCCAGAGATCAGTAGTTTTTACAAGCCTGATTCATGGAGCATCTTATGCCTCTTTCCTTAAGGAGGCTGTCCTGGCCAGGAAAGTGAAGTGCACAGCAAGATAAAAATTAAGGACGATTTCCTAACTCAGGTGCAGAGTTCTATTACAGCAACCCATGCAGAGAGCTTAGGTGCCTTACACCCCTTTATGTCCCTGCAAAATTGCATGATAGCTCTCCTAATTTTATATCGCAGTTCTGGAAGCTGTGAAGATCATGTTTCTTTTTCTGTGCTGTTTCTTTTTTTGCTTTCTGCTGTGAAGATCACAGTTTTTCATGAGAGCAGTTGATTTTCATTATTCTCATTGTTCCAGATGGAGAAACAAATATTTTAGGTAACTTTACCAAGACAGTGCTAAGACAGAGTTGTTCTGCGGAGCAAGAGGACAACTCTTGTGAATATTCTTACAGCAGTTTCTGCACAAATTTGAATTGCACATCAGACACTAGTATAAACATTAGTTTTCAAATACATGCAATTTATTAAATGATAAGTAAAATTACTATAGAAATAGACATTATTAAAAATATGCCACTGAGACATATTAGGGAAATATAGCTAACAATTTAAACAGCAAAATCTGAAGCTGAAAATGAGATTCACTGGTTTCCAGCAGCTATAGCTATGCATGTATGCACTACTGTGTTGGTTGTCTCTGCACTTTCAAATTCCTCCAGCATCCACAGAACCCTTTCTCTGGGTTCATTCTATGGGACTCATTAAAGACTATTTTTCTAAGGGCTTTGGATGTTGTCTTTTTTATACACTCCCCCAAGAGCAGAGATGAGAATGATGCCAAGGTCTGAGCTTTCCTCTATGCTGTTTTATCACTGTCCAGCCTCCCTTGCTGACTCCCCTCTGACTCACTGGCGATACACTCATTATCCACTTTGGCAGGCAGGCATTCAGCTATTCCTTCAGAAATTAATTTGCCCAGTGGACTCTGCTTCCAGAAAAAGAATACCATAATGCAATCCAAACGATCACACTGTTAACTTTGAAAACATCAGCGCTAGCAGTCAGTCTTTGTGGAGCAAGCAAGTTCGTAGTCTCAGCGCATTTCTCAAGGGTAGGTATTTACATACCCAAAACGCCATCCAAAATTGGCAGGCTTTTGAGGCTGAGGATGAAGGGGCTGGCACTATCCTCTCCCCCTGCCAGGAAAGACACTGTGGAGCTCGGATTCAATTCTGTTCCCTACTAGGTTACCTGCTCTTATGCAGAGTGACAGGAAATGGGTTCAACCATGGGGGCTTCAGCCCCACAGTGTTTGTCAGAGGCAATTCCCACAGCAACGTTGTATTTATGAACTGGTTCCTGCTTGAGTTCACCCTTGAAAGGATGAGCGCTGAAAAGGATGCAGATTTTTGGATGCGTCTTAAAATATAAATTTTTAATTGATCTTACCTACTTAAAAAAATTTGCAGAACAAGTCTTTTTTATTGTTGGACATGAAAGTGACTCAGATTCAAGAATTCATGGGATTATTTTCTAAAAAAGATTCTTGGGATTTTATTCCTTTTTTTCTTTTTCTCTTTTTTCCTTGTTTTTCTTTTTTCCCATGTTTTCTAAACATGACTGCATTCCCTATTCTTAATTGTCCCACTAGAAATGTTTAGCCAAATTATGCTTTCAGTCACCCTAGTATAAATCCAGAGTAGCTCCAGTGAGTTCAGAGGAAGAAGGCCAGATTTATATCAGTACAACTAAGAAGAAAATTTGACTTAAAATTCTGGTATGCTCTTCTGCTGTTTATAGGAAAGTTCTGATCAAAATACAAGTTGAAGTTTTCAAAGATATTTTCTTCACAAATGAATGTTCTAGCAAGTCTAGTCAGTTTAAAAAAAAAAAAAAGAAAAAAGAAAATAAAAAAACCTACCCCACTTTATTTTCCTGGTTCTGTTAACGTCTTTCCTCTGAATGTTTCTCTTTCTTTATTTGGTTTTGAGTCCTAAATAACAGCAACTTGCTAACTGCATGGACTTGATTTAAAACTAACAATGACAGTCTAAGGCCCCCTGAAAAAGGGTTAATCATAGACCATACACTAAAGTATCTGCTTAAAAAATAAGTCTTTAAATAATTTTATGTTTAAGAGAATTTATTTACACCATTCCCCCTTTCAAAAAAAAAAAAAAAAAAGTGAGACCATCTTAACTGTAAGAGCAAGTTTATTCAGGTGGTATGAATCAGACAGGGCTCACTGATGCAAACTATAGCCTCAGAAAGCACAGCAGGCTCTGAGCCTCACAGGGCTGCCCCACGAAAAGAAGCATAACAAAAACCAGAGAAGAACAGGCCTGCAGTAATCTCCTTGCCCTGGCTAGAAAACAGGGGTGAAGGAAAGCTGCCCTCTCATTATGGTTTTGGTCTCAAGGTTAGAATTAGACCCTTAGGGTAAGCAGCTGTCAATTAGAGATAACTCCGACCAATGCTGTCTGAAATCTTGGACTTATCTCCTAGCAACTCCCCTTCTTTCAGGGCAGCAACCCTCCACTCTGCCTTCAGCTCAAGAGTCATCCTGAAGACAGCGAAATAACCTTTTCAGTTTGGGCAGATGCATAAAAAAATCCAGCTTCCAGAGCCTGCGTGAAGCCTGCATGACATTTGACTGAAGCTGGGTTTTAATCTAGGTTGATTATGTATTTGCTTTGTTTTCCACGTTGCAGATGTTGAGAGGTTATTTTGCTAAAAGAGCATTCTCAGATAATATCTACAAATGCAGTAAGTTTTAGGCACATGGTCATTTGCTGAGAGAGACGCAGGGTTATCGTGTTTGTGCATCTGCTGGTGCATCTTTACTTCGGTCTGCCTTTTACACCAGGAGAGATTTACCAAGAGTTGAGAATTAGGAGTGGCCATGGTTACAGCAGCAGCTCTGGAGTCCTCTATCTAGCGTGGCAGGGGATACAGAGCGCCGACAAGCATAAATCCTGTTAAGAAATGCACAAGGTTATGCACCATTTGTGTAAGAAACATGACAGAATTTGAAGGGGAAGTTTAAAAGACACCAAAAGCCACCTCTACCTCTATTTTCAGGGTTTACCATTCATTAGATTTTTTTTTTTAGATCCATAGCAGTCCCTTTTCCTAACCTGGTGAAGGGTCTGAAAGGAGAGAGTGAAAGGGGGATCAGAGAGAGGAGGAGCAGGGAAAGAGAAAAGGGGTGCTCACAGAAAATTAAGGAGGGGGGGGGAAGGAGCTCATCTTTGATTCAGTTGGGGTCTGTATTCACAAAGAGATCACTCAGAAATTTTGTACAAATGGCAGGAGCAGAATGTGAGCGCAATGAGGGGCCTAATGCAGGCACTTGTCCTGTAATCAAAGATTCAGCTCAACATGAGTCCTTTGTGAGACAACAGCATCATTCTCCACCCAGGCTAACCCCTGAATGCAGAGCAGCTCTCTCAAGCAAGGCAGGCAGGATGAGCCTCGCATTTCTTTGTCTTGTTTGGAAAATATGATTTATTTTATTTTTCCTATTCCTTGTTTGCTTCTCTTCTAAAGGAAACATTTTTCGATATGCCTGTAGTAAACCAGAGGATGTTTGCGTGAGTGGAGGCACTCTCAGGGCGAGGAGAGAAGCAGATGGGCTGACATGGTGGAGCGAGGGCAGCTCCAGCCTGCGCTTGATGAGAGTGTGCAGAAAAATGGCTGACATTTCCACGCTAGCGAATGCATGATGGGCGTCTTCCTCTGCGTAAGCACAATTCCCCCTTCCTCGGGCTTTAGCAGCCCTACATAGATGAAACATACAGGGATTCCTTTTTTTCCTGCTCAAAGCCATTTGGCAGTAGAATTTCTCAACCTTTTGAAGCATTTTTCTTTTAAAAAAGTCTTTTGCCATTTTATTAAAATGAAACAGAGAATTTCAATCTGGGTGAATAGACTTTTTCAATTGGGTAGCATTAGAAATTCCTTTTTTTGAGTTGCAAACAGTGTTTCTGTATATATATTTTTAATGCCACTGTAGAAAATTATTTTTAAGTAAAATAGAAAATATAAAACAATGTTTGTCTGCTTCCTGATATTTTTGCTCAGTCTGAACATTACCTGATGTGATGGGTATAATCTATTCTTTTCAGAATTTGGCTCTCAAGAACTGGAAACAATATGTAGGAAGTAAATCAGATTTGCAATCCTTAAAGCTTTACACAGAAACTATACAAAGAAATACAATTAAAGAATTGCCATGCAGAAAGTGAACATAAAACTAAGCAGCCCAGTTGAACATTTTGTTATTCTGGGGTTACAGCAGCGTAAACCAGCATGGCATTGTGGCAGGGAGGCAGGTCCCAAATTCTTAGGAATCCCATTAATTCTTTGCTTTCTTCATTTGCTAAGTGCTTATCTCTATAGAGAACTGACTGCTACCTCTAGCATTACTAAAGGTATTTGTTGAAAAGGCTACCCAGAAATGGGCTCAAGCCTACATTCCTCACTGATATCACAGGGAGTCTTGGAAGCAAAAGGCCAAGTGTTTAAATTTCAGACAGGCTTATTTTAGACAAACCTTGTATGAAATAATCAGAAATGGCAATATTACTATTTTTAGCATACAATGTAGAGTTTAAAATATTGCTGAACACCCGGGGACAAAGTAAAAAGGGAAAACATAGTTTCAAATAATGGACTTTTTGGTATAAACTTAAATGTAAAAGATAGAAAATATTACTGATAAGGTAATCTTATTGTTAATTTAACTGAAAATGTATTTGTGATATCTGTTTGCTATGTCACATTATCCTTTTACATGGTTCTCCAAGACACTGTTACAATTCACCTGTGTGCTGTATGTATGTGAATGTGTGTGTGTATATTTGTGTGGGCATATGTCCCTCAGGTACCTTGCAGCTGAAGATTTTGGAAGCCCAAATTATGTACTTTGCTGTCTGGTTGTGTATGCAGTTGCGCTTACCTACATTTTCATATCCCATGTATCCAAAACACAGTGAAAGTCTGGTTGTACAGTTATAACGCAAGGCTTTATCAGATTATTATTTAATATTTGTACACATATAGTCAAATTTATACTTGTCAAAAGTGAGCAAATATAAATCCCCAATGGATTCTTTTTTTTTCTTTTCATATGGCAGACGTGTGTTTTCAATTTTGTATTATAAATTTGCGACATTATACAGGATTGCAAAACGCTTTGCGTTTTCAAACTAGGCCTGGCTTTAATTCTTGGCGTGATGTAATCACTACCATATCCCTTCTTGCTGGGGACTAAAACCAGGGAGAAACCCGCAGGCTTTGTGGCCTACCAGTCTGCCCTGGGCTCCGCCGTGAGAGCTGCCAGTGTGATTCAGCACTCCGCCCCTATTCAGGGACCGAATAAGAATGTGCTTAAGTGCTTTGTGCTTCGAAAACATGCTTAAATGCTTTGTTGAATTGGAAACTAATTAAATGACTGAAAGTTCAAACTTAATATCTCAGTGTAAGGAATGTGTGAATTTTCCCACAGGAAAGAATAGCATGCTCTGAAAATATGGCCAAAAAGATTGTGTTTTATTTCCTTGGTAATGTTTTTTCCTTAGGAAATAGGGTATCATTAATTTTCAGGGCCTTTCCTTCTAAACAGTCTAAAATATTTTTTTTAAAGTGCACAAGAAAAGTTGAAAGCAAACCAAAAAGTTACAATTTCACTGAATTAATTTTGTAGTTAAAATTTTGTTTTATTTCCAAAATCTAGAAATGCCACTTTGTTGGGGTTTTTTATTTCTTTTTTCTCAGATGTTAATTTTTACATTTTTTTCTGAGTGCCTCACAGAAGATTGGCAAAGTTCCAGAATAACAGCTGGAAGTGAGAAGGAATGAAAAAGTATATCATAGAAATTCAAATGAGAAATAGGATATACATTTTTAATGGGTATGGTTATCACTCATTTGAACAAATTATAAAGGAGGGATTGTTTTTTAGATTTCCAGATGTCTTCAGCTCAACATTGGATGCCTTTCCAATAGACAAATACAAGCGATTAACTTCACAGAATGTCTGTGAGTTGAAATTCAGAGATAAAATGGTACATTCTGGCCTTCGGAGCTCAAAGCATCAGTAATAGGAAATTCTGGAATCCTGGATGTAATCTCGTTTGGGGTATGTGCAGGAAAAGGTACTTCATGTCCTGAAGAGCGACTATTTCTTTTTTTCAAATGTGTTTTTCTTTTTGTCTCTTGGCTATGTCCAAGAAACCATATACATAACATTAGAAAGGGTGGCTGTTAAGATCAGATCTATTGACATAATTAAGTTATTTGCAAACAGTTTCATGTATTTTTGTCTGAGTCTGCCTTCTTGCACGCACCAAAACTACCCTGATTCAGCTCCTTGTGAATTAGGGTGTACAGCAAATAAAGGAACAATCATCTAGTCCAAACATATTTGCATTCTTAATATGGTGCACACATTCAGGCAAGCGGCAATTTGCATGAAGACCATGAGCCAAATTCAGTTCTGACAGTAGCAGGCATAACTTTATTCAAATCAGACAAGCAGCAGGCATTTACAAGGGGCAAGAATAGGTGTTGTGTACTTGCTGCATGTCCGTGCTCCAGCATAATGCATTGCTGTTGCTCAAAACTTCACATTTTCCTTAGATGGACCAGAGCTTATCAAAACTAAATACAAGTTCCAGCTGTAAGTTTGGATATGTATGCAATAGCTGGCAAGACATAGAGCTTGCTTGTATACCTAGGTGAATAGTAAGCGTAAAAATGATTTTAAAAATTATTCTCTTTGCAAGCTTTCATAACAGGGATTAGCTGAGAAGCAGCATGACAGGATGCCTCTGGCCACCTTCAAAGCATCCTTGTAAACTCAGTTACAAGCAGAATCAACATTTTGTCCAAAGTAGTAGCATTTTTTTAAGCACTCATTTTCTAAGTGTTCTTACTAATACTTTAATGGTGGTTGTATACCCCAGTGCTGTGGAGCTGGCTGATGTGTCTTGCTGTGTTTCAGCGAATGTTGTGAGGAATCTACAGCAATTAGCAGTTCATGCCTCTGCTTTCCTGTTTTGTGCCTTCCCTTTCATGTATCAGATGTTTGTAAGTTTTCCATTAGACATTTCCTGCTTCTAATAGATGTTTGTGAGGCTTTTGCTTTGAGCTATCAAGGCTCCAATTTGTGCTGAGATGTTTGGTTTTGTTTTAGGGCTGAGGGGTCTTTGTACTCTTTTCTTCCTAGAAAACATTATAATCTGGAAAAAATAAATAAATTGTACTTTGCAAAAAGTGAATATGACTCCTTCATTTAAATGGCATGGTTTGCACATGTGTCTTTTGTCAGCATATCACTCCTAAAATAAAAGCACTTAAACTGCAGTTTCTGCCAACTTATCAGACACCAATTGGTGACAACATATATGTATTGCAGTTTCTAAAGGCAGCTTTGTACTCCAGTGTTTTCATCTTCTTTGCCCTGGATTTTTTTCTCTTTTTAATTTGAAACGGTGACTGATTTCTTTTTCTGTTTCCACCAGCTTGATGTGCTTTACTTAACAAGTAGCTTTAGCTGCTTTTGAAAGAAGAAAATACCTCTTAAAAAGTGTTTCAAATGAGCATTGCCCACTGTGAAGTGGCTGTCAAAATTAACAGGAAAGGCATAATTGATTCCTTGAGAGTCATACAAGAAAACTAGCTTAAATTTTACAAAACCGCTTCTGACGTGTTTAAATACTTAAATAAATGTGATGCTGATCTTTTAATCCCCTCTTCCATGTTTTAGCAGCGGAGCAGCATACCCAGGCACCAAGGCAGCCCAGCCTCTCGGAGGCTGTTTTTGCAGCAAGGCACTATCTATCATCCCTCCATTCACGAGGTACCAAGGTTTCTGGATCTGTATTTTGCTTATCAAGTCACCAAACCAATGAATCATCAAAGGAAGCTGTCAATTCACAGCACATCACCCGCGCTTTGAACTTAGAAATGAGTCGAACATTTCAGAGTTTTATTTATTAAGGTCAAGACTGGATTTGAATTGGCAATGAGGGAAGGGGAGTGGTGAGGGGAGCAGAGGATGGCTGCTGACTCAAGAAACCTGCTGGGACTTTGTGGCCTACTGCTAGGCAACAGCCCATCCCCACCATAGCAAACATACGACCACAAAATGAATGACCTCATCTACAAATCAGCTATTTGATATGCAGATCGGACTGCAGTCCTCTTCAATAATACAACGCTGCGCAGGCAGCAGGTGCAGCAGAAAAAAGTACATGGCCTTTCCATGTTTTAAAAGGCAGGGCTGGTTTGTGCTCGCTCGTTCCCTCTGGTCCTTTGCAATTCCTGAAGCTCTATTACCTTCATTTTTTATTTAGACTCTCCATTTAAAGAAAACATGGCTACCCCTTTCTGTTCCTCTCCCCGCCCAGTTTTAGGCCAAGAGAAGAAGAGGCAGGATTAAGAAGCTGTGCCAGCAGTGTTTATGATTCCTTCAGCATCTGAATACACAGCCTGAATAAACAAGGGGCATTTTAGGAAGGAATTGCGATTTCTGAGGTTTTTCCCTTCTCAGATGTCATGTCTTTGCAAATGATTATCAAAGTGTGATTTTTTTTTTTTTTTTTTCCAAAATGGAGCTCCTCTTTGTGCAGAGAGCAGTGCATGCAGAAGAAGGCATTTCTCTCTGTGCATGCGTACTCTCCTCTAACTGTATGGAAAGTGCTGTTTGCATTGTATGGTAAGTGAACTACATGCAGTTTTGAGGGCAGATTCGCAAAAAAACAAACATACTGTTTTGTAACGGAATTAAAGTATTTTTCAACTGTGTGTTAAAAAGAATAAAGAGCTGCTACTCTGGACTGTGAAACAGCACTGAGCCTCTTATGGGCCTCAAAGAGCTATAAAACACAATGTAATATAATTTGTATTGTCTGTGGTTGCAGGTTATGTCCTGAAAGTCGTAAACTATTACAGCTTTATAGCTATCCTGCTGGTATTAACTAAATGAAAGAGTTATTTGTTCTAAATCTGTAGTCTGTATGATAGCAAATCTTAAATTCATCAAGCACATTTGATGAAAAAACAGGTAAAAATGCTGCAGAGCCAATAGAGACAAAGCTATAACTCAAACAACAAAACCAAGTTATGGTGTGGTATCTAACCCCTCTGAGTTTCTGCCTTGTACTTCTGTGGGGCAGAATTGATGACCCTTGAGACTACAAGGTATATTCAGCTGATGGGCCTGAAGGAAGCCTTGGACTGCTTCACAAGAAGCTATGAAAAATTAGATATTTACACTATTGTGTTCAGATCATTCTGGGACTCTAAAGAAAGATCCTGTTTTTTCAGAAACATAAAAGCTCCCTCTTTATTCCCCCTTAAGAGGGCTTTTGTTGAAAAATGCACCTATGAGTAGTAAAGACAGCAATTTAGAGCGTGATCTAACACCATGTCTTTTTCCTGAAAACTGTGAAAATGTTTAGAAGGTTTTTGTCTGAAACCTTGAAATTTCCTGTTAAAGTGGAATTGTTGTTTCCCACATGTATCCAATTGTAATGCTTTAGCTTTATTCAGACTTGAATTTAAACATGGATGAGATGTGTGTCATTAAACTTGCTCAAGCCCATTAATTATTTGTCAGATAATTTTGCAGCTGGTTCCTCATAACCTTCAGCTTCTGCATAAGCCGTTTGTTGCTGGTACTGGGGATAGGGTCTGTCTGGTCACAGACTTCACCACTATGAACTTCTTCTGTCAGACTTATGTGGGACAAACACTTTTAATTTGAGTTCAGAATGCACATCAAGTTAATGCTTTCAAATATTTGCTTAAAACTGACCAACCTGTAAATTGGTATTGACTATAAACTCACCTACAAGAATGCTCACAGAAAATGAATGCTAACAGGAAGGATGCAAAAGCACTCAACAGAGATGGGTTTAGACACTCAAATGAATGTTGATGACACAATTGTGATATTGTCCTATTTCTTTCAAATGGGCTTTGCTGCTAGAAGACATTTCAGATGTCGGACTTTTGCATGATGCCTCAGAGTTCCCAAGATATTGTCTTCAGGGCTTCATTCAGGACAGAGCCAAAGTGCTGCCAACCTCCACATTTGTCCCTTACTTGGTGGAGAACAAAGCTGGCAGTTCAAAACACTTTGGGGTTTGATACCAGAGAGCTTGACAGGCTCTTGAAGACTGAATAGGCCCAAAAGAGGATATAGACCTGCCCTCCTGATGTAGTGCAAGTGAGCAGCAGGCAAGGGAAGGGGGGAGTGGGACTGCCCCCTCCCCTGCTGCAGCCATGCTGTGTTGGTGCACTTTTGTGAGATGTATGGGGGTGCATCTGCTGTCTTCTGTTTCTCTGAGGACAACCCGTGTTGCTTAGCTGGGACAGTGTGGGCCATTTTAGGGGCCAACATCACTGCCTTTTTCCCAGGGGTTTGAGGCAAATTTTGTTATGCTGGGGACGTAAATGTGAAAACTGCCTGGTAGCTGGTTTTCTCAAAGCAGGCTCCCAAAAAATCCTCAACTTTGTAAATCTCCATGTGTTTTAAAGTCCTTAACCACACTCCTTTGCAACATCTCAGATGGTTGGCCAGATGATTGCTTGAATGTATTTTAAGTTTTGAAAGTATTTGCTTTTGAGAGCATTAACGTCCATGCTCTGTTGGTGACCACACTGGCAGAGTGGGACTGGGGAGACAGGAAGCCCCTCCAGGACCCCGGCCATGTGCTGACACCCCTGAGGCCTCGGGGCATTTCCCAGGCACCTTCCACTCCCAGCTGATAGCTCAGCTCACCAATAGCTGCTGCACAGACAACAAATGTGTCTGGTACGAGTACAAAGGCACCATTAACTCCTACATTCTTAAGGACATACCATAAGACAGGGAGACTTCCAACTCAAGGCAATTTGTTCTGAGTGATAAACATTAGAAAACTTTTAATTACTGTAAACATAGGACTCTCTGGTTGTGGTTTTAATAGCAAATTTAAGTGCCAAGAAGCTAGAGCAGGTGAGAGCAGAGTCTCAGTGAGGAGCTGCATCAGGTCTGGGGTTGGCAGAGCTTGGGGGCACAGCTGCAGGCTATCCCCTGCCTGCAGGACCCAGTGTCAGAGAATGATCTGGAGTATTTTCATGTAATATTTGAATGAGGTTTTAAATAAAGATGCCAGTGGTGTGTACAGATCACAAAAGGCAAAGCTGTTGGTATGAAAGTGATTTGGGATGAGCACTGGATGCTTGCACAGACCGCCTGGGCAATAGCAAGCAACTGAAGAGCCATTTCCAAGCCAGTTAAGTGGCATCTGTTCAGATTTCTTGCTGAGTGCAGGCTTCCCTCCCCTGTGACAAGGCAAGGCACATTGTCCCTGTCCTGCCTGAGTGCACAGAAGTGGCAGTGGCTGCTGCTGTCCCTGATCCGGGGTCCCGCGGGGACAGAGTCTACTGATGTGGAGCTGCTGCTGGGACAATGTGAAGGAGTGAGATTGTTCCTGCCCGGCTGAAACGCAAACAGGGAGTGAACTGAAGCCCCATTGCCTTGAAGGCAGGAAGGAGAGCAAGGGTGCTGGTGGAAGAAGGACAACAGATGCCACAGTGTTACGGCTGCTCTTGCTGAATGCATCTCACTAAGCAAGAAGAGCCTTGCAAGATTTTGATCCACCGAGCAAGGCTACTACAACGTTAACCCCTTTGTGGTGAGCTGTTTGAGACATAATTTAACTGGAATGCCATTGGAAAGCAGGAACTAGCAACGCTTTATAGGCGAGCAATGCCACAACCTCTGGAAATGGATCACTGGCTCTAACAAGTAGGCCTTTGCTTTTGCACTTGATTTTTCAAGGGGAGGTGCTAGTGAAGCAATTGTGGCAGGCCCATGGCATTGAAAGAGTTATTACAAACCAGCGGATAAAATGTCAATGATGCCTGATGCAGAGAAATGTGCAGCGTTAGCAGATATATGCTGCTGATCTGGTAGCAGCTAGCCCTCTCCCCTCAACAATGTGATATTTCTGGGTTTCAGTAACCAACCCCATAGGAGGTCTTCCTTGATACTTTGAACCAAATTGTAGCATTTGGCTCCTGGCCAGTGAAAGGAAGCGAGCAGAACTACTGGCCTTCAGGAAGGGTTTGGGGAAGGATTGCATCTGAGCTGGCGAGCTCACAAGGACAGCGCACAGGCTCCATCAGGCACTGGTAGGACGTATTAGCCTTTCTGTGCCAAGGCATCCCTTCTACACATTTTCTAATTCCACTAGAGCGGACAGATTGCACTCAGGAAAGAAATAATTTCCATATCCTTTGAGTGTGAGCAGTGTGACTGTGTGAGGCCAAGCGCCGTGTTTTCTACCATGCCTATGGGACTCCGATCAGAAAAATAGCAGTGTTTCACGTTTCCTCCATGCTCACCCTCCCCTGGCTGCTCTCCCCCCTTGCAGATACTCTGCTGCCAGTTCCAGCCTCCTCCAGCAGATAATCTCAGGAGACCGCAGCCACGGCCCTGACTTGTTTCTGCAGCCGCAGGGTCAGATGCAGAGGTGCAGAAGTCTCCAGCCTAGTGCTGCCCAAGTCACAGCCAGAATTTTTGCTGGGGTACTTGTACTGAGCTTTGCCAGCCGAGTGTGACTTTGGGATTAGAAATCACTGGACTATAACTGCCTTGCACCATGCTCTGCACTCATCCACGGTGAAACCCCTGCTGCTTGTGGCATCCTTGTTTCTAATTCTTAACTAAAAAGGTCACTCCGAGGCTCCATCTGTGCTGGATGTGATTTGCTCCTATTGCAATAGTGTTTGCAAATACACAGTATTGACAAGCCATGCTGGTAAACATCAGGTTTATACCAGCAAGAGACCTCCCCAAGTGAATAAGCGCTATTACAGGAGCCTCTATGTTTACACTGGAGGTTTTGCCAGTCGCCCCTCTGACAAACAGGGGGGTGGCTTCTCTTTCACTTCATTCTCACACACAAAACTTTTAAGAATAAACTAGATTTAAGCTGTAGCTGACAACTGCAGACAACAATACAAAAATTTGCTTCCAGGCCTGAAAGTACTTGAATTTCTTTTTGTAATGCTCTTTCTGCAGATTGTATTGCTCTTTTTTTTTTTTTCTTTTTTTTTTTTTCTTTTTTTTTTTCCCCTCAGAAAGACCCATATTGTAACACTTTAACAGAGGAAACTCACTCTGCCTCTGCTTCCCTGCTTGCTGTATATTTAAATAATTGCTGCATTTTAACAAGCTAAATTGCATTCCCACCAGCTGTCCCTCAGACCAAACCTTAAAGGATATGCTAAACAATAATGACTGCAACAACAGTAAACTCAAAAGGCCTCAAGATCTCTTCAAAGATAAGATGTCTTGCTGTTTCCCTTCCACATTGAGGCACTTTCATGCAGATTAGCAAAACAGTATGCATATAGCCTACATAGGCAAAGCAATGCTGAGAATAGGGTGAGTTTGGCCCTCTGCAAATGTAGGGAAGGAAAACATCATAAAAATCAGGGGGTAATGCTCCAGTGCAGAGCCAGGAGCACTCTGCTGAAGCCAGGGTATGCCGCGTCACCCATGACCTGGCAGACATTAGCATTTCAAATATTTCTCCCTTGACCACAAGATAGATGCTCTTCTCTACATGTCATCTTTTGTCCTGCAGAGCTCTGACCTATGACTTTCCCGCCGCTGGTGGCTTGGTGCCAGACATTGTTGGGGTGCGCAGGCAGGCAGCGGGGCAGGCAGCAGGAGCAGGCAGCGGGGGCAGGCAGCGGGGCAGGCAGCAGGAGCAGGCAGAGGGGACAGGCAGCAGGAGCAGGCAGTGGGGCAGGCAGCAAGAACAGGCAGCGGGGGGCAGGCAGCAGGAGCAGGCAGAGGGGACAGGCAGCAGGGGCAGGCAGCAGGAGCAGGCAGCGGGGGCAGGCAGCAGGAGCAGGCAGCGGGGCAGGCAGCAAGAGCAGGCAGCGGGGGCAGGCAGCAGGAGCAGGCAGAGGGGACAGGCAGCAGGAGCAGGCAGCGGGGCAGGCAGAGAGGGCAGGCAGCGGGGGCAGGCAGCAGGGGCAGGCAGCGGCCTCTTGCCCAGCGCCCTAGCTGGCTGCTGGCAGATGGGGAGGGTAGGAGCCTGGATTAGCAATTCCCCCTTACCTACCCACCCTTCCCCCGGCCCCAGCTGGCTGTTTAAAAAGAAAGCCATAAACCCATTAGTACAGAGACAAATGAATCTCATACCCTGAGGCATTCCTTCACTCAGAACTGGCCTTAACTACTTTTCCAACCTTCCTCCCTTAAAACCCTCAGTTTCAGTTGGGTTTTCTTATTGTATAATAGCAGAGTTCGGCAAAATGCTCGACAACACAGTCAGTTAGGAGATTTTTAGTAAAACTCTATAACCTCACTATGCGTATGCAGGTATACACTCATATATGCATGTTTGTTCAAGCAGCTTTATAAATCTCTGTCAGCATCTATATGTCCAAACATATGCTCAGCTATGTCTTCCACATTATTTATATATATACTTTTTTTTAATACTATATAAGTTAGGCACATATACTGTCAATTAACATTGGAAACTGACTGCATACTATGGCTAAATTTAATATGATATGATTTTATGTGTCCTTGATTTTACATTAATGCTAAGCACATGTGAGCCTGTGGATCTGAAGCCAATGTGAATTATTTCCCCTTGCAGCTACATGGGATGTAGACAATAATGTGGCAATACTGTGGTAACTATAAAGGACTTGCCACAGCAGCATGGTGGGAAGGGCTTTGAGGAAATTGCAAGTGAAAATAAAAATAAGGCTTTATGGAGTTTTTGTTTGTTTGTTTGTTTGTTGTCCAGTAAAAGAAACTTCCAGAGTACAGAAAAAAGTATTGTGTGCTGAATTATACCTATGGTAATCCATTTAGAAGATGCAAATAAATAAAGTTGTTTAAAGGTGAATTCAACTGAATTAAATATGTCTGATTTATATTTCAGATCTTTTGGAACAGTGCATGTTTGAATGTGCTACTAAACCATGAAAATAAAGACAAAGGGACACTAAGTCACTTGTTTTTGAACTTTCTGTTGTGATCAGCTACTTATTCAGCTGTAATTCACAATTTCCTGCTGTTGATTATATATATATAAAAATATATATATATAAAAAGTGTTAACTAACCCATAGTTTCAAAACATGTTTTTAAACTGAGTGGAAGACTTAAGCTTCTTTTGAATTAATTTCATCTGACTTACTCTTGGCAACTTGTAGCCATTCCCACTAGTTTTATCACCTTTTGATTTTTCACAGATTTTCTTGGAGTTTTTTGCTTTTCACATGTAAATAAAATTATGTCCTGCATGTGGTAAATTGCATTCATGAATCACACACTGGACTTTCAATCAAAATCATATGATTATAGTTTAAAACACTTTTAAACTAGTAGGCCCCTTTAGTACACTCTGGCCACTGAAGTTGAGCAGCCATCGACATGACCACACAGTCTACAACTTCAGAGCAGGCAGGAGAATCAAGAGCTAATGCCTGATAGTGACTGGATGAGTTTTATGAATACGGCCATCTACTCCATTAAAATCAAATGTAGCCACAGAGACTTCTTTATATCACAGCTCTTTCTTAATCAAGACTAACATCATAGTCAATGAAGTTATAGATTATAAAGATTTTGCCCTTAAGTGAAAGTCCTTGTATTTGGTTTATGTAATTTATAAAAATTTGGCTGGGCTAGAACACATTAAGTATTCTTCTCCTATGTGAAATGCTTCCAAGCTCAGGGTAGATTAAGTTAGTTTTGCTTTATATCATGTTGCTTGTCATGAATAATCCTGAAGTCAAGAGTGATAGACACATGACATACCATTAAACATGACTGGAGGCTTTTCAAGCAGCTGGCGGACCAAGAGGCACAATTGCTGTCAAGGTTAAATGGAGTTCTCCGAGTAAGGATGTGATTTGCCAACACAGCTAAGTTATCTAGGAGTCTAAGTCTTGATGAAAGACTTCTAAATCTCTTCTATGCTTTGGAAAATTATGCCCTATATCCCTTAGCATTCTATGGATGTCTCGCTTCATGTTTGAAACAGAGGGTATGCCAAGTTGATTATGTTTTCTAAAACAACCTAGCTTTTCACTGTAAAAGAGGCCAAAGAGGGCAGTGCAGCACAAGGTGACAAGCTTCAAGCCTCAGAATAGTCACACATTAGCACAAATTGCTTTCGTAAACAGGATTTTGCAGAGACTGGAGCTGTTAATTGTTATTGTAATGCACAACATTTTAATTGAGTTAATCGGCACAAAATGTTTATCTCTATTGACTGAGATAAAATGTCAAAAGCTCTTCGATGGCAATTGGAATTACAGTAGACAACCTTGACAATAGAAGTCAATGTTTTACAATGTGCTGCTATTTAGATGTGTTTGCTGGCAAAATGAAACATAATGTTGCTTATCTCCAAGGTATCCATTTTGCCTTGAGAAAGAGTGTCCCAAAGCACCACTGCAGGTTTTTTTTTAAGTTCCAACTGGCTGTAGAAAGAGGTGAAAGATAGGCTGACTCAAGTCAATTCCACTTCTCCAGGGAAACCCTGTTTACATATTCTTAGCACAGGCCTAAGCTTTCTCAAGAACATGCAAGGCTTTGATTTGCATATTGCCTATAGCTGCATGCCTGTGGGCTCTCTCCAAGGGGCCAAACAGGCTGAGGGGAGCAGCAGGACAGTCATCAAACAGCCAGATCCATCCCTTCTCTCACTGCTAAGGCATTGCCTTGTGGTGCTGGGAAGCGACCAAAGAGATGTGAAAGAGGGGAAAAAAAAAGTTCAAGTGCCATGCCAGAGACACTCTGCAGACAGGATCCAAACCCAAGAGTCCTAAAGCCAAAGGGGTATTTATCCAGAGACTGTGACACACTGCCTGGCTCCCAAGTCTCAGGGCTGCTGAGAAATGTCCTACTGCTCTTTTTTGGAGGTGTATGATGTCTTCTAGCTCTTAGCTCTATTCCACTGAGTTCAAAGGAAGTTCTTATGGTCATTTTAGCCCAGTTGCTACATGTCCATCCAGTGAAGGTCTTCAGGTGAAACATAAGCCAACTCAATCCACAGCAAATAGGAGGGCAGCTCCTGACCTCTCTGCAGAAGCACGTTCCTGAATGGTGAGGTGAAGATGCAGGAGGCTGTTGCTGGTGTCTAGTCATGCCTGAGTGCAGGTGTTCCCATGACGAATCAGCCCAGCACCTGCAGGCAGGCAGGGGAAGGCGTGTGTAAAGAGCAGGCAAGGGCAACCTCCTCCTCCTCGAGATGGCACTCACAGGTGCTGGTGCCCACCGGCACTGGCAATACACACAGCCTCTGCTAAGGGCAGGTGAGCACACCATGGCTGGGAAGCTCAATCCAAAATGTAGCTGTGTCTTTCCCTTTTTGTTATGTCATATCATTTTATCAGCCCAAGGGGTTTCAGTTCTCTTCAAAGTTATAGTTATAATTTAACTTCCAGGAACGCAGCCTCCAACTTTGTTCAGAGACTGAAGCTTCTCGGCAGTCCTTCGGTATCAGAGAGTGCTGGAATGCAGCCACGGGTCAGAAAACTCTGCCCAGGAAAGAGGGTGATGAAAGTACCGACACTTTTGTTTAAACAATTTGCCTTCCTTTTCCCCTCGAGGAATAGTTTATAAATCGTATACCTGTCAAAACAGTGCCAGCATACTACTCAGACAAATTTCTATTTTTGATAGGAGCATGTGTTTGGCTGCACTTCCAATAGCTGGCTGAAGCTGCTTTATTATGTGATACATCCAGACGGAGCATCTCTGTGTTCCAGCGACAACCGTCCATGACCAGGCACGTCACCCACTCAGACTAAAAGTGCTGAGGCCTGATTCTCAGTCCCTTGTTAATTAAACATTAGGAAGCAGCTGAAGTTTTGTTGTTTTTTTTTTCCTGCTGACAGCTTGCGAAAACTCTTCCAGCAGACTGGAGGGAAGGAATGGACCTGAGCAATAAAGTGAGGCTGAGGTTGCTGCAAGCAATGAGCACAAGACTGGTCTATGCAGCCAGACAGTTCAGTTTCTCTTACAGATGGTGAGAGGTGGAGAAGCTCTGAGGCTACTCTCATTATATTTGTTTCTGGAGCACCTGCTTTTCTTTACATATTTTTCATATAGTCTACCTAAGGTCACATCTGTTGGTTTGGTCACTACCATCTTTCAAGAGTGGGAAGAAAGAAACAGAAGGGTGCCACAAATTCATCAAAAATACATTTTCAGGAATCAAAATCCCCATAAAATATTTTCATAACATTGTCTGAATCACTTGCATCTGTTCTACCTATTATTTTTTCTTCTATCCTAGGGTGAACTTTTCTGAAAGAGAGGCACCTGGTGACATATTTCATTATGTTAGCAGGTATAGCATCCGATAAATGAAGTGGTTTAGTAAGCAGAGTGCCTACCAGACCATCAGTAGCAAATCCACAAAAGATTCATGAAGCCTGAGACTACAGTCATTTTTGTGTGATGGACTCTCTGCAACCTCTTTGAAGGAGACGTCTCTGTGGTGTGAGCTGCACAGAAACCACTCCAATGGAAACAAGCTATGGCTGGGGGAGCAGGGGAACGCGGGGAGAAGTGATGGTGGGAGCGAAAGCAGGATGGAGCCCCAGGATTTCTTTTTTAACATGATTTTGGGTTTTAAACTCCTCTCTTCTGCAAAACCTTGTCTTTCCACAGCAATCTATCATGGAGAACTTTAGTATGCTTTTGTTATTTCTTGCTTTTAGGTTTGATTCACATGTTTATCTGTCCCTTGGAAAAGGTCTGGTCTTCTTTCAGTATTTTTTTTATGTCTGGAAATTAAGGTGGAATCATTTATCATCAGCAGAGTAAAAGGCAACTCCATAGGTGGTTTCCTAGGATGCTTGTGCTTCGGAGTTACACCAGAGAAATAAGATGTGTGATACAGTTGGCTTTCACTCATATTGTAGGATATCATGTAGGTACAAAAGGATGGGTCTGCATGACCAAGTTAGCTGTAATAGTCAGTGCAGATACAGGCTCAGTTTTTTATATAGCTTTTTCATTGACTGTTTTCAATTATTCTTCTCCTGACCAATACTTTTTATGCTGACTATACAGCATTCCTTTTTTATTTTTTTTTAACATTCTGTGCTGCTAAATGATTGCAATGATTCTTTATTGCACATTACTACAAAGGGAAAAGAAAAAGTTTACATGTAGTTAATTGTACAGGACAGAACATCGCCATGAAACTTCACAAAAATTAAATTGATCTGGCATCATAGCAGGACAGTCACTTGAGAGTGTTCAAACCTTAAAGGCTAGCACAGAAAGCAGAAGGGCAGGCAGTTATCTGCGTGAACTTACATTAGCAAAGGGAGGTAAGAGAAAGAAGAGATTATTTAGCAAATATGTGACAGGAACACACAACAGAGAAAAATATGTTAAATTGTAAAAAACAGGAGGTGATAAGATTTTGTCAGCTGAGACTTAGAGCTCTTTGGAACAGAGGCTGTCTTCACATGTTGCATTTTTATGTATTTATAAAGCAGGTTCTAACCTCAGGCAAAGGTCTTTTTGAAGTTTCACCTATCTGCATCTTTAGTTATCGAAATACCTTTCATAAAATGACCCAAAGTCATGTGGATTTAAAACAACCTCAGGTCTATAAATAAAGAATGATGATAGATGGCAGAAAAATGAGCTGTGGCAGGTAGATGTGCTGTGACCAGAGGGAATGGTCTGTTCTTATTTTGCATCTGCATTAATTAGCTAGAAGTGGGAGCAAATAGCATCTTAATAGAGAAATATTACAAAGGGACCTGGAAAAGTTGTAGGGATTAATTAGATAATCTTCATAAGGCATTTCAAATATGAGTACTTCTTTCCATACTTTCACTTAATTAAACATTTATTTCATCTAACAAAAGCTTGCTGTAAAGAACTGGTATTTTTATCAGTCAAATAAGCAGGCAAAAATTTAATTTACACCTATAAAATTTTTTCTTTCATTCTCAGTGTACATAGAGGATGTGTCTCTGTGGGTATATGCCTGTCTGTACGTATGTGTGTATATGGGAGTAATAAAATATGTGTGGAAGTATTACACTCATGCTCACACAATATCCCTATTGGGAGAGAACTATGAACAGTTTTCTTAGAAAACCAAGAGTTTCCATCACCTATTTTTCATATTCACAGAAGTAGTAAGAGAAATGAAGAATGGACATGTGCAGGTGAAAACACTTCCAATTTTATAGTGCTAACTCCTCTTTATTAGCATCTGGTTGGGAGAAAAGAAAATAAAAATCTATTGTTCATTTTCACTTTGATCATCATACCCATCATTTTACATACCACATGCTTTCCTATTCCAAGGGCATATATTGTATTTATTCTGCAGCTGCAGTATATTGATTTTGGACTACTGAGTTCAGTACAGATGAGTGACAAACTAAATAAGCTGCTGGGTGACTGATAAGTAACCGTGTTTAATCTCTTGGCTCCAAAATGAAATCTCATAACTCATTTAAACAATTTTAGTTTTGGTTCGCAGTCAAGAGCATACAATCATATTAATATTTTTTTCTTATAAAAGTAAAGACCAGTAGTAGAATAGAATCTTTCATGGAAACTGCTGCAATTCTGTATTCTACCTCTACCAAAGTATACACAGAATTATTCCAGATTTAACTAATGCATCTGTATAATTTCAGCTGATAGTTTTAATTAGATGCAAATATTCATCTGCATTTCTTTTGCATTGTATTTATTGTTCAGTAACTGAATAGATTTTTACTCCTTTTTAACAGCTGTGGTGTTTCCTATTCCACTGAATAAACAACAGACTACACAACTTTCTAATGCAGTACCCTGGGTTTTAAAATACAGATGTCAGACGTGCCTTTTTGAAGAAACTTATTATTATAATTTATTGATATATTTTCTATAAATATAATTATTATACTGTGATATAGAAATATATTTATTTCTATTTTGTATTATTCTTAGGTCTTCTGACAATAGAAACAGTCCAGTCACCTGTAAGTAGTGGTAAACAGTGTAAATCTTACAACATGCAAACTGAAATCTTGACACAGTAAGAGTGAGTCTTTTTGAAATGCCAGGTACAATATTTAACCCAAAACCTCATTGAGAGGAAAGCATTATAAGGCTGGAAAGTTCTCGTCTTTCTTGGCACAGCTGGACAACATGTCCAAGGAGAGTTTAGACTGTAACACTACACAACAGTATCAAATGAATTGTGACATGAATACTCCAAGGCGACTGAGAACAGAGTATGTTCCATAAAATCACAGCTCGTGCAAGCTCATGCATTGCAAACCATTAGACTTCTTGAAGCCAGGCTGTGTCTGCAGGGGAGGTGTGACTGCAACATTGCCAGGCACACTCAAGCTCATTTTTCCCTAACTGTGGTGGCTATGGCACCTCTGAAGTCCTTCAAGAACCTGACATCGCTGATACAACAGATTTGTAACTGTCAAAACCTGAACTGGCCAAAGTACAGTTAGTGCTACCCATAGGCACTGGATTCACCCTTGAGTTGCAGCAGAGGTGGACTCACTGCCAGCTGACCTTTGTTTACCAAAGAGGAACAATCGTAGATCTCCTGACTGTAGGTGTTTGTATAAATAGCCATTTTTAATGCCTTTTTTAACATTATAACAGTTTTGGAGTATTGCTGACATCTTTCATACAGATATGCGTGAATGCAGTAAAGGAATAAAATTGCCTAAGAAAATAAAAATTTCCACCTGTAGTTGGGAATTTGTGCAATCCAATAACGTGGCTGTCCCCTGACTGAACGGTATAGAGTGCAAGGAGGAGAAAGTGTATGCTTCTGAATGACTTATTCTACAAAATCCAGTAAAATGGGTTTGATAAAATGTTAGCTGAACAGTAATTAACCAGGGTTTGTTCCCACTTGATGTGCTAATGGAAAAGAAAGTTTCAGCATGGAATGGCTCCTCGAAAACTTCTCATTAGGCAAACATGCAGGAGTTTTTAGTGTTTTCTGGTTAGGCAGACTGTAGGTTATCATCTAAGCTCAGGCAATGGCAAGCATGTTAAAAAATTATCAAGCATTCCAATAACCTCGGGCTAAACTTAAGTTTGTTCCTAAAGAAAGAGACTGTGATAACAACACAGTTCAGACAATTAAAATACAGTAAGGTTCACAGCAGAGGTGACAGGCTGTTTGAAAAGTGCTGCAGCACACAATTTATGACATCCTTTATTTTAACGCTGCTGAGTATATCCTGTAAATGCTTTAATGTGCTTAAGCCAGTTTATTCCTTTGTTAATGGTCCATGATTGCAATCAGGCATGCCCCATAGACAGCTTCACACTTCCGCGTGAGGTATTATTTGATAAAAACTGTAATCAATAAATCTAATTTCTTCTCTTGCAAGATACAGTTACATAATGTGTTTCCAATTTGGGCCTGGATCAGTTTCCTGGAATGCTGAATAACCTGTGAGAATTTGTAAGCTTTATACCAAGTTGGCATTCAAAATCATTACAACTGGACTTTAGACCTTGCTTTTTAAAAAGAAAATAAGACTGTCCTTGAAACACGCTCATCTTTCAACAAGATTTTAAGGATACTTGAGAAAGTTATAGAATTAAATGAGGATAGCATATATAAAGAAGCGTGGAGCTTCCAGAGTTTCCTTTCAAACCACATTTTTAATGCGTCATCATATTTTATGGAGCTACAAAATAATAATACAAACAAATGTTATGTTTTGGTCTAAGATTGACTACTGGAAGCTGGACAGTAAGAGTGTGGATTCTGACAAAAAACTTTTCTTACAAAAAATATTACTGTAAATTTTATGAATCTTCTAAGCTTTGGGGAAATGCCTAGATTAGCCCAGATCTTCATAGGATAGATCCACTGTAGAAATGAGAGCTGCTAAATACTGAAAATTGCATCCCATGGGAATTGCTTCTATTTGAAAGTTTCATTATTTTATTTATTGTTTTCACAAAATGGAAATTCTGTTAAAAATGTGTTTGGAAACATAAGTTCTTTCAATAAACGTGTTGAACTGAAGTCAACCTTTTAGGTCTGTCTTCTGCTGAGTATTGCATCTTTTCTGTGTCACAGGATCTTCTATAAATTGCATTTCACTTTCCAGCTGAATGACAGGAGTCATGCTGGCAGAGGACAGTGATGGAGAGTATTTCCTTTTTATAACACCATGTTTAGAGTCCAGCCATAAGGATTTTGAGTGCTACCCAAGGGAAGAGTGGGATTCACCATTTTCGGCACATACATCTGGGCCTGTTCTTGTAGTTTTTTCTAATGACTGCCTACTGTAAAAATACAGAAATAGTCTTTGTGCCAGACAGATTGGCTGCTGCTAGCCTCTGGGCGCCTCAGAGCTGGCAGTCCACACTGGGCTGCCTCAAAGCAGTAGCTGAGGAGTCTAGGTGCCTCATACTGGGTCTCAGTTCTGATTCAGGGACTAGATTTCTAAAAATTAGATATTTTATCAGCTCACCTGAGAAAGAAATGGAAATAAATAAATATCAGAAGGGTGATTCATTTTACACTTAAATAGGTACCTCAGAGAGGTGGAATTAGTAAATATCCAGGGATGCCTGCTCTATCTTAGCTGCCTGTCAGGGGATTTCAGTCTGGATTTAGGTAAGTAATTTTTAATCTTTCCAGGTAGGCAAGTCCTCATTCATTTATCTTAGTCTTCATTCAGGCAAACATCACAAGGGGAAATGCTGAAAGAGGTTTTTTTTTTTTAATTGTTGTAGTAGTAGTAGTAGCAGTTGTTGCATTTGCTGTTACAGGCACACTGTTGCAGGCTATTACCATTATAATCACATACAGAGGTTAGTACAAAACTCCATAAAAGATGAACAAAAATCATCACTGCTGTGTCCGGGGCTAAAGAAAACCCATATCTGTAATACTATTTGAAGTGTTCTGTGCTTTACTTTTCAAAATTATTCAAATGAGGTTTTAGGTAACAATATTAGACAATTATATAGTGAAAAAGCATCAAGACCAACATTTGGCTACAACCATGTTCCAGCCACAAGTGTACAGCATTATCAGTGTGTGTTCAACATACAGCACATACCCATGTCCAGGGCATGCAAATGAAGTGGGGAACCCTACACAAAGCTGTTTCCATCTGTAATCTTAGTAGCTGGCCAGAAGTTTTGAGGGTCTTGCAGGTTATTCTTGCTGGAGGAAGATATTGATGTTACTGTATCAACAAAAATGTACACAGCCCTGTTTTCTTCAAAAACATACAGTTTCAAACAACTAGAGACCATTTCCTCGCCAATGGTATCAAACCTCGTTTCTGCCGGAACTTTTCAAAGACACTTTCTAGGTCCTTCTTGAGGGCAATGTTACTGTGAATAATCAGGATATCTTGGTGATTCCTCTGCAGGCCATTTTTGAGCTGAGATTTGCAGCTTGATTTTTCTCTCTTGCATGCATGTATTTACACATACACATCCATTTATCCTGCTGGAGAGTTTAAAATCCCAGGGAAGTACAGTATTTTTTTCTGCCTCAGGTAAAGATCTGAGTCAATACTTTAGATTTGGAAAATACTGTTATTTCAACCACCTGCATCCATAAAAGAACTTAATGGAACTTAAATGAAAGGTAGTGAAGACACTTTCAATTAGATTTAAGCCATTCTATAACAATATTAAATGTATTTCTTCGTAGCAGTCTTCAGAGGCTGTTCCAGTGGAATGACTCATCATTTTGGGCTATATTTGCTCCTACATCATTCTCAGAAGACAAACTGCACCTTTGGGTGATGAATGCTTGCTTATTAGAGAGAAACAATGCTGTAAAGCTCCAGCAGCTAGCCGCTTAAATATCACATGGGGATGGAATTTTTCTAGATGAAAGCCTGAGATATTCTGTGGATAATAAATGTGTGTCCTTGGGAGGTTCAAATATACTGGGAAGAGTTTCTATCCAGCATGATAAAGATCAGAGTTAATAAAGATCAAGGGTTACCTCAAAAACTTTGTATTTCAAGATATGGAAAGCACCATGGTTAAATTCACTCAGTAGATATCATCACTAGTCTCAGAGTGCTTAAAACAGAAGAAAAAGCATCCCTCTGCAGTCAAGTAAATTACCAGTATAATCCAATTAAGCATAGTATTTGCAACAAAAATAGTCTATTTTAAAGAGAAAAATAACCTCCTGGTCATTATGTGTATGATTTTGTATCCAAACTGCCAGTCCTTAGACCATTGTACAAATGATACAGAATAAAAAAATGTATCGCTACAACAAGGTTTAATTTTTGCTGACCTTTTTAATTAAGATTGTGGTTTTAATTCAAAATTTAATTCAAAATTTACTGACAATAGATTTTTTGCAAGCCCAAGTTACATACAACCTGTCCCTCATGGAAAACTTCGTTTTCTGATTCAATTCTATTTTATACTGATCCTTATACCACCCTCATTTATGCTATGCAACTACATTATACCACTGCCAGATATAACCGTAGAATGTTATAGGATGGTAATCAAAAAACCTTCTAAGGATATTTCAGATATTCAGTATGATTTTCTATTTATATAAAATTTTGGAGTAATCTCTTTCTGTTCAAGAACAGTATCGATTTCCAGGTATCTATTGATTTCTTTGGGACCTTTCCACAGTGGAGGGTTTGTTTAGTAAGATATAAAAGGTGGAGTACAAGAAATAGGTTTGCAATGTGAAAGAATGTCATACAGAGAGACTCACTTTGGCTTAAAGTGATGATATTAGAGTTAGATCTTTCCAGAGCAATCACATTTTCATCATTGCTTATGTAAACTCAGTGTATACGCTAACAGCTCTCCACTTTAACAAGACTGATGGGACAAGAAGCTATTTATTCTCAAATATTGGGAAGATAGTTTGCATGACCAATATATAATCAGGATGCATAGACATACTTTGCCAGCAAAACACAATTCTGAGAGCAAAGATCCTTACAATGAATGTCGTACACCATGATATTGTTAAACATATTTTCAGGCTGCTTAGTTCTCCCTACAAAGGCTGATGCATATTATGAGTAAAGTTGTTTGTGTGATGCAACTGTAGATACAAGCACACTCATAATATGTAATAAATTCTATACCTTTACATACTGCAATATCTTACCACACTATGGTGTGTACTTCTGGCCAGTCTCAGAAGCCTCAGAAACAGAGATAAGAGAACTGAACCTCCAGTAAAGTTTTTGAACCCTATTAGAGTGATGCATGTTGATAAAGGGAAGCTAATTTATGGGCAAGTGGTCCCATCCAGTCTCAGAAGCGAAGGCAGATAAGAATCTTATCAGTCATCTGATCAGCCTCAGACTTCCTTGCACAATCACTCTTCTTTACTCTGTACTTTCCCAGATGGCAAATGTATCACAGAATAGCTCATGTAGCAGCGAGCTATTCCTAAATTGCTAGAGCCATAACTAAACTGCAGAACTTGAGTCCCAAACTATTCGCTCTAGAATATTTCTTGAATATGGTATTGCTGCGCTCCAATGATCAGAGAGGAAAATAGGAAGAAATCTGGTTAAAAACCCATGGCTCGTGTTTGTTAAGTCTTTTCTTTCTATTAATTTATTACATTTTCAGTTATATCCTAGTAAAATAATAACATATACTATGTATAACTTATTGTCTATATAATACATAAAGATATAACTATATAAATGCATAAAATTATAAATAAATAAGTATGTCTACATATCAGATTAAAAATTGTGTGGTCTATGAAACCCAAGCCCCAAATGGTCTATATTCCACTCAATGAGAAACTAATTTGCCTAGGTATTGTGTTGTTTGTCTTGCTAATAATCTGATTGGTACCCAGTGTTAGTGTATCTAACTTTTCTTGGAAAATGATTTCTAAAAATCAATTTTACTTGCAGTTCTTTGGCTTTCTAGACATGCGAGCCTTACATAGAAGTCATTAGCATCCTTGACAAATATTTTTCTATTGCCTGTTGTCCTCTGCTCAGTAAATCGAGACCCCGCTTTTAAGTTACTTTGTGCTTACAGTAACATGAGACAATCAGCATCCATCTAGCAGCAGGACTTCAAAGAGAAATCACTATTTCCCCTGCCAGCCCTTCCCCATGCACAGCAGCTCATGGAAGCAGCTGGGTTGCTTTGAACTCAACTTTAACTTTACTTCAGAGCCAACTTAGGACTCTGATATAGGATGTAAATTGGTGTAGCAAGGTGGTGTAACTCACCGGTGAGTGGATGTTACAGGGCCCCCTCTGTGCAGACCTATAGCATGTGTGAGTTGCTATAATCTCTGACCACAGCTACCTACTTCTTTAGTTCATGCTGGAGCAACTTATGCTTTTATTTCTGCCCATCCCCATCTGAACCTCAATAAATAACTATTTCAGCAAACTGCTGGGCCACCTGGGTCTCAGATTTAGGGGAGCCTCACTGATCAAATGAAAGTTCTTTGAGCAGAGGAAATGCACAGGTATGAATAGCAGTGGCAAATAATTTCCTTCCTTGTGTTTTTTCCCATGGGTACCAGTCTCCTGACCATCCATGCTCTATGTCTGTGGATTCATGCTCCTCTTGAGCTATATTTAGGATTAAACCAGCTCATTCCTTCTGAGAGGAGACTGGCTGTGATTATATAGATTTTTGCCCTGGGGCCTGTAATGCAGTCTTCACCTTACTTCAAGCACTTTGAACTGAGGAAACAGATGGGTGCCAAATGGCAAACAGAAGTGGTCTGGGTCAAGTGATGTGGTGAAGATGCAGCTTGTCCAGTCTCAATGGGGACATCCATAGGCAAAGCCAGTGCAGACCTCCCATGGTCAGGAGACCAGAGGTCCTTCCTCATAGGGAGGATCTTTAACAGCAGATATATTCAGACTATACTGATAATTCGTCTGGAATCCATATCATTATGAGGCACAGCTCCTCAATTTCTCCTGTGAATGCCCCAGGGCCAACCTTTCCTTGTCAGCTGTGCCTGGTCCTTTCAAGGCAAGAAGACTTTGAAAGCATCCATATGGGATACAGTGGGGGGGTTGGGAGTGAGGATGGACATGACTGGACTGATAAATATCAGTTGATAGGAGATCATGAGCAGAGCAGGAAAAAACACATGCTTTATTTGCTTCTGAGGCCTATAATTAAATTCTCTATAAGGGGCACGAGGACAATTTTCTGGCACATCCTTGTACCGAATTTTAAACTGAGTATGCTGGCCTAGAGCTCACAGTCTTATTAACTCCTCCTTTTTCACCTTGCTATCTGAGTGCATATCTTCTTTACTATGTTGGAAGGTAGATAGCCATGATTTAGGCTATAATTGCCACCAAAAATATGTTAATCTGACTAGTTAGAATATGGTTTTAACAGATTTGTTCACAGGCATAATATGATACCAGAGGAAAAGTCCTTTTCTAGAAGAAAATTATAAACATATTTTATACGCTGTGCCATACATAACTCCTGCTATCAGTTCCCACCAGCCCAGTAAGTGGAAATCACCACATGGATCTTTAACAAAAAAGATAGCATTGCTGTCTGACTGAAGCCCCTTGGGATTTGTTTGTGTAGGAGCTCCAGGTGCTAACTAACACCTTCTCAAGGCCCCACTAAGACAATATAGAACTGTTGTGTAATTTAACTGAAAAAGAGAGAGACCTTTTATTAAACAAAAAAAGAAAAATGTTTTGAACTGGAAAAACGTTAGAAAAAGAAGTTAAGTCCTTTTCTGAACGTCAGCTAAAATGAACACTGGTTCCCTTAGAGAATTCAGCAGGAGAGAACCAACTTGCAGGAGGCATCAAGCAACTTCCCCAGGGCTTGGTTGTGCCAGGATTGACCAAGGCATCCAGCAGCAGCAAAGGAGGTGCTTGGGGGGCATTACCCACTTTGCAAAGCCCTCCAACAACATCAACTCAGAGTCTGGAGCCAGACAAATGACTAACAAGGAACAAACCATCATCTTTCAGCAAATTAATGTCAAACATGAAGACCCATATGTTGCTGAGAATCCAGAAATGGAGGTCAGATCTTCAGGAAAAGCTGAATTTGCTTGGTGGCTTGAATGCAGGTTCAGGGGAGCAGGGCATAAACAGAAGTGTGAGTAAATAGCAAAAATAAAGAAAAGAGGTGAAAAGGCCAGAGCTGAGAGGATCTAGAAAGTTAAATGGAGGTCTTTGATGCACAAGGGATATTTGATTTGCTAATTGATCAATTTACCTTTACATATACAAGGAAAACATTACTATTCCTCCCATTATGGACACAGTCATGCCTGGGCAAAGATGCCATGGGCAAAATGAAAAAACTTTTCTTAAGCCCTTTAGTTTGTTCAAATATATCTATCTGGTCCTCCCTAAATATGCAACCTCTGTAACATCTCCCATCTAATATTACTTGTAATGATGACCATAATTTCTACATTTGAAGTTCATTCCTAGTTTTTGAGACCCTTTAGTGTGCCAGGCAGCAGATTGCCATGGGGGGTCACAGAGCAGGGAAGATGTCGTGGTGCTGGAGAGCAGCCCAACGGCATTCACCTACCAGGGCCCCAGAGGTCCTGCTCCACCCTGTGACCCAAAGGGCCAGATTCAGTGCTTTCACACCAGGCAGCACAGCATGATCTAACACAGGGAAGCAGGAAACACTGGAGAGATTTGGTTAAAAACCATACAACTTCTGTGGGTTGACAGGACCTTAGTCATTTAGAGGAAAAGTAATTAAATAAATTGCAGTCATAAAGAAGGAAATCTGTCATCTAGTTTTGGTTATTGCTTAACCCAGTTGGAGGAGTGAAATGGCTGCATTGGTGCAGCTACATCATTTTACATGGACTGAGGATCTGGCCATTCAGTATAATTTAGCATTTTTCCAACTCCTTATTCAGCAGAATGTAGTCTGGGGTGACCTTTTGCATGAACCTCCAAAGGCCACAGAAACTGAATACTTCCCAAGCTGACCATCTGACTTATCCTTGTGAAAAGTTACTCTGTATTAGAAGGTCAAAAGAAAAAGAAAAGAAAAGGCTCCTCAGCAGGGAGCTGCCCTTTGGGATGTTAGGTAATTTAAATTAACTGGCATCATGCTGAGTAGCTTACATTTCTATATCTGTATGTGAGTGGGAACAGCTAAGGTCAAAGGGTCAGCCTCTTCTTCAGTGGGAAGACGTCCCTTTACTGCTCCTTCCTCGGTAGTATAACACTGAATATCAGCAGTTTCTTTAGGGATCTACTTCTGCATTCTGCACGTCATGGCAGAACAAATGAAAATGTTAGTGTGAAAACAAAAGTCAAAATAGATTTCTCTTTCTCCTGACTGTTACTTTCCAGGATTCCTTGTCAGAGTTGCTCAGCATCCTCACATTTCCACTAAGGATATAATGCCTAGTCCCTAGGGGTAGAAGATTTTGTAGGAAAGCTAATATTAACTTGTGTGACTACCTGAATGGGGAAATATATAGTAAATATGTAGAACAGAAGCTATTTGGAACTTGTTTAAACATATGACCTCTAGCTATTAAATTAGAAAAAAAATTGCAAAAAGTGAAATAAGCTTTCTGCTAATGGCAAGTGAGAGTTTAAATGGTCTTCTAGCCTACCCTCCCAAGTCTAGGAGTCAGAGTCTCTGGCACTATGTCAGGCTTTCTCTGTGATGTTGAGTTTCTGCAGTCTCTGCCCATTATGAGTAAAATGGAAGAAACAATAATTCAAAGTGATTTTGCAAAAATCTACTCATTTATGTTTGAAAAGTACTTTGACACTCCCGTATAAAATCAGTATATTTCTTCAGGAGTATAAGCCCTTCCAAAGGTTTTGTTCTCACTCACATGCAGACGTTGTTTTCTTTTGATTTGATTCAGTGTGATTCAACTTGATCCAGTTCTGTTCCCATCAGCATTGTTTGCTGCCTAGAACAGGTTTTTTGCATGTGCTTTTTCTTACCTCTCTTCTTTCCTGTGAGAGAGGGGAGACTTTGCACAAGGTTTGAGTTATGCGTTTCGCTAAGAACAATGAAGATACAGAAAAACATCTTTCACCTGGAAGGAAGGACAGGTTGATATTTCAAGCCAGTATCAGTGAAGTTTGTGATGCTTCATTCCCCATCCATTCATTCATTCATTGAGATTACTGCTCAGAAACACAAAAATAAGTAAAACATTCTGAGCAGAACACAGCTGCTTTGAATTAGCCAAAAAATAACTCACTGGCCTCTTCACAGGGATTTTGTAAATTTAAAAATTTCCTTTAAAGGTTTCTCAAATTATTCTTGTTTCAATACACTGCCCAATATCACACAATGCAATATTGCAACTCAACATACTTTTCAGGCTTTTGAAGTTATTTAGTTCTATCTGGTGTTTCATACCATGTCAGAGGTGTGCATTATCTCACTGTAACACAGTCCTGCCATGTCTCATTGCATAATTAAGCTCTTGCATACCAACTAAATCAGTTAATAGAAATATTACTGATAAGTTTATTAATAGAACAGGTCAAACTGATTCAGAGTGTTAACATATCTCTAAACAGAAGATTGCATTAGAGACTGAAGTCAGGACTGTTTGTTTGTGTAATTGCCCCATCACTGAACTATTGACTAGTATTGTTTTATGACTCAAGAATTCTTCCTATTATTCTTGCCAAACCAAAGACGAGGAAATGTACCATAGGCTTCAAAATGTTATATAAATTAGGATTCCAGCCAGCAACCAGCTGCAAATGGAACTGGGGGATAGGGAAGTGAGGTTTGAGGCACGCCAGTAATGGAATTTATGCCACAACTTTAAATATCTAAAGCCACTTCTGCCAGTCATCTATGTTACCCCTATAATTGATAAATTGAAGGGTGATTCATCTTAGCTGTTTCTGACACTTATTAGGGAGAAGAGGTGAATCATCCTCCAGGGTTGCCTGTTTCTTTCGATGTATAGATGAGTCTTGAGTGGCTAGTTTAGATTTAGACAAACATGTAGATATCTCCACCCTGTAAATAAATTCCACACTGTATAGCAGGAAATTATCCACTAAACGTGCTTCTTCCCCATAGTCAAAAGTCTACATAGAGTAGGGAGAGGCAGACCTAGGTTGACTTTCATGAGTAGGCTGAGCTACTGTTTAGCTGGAGACTGGACAATTAGGTATGCATTTGCTTTATTAGCCTGACCTGAAATCCATGCCATGATTTCTTCACTGCCATTGTAATCCACTCCTGCTGGACTAGCAAGATGCACCCCCATGCTTCAGTCATGTCTTCCCCTTACAGAATAGATGGAACCTAAATTTGTGACCCACCAGGTCTACATGAGTCAGGGAGCATGGAAAGCTATTTTGTCTTCCAGTGATCATTCCTGAATTTGGTTTTGTCAGATTATAACTCCTTTCCAAACCAAAATGTATCTACTGAATTGGAAAACAGCCTACAAATCGTGCATAAAGATATCATTCCCACCAGGCTCCCCAACCAAGGGGAGACAGACCTGCGGTTTTCCCAAGTCTTGTGACAATCAGCCCTTGAGAGGAAAGAAATTTAAACCTCCATTGAATATGTGGCTTCTTGGCTAAAGAAGGTGACTGACTTCATTTTTCTGTGATGTTAGACCAGTTTACTTGAGGCCTAAGATGAAGCCTGAGACCAAGAGTAACTCAGTTCAAATAATGTCACCACAGACTAAACAGCTACCAGCAATTGCCAGATGATTATACTGAAGTTCCTATCTTGATTTGCAGATGAAAAGAGCTAAGATAAGCGTCTGAAATGTTTATGTAAACCATCCCAGGGATCTAAGAGAAGATCTGATAGCTGGACTTGTACTCAGACATTGTGCTTAACAGCCTATCTGAAGCCATTAGCAGATTACATTTACCTGATCATTGCATCATTATATTAAAATACAATTAATCAAAATTCTAAAACTTCTAACACTTTTTTTTTTTTTTTTTTTCCCTCAGGAGGACAACACTTTTACTTGAAGTTTATCCAAAGACTAGCATGATGGTACTCCTAAATTTCAGCCATCCACTCATCAGTAAGGCACTCTGTCAGAAAGTAGGTCTGTGTATTTTTCTGTAATTGTCATGCATGTGGTAGAAGAAATTAGGTTCAGAGCCATTGCATTCACACTGTGGCCTGAAGGAGTACATAAATCGACCATTGAAGGGGCTTACTGTTCACCTCATCTTGCTGTCTCACACTACCTCTCCCTTGGGATTTCATAGACAGATGGTTACTATGTATTAATTATCTTGCCATAAATGCCCTCTCCCTTTTCTTGCCATTTTTAAAGTGAGTCCAAAAAACACTTTGAAAAGGTTGGGTGAAATCTAAACGAATCTGAACATTGGAAGAAAATATTCCATTTTCCGTATTGCCAACTTTTAAAGGTTATTTAATTTATGCTGTTTTAAATAAAATAAAGTCAATGAAAATTACTTTCTCCAAAGCAAAATTGGTAGGAATGAGCCTTCCATTATACTGTCTGTATGGGATGTTGAAATAATCTGGTCATGTAGGTTATGTTGATTGTGGAAAACTGAACAAGAAAAAGCACACATGACGATGAAACGTAAACGCTTCTCATCACTGATTCCAATTTTAGACAATTTTTATGCATTACTATGGGGCACATGCAACTCTTCAATTTACTGTGAATGAGGCCTGTAATACTAAATCACAAAACTACATACATGCAAAAGGGGCATGCATGTGTTACAAGCCACCTAAACTTTGTATATATTTATACTCAACTAATTAAAATTCCAATCCCAGGACATAGAAAATTCTTTATCCCTTTTCCATAATTTGTGATATTAGCTGTGCTACTCATTACATAGAGTAGAAGTGCTTGTACCTGAAGTATATCACTTGAAATGCAAAGTACTTGTGGAATCAAATGCTATCTAGAACAACAGATAGAGTCACATAGACAAGATTGTATGTCCACTGAATTTGAAGGAATTACACTCTCCAATAGAGAATCAGGTCTTTGAATACATTTTGAACTGATTATTTATTCCAATTTTATCTGCAATAGGGAAGGTCTGATCCTTTCGGAACTTGAAAAAATACCTTATTATAAAAATGGAATCATTGCACATGTTTTTCATCTTTTCACTGCCAATGGAAGAGCAGCTCTTCTGTACACCTGTGCTTACCAGAAGAGTTATTGGTTCTTTATGAGGTACAGCCATGAATAATGTTCTCTGAGAGAGACGGGGAAGATGTGGACAGTATGTCTGTCAATGTACATATGACTACATATATAAAGGGAGAAACATAGACATATTGTAAAGGCTTTGCAATTACACTGACCTGCATGTGGATTTAAGATATGCTTGTTGAGGAAGCAAAGCCAAATATGTGTATAAGATAAAGCTAATTTATAACCCATAAAAGTTGTAGCCCCAGGATCCCCTATAGAGATGTGCTGACCATGAAAACCTTTCCTCTAATTGAACATTCTGATATGTTCTTAGGAAATAGTGGTACGTAGTGGAAATAAGTGCACCTGTAATCTACTAAGTATTCATCTGTGTCTAAAGTCTTTGCTTTACTCTTCCCAGAAGTGTTACAATGTTTCTTTCTTTTCATATTAAAAAATACCAAACCTCAAAAACCCAAACACAGAAGATGAAAAGTGTGAAAAATAAATAATTAAAGATAATGTAATAATTGGGAAATTATGTTTTGAACAAGGTACTTCTTTGGATTTCAGATGTGAAATATATCCCAAATAGTAGCATGGTTTGAAATATTCTTTCCCTCTCCTGTCTGTCGAAATGTCCACCTGTCATGTCAAGTTGGTGCAAATCCAGGAGAATATGCAGATTTTTTTTCAGGCAGCCTGGACTTATATAGAACTGAAGAGGTTTATGGATTTTCCAATGGGCAGTTTACCTTTTGTAAATTTAAAGATCTTTGACCGTCTATTTCTGTCTCCTCCTCTGACCTTTTTTCTCATTCTGATTCTTTCAGAAATGTTTAACCTTTGGAGGCCAGTCCTCCTAGGACAGATCCTGTCCTCTCCCTTTTTTCCTCCCGAGAACGCTCCTACCAAATAAAAGACACTTCTCTTAACATTGATGTGTTTCTTGGAAGTGCAAGGGGAGTGCAGTGGGAGTTTCTCCTGTCTTTCTCACATGTGTGTGACTCGGTGTGTGTGCATGCATGTTTTATTGAACATATGTGGGTTTGAGAGATCAGAGACACTTTTCTCCACTGTGTATTTGTGAGAAAATTACTTCAGCAAAAATTACAGGTAGGGAGGGATGAAGAAGAGGGTAGGAGAAATAGAAGTGCAGCAGGAGTTACTCTGGTGGGTGGGGTGTGGGTGTATGTGTTACAGCACAGATTTACTTGTACCACCTCTCAGCCTTGGGGTGAACCATCAGCCTCAGTAGTAATTGCACATTCATATGAGCTCAGGTGAGTGACAGTTCTGCAGAAGCTATATATTGCCTGTTCAAGGAGATTAGAGCCTTTCGGCATAAAATGTAAGATCTGGCTTTTCTTTTTTTGGAAAAACCTAATGCTAATGGTATCTTGAGAATTAAGCCTTGTATAGGGACTTGTTCTGAATGAGAATGAAATGCACAGTCAATGTTTTACACAGACACTCAGATTTCCTGCTTGGTGTCCTCTGTCAAGAAGGTTTTGGCAAAGCTGTGTCAGTCTGCAGACTGTGTCGGTGTTGGTCACCATGTGTGATGTGTTTCTGCAGTAAAAACAGTAAAAAATGAAAAATAGTTCATTGGCCTGAAGCAGCAGCCAAAATAACAGTACAAGAGAAGACCTGATTTTTTGGAAAATAGTTAGGATATTCTGTAATCCATCCATCTGTGTGTTGTAAATGATTTGATAACTGTGGGGAAACATGTCTGGATTCCAACTGTCACACCTTGCCAGCTCATTGCAAATTGAATTAGGTAAATTATAATTAGCTTAAGCAGATATTGTGGCTGGAGGTAAATGAGTGACTGACCGTATTCAGATAAAATAAAAGAAGCTCCATTCCCCTCTAAATTTCTCTTAGTGATACTTATTTTCCTAATAAAAATGTAATGGAGATGCTGAGCCATCAGGAAAAAGGAAAAGAGGCCTAAATGGAGAAAGTGAGGAGAAAGGAAAATGAAACATAAATTTGGGAACCCTGAAGATACAGAGTTATGATTCAATTCTTGGACACCTCTTGTGCTGTATAACCTGAGGATATAATATATTAGTGCAGGGGTAAAAATAAGTTTAGAAATACAGTGGATAGGTAGAAAAATTTTGCTGCAGATTTCACAAATATAAAACTAAATTTGTATCGGATCTATACTTGTGCAACCCAAAGTAATGAGTATAGTAACACAGTTTTAAGTGTGGCAGTATTGAAATTAAAATAAGAATTATAATCCAGTTGTGTCACTGATTTTCAAACAGGTTCTTCTGTTTAGGAAAAGACTGTTTCATGTTGCCTGCTATTTTCACAGTAAACATAGTACATTAATTTCTACATATTATAGTAACTGGGACATGTATAGCTCAAAGACAGAAATATTTGCAGTTATAAATTCATTAATCTACCTGGGGCAAAACCCCAGAAAGTTGTGAAACATCTTTTTGCTTAACGTCTGCACTGAACTATGTCCTGGAAAGGAGTGTCAGGAATATGGATGGATCAATTTGGAAACTTTATTTTATGGCCCATGTAAGAGTAAGGCTCCACTGACATATGAGAAGGTGTATGGCCTTCTATACCCATAGATCACTCCCAAATCTCAGGAGATGCATCCTGAGAAACAAACTGGAATATTTTTTTTGTTTCTTATCAAGAATGGTCAGTTCTGTAATCTTTATCTACCAGGTTAAATCCTTGGCTCATTTTATGCGAACAATTCAAATGTGTTGCAGAATCTTATTGCAGCATCACCTTTATTCTATAGAAGCATAAGTTGACAAAATAAGTGAATCTCATAAATAAACATAAAAACTTGGAGGTAAAGCTGAGAGCAGTTCTGGGTTTCTTATGTCCCAGTTTAGTGTCTTACTCCACCTAGTTCATATGAGCTACTGAGTGGAGTGAGGTAAGAAACATTTTTATATACAAAACATAGTTTATTCCCAGTCTATACTGGATGAAGCCAAGAACTTGTAAATTACTTTTTCACAAAGAAAGTAGTATTTTGGTCCAGAAAAATAGCATTTTGGAGAACTCCATCCTTGAGCCAGAACCTCAGCCAGTGAAAGCTGGAAATAGTAAGTTTGGGGTTTGTTGAGCTGGCCTCTCCTGATCAAAGAGCACTTCAGTGGAAACCCCCAGCCAGCGCTACTCAGGTAGAACTGCACTCCGTCAGGCACGCCGACTCGGACGCAGCCAGCACATCCCTGGTTTGTAGCTGAGTCCTTCCATTTTCCCATCTGAACTTGAGGAAAGCATGTTTCTATTCCTGCCACTTTGAGTTCCTCTCCTGGTTGTTATTTCACTGCTAAGAGCCATCATTACCATCCATGATGGCATTAATGTATTTAAAAAACAGAATGGATTTATTTCATATAGGTGTAAGATTATTAGGGCTATTATTAAACATTTTTTAAAAATCAAATAATACATGATGTAATATGATAAACTAAATAGCTAGGCAAAGAAATAAATAGCAAAATACACAAACTTCCCAAAGGATTTCACATGTAAAAAATTAAGAGTACGAAAAGATGTGAATGTAGACCTGCAAAGGACACGACATGAGTAATAGTGTCCATAGTTTTGGACATGTACTGTGTTAGTATCTTTCAATTTTCTCCAATCTTGCTTAAGTAAAGCAGGAAGCAGTGTCCTCCTAAACCATTGCTATGATTTTATGAGATTTATTTAGAGGCTGCAGTATTTCTTAGTACAGTTAAGAACTCAGATCACAATTTGTCATCGAAGCAGAATAAAAGATCTGCACCCAATGCCTTGATTTACTCATAGAAAATTTCCATTTACTTCACTTGGTTAAGTAAGGTTAAAAAAACCATGAACTGGACCACCTAATTTACTTTGGGAAAAGTCTGTTTAAATGGTCAACTTAGACAAGACACAATCAGAATTATATTGATCTTTCTTTTTACTTACAGTCTCCCATGAGTGTATTTATGAATCTCAGGAGGGATGCTTTTTGTCCTGTTAGCCTTAATTGCATTTTGTTTATCTCAATGTTTTAAACAAAAAGTTCTTTCCAGCATGGCTGAATTTATGGATCTCAAGCTTCTGTAAGGATGCACCGTTCTTACTCTAAGTTGGCTCTTTATAAATGTGAACTTATTTGGATCAACTACATTTTAACCTACAACTGGGTCATCTGACCTTGCAACTAAGGGGAAAATAACCCAAATGGTCACTCCAAAAAAAGTAAGAAAATGTATTAAAGATAAAGAAGTAGAATCCAAGCTTAAGTAACATTTTCTATCACTTTAATTTCATAATTCAGCCTAAGTATGATCCATAAATTATAGTAATAAAAAGCAGGACAACATCTGTTCCACACTGTGTGAATAGGAGGGAATCTGGACATTTGAGAAGTTGTTATGCAGACATCACATTCTACATGGGAACATATGAACAGTGTTTACAGTGAAAATAACTTCTGATGCCTACTTATATTTCTTTTTAAATGTACACATGACTTAAGGTTTTAGTACACAAGTACTATACCTTTTATTCTTAATTTAATTTTGAAATTAGACTAAAATAAATGTATGAAGTAATGAAAAAAGAACCAAGTGCATGCTTTTATTTTTTAAATACTTTCATGTATCTTATTTAATGACATAGCTTTTGTATATCTCCACTGTACCTCTCCGATTAAAAATCCAGTCTTCCTCTGTGTAATTCAGATAATATATGTGAGAAATATGTCCCAACCCGGCACTGCTTTTTAAAGCTTCCCAACCTTGTATTCATTGCAATGTTAACCACTAAATATTGCTACTAATAAAATCCCATGGTACATTGATTTATAAGTAGGGATTGCTTAATTCAAGATCAAAGCCAAACCTTTTTATTCATATCTTAGGAGATGAAGGATGTAATTGAGTTCATATATGGGCTGTTAAGTAACTTGCATATTTACCTCATACTTAAAACTGCTTCCTGAGCTGGTGTGCTAGCCCTTTTATCCAGGGGTATGAAGTTCAAACAGTAACACTACTGAAAGAGAGCTATAAAGAGGGATAGATTGGGAATCCCTGCATCCTGATTACCCGAGATAAGAAGGTACTTGGGAGTGGAAGCAAAGGCGGTGAGAGCTAAATTAGCTGTCTTTAAGATAAAAAGTTAATTTACTTAAGAGAAGAGCCCAGCTAAGCAACTGTCCCTTTTAAAATGAAATGTTCACAGTTAAGGCAACAGACAACTTTTACGATTAGTGGAGATAATAATTTATGGTTCTGGTGGTTGCCTCTACAGAGAGACAAACCTTATACATACACCTTAAGAGATAAACATCTGCAGAAGAATGCAGTCCCCCTGTAAAGTGGTGAGTACTGAAACAGAAAAAGAAAAAAAAAAAATATATGCAAAAAGCTGCTCTTACCATGAAGCTAAAAAAAAATGCAGGATTTTCTTATGGAGCTCCAGAAATGATTATAGCTGATCAGAGCAGTAGCTCAGAGAAATACCAATTACTTGCTTCCCAGATTGCTTGGCATAAGTGATCAAGTGCATGCGCAGCTGACAGATCTGCAGAGAAACATTTTATACACATACTGCAAAATTCAGACCCTGAATATTGAAACCTATTTGTAAACAATTTGCTCTGATTTAAACAATGCATTTGTCTTTGGAAGCAGCTGGTGTTTTACTGTTATACTGATTTCAATGTTGAGAAAGAAAACAATTTATGACTGATGTTAACAGTAGTTAGCTATGCAGCCTCATGTGTGCTTGAAAAGCCCTTCATATTGTGCTATGTCTTCATACACAGTACAAGAAAGGAAAAGGCAAGGAGACTTGAAAGCAGTGTCAGATAGGATTTTTTTTTGGACATTGTCCTCACTCTGGTCTGATATGCTTTCATCTGGATGGGGCCAGCAGGAAGGCTAAGGGAGAATCCCAGGAACAACACAAGACATTTATTCCATTTCATTAAAATTTCATTTAGAAATTACTTGGTCCTTGAGCAAACCAAGTATTGGAGACTGGTTTCAAACACCATTGCGTCCTGTGTCCTCCCTTGCTTCTCTGCCATCTCCAGCTCCTCCAAAGAGTCTCAAACTCCTTACCCATCCCAGTTTTCTCCAGTCTTTCCAGCAGGACCTGACTGCTGGGAGTATCCCGGAGTGCGGCTGACTCCCCCCTGCCCTGACAGCCTGGCTAGAGCTTACTGGAGTGCCTGGGGAGCTCTCACAGTGGACTGGCCCTTGGCTGGTGTGCTAGCTCTAGTGCTTTGTCCATTGGTCATCAAATTATTTTGTGGGTTTTTTCACCTAATTCAGAGGCAAATGCATTGCTCAATGTTTACAAACCTGTATCTCAGGAAATGTGTTCACAAGCTTACTTTCAAAGTCGTGGAGATACTTGAAGACCTTCATTTATAAACAAAAGTATAAGAAAAACCCATAATTTTCTTTATGTTTGATAAAAAAAAGCACACCTTAATCTAGGTTGAAACTCAGCATTTTCACATTGCCATTTTAGTCTTGTCTGGGATGCTGTTCCTCTTGCAAATGCCCCAGTGTAACTCTATGGGCATTTGCCTCAATAGAGATTTCAGTCTGTGCTTTGTCATGTTTTAGAACATAATTTCTTCGATCATCTAATTAAGCAAACTGGTTCATTATAAGCAATGCTAAGGTGTTAATTCAATTCCTGCTTGTGATTTTTTTTTTCAAGCTTGTTTACCTGTGAAGCCATGTGTAACTAAAGAAAATCCCCACAGCAAGTGGTGGAAGATCGAGGGAGAAGAGGCCTCACTACTGCATTTCTTTAAGCTTTAGTCCAAAATCTCCAAGCCCCCAAGGTTTAATTATCGTGTGCAGTCTAGTGTTGAATAGGAAAAAGGGACTGTAGCACGAAGGAAAGATTTTCACACTGATACTCACAAAAGAACAGGAGCATTAAATGAAAAAAAATGTTCTAAGGTTCTAAATACGTTTCAAGTGAATAAAAGGGAAATGACTGGCAGGGACCAAGGAAATTATGAATAGAATTATAAATATTGAGTATTTATACATCTCCCCAACATGAAATGCATCTTTGGACTTATTGCAGCAGAATAAATAAGCCAGAAGTGTAAAAGTTAGAGTTTTCCAAGCTTTCTTAGGCCTTTTCTTTATCTCATTTCAAGTTAGGTTACTGGCTTAAAAGAACTCAAAAGGTGAAAAAGACCTCACACTATTATTCACTTTAGCACATAGTGACCTGAAGAGGATTAAAGGTTTGTTCAATCTCTATTCATAGTATTCTTAAAGAGTTTTCAAAGGACCTTTTAAACAAAGGTTGCCAAACAAAGCACTTCTTTTGTTGCTACTTAGTTGAGGCCTATTGTCAATTAATAAGCAGGCTTTCACTTCAGTGTAATTGGGGCTTTCAATTCTAATGATGCTGCATACATATAGAAAATGTGAATGTAATATTAATAACAAAATAAAATTGTATGTATATATATGTGTGTATATATACAAACATAAGCACACAAATCTCCATGTAACACTATACAATGCACTGTTACTGCAGGTGCTATGTTCCGCTACAGACTTGGCTGCATTTCAATAGTACCTTTAGTCTGTATCTCCAGAAAATGCTTTGATGTTTTATAAATAATCTGTATAAATAATAATTATAGTTAAAGCTGGAGTACGAACAATATGTTTTTATAATTTTAATTTAATTTAATTTTCTAGACTGAAATTTTATTGAGGAGTGACTTTTTGGAAAAGTTTGAATTAAAGATATTCCACTCCATTTTGCTTGATTGAAAATTAATACTCACTATCTTTTCAACCTTTTCCTGAATAAGCAGGTCTTGAGCTGAAGTACCTCATAGTGAATAGCCTAGGCCATATTAAAAGAGTCTTCTTTAAGGGCGGGAAGGAAGTTTCATTTTGAGATGACCGCATTATGAGATTTTGAAAAATTATATATTGTACACTGCAATCACACCAGACATCTGGAACTCAACAGAAACACACTTATTTGTATGCACTCACACATACGTATACCCATAATATAGAGAATACATATATTTATATATATGCATGTGCACTATTTTATGTGGAAATAAACATATGTAGAGATAGTTGTGGATATATAGAGCAATACATTCACAAGGGTTCTTGTGGGATTTTGACACCATTAAATAGAAATAGAAATTATTTGTTTTCCAAGGAGACATATATGTGATGCAGAAGGATTATATCCTTGTTTGCATAATTAATCTAAGGGAAGTATATAGTGAAATAAACTGACTGCCAATGGAAGCAAAAGTACCATATGCAAGTGTATGAGATTGTCCCAAGCTACAGCCTCAGCCATAAAGAAGAGAGGGCTCCTTACGTACCAGACGTGGTAAAAGATACAGCTGCACTCCTTAAACATTTACAAGAACCAAGTACCTGATCTGCAGGTATGTTGGAGCATTGAAGGCTTAGGGAGAGTAAACTGTAGAGAACTCCATTCAGACATGGCCTCAGTCTGGGTGGAGACTGTGTACATTTTCTTGGCTATGGTCACACCATACGGCACGAGACCGGCCTCCACTAGCAGAGCGAGAGGAAACTTTCTCACTATGTGTTTTTTCCTTTCAGAAAACCTGCCTCTGAAAATTAAGGTTGGAGGAAGGTTTCTTTCCTGTCTCACTCTAGACTCTGTAATAGAAATACAATCTTTCAGTTTTTATCCAACTATTTCTAAACTGCAGAACTGAATTCTTATTTTTGTTTCTGATTGTTATTCCTATTTCATTGTGAGCTAGAAGAATTCATAAATCTTTGAAAAGCAAACTTATTACAGAAATCTTTACTCTTTCTTTCTTTAAAATCTCTAAGAAATTATGTGTATTCCTGGGATCACTGTATATGGGTAGATATAGACATTTTTATGCACGCATATGCCATTACTGATATATGTGTGTGTGTAATTCCTGTATTACATACATAGATATACAAAGTGCTAATGTGGGACTTTTTCAGAAGATGACATAAAACCAGAACATATTTGTCATATACAGCCTCTGTATTAGAAGGGAGATGTCTGTATCTGAGGGGTCCATAGAGATGAAAACTACATAAATGGAGCCCTGTGTTTATATAGTTAGCCTAAAGGATTTCTTAACATTTAAATGAAATGCTAGTACATAAATCTGTTTGACTTCTTTGTATGGTGCAGCTCTCATAAAATGTAGCTCTGGACATAATGCAACTTTGCCCTGCAGATTCTGAACCTATTAGAAGAGCACTGATTTTGTATAATACTCTTGCTGAATATACCGAAGTACTCAAACTGACTATAAACCTGACAAAAATCCATAGTGCATGTTTGGAGGCAGGCTTGCCCAACAGTTCACATGTTTCTTTCATAAAAATTCACCTTTCCATAAAAATGTATTTGCTCTTTTTAAAATTGAAATAAAATATATTTGCTACCTTAAGGATGGACTGACTTTCCTCTAGGTCTGCACAGGTCCTAGTGTTAGGACTACCCCTGACAAATAGCAATAAGTAACATGAGGTCATTTGCATTAAAAGATGACAAGATGCTCTGGATATAGCTCCCACATCAGACCCACAACTGAAATAGATCCTACTCAAGAATTCATGATACAACAGGTAGTAGCAGTGCCCTACAGTTAGTCTTTAGAATGACATGGCTTGAGTTCAAAGCCAGTAGTTGTATCAGTTTTTGGGGCACTGAGAGTATATACTTGTATTTGTGCTGTATTGACTTATCACTTCTGACAGGAGATAAAAAATATCAGTGCTGAAAATTTATTTTCCCCCATGTGATATCTACAGAACTTGCCCAAGAATGCCAGATGAAGCTTCTAAAAGTTACAAATGTAATATAGTGCATGACATTTAAGCTAAAAAAGTAAAAAATGAGGTTAATGACTTCTTCAGTATGAGAAAGAAATGGTGCATGATGAGTTGATGTTTTTTATGGAAGACATATCTGTAAAACAGGCAATTCCTTTGCCTTGGATTTTCTTTAGAGTCCTCCTTGCATGGCTAGGAATGTCACCAGGGAAAGAGTATCACTGCTGCAGACCTCTTCAGATCCTGCTTGCTAACCTTTGGTTTTGAAATTCAGAAAAACATTCAAAATTCTGTGTATTCCTTTTCAATATGATCTAAAGCTAGTTGTTTCAATGGGTCTGTAACCATATAAATCAGCTATATCTAATGACCCGCAGAAGGAGAGGTTTTGTATTCATACAACTTGTGAGAATGTGTGCGCCATTAAGAACTGCAACATAGGTCAGGGAAAGGTCCAGTTAGTCCAATATATTCTATACACAAGAATAAAATAAAAAGTATTAAAAAAAGAGGAACTGTAGACTGATTCTTAGTAAATTAGATTTTGAGAATCAGCATGTCTGGGAATTTTTGAGCTAGAAGCTATATCTAGACCTTCATTTAAGAAGTCCGTGGAAGATCTCTCTTCTGTGTCATTTTCTTGCCTTTTCCCCCTTTGTTTGTACTTTTGAACCCTGCAACATCAGGTCACGGTGAGTTCCATAACTCAGTGCATTTGCTTTTCTTTCATTTGTTTTCAGCCTGCCACCTGGAAGCCCCTTAGTTTCTTGTACCACAGCTCTCCATTCACATTCTTCATAATGTCAGGATTTTATTTAGCTATAATATGTCTCCCAGTCACCTTTTTCCTACATCTAGCCTTTTCCTACACCTAGCCTTTCTCATACAGAAATCGCTGCATACCTTTGATCATCTTTGTTGCTTTTCCAACTGCTCCAATATCCTTTCTGAAAGAGAATGACTGGAGACACACACAGTGTGCGAGACACAGACAAAAGACTGTGTAAGGCAGTATCATGATGTTTTCTGTTTTCTCTTTCTTTAAATGGCCAAGTTTGTATTTGCCTTTTTGGCTACAGCTGAATGCCAAGTCAATGCTTTCAGAGATTTGTACATCCCTGTCCTAGGCTAATTTACAGCAGTCATTGTATTTCTATAAGGAGGGTTATTCTCTTCTCCTACATACATACATGTATTCATCTGCTATTTTGTTATTTAACCAACTGTTGTTCTGTGATTTGTTTTTGTTTGTTAACTGTTTTGTAATTTAGCTGCAACTGTTTACAATCAGCTTTATGTTTGACCTTTCCAAGTGAGTTTATAGCATTTACAGTTCTATTAGCTCCCTATATGCTGTCTTTTCCATACCATTTGCAAATACATTGAATAGCATAGATCACAGCAAAGATAAGATTTCTGAAAGTGTAAAGCAAGTGTCCAGGGATAATTTCTCTCTTCCATGACTTTTTTTTTTCCTCTGTTGTAGCTGAAAGTTGGAAAAGTCAAAGATAGACTTCAGTATGTCCATTGTCCTTTAAGAGTTTAATACTATAGAATCTGAAAAAAACCCAGTGCTTCAAATATCTAAATACATAAAATATGGGAAAATGTGACTATGCAGAGTATCTTCAGTCTGTTTTCTAGGAAAAACAAAAAGCTTTGAGACAACTGTCTCTATTCATGGACACATACTTACATAATCAGTTTGGGTTCTTTTGTGCATTATATATTATAGTTTGTAGAGGTCAGGAGGATTCATCTGCCCAACTATCTAAACTTAGATCTAAGGCAACAGTTTTCCTACTCATGTTTACTCACTTTAAACTCACGTATATATCCAAGTCCTACACACAGGTTCTGTCTGTATTTGGAGGAGACATGCACATCCAAAGGATGTTTCAGCCCATCCTAAAACAGGTGTCCCAGAACAGCAGGATGAGTCACCACCTGGAATAGTGCCCATCTTTATCCACTGACTACAGAGAACACTTAAATAACTAGCTAGTCTAGACACCTAACTTTTAAAAGATAACAGATAAGTGAGATGGATCTTCCCTCACATAATTTAATTCATTTAATCCTTGTTATAGCTACAGACTGAATTTTTGCAAGCACAAGTAGCTGGGTTAGTGGCTATGGTAAAAGACATCTGCAGAATTTCTTATTTCAGATAGAGCCATTTCCTCTGAAAAGGTTTCCAACAAGTCCTGGATCTTAAAGACTCACTTACATGGAAAACTAAGTGCACTTGACAACTTTTCCATGTAAGTGGAAATGATTCCACATTAATTACACTGATAAACTCCACCTGGAAATTCTTATTTTAGAATGAGAAGGGCTCAAGTTTCAACTTTTTCCAGGGAAACATTACCAAAATTTAAAAAACATAAGGAAAAGACCCTTAAGCAAACACATTAACTTTTACAACCTAGTGAAAATGTTTGCTGATACAATTAGAGATTTTGATTCATCATCTTCCTTTAGACAGTCACTGTAACCAAAATAAATAAAAAGTGACATAGAAGTATAGTACTGTAAATAAGCATAAAATATTCAAGGGGATTTTTGTGAACTTGATAGAAATTTCCATCTTTTTCTTTTCCTATGAATCAGAATGCTTCGCATTGAAACCGCAGTTGTGAAATTTTGACTTTTAGATGACTGATTTCATCCTTCTAGAAACCAATTTATAAGTTTATTTTATCTTAGCATGATACTTTTTAGTCCTTAGCAATATAGAGAACATCTTAATTTTACCTCTGACTTAATAAATTTGCCTCTATATTAGAAGAAGTTGGGAAGCATTAACAACTGCTGTTGCAAGCAGTACACATGTCAATTTAATAGCTACTCTGTCATTAGACTCTGGTACTCCAAAATGTTTAGGAATATAAACACCTTCCATTTCATGAGATGTATTTCGATGGCCAGATGCCTGGGAAAAAATTAAGGGGGATGGAGAAAGGAGATGGATATCGCTACTGCCTCAAGCCTTCTGTTTATGAAAACAGCCTTCCAACAGTCTGCAGCATGTCAGCATGGAGTGAAAGTCGGTTTTTCCAATCTGCCCTTGTGATATGTATTGGACGTCAGTGCCAACATACACATGCTTTTCGAACAGGCTTCTATAGGTTATAGAGGATACCTCTGAGTTGCTGCCAGTTGTTTTTCTTTCCTGCAGCTGCCTTTCAGTTAATAGTAACAGTAAAAAAAAGCCACCTCCAAACCAAATATTTCACATATTGAAAAGCCAGAGGTGTAGATACTTGCAAGACTGTAATAATACCTGCTCCTGGCAGTGGAATAACCATTTCAAGAGGAAAGAGGATGATGTCCAATCTGGATGATGTCCAGCAGGGCTGCAGTGGGTAGAAGTGGGGACAGCAACAGCCTTTCCCATCTCACCTTTCCTGTCCTCTCATGTACTGCTCGTGGCTCTTGCAGGAGCCTGGGAAGTGCATGGCAATAGGCTTGAGCCAGACTGGACAAATTGTTTACTAACTGCAGCTGCAAAAAAGATTTTCAGGGTCCTGTCAGAATAGCCAACATTAAGGGCAAGTTACATGTTACATCTAAAACATTGCAGATATTTCTCTGAGACTTCAGGAGAAAAGCTTTTCTTCCAGTTAAATCCCTCGCTGCCTCTGCTTCTCCTGCTACAGCATCTGGCCAAACTGGTACTGGGGGTACTGTAGAAAGAAGCTAGCCTGAGAGTGACTGTTGTGATAAATTAAGTTATGGATGCTGTGTTTGTTTTTTGAAGAAAATCAATCTACATACATTATTATTTCTAATGAAATCAACTCATAAAATATAAGAGGGAGCACTGGAATGATCTAAATGTAGCCAACTGGCCAGCTCCTCTGGAAAATGTCAACTATATATCCTTATATCTGCTCAATTACTCTCAAAGAAAGGATTGATGTCTATTAAAGAACAAACATATTAGCATGCAAGTGATCTGAGCTGCTAGTATACCATCAGGCACTCATGTGAGCAGTCTCCACATGCACTCTTGTGCAGATTCCAGGAGGAAATGGATTCCAGGTTAAATTCTGCCCTTGGAGGTTTGCAGGAATTACCCACTGACAAGTAGGCATTTGTTTAGCTCTTTAATTAGATAGTGTGTCACTTCACTGAATCATTTTCCTTGTCTTCCACATAACCTTCCCCTTGCACAAGCCAAACTCCTGAGTCATCATTTGTTGTGGATGCAGTGGTTCAGGTCCTTAGCCAGTAAACCAGTTATAGTTCCTTATACTAGAGCATTAATCTGCTTCCTGGGGTTTATTTCTTGTCCCTTGCCTACCAAGCATAGTCACTTTCAATGCTGTATATGTCACTATTTTATTATTATTCTCTTTTATTTAGTTTGTCAGCTTTCATTTATATATTCACCATTTTATTAATTGTGTTTTCCATTAATTTATCATTATTCCTTTACTCCATCAGTAAAAATAATCTGTCTTCACTCTTCAACCTGCCCCAAATATCCCATGGCTGAAGAAAACCTATGCTCTTTTGCACTAATTTCTCAGTCACATAGGAAAGATGGTAAGAACCCAGCGGCTTAAACTCCTTTCCACTCTATTTATTGCAAAGAAGTAGCAATCACGGCAAAGAAGCCCTGCAGGACCCATTTTAACATCAGTAATTATTTCAGCAGAGGACGAAGAAGCCCTAATCAAAGATCAGGGATGGAATATTTTAAGGAGAACAGATGAGTATGGATGGAAGAAGTCCCTGGGAGATTTTACACCATAAACATTATATTGGAAGGAACAGGAGAGAGAAACCTGAGGATGGTGCTGAAGCACAGAGAGGGGGTGGGATAGGGAGAAGTAAAGCCCCTTCTCTCCTTTCTCTCTTTTCCCTCTAGTCTGTGTGGTGCATCTTGCACTAGCAAATAGATAAAACATTATCAAAAATCTGAATTGAAGCAGTTGAAGCAGGTACAATGGTATTTAGAGGCCTGGATAAGTCATTTTCCAGGGTTAAAAAGTTTTGGATATGACAACAGGCCGTGAAGGCTTGAGGAAATGATATATAGAAAAGGAGAGTTATATGGTTAAAACCAAAAAGTAATCATAATGTTCTGATTTTAAACCCTTGTAACATTGTTTTACCTAGAAGTCATAACATTTCTCTCTATATTTTATTTAATTCTATGATCTGATAAAAACTGTAAAGTGGTTTTTTTCACCCAAATTCAAATGCTACTACAGTTTAAGAAAACTTAAGAAAATAAAAATTCTGAAAGCTTATTCAAAATACAGATTTCACCCCTAAAAGCGAGAAACTACATAAATCCTGTAGGTACTCCATTATTTTTAATATGTTGAACATGGAAAGCATTCAGATAATGCTGTTTTGAACAGCACTATAACAACAAAAAAGAAAAATAGAAATAAGCACAAGGAGAGAGCCTTTTTATTTCCTCTTGTTACAGGAGTAAATGGACATTCAGCTAAAACTTAAAGGTGACATATCCAAAATTGATGAAAGAATAATTTCTCCTCTTGACTGTTAACTTGCAGTTTTTGTTACCACAAAATACAGTTAAGACTAAGACCTTGGGACATTTTCTATATCAATCTCAAAGCCGATTGAGAAAAAGACACATTAAAGATCTGCCTGGAGAATTTGATTCATTCTGAGCATGAGCAGGAAGAAATTACCAGTATCTCCATTTACGATTGAAGTAAAATCTCATGAAGTGAACCCCCTAAATAGTTGCTCACTCTGGAGATCAGGAGGAATGGATAAGAGAGTAAAAAACAGGAGATTTTTCCTGAAACGCTCTTTTTTAAAAAACAGTAAAAGCAATGGAATTTGTGTGGCTGACTCCAAAGGTAATTTGGAAAGCCTTAATTCGTGGCTATAAAGAATATTATTTTCCTAAGTAGGAAGAACATCAGTTGTTCAACATTAAGAGAAAATAACTTTTTCTGTGATTCTTTACCACTGCTATATTGAAATCCAAGTTTATTGGAAGTGTTTCACTCCAGCTGTTTATAATGAATGGAGATCGAATATCTGGATCTTGCTAAACTGCCATGGGTTCATTTTCAAAGAATCCATCAAACCACTAGGTAAGTAGCAAAAATGCTGTGAGCTGCTATCTGAGTCAGAGAAATACATTGAAGGACAGAGTTTGTGAATGGTAGAAGCCATATAGTAGACTCATAGTGTGATGCAAAGGAAATCATTATTTGCCTTCCCAGTAGCAAACACTTGCACCTTTTTCCAGGGCTCCCAATACACAATTCCTTCAACAGATCCTAAACATACTGAGGCAATGAGTGCAGAAAAAGCAGACACTATTGGTACAAATTCAGCACAGGGAAAAATGTCCCACAGGAACTCTGTAGTGCATAGTCTCTTACTTTCTTTCACTCAAGGTTTAAATTTTGTGTTTACACAGACTGAGGACCAAAGAGGATTTTTATCTCCCCTAATTTTAACCATGTGGAAATTAGACATCTAATTTCATGCTTTGTGGTCAAAGGAGATCAGCATCACTAGACCATAGTTTATCCTATCTGTCTTTGACATATGTCTTTGGATGGGACAAATAACCTTTTGTAAGTACCTGTTTCTGCTCATTAATTATAGAGGGAGCCTCAATGAGGGATTTAGACTAGACATATCACTTTTAAAAGACAAAGCTAGGTGAGATGGATGGAACTCTGGCTTCAGTGATCAAGACCCAGTTCCATGTGCAAACTTTCTATTAATAACAAGATTTCTAGGAGTCCTTCTGCACTAGCCAAGAGGGTGCTTATTATGGGTATTCAGCCACTTTGGATACCAATGGGCAATAATAGAAAAGACAGCTAATAAAAATATTCTTACAGATTACAGATAAATCACACTCCAAGAGATTAGATAAAGTTGAACAAAGAGAAACTTTTTCATGTACTTACTAGAATGCTATTCAGTTTTCAAAAACTGACAAATTATAATTGCACTTTAAGAGTCTTGCTTTATCTCATGTTACACTTTAGGGAACTACAGACCTGCTATATTAGAATTGCTTTGAATAAACTCACGAACATTTTTCCCATTAGAATATTTTGATGTCTTTTCCCCTGGAGAAAAATGTATGTGTAGGCAAAAAGTTCATATTTTCTGATGAGGGGAGTCAAAATAAAATCTTGCTAACATTTCATAACAAAATTTTATAAGGAAGTTGGTTTTGTCTTTTTTTTTCTTTTACCTTGATTCAGACCTTTCTGTACTTCAGCAAATCTATCTGGACTCAAAAGTAGAACGTTCAGAATATTATTGCAGAATGTCTGATGATTTTCATTACAAATACATTATTTGACATTTCTAAACCGAAACTGGTGAATACTTCTTCGGTGAGAAATCTATGCTCTTTGACTTCTCGTCCCCACTCAGAATTCAGAAAGCAATTGCAAAGTGTCAGATGACTTCCTGCAAGGGGGAAGATCCATTTTTAGAACAGACAGGCTTAGTATGTTACAAGAGGGTTTAGAGTCCCTCATTATAATGAAGGCCTCATTATATTGCTTGCTACAATAGGAGAAGACAGTCCCTCTCCAGACAGATTATGTGCAAGGGGATCGCTGGCTCCCCCATTATTTAGACATAGGTACAGGGGGATACCTGGCTGCTCAAGGTCACATAGGAAATATGTGGCATCCCTGGAGCAACACTCCACTGCTTCAACCACAAGTCCATTTTAGGGTTATATGGAGTGTAAATGACTATTATTATGTTTTAAGTTGTTTGTTGTGTTTGATTGCACAACTGTAAGTGGTTACTTGTTTTCTATGAAGGGCCAGTTACTTGGACAAATATGAACAGAAACTTCTGAACTCATGGTTAAAGGCAAGATGTTGAATGAGGTAATTTCTACCACCTGATAACAATCTTTAGAGATACATGCTTTCAGAAACCTCAGGTTAATTTCTGGTGGTTCCCTGCTTTAGGAAGAGTTTCTTGCTGATAAATTAGACACTGACTCAGGGCACCAGAAGGTTGTTTACCACTTCTTGTAGAGACATATATACCTACATATATGTATTTGCAAATTATATATATAGTTAGGGTTATGCTTAGATATTTAGAGTTATATATACATACACATATACATATATTTAGCAAACATATTTTTCAAGTTCTATAATAGTCTAAGAAAGATGTCTGGCTAGGTTTTTCCCATAAAAAAAGCGGTGCTTGGCAGTGCTGGGTGTGGGAAACCACATCTTAACTTGAAATCCAAAATGCTGACCTGACACCATTAGCTCGTGCTTGGTTGCTGGCTGCTTTCACATGCAGATTTTAACTCTATCCCTCCTGACATCATTCTGGAATATAACCTGACTTGCTTACTCAAAGCCAGGTTTCACCTTCCTGACTCATATCGGCTTCAGCTGGGCAGAGCCCTTAACTTTAAACATATGCTGGAAACTCAGGCTCATGTTTAAACTTCACCACGTGCTTATGCAGGTCTTCAAATAAGCCACGAGAAATGTCTTAATCTGTTTTTTTTCTTTTTCTTTCTTTCTGTCTTTTAAGAGACAGGATTGGGCAACTCACCAACACTGAGGTAAGCTTTACCTGGGAGTAATATATTCCACTCAGGTGCAATTTCTAATAATGCAATGTATTTACATAACAAAGGTGTAAATTTGTCATGAATAAATACACTGGAAGTAGATTTATTGCAGTCACTAATATTGCAGTAGGAGCAGGAATTTTCTATGGGAATTTGAAGGTCCCTTGGGATCCTGGATATGCCTCAGAAGCCCAAATTTTTACTTCGCTGTAGTCTGCAGCCAGATGAACCAGTGAAAGATATCCAAGGTGTATTTATCCTGCTTCAGTTGTACTTCTGACTGCACTGTGAAGATGCTGCTGCAGAGAGCTTTCTGAACCAATTGCTGAGGTTTTCAACATTTTCCTTCATCCTTGTGTCATAATCAAAATGATATTATGTCTCTCTTCACCTTCAGGAAGGTTAACACTCCTGCAAGAAGCTTAGATAATGCATTAAAAAATATTTTTTGATTCTAAAACTATTCCCTATTATATATTTTATTTTCAAATCACTGTCCAAATTAATCCACAAAATCTTCCTCTCAAGTGTAAATATGCTATTAGCAAACCCCCGTGATTTTAACATGTTGAACTGTTGCATAAATGCATTAGCAAAAAAAATTAAACTGCAGCTTCACTCTTTCTTCCCTTTCCTCTACCTCTCAAATTTTTATTGGGTAAAACATGCAGACTTACAAAGTCCCATTAAAGAGGACCCATCCAGATAACCCTGTAATTTTATGCAAAAGAAAAAGAAAAAAAAAAAAAAGGCGGGTGAGGTGGAAGGTTTTATTTTAAAAACAAAAGTAAAAGTTGTTTTTTCATTTAAAATGTTTAGATTTTAATTGTTATTTTTGTTTCAATTTGAAAAAGAAAACTCAAAGACCAATAGTACTTATAGGACTATGGCTCTCTTCTAAAAAGCTAGTGTGCTAAAAAGGGTGAGGGAGGCGTTCAAGTCACAAATGATGAACTGGTGAACAAGGAGACAGAGTGATGCAGACAGGGTCACACCAAATTTCTGTGGCAGGGCTCAACGTTCATCACAGCTCCCAGAATAAGTCCAGGTTTAACCAGAAGGTCATACACCTTCCCTTGTGACAATCACTCCCTTAATGCTATGTAATGCATCTCTTCCATTTAAAATATTTGAATTTGATATTCTCTGTGGACCTGAGCTTGCAGCTGCTCTGTTCATGGAAATATATTTGAATTCAAGATGAAAATGAACAATCCACTTCATGTTAATAATGAACTCTGTTTCTCTTAGAGTTTATTTTAATATTGAATTCAAACTATTGTCTGTAGTCTTTCACATTCACACGCATACTCATTGCAGTTCTCAGCTGCCCCATGCAGGTTTGCAGGGATCAAAAGAGAACTCCTGGGCTCTGGTGAGGGACTTTGCAAAAAAGAGAGAAAGAGGAAAACCATTAGGATTGTGGGGTAAACACAGGGCCTAGAGAATTTTGCTTAAATGGTCAGCAACAAAACTACAATATTTTGTTTTCAGTCCTGAAGGGACTGTGGAATATCCACTTCTCAGGAAACTCTTCCTGAGCTGTCTGTAAGCTCAGGCAGATCATTCCACCCTGGCAAAAGCAGATTATGTATTTTCAAAATAGCTAAATCTGGAATCTATGGTAAATGCCATGACTGTACATTACATCAGCTGTGGATATGAGTAACGTTAACAATATTCATATTTTATGTTATCTAAAACCTCTTTGTTTTTGGACTAAAGAACAAATGGACATTGGTCAAATGACATTATATATACAGAATCACAGAAATCTAACCTATGTACTATTGCATGGTTTGTATAGAGTTTAAAGATCTACCAGTATCATTGGCTGCAATGTCTAATGGAAGATTTTAAAAATATGCATTTCATATAAAGCTTTAGCACCTCAAAATGTATTGTATTTTGGCACCACTAGACAACAACACTCTGGCTGTTGACTTCCCTGGGTCCAGAACTTCAATGTCATGAAAATAAGGGGCCTGCTCGCCACAGGAGTGCAACTTGCAGACTCGTCTGTGCCATTCCAGCATCCCTTGGCCTGAGTTAGGCTGTCTTGGGCTAACTCTGATTAATATCCTTTTATGACAGTGAGAGGAGCACAGTTGCACAGAGCTGTGATGACTCTTTTTTCAATGTTCCTTTTCATGTTTATAGAAATCAAGGCAACATTAGGTGTGCCCCAGCCACTCAGCAACAATCACATGTCATTCTGGTTTTGATTTTACAGCACACCAAACTAATTTCTTCTGACAAAACTCATGCGGGATCTTTTCTTGGAATATCCGCTAATTCACCACAGATGGAAGTTGCTATGCTAGCTGCGAAGGAAGGCTACTCATTACTTGCTAAATATATTTTCTCCTATGTGATCTTCTTTGCACAAGGCAGATGTGTTACGTGTAAGTTGTATGCATGCATGTTGGCTTACAAATACAGCAGTGCATACAGGAGGCATGGAAAAAACATGTATACACCTGTCTTTTTTAATGATGTTTTATCTTCATTTGTGTCTATAAAATTGGGCACTTGAGAAAAGTACTTGAGGCAAGAATGACTGAAGGATCTGGCAGACCCCAAAAATTATTTATGTATGTGAAGATAATTTACAGTTAAACTGTTCAGACTCTAGATTTTCTGAAATATGCATGAGAATTTTTTTTAAAGCATAACAAAGATAAAGCACAGGGTTAATTAGAACCAAATGTTGCTTAGATTGGCACCCTAATGTTCTCTGATCAGTGTGACGATTAACCTCAGATATTTTGAACAACAGTTACTCAAAAGATATTACATTACCTTCCATGTCTAAAGGGGCTTAGTAGCAATAAATATTCTCTTCAAGATACTATTTTTTCAGTGCAGATAAGAAGGCTTGACTGGACAACAACTGCAGGAGTGTATCTAATTCCTTGTGCACAGAAGTAAAAATTAACACTTTAGCTTTTACAGGGAGACATACACATTTAATTTAGGATATTACTCCATTCTCTCATAAACAATTAACAGATTACGATGCACAGGAATTCAGTTTTACAAATATTCACATTTCCTAAGGATTAGCCTATTGTCAAATACCAAAATGGGGCAAAACCTGTCCTCTGTGAAACAAATCCTCTAAATATTAAGTAGAGTTATGATGACAGTTGCCCTGACACCTATGAAAAGAGAAGGACACCTATAAGGTTTTTAACTTGATAGAAGCTGTCTATTAGCCACTGACACCTCCTAGATGAGTTCAGGTGGGCTCTTCATCCTGCACATCAGAGAGAGTGTCCAATCAACACCCACCGCAGGTTAACACAGCAGTGATGGGATCCTCTGTTGTCAAAATGCATTTATTTTAATTGAATTTATTTGTTTGTAAAATTAATTTGTTTTCAGGGCTACAGCGAGACATAACCACTATAAAAATAGCTCCAGACTAGGCTCTTGGCCGCCTGTAGCTTTACTAGTAAACTAAGAAGCAGGGATTTAGCAAGTGGAAGGCCTGGGCAGAGAGGTGTGGCTTGCAGCTCTTTTAAAAGTAGCCAAGTACATACTTAATTGCATTTCTGCAGGGAATACATTCCAGAAATGTGGGCTTGCTACCAAGAAAAGTCTGTCAGCAACAGAAGTTACTTGTGGTTAAGGCATTGGACTGTGACTCAGGATATCTGGGTGCTAGTCACAGCTCAGCCACAGGCTTCCTCTTGACTCAGAGCCAATTATTTAATCTTATTTTCCCACAGGTAAATCAAGCAATAACTCTCGCCTTTCTTGAAGGGAGGTTGTGAGGAGAAAAATTCATTAGTGCATGCAAGACATTCGGTGTCTACTTCTCAGATAAGCATTTTGGGAGAGGGATCATACGACATCTAGCAAAAGGAAGAACTCTATTGGGGTCTCAAAGAATTTCCATAATATTATATTAAATGCAAATTATGGTAAGTGGACCAGAAAATCCAACAAATAAACAATGCTTCAATTAATCTCATGCTAGTTGGAAGATCAGACTTCTCTAAATCATGTTGCTAATGTTTTGCCATCTGGTGGATTACTGTGTTTTGGGGTTTTGGTTGTTTGTTTAAAGAGGGCAAACAAGTTGTTAGGTGTATTGGTGCTGATCTTCAACTTAAAAAAAAACTTTCAAAGAATACTTTCTAATGTGAAAATTACCTTCAGAGGTGTATAATATCTTTTTTGCATAATTTTCATAGGTGAAAGCAAAGCAAAATTCTAGGTATGCACCAGGAAATCATTGGTAGAAATCATGGTACCCAAGATGGTATATCACAGGCATATCTCTTTGTAAAGTGGTGGTGAAGAAAAAAAAATAGCTTATTAGAGTGAATTTTCAACACCTTATTTTTTGTCTTGGACTCCAAAAATTGACTAGTTGCCTCTCCTAGACTGATGTTCTGGGCTATACCTATCCAACACCCCGGTCTGCATACATATAGAGTCCGTTCTGGGTAAAATGGGACAGAGCCATGGCTTGTGGAAGATTAAGTGAGCTCCCCATCAGCTGCAACCTAGCTTGTAGTGCACACTTCTTACCCAGATCGATGTGCATCACTTATGTAAGACAAATTCACTCTGATATGAGTAGCCAGTGCCAAAGAGGATAAATCACAACAGCACAAACTCTATTGTACACCAATTCTGAAGGTGTCCATCAGAGATTTGCTCAGGTTGTAACTCCATCAATGCAGACAGGTTGATGGAAACTTCCTTAGTCCAGAAAGACTGTAACATCCTGGCTGATGGCAGAGGAGGGGAGTTTGTGACTATCAATACTTATCTTTTACCTAATGCGTCATTTTGATAGCTGTATCATCAGATGCTGCCTTATTGCTGTGTCCTCCCCAGTCTTCTGGCAGAAAAGGCAGGGAAAAGGGAAGGGTTAGCAGTGACCCTGCAAGGAGAGCATTGATTTAGGGCACAGAGCTAAAGTGCCAGCTCCTGGGCAGGCAGCACGTACCTAGGGAACAATAAAGGACAATGAAATTCAGGCACCCAGATGGAGACAGGGATTCAAACTATAAAGCTTAGGCAGGGTAACAACTTTAAGGCCAAAGTCTTAAAAACCAACCAAAAAGAAAAGCTACATTTGTTCCTTCTGCCTTTCTGTTTTCTCAGTTTCAAAAACTGAGTGTGGATCTCAACCCGTAAAGGCCTTAATCTGTTTCGCTCACATCAATAAATCCAGAGAGCTAAATGCTACAGAGCTGAACTGCTCTAGGAAGAAAATGATCTGGGCTCTGTGTATTCAGAGCAGGGTGTGAAATTATTGGTGTACATTTCATTCTCAGCAACAGGAATAAAGCTTTCTTAAAACTATGTTGCACTCTAATGACTTTAAGAGGCCTGGCTCTGTTTCAGTTTTAATGCTCTTCATTCAAAGACTATAGTTTTTTACAACATGCCCCTTAAACCGAATCTGCTGTTCTTGTGAACTAGCAGCGAACATCTGTCCCATGCCACACACCTTCCTGTACTGGTTTCCTTGTTCTTTCCTTTTGCACAACAAGAAAGGCCCAAGTTCTGACACACACTCCACTCCCCCCACCCCCCCTGCCATGTCCCAACTCCTCAAAAGAAAAATAAAAGCACTATTTTGATTTTATTGCAACTACTTGAATAGGAATATGCTATCCTATCAAAGTTTACCAGGATCTTAGCCTCGGAGAAACAGAGACAAGAAAACTTTGATGAAATTGCCTGATCTAATATCTTTTGTATTCCTAATGGAATATATAAAGAAACAGAAGACACCAAATAATGTTGTTTTTATTACCCTTACTTTTGCTGGTTAGTTATCTGTATGGCCACAGTGCCTGGGACACGCAGCAAGATTACACCAAAATGCCTTTACTTTTTTAATTAAAGCTTGGAATAGAAAACCCTGACTCAAAGGACAAGTTCGTGCCTTCCCAGACATCTATGGAGTGATTTTCCTGTGTCCAATAAAGAATGTGGGGAAGGACTTCAAGGTGTCTGACTGAGAGTTTCACAAGTGAGCAAGGAATATTGGCGGGTCCAGGAGAGAGTACTAGAGAAGTTGGCACAAAAACAGTGATGAAAGATAAGGAGGTGATAGGTAGCACAAAGCCTTGAAAATTGAGATAGTTGCTACAGCGTGGTAGAAAATCAGGAGGCGGAGGAGAAAGAAAGGACAGGGAAGACACAGTTAATATATGACTAATAAAACTAATAGCCTGAAAAAATACAGTTCAACCTGAATATAATCAGAGCAGGACACGAAGAGGAGAGAAACTCTTTCCCTTAAAGTATCTTTATTTTGAATGGGAGCATTAAACTACCTAGTGTGGCATGTTAATTAATTTTTACATTGTTATTTCATTCTACATCACTGTGCTATTATTCAGGCCTGCATATAAAATCTGTAAAGGAGTATGACTGATTGTTGGTTTGAACTTTCAAAGACCTTGTTTGTTTGGTTTTGATTGTTTCTTGCCAGATGGTTAAGCATATGTTTAGCAGTTTTACAGGGGGAGAAAAAAACAACAAAAAATCCCAACACATGTAGTATACAGTTAAGAGTTTAAAAGGTACTGGCAATCATTTTGCTAATATTTTACATTATTAGCTTCTAATGCAAAAATAATGTTAAAAATAGTCATAGTGACAAGATACAGTTTAGGGCTGAAAAGACCTATGTTTAGTTCCCTGTACCTCTAGAGATACAGGATCCACAGACTTGGAAAGGCATTATCTTGCTTAACTTCAGCAATCTAAAATTTAGCTGAGTAGTCTGAAGTAGTTGCATGAGATACCTTTCTTTCTCCAGTGATGACAGAGTTATCTCTGAGGAGATTATTTGCCTGCCCTCTTTGAAACACCTACTTTCAAATGGGAAAATCACCTTGGGGAGGTATACGCTTCTCCTCTTTGGTTACTGACAGAAACTAAGCCCTTAAATTGGACTGGACACCCACCTTTTAGATGACTAAATTTACATGTAATCTAAACAATCCCACCTCATTTTATAACACTGTCCAGGATGATTGCCAGATACTGCACAATTAAAGCAGAGGAGAACAGAAGCATTCCCTTGTCAGAAGTGAGACACTGGAGTGGTTCCTGTTGCTTGTGTTCCCCTTCTTGATGTGTTTTTCTTCTGCTTTTTCAACATTTTACATTCATTTCCAGCTAGAAACTGTGGCCTAGATTAATCCCACCTCATTATAGACACTTAAGTGAGATATCTAAATTAGGAGCCTGCTTGCTCTTGCTTCCTGTGCAGATGATCAAAAGAAAGAGGCAGATGTTCACATGCAGAAGACAGCTGGGAGGTGCCAGACTTGCTTTACAGGCTACTAGGAGGATCCCAAAGTGAGTAGGTTCCTAGCTCAGGTGCTGCAGACAACTGTTTGAGGTTAAACAGGAAAACATGAGTTTAAGTGATAGCTGCTCATAACAACTTGAATTCATCGCCCTTTAAAGGTCTACTCTAATGCAGGGAAGCAGTGAAAGAAGGCTTTTAATCCTTGAAAGAATTAGACCTTTTCCTCTAATCTCTGTCTATAAATAGTGGATTAATTTTTTCCCAGAGGAAGAAATGGTAGTTCATGCTTGACTACAATAACTCAAGGTAATCATCCTGATTTTGCCCTACAATGTCTAATAGGGATGTTTGGAAGTGTAAACTGATGAAAGGAAAAAAAAATCAATAACAGCAAAGAACACAACTTGCCATTCCTCCACTACAAAATGCAGACGTTTGTATTCAAAATGTACAAGGCACGACAGCTAGATTGCTATTGGCTATTTCTTTCCTAGGAGAGTTCAGAAAGGGGTGAGGATGCTGGAGGATGAGGAGATTTGTTTGATAGATGTGTGTGTGAGCTTGATCTTCCACTGGAATCGTCAGGAATTAAAGTGCACTTTGAGGCAGGCTGTTGCAAAGGAAATAGGTGCCTGGTGTTTGCTAACCCAAATGAAACCTTTCCCTTTTGGTGTAGAGATAAAAGTCAGAGTTTCATACCAACACTCAGCTATCAGGAATGTGCCTTTCACAACTGATAAGTGATGGTTTCTACAGGCAACATACTGCAGGAGAGCTCAGCTTGCCCTCTTTCAACTCTTGTGGCTTTGAATCCATAATGAAGCACTTGCAAATTGCTCCACAAAACTGCACTGGAGTGAGAATTATGGAAAAACCTGGACAGTGTTCAAAAAACTGCCTTTGCCAAGCAACCAATACAACCAATACAGTGTATTTTAAGGGAGAAAGAAAGGGGGCAGGGGAAGAAAGAGGAAGAGAAAGGCTTTCAGAACATATCAAATGAAGCTTGTTTGATAATAGTCACTGCAGGTGGGGAAGCTGATTTTAAGTGTGAAAATATTTAACATTTTATTGCACACAAATGCTTTCATAAAGTAGTCGTTTGTGCATGTGTGTGTGCACGCGCGCGCACATGCAGTGAACAGAAATCTATTGAGTTCCACCAGACCAGACGTCTGCATTCTGGAGGGCTCATTGCAGCCAATAAATTTGACTAAAACTTTTTTTTTTATTTTATGAATTCTGCTATAAAAACTAATCCTCCTTTCTAGACTTAGCATAATTACAAGACACTATTCTGAGTGCCAAAAATGTCAACTGTAGGTTGCAAACATGGACACGTTTAAGCAGAACCATATGTTAGAATGCAAGGCAAGACCTGAAGCAAGCGAATCAGTTTACCTTTTCTGAAGAGTCAATTTATAATGCAACGTTAGCTCTAAGAAATAATAATACAGCCAGTGATAAATTACATTGCTCAATCATTTATTAATAAGCTTCATTGGAAAGAAAGATTTTATCGGTGCTCAAAATTCACTGAGTTACAAGATCACAGATGTTCAGGGTTCTGGAGCCAGAAACTTAATATTAATGAACTCTCATTAATACCTAATCAACTTGTGATATTTTGATCCTGTGAGAAAATTGATGGCCAATAAAAATAAACTCAAGATGTCTTCCTATCTAGAAAAAAAAAACAAAACAAAACAAAAAAAAAAAAAAACCAGGAATGCACACGGTAACCACAATGCAGTAACTAAAGTTAGGCAGCTGGAGGCTAAATCTTAACTTTTTTTTGTACAGGATGGATTTATTCTGTCACCTAGGCAATTTCAGAGTCTTACTTTATAGGATTTATATAGGCATTCAGACTTAGCAGATGTATTCATGTGCAGTACATTAACTATGCAAAACTACTTTCCAGGCTATTCTGGATTAGGGTCTTAAAAACAGACCTCTCTGGAAATGAAATCCTTAAAAAAAAAAAAATCCCTGTTCATCTCTGAACATTATTTTGCTGCACTTCAAGTGTGAAATCTACTTAAACACATATGGCATTTGAAATGATATCATATCCATTTCTGTGTAAGAATGTGCTGGGTTTTAACCCCACAGTGATGACAAAAAGGGGAATGCAAGTGTATTTTGGACTTGAACTAAGAACACAGAAATTGTCACAGTAGATCAGGGAAATGGTCCATCTGGTCTACTATTCTTTCTCAAAGGTGACCAGCATGAAGTTCTTCAGAGAAAAGCATGCCAATAGGTAGAATTGACAGTTAGAAAAAAAAAAATCATACTTAAACCAAATGTATTTTTAAATTAAATAAACTTATGCCCTGATCCTACAACTTTTGTGAAATTCTAAGCCATATAATGTAAACATGCAGAATTGCACCATATTTATAGTTATGTAATATGATTTTAAGCCCCTTTTTCCTATCCTAAACTCTGAGACGTTTAGAGAAAGATCTGGTGGCAGTGGGTCCACAGGACACTTACATGCAATACAAGAAACCCAAAATCCTTTACTCCCTTTCATGTAAGCTAGCCATCAGATTCCCTGAGCATGTTCATGCTCCTACAGGTAAATAGAAGTATTGGCACCACTACATACTATATTCTTATCATACATCATTAATTTCCCCTTTGTGGGTTTCATTCTTTCTTTCTCTCTGATGATAGTTTCTGCACCAATCTTTAGGTATATCCCATTCATGATCCCTTTTTCTCCTGCTTTGTTGGGAAATTCCCTCTGGGAATTACCCAGAGAGAAGACAGTAGCCATACTTTGACATTTTGTGATGTGCTGGTGGCCACACAGACTCTCAGTCCCACCTCTCTTCTGGGCTTTCCCTTCTCCACCTCAAGCAGTTTAGAGCCATGAATGCCCTGCTACACCTTCACTTCCCAGGGCAATGTTCGCCCTGTGGTGAACACCACTGGTGGTGTGGTGGTTTTTAACCACTTTTGTCTCAAGCATTTTTCACCAGTGTCACCACAGCACCAGCTGACTCTTTCCCCCAACACTTGCAAGAAACTGATAGTTGTGAACAGCAGGGTTTCTCACTCTCTGATATCTCAGTGAAATGAGTTCGACATAAACCTATCCCTGAGCTTCCACACAGAGAATTGCATAGCTGAAATGATCACATATGCTGATGCAGGGTTATAAAAGTGGAAGATTAACGTCTTCTTTCATTAGGATAAAGGGAGGTGGCAAAGGCTACCTTTGAAATTGAATTAGAAGCTGATGCTCTGACTACTGGTCTACAAAAATGATAATAAGTTTCATGAATTTTATGAGAACCTATATCAATTTCAGGTGTTCATGGATAGGGACAAGGCATTTTCTCAAGATGTTGACCTTGGAATACTATATTAAATCGATAGACTCATTTTCCAGGTGCCTCTAATAACTGAAGAGAAAGCTTGTTCTGAATAACTGCACAAATGGAAGTTTGTGACCTGTAAGAGTTTGAGCGAGAGAGAGAGGGAGATTAATCTGACAATTTTTTCTAACTCGGACATAAACAGCTCTTTCTAAAGATGGTATAGAATCAAATGATTGAATTAAATTCCTGAAATAAACAGTTGACTTGGATTTGTATAAAGCTCATATAGAAGTCTACTATCATACTATTCATAGAGTGCTGTTTCAACTCTAAAATAAAACGCAAATGTAGTAAATAATATGTATATTACTACAGCAGAGGAAAAATAAACTTCTTTAACTTTATTCTAGCTTTGTGTCATCAGTTCATATCCCACCATTACAGAGGGACTGTCTGACACCATGCACACATGGCAATGCCAGAAATCTTTTACAGTTCTGCCTGTATGTACCTATATACAAACCTAGAGTAGTCCCATTTAATAGGGGAAATATGCCTTGAGAGGTGCTAGTTGTCTGCCACAGCTTAGTGAAGCCACAGCTGGGTGCAGCAGAGACTGAGCACAGATTGTAGCCACACTCCCTCATGGTGCTTCTGAAAATGTACGAGGGTAATTAGCCCTACTGCATTTCTGGGTGACCTCCAGAATGGAAATGCACCTACCTGGCATGAAAGGGGTGAAAGAAACTGTATCATGTCTTTAGTAGTAATGCGTACTATACTAGCATGCATTTACCATAGGAAGTAAGCAGGCGTGTCAATAGCAAAGGCCCTGGAAATCACATGCAGGATAACATCATGAAGCATCTCAGACAATTCTATTTTTTGTTGAAATGTACTAAGTGAAAAAGATATGATTAGTCAGCTAAATTGTTGCCTGGTGCAGTTGAACCTCTGTCTGTTTATCAGTCGAGATCCTGGTGTGTTTGTCAGTATAACTGGTAGAGCTTCAAATCTATTTCACCATACCCTTTGGAGTGCCTCCAACAAATATGAACCATTCTGATGTTTTACAACAGTGCAGCAGCTTGTCAGTGCTTTTGTTTCTGAACAGTGTGAGAGAAGTGCCAAACGATGCTATTGTAAAATATAAGAGTGCTTCAGCATGTTGGGGAACACGGAGTGGCTGTCAATGTGACATTGATTAATGACTGTGAAGTGTTAAAATGAGATACTGCGTATTCAGTCTTAGATTTTGCATTAATCCAACCAAAAGTCTATGCCTTACAGGGTAGTCCCAAATTCTAACCAGCTGCAAAAAAAAAGGCATCATATCTAGGTGTCTGGTGTTTTGTTAACTAATTCTGGCCAGGTTACTACTAAAGAAAGCAAAATAAAACTTAATGAAGTAGAGAAAAAAAAGCCAAGATGACCTATTGATATGGAGATGGAAACAAAAGTCATCGCTCATATGATAAACTTCTGACTTTCTGTTTGTGAGATAGATATATCTTCTATCTGTGTCATTATCATCCAAATTATAGCTCTAAAATTTTATTTACCCACTAAACAAGCAACATGCGATACCACATTATCTAATGTTTTTAAGGCTCTGGAAGGATACCATATCTGATTATATTTGTTAAAACATAACCTAGAGAAAAATGGACCCAATGGCACTTTTAAAACTCAAGACTGGAGATGGAAACAGAGAACAAGGAGTGGCAAAACAGAATATTTTATCTGATGTATGTAAGAAGATTTTCAAATGTACAGAAAATAGCATCATGCACTTCCAACACAGTCTGAAATTTGCATATTTAACTGTAAATATATTGAAAAACAAGTTTCTTTTAATTCCAAAACACATTAAAAGAATCCAACCCAAAAATGAACTGCTGAAAATGCTGGTTCAGTGTGGAAACGGTTCATTTCAGTACAGTAACAAGATATTGTTTTGATACTGTGGCTTAATTTTGGTTTGAATATTCAAATATAATACATTTTACAGTATATAAGTGATATACTCAAACATTTACAGCAAATGTCATACTCTAAAACTGATGGAATTAATCAAAATTATAAAATACCTGCACGATATTTAATTTCTGCATGTAGGGATCATTGGAATGAAATAAGAATGACAAATTTATTAATTTTTATTTTTCCCATTGAATATTTTATTGACATAGATGCCTCCTCATGGTTTATATGGTCGTTATGGAATTTCTATGCCCGGCAACAATCACAGACACAAATGACACTACCACTACCATTACTGTTAGTCCCAAGTAAGACCAATGGCCAGTACTAGGTACTGGACATACAGGCACACCTTATTCCAAAAATGTGGTAAATTATGAAAGTAGAAAATTATGAAAAAAGCAAACATCACCATCCCCTTTCCTTACATGTAAACTAAAGTTAATGGATTATTAAATTATTTCACCAACATCCCTTATAAATTCTGTGACAAAACTAAGAACTGATATTACATCTCAGTCACAAACAAGTTAAGACTGTCCTTTTCTTCTGCAGAGGAAATATAAAAGTGTAAGATCAATTAAGGTATGATGAAATGGTACTTTTTTAGGTTTCCGAGCAGAAAGCACAAGGTTTACACAGAATCAGCTTTCTATACACAGAAGTGGAAACTGTTTAGTAGATGCCCAGTTGAAGCTACAGCCATTTATTTGTGTTCTTAAAAAAAGTGAATACAGTTAATCTGGCTATAGTCTGGCATATCTGTGAATATGGGCTGCTCTCAATCCATTCTCTGCCCAGCTGAATAAATTTATAAGGCAAACAGCTTCTTCTAATGATCAGTGAAATATAAACTCCTAATTACTGTCCAAGCTAAGCATATTAATTTTCTTCTTCAACTTAGTTGTTTCAACATGTTATTCAGAACAGTAAAAAGTTTTAGGAAAAAATATTTAGAACAGTAAAAGCTTCATAGGCCCTAGAGCCTATCACTGTATTCAGTAAAACTGTGAAGTTAATTTGGATGATGAGAATAATAAAAAGATGACTAATTTGAAAGTCTCTGCTGAGATGAGAAACAACATAAATTATTTGGCATGAGTTAATTTAGAAAAAGAATACTTCCCATAAACATTTGAATAATAAAGTATGAATTAAACCATCACATATTTGCTAGACATTTTTAGAACGTAGACAAGAAACAGTAATGATTTTGTAGATAAACTAAGAGAGGTCTTTTGCAGAATAGCTTGCAAAAGCTCACTGTGAGCTGAGAAGAAATTGGATCATATGTGTACCAACTAGCTATTATGTTGGACCTTAACACCATAGATTAAATTACAAGTATAAAAGAATGCTAGAGCATTTCCTAGGAAAACAAAAGAAAACAAAAACATTTCCTCCTTTTCATCTGAACTTAACTATGATGAAACTCTGACAAAACTCTGATTAGGAGGAGCATGGCACCAGGTCTATTGCAGTAAACTCAAACCATTCAGGTAATTACCAGGATTGTTCCTGTTGTTCAGTTGTCAGTTTTGGCCTGAGCTACCCAAGCGATGCCCAGGGATAGTACAGGGGCTGCCAGGGGTTGGTGATCACTCCCAATACCTTGTCTGGACACAGTGCTCCCTGGTCCCTCTTATTTACTTTTATGGGAAATCCTGAAAGACACAGTAGAGATATCGTGAAACCTAAGCAGTTTCAAAAGTTAGAGACAGAGAAAAAAGGCTGATCTAGGAGAAGCAACACAGACAGGCAAAGATGAAGAAGTGAGGTCCAGAAACTATTCTGGGGAAGATTTCGGAGAAGAAGTATTAAAAAGTGATGGAAAAAGGCTGAAGGCTTTGGAGGATTAAAATGATACATTTCTCTCTCCTTGGTTTCTGTAATGTATTCTGTAGTAAATACCGTATACAAGGTGGAATTACATGACTAAGGATTTGTGCTGTACAGCCTACTGCTTTCAATGAGTACTCCTTTGTTAAGGAAATATGTTGACCCTGGAACAACACAGAGAAGTGACAATAAGGCATTTTAAAAACCTGTCCATTGAGAACCAGTTGGACTGAATGTATTACCTTGGACCTGAGTTTAAAAGTGTTCATAAAAGATCCCACAGCTATAACAAAATACCCTGAATTTTGCTTTCTATAGGCAAAATGTTAGAGAGCTGTGCTGCAAATGAAAGAAGACAATGTTCCTGTATGTGCTGTGTCTGTACACTGCATTTTTGTAGCAGCACCTGAGGCAGATGAGAATTTAGACCCAGCACAGAGAGTATTGTAGCTGGCTACAGAAACGCTGGCAGTGGGGGCCATAGGGGCTATCTAGCTCTGCTGTCAGGGCCTTCACCCTCATTAGTAATGAACCAACTGCTTAAAAATGTATTTGGTTTCATTGGGTTTGAAAGACCACAAAATGTTACAAAATCCTAAAGAAAAACATAAACTCGAATCCCTCTGAAACATAATTTACTTTTTCTGCCAAATCTCCACTAAAGGCACAAACTGCAAACTGATGGATTGACAGATTTATCCCCACAATTCATTTCTGCTCCATAGCTTAAGAAGAATTAGTATTTCTTAGCCAATCAAACAACCTGTAATAATTGTTTCTGTTTCAGATCTGGTTTAGCTTTCATTTCTCTTAAATAGCAGCATTTGCAGTAATATCTTTTAAAGTCACTTCCACTCAACAAGTATTTCTTGGCAAACAGGATCTTTGTTTCTTTGTTATTGTTGTTTCTTTAACGAGTATTTAAAATCTGATTTTGAATTCCAAATAGAACTTTAACCAGGAACTTCTGTTTTCAATTTAAAGTTGGTTTCAGTTTGTAGATGATCCTATTCACATTCTATGTTGGAAAGATATGGAATAAGTTTTCTTTTACATTATCTCCACAAAATATAGGGAAAAGATACCTTCTAAATGGCAAAATGGCATAGAAGGACTAGCTCACTGCATGACCTGAGAAGGGTTTGAATTACCCCTGCCATTCACAATCTCATAGTACTGACCATCTGCGTAAAACATCTCTCTTTTGGCAGTGGTAACCTCCTTGGTTTGGTAACCTCTGCCATTCATCTGATGCAGCTAAAAGGAATGGTTGGTGTTGCAGCAGCAGGTGGCTGCAATGTCCGGCTCCACACCCAAGGGCTGTCACTTACGTACTGACAGATGAGGGGAGAAGTGCCAGCTTGTCCGGGCCCTTCAGCAGAGGGAGATTTCCAGCCACTCCCTGTTTCATACTACCCGTCAAAACAGCCCAGGGATTTAAAGATCAAAATTAATTATCAAAACAGCAGAGGAATGTTTGCTTGCTGTTGCACATCTGCTCCTCTACCAGGTAAGACCTACATTTTGTCAAAGAAAGGAAGCAAACGTTTTCTTCATCCAAACATCTTTCAAAACGTGAAAATTTTCATCTGATATGTGCAAGTTTTACAACAGTTCTCAAAGTGAAACTTTGAGGAAAGAAACACAAATTTAAAATAGTTTCAATTACTAAAAGGGCCTGGTCACAAATTCTCCGGTTCCCTCTGTGACAGTGTTTCAGTTGGCATCTGATTGTGACAAGGTTATTGGATTTTCTTGATGCATAGATAAACTTCCCCTCCCTGGCTTGCAAACTCACAATCCTCTTTGTCTTCCACAAGGTTTTGGGGAATACACACACACACAAACCCTACCAAGTGTAGAGAAACAGTAAACATTGCTTACGTTTATTTATGTTTAAAAATATTTATGTATGTTTTATGATTCAAAAATGTTGGAGGCATTGGAGAAGCCCTCATGACTCCAATGGGCTTTGGCTCAGTGCCATGGCTTGCTTGTGTAAGCACACGTTCATGCTACTTGTCCCCATTTCGACCTTGGATGAGAAAGGGACTATTTGTAGGGTGCCATAGACACTACGGGGACTGCAGTTGTAGCGTGAGATGAGTCTGAACCATGTTCTTGGAGGGATAATGCTTGGAGAAGGAGAAATACATTGGAAGAAAAGACTATGAGAGACAGAATAAATGTATTTTTGATGAGAAAATGCAAAAGGCGGGAGGGAGGTACCAAGGGCAGTATCAGTAGTCAGGGAGATGAAAAAGATGGAAATTTCTTCATGGAATGGAGGAGGTTTCTGTTTGCTGCAGTGGTTCAACACTCAGACTGAATGAAATCAATAGGGACAGAGGACCCCTACTCAGCTGTCTGGTAGAGGAGAGAAGAGGACTCTTCCAAATCCCTTCCTGTTACAGCACACTGTAGCGGATAAAAGACTGACCTTCAAACAAACAGAAAGCTCTGCCTAGTTTTACCCAGAGAAACTCTCTAAAGCCAGAACTTTCGATTCCATATTACCAGTTTAGAAATATCAGAAAAATGGGAAGATGAAGATAAGGGCTGCATTATTTCAGGTATTTTCTGTAGGTGTTATAATAGATTATTTTTTATGATTTTTCCAACACCAAACACTTACTGGTTGTTTCCTGCACAAATAAAGAAAATATAATTTTGAAAACAGCCTCTCTCTTGTGCTTCCACTGCTAGTCAGGGATTAAATATTAACTCCCTCAAATAATGCTCCCCCCAGCCATTCTATTACAATTTAGTTACACCCCAAGTATGATTTTACATTTCCCTTGTTATGTGAAACTCTCACTCTGCAGATTCTATATGCTATATTTGGCAATATAATTACTGTTGCCTTAAGCACTTTTTTCCCCATAGAATATTTCCTCCTCATTTATATTATTACATTCCAAGAGAGTTTTCAGAAGTCATAGTGAGTTTTCTTGTGTTGCCTCTACATAAAGCCTTGCTTAGGCTATAGCTTCTGGACTATAACAGTGACAAGCCACAGATGTTTCAGAATTGTGTTTAGGCAACATATAATTGTTGTTGTTGTTCCTATTGAGCCTGTTTGCTACAGTTAGGGACAAGGTCCTATTGTGTTAGACTCCGTATTCATATGTAATAAAACAGACAAGTATACAATCACAGACTAATTAATTTAGGGACTGCTCCTGGCAGGTGCTGAGCAGTCATACTAGCTAGATGGAGCATTAAGAACGTCCTCACACAGCAATAGCAAAGACACATGCCACCTACAGCAATTTGGGGTTACTCAGTGTTCTCCTGTGCTAATGGTATCTAGCATTGTATGTGTACACTAATAACAAGTAGTTTTGTGAGGAGGAAAGTCCATTGCTTTTTAAAGTTCTTCTTTAATGTATTCTTTACTGAGATCTGACAATATCCTTGGCTCTGCTCAGAACAAAAATTCTGAATGCATGCAGAGCCCTCCAAGAGGATATGACATCTCATCAGATTAGGATGGGGGTTGCAAGCCCCAGATGGCATATTTCCATTCTACTCTTTCATCTCTTTCTGGGAAGATATGTGCGTCCAGTTGGCCACTTCTCTAAATTTACATTCAACATATTATATGAACAGTTCATACACTTTTTCTTTGGCATTGGAATATCAAAATGAGAAATGGTTGACAGTCAACTCTTTTATTTGTAAAATAGACCCACATGGCTAACCAGTGTTTCCTGCTTAAGGGAAAATTAAAGAATGCTCTTCCTTGGTGCCATGACTACACTTTCCAACAAAGAAGGTCTCAGATTAACTTTTTGGCCCTAGATCAGCAATGTACTTGAAAACGTGCTTAACTTTAAGCACTTCCTCAAGTTCCATTGAAGTGTACTGTCAGCACTCAACAAATAATGAATCGTAACAACATTTGAAGTTAATCCACTTTCCTTTCAGAAAGCTACATGATAATGCCATAGAGCAAATATTATATGCAAAAAATATTTCTTTGTGAAGTCACTCAATGGTACTTCAGCAAGGGCTTAAATGATTTGCTGAACCAGGGTTTCAAATGGTTTTATATAATACAAGAAGATCAAATTGCCATGTGTGTTTTTCAGAATGTTGGCCTGATCCTGAAATTACTAGGTGGGTAATTTAATCAGTGTTTTCAGAGTATGAGTGTAGGCTGCAGCTGAAGCCAGAAGGCAAAGGTGTCAAATCCCATTAACAAGTGTAAGTAGTATAGGTGATTACAGTAGCTTGCTGAGTACCTGCTGAGAGATGCTGACCTCAATGCTCTGTACTTCCCAGAAGATACTTGCACTAGGCAGAATAATACAAAGAAGTATCCTAGTCACTAGTCAAGTAGATGTTATTGTTTGTGAACTTTATAACGCAAAACTGCAGTTGTGGCTCTTTGCCTCAGTAGGAGCTGAAGTTCCCAATATGCTGCAGTGCTGGAAGTCTGGCTGAATGACCAAGTGTCTGGGTTTTTTTCATTTAACATATTCAGATGACATTTTTAAGGAATGCCTATACTAAATAACATCACCATTAAGAAGCAGGCTAGATTATCTCATCTTTTGCTCCTGCTGGTGCAGCTAAATTGCTCATGGCTCCCAAGCTTGCTAGTCTAAAACTAGACTAGGAAAAAAAAAACCAACAAACCTTGCTTTGTGGTGTAGAGTTTTCCTCATTCTTCAGTCTGAAGGACACTGGTGCGTGTGCTGTGCAGCTCACTTGGGGAAGCCGACTCAAGAAGCAGCACTGGCTGCTGCCTTCGCAGAGCATTTGCTTGGCTGCCTGTGCTGCCCAGCTGCTCGGGGCGTGGGTCCCTCATTGTCTCTGTGCAAGCGCTGCTCAGGGCACTTGCGAAACAGCAACCTGCAAAGCATGATAACGAGAAGTTTTGTGACCTTGCTGGGTTATGTTTGCTAGGGAAAGCTTTCTTTGCTGAGTTTCAAGCACTTTAGCCACACAAGACAAATTAGACCACGTGTTCCTGTGGGACTGGGAGTTTAGCAGGAGAAGAAAGGGAGGGAGGAGGGATAGAGGCAAAGCAAGGGAGGGGAAAAAAAGTCAAATGCTGTTGTGGTTTTCTCACATGGTAATTATTTACTTTTTAACAGCAATATGAAAAACATGCACGGTTGGAGGTTTGGCACTTCCAATAGTATTCAGGGGCCACTTTGGGCTCTTCTGCTTTCCTGGAGCATGTAGAAGAAAAGATGCAAGAAGCCTGTGGGCAAAAGGCCTCCTCCTTGATCTCCGAGCCCTTTCCCTGCAGGAGGCTAAGCTCAGTCCCCGTACACTCTCCAGGGCAGGGCTACCCAATGCAAAACTCACTGCTGTGCAGGCAGGCTGATGAGGACCACAGCGCACTCCTTGCTCCACATGGGTCGTGGGTCGGCTGCAGCGGCTGAAATAATGTCGTGTGATACAGTCACAATGAGCTCCTGAAAAAAAAGGCGGCTTGCTGGATTCTTTTACATTTCTAATAAGACATAAGAGAGACAGGCGTTGTTAAACTATCTGCATCAAGTCTCCACTGTGCAGGGGGTGGCAGCCATTCCTAGCTCCAGAGTATAATCTGGGAATGCAGCTGCACCCTTCTTCCAAGTAAGTGTTAGGACATGCTCTGTCAGCTGTGTCCCAGCTCTGTCCCTTTATTTAGCATTAGCGCATTGTCCGATAGCTTCCAGACACAGTTTTGGATGCCCAAGAAAGGCTTTGGGGAAGGCAGGGTACTCTGGTAATCCATAGACATTGCTGGGAGTATAGGTAGGGTTATGCCAGGCACCACTGAATTTTGCACTGCCGGGTCAGGAAATAAAGGGAGCACAGATTTAGAAAGACCAGAGCTCATCTGATTTGCAGAGGCTGAATATGGAGATTTGGGGAATATTAGGAATTATGAGCTATCCATAATTCATTGTTACTGAGGATGAGCCCTCTGGATATTAGCTGATAAAAAATACATTGTTTCAAAGATGTGTTTTGCCATGTTGGGTTGGGTTTCTATAAGGAAGCAAAAGACGAGCTGTACAGAAAATGGTATCTTTTGGTTAATTCAGTTCTCTTGTCTAAAGCCAGGAAGCCCTAACATTGTGTTCAGAATTTTTGCTGTCAATTAAAAGCATTTTTTCCTTTGGATTTCCTCTCAGAAAAGTTAAACTTTTGGGGCTAAAGTTAAAAAATTTAGATCAGCTTGAAGATGCCTGCTATGTAAAGATTCAGTCTATTTAATCAATTTTTATTATAAGCAAGTTTAGTTATCGGCAACACATAGAAAACTCAGATGAATAAACAATAGATGCTTTGGGTTATTAGTAATGTCAAAATATTTAAAAGCATAGTCACTTTGACTCAAATGAAATAGTTTTCTGGAAAATACATAGTTTAACCCCTAGTGAAATATATTAATGAGAGGTTGAGCAACTGTATTTCATTTTAAAGAAAGAAAATAGAAATATTAAGATTTCTTAAATTCTAAGAAGGCAGACAAATATTAGAAAAATAATTTTAAAATAACAGTTAATATTTTCTGTTTAAAACCATGCTCGTCCTTCTTTCTTCTCTTCTCTTTCCCTTTCACTCTCACAGATTAACAAAATTAACATGAGTGTGTGGAAAGGCTTATTCTCACTGAATATATGTTTTCCTCTCACATGAAATCCAGTAAAAACACTTGCCTATATTTAGTTAAAGAGAGTATCTGTTTTAGAGCATGTCAGAGGAAGCAGCTGAGCCTGCAGGAATTCCCGTCCAGCCTGGGTTCAATCAACAGATTGAGGGGCAACTGCCTTGCAATTTTGGCTCTGGGTAACTCTCTGCCCACTAGTTATTCATGCATGTCTACTTTTAACAAGTACTAAATTGGGAGAATCTAAAATATGACCCTCAGAACAATTCAGAAGCCAGAAGAGCCTATGATGACACATATAGAGCAGGGCAAGGCCAAGGGCTCTTATTGTTGCAGCAAAGCTTCCAGTCTCTTATCCTTACTTGTTATGGAAAAGTCAGCACAGATTTAGGTTTCCCAACCCGGTATTACAGGGTGGGAGGGATATTCTATGAACACAGCTTCACTCTCGACACAGTGAAATAGGACCACACTTTAAAACAGAACTATCTTTTTATTCTGCATCTGTATAGTCCCTTGCACAGTAGGGGTCCCTGGCTGACTCCAAGCCCTACTGTTTTGTGAATAATATCAACAACAATAACCATTCCGGCTATTTCTAGTAGAAGCTGGGAATGTAATTGCCAGTTGCACATTTGATAGCACAAAACTGTTTTGAAAAAGCATAAGAAAAACACCACAAAGCAAATAGAATAAACTCGATTAAAATCAGCTCTACACCCTCCTGAATAGGTTCTTAGCCATCACTGGCTGTCTGTTCCTCTGCACGATTCCTCCATCTGTCTGACAATTCTGCATTTTCTTTCAGTCTTTATTAAGATTCTTTCTAGTAAAATGCTTTAGCGCTTTTGCCAAGAAGATGAAGTCTTAGAAGCAGGTATCTTTAACAGATTTCTATGCTGGTAAATCTCTGTATCATGCTGAGATATGATGAAGAGGCCATCATTGAATTTACACAGGTGTATAAATTAGCAAGTGTGAAGAAATGCATTTTTATTCTATACTTACTGACATGCATTAGCTTTGAATACATCATTTATAAGATACAACCTAGATTTCTGGTGATTTCTATACTGTTTCATAAAACAAAGTAAAATATTTTGTTTTGTTAACTTGTGCTGGGAATCTTATTTGCTACCTTCATTCACAGTCTTCAACTGCAAATGAGCAGCAGTTGTGGTCTTACTTTCCTGGGCCATTTCAGGGAGTTTTGAAGTCACTTGTGTGAAATGTTTTCTGTCCCCACCACAGACTAAAGTGTGAAGAAAGGCATTACAGCCTAAAAGGAAATATTCACCTAATTTCTTTGTTTCAAGGGAATTAGATTACTTACTTGAGTAATTAATATGAATGTTTAATTAATAATTTTGCTTTCACAGGATTTATTTTTATCATTTCTTTTTCCTTCAGGAAATGAAAAACTTTAGTAATATTTTCAGACAGACCAAAATGATATTACTCTAAACTTATGCTTTCTCAAAGGATCTGCTGATTTAAGGGTCTCTCACTGACCTCTCATTGACTTTCTCCAATGTTATATTGTTATGTCTAATAGAAGATAAAGACAGATTAATAATAGCCAACGACTGGAGTACTGTCAGGACCGAAAATAGCAAGTGCCGTATGCAGGTCATGTCATATATGTGTATGCAAACTGTGAGGAGACAAAGAAGATTAGAGATCTTAGATAATAAATAAAGAGGAAATGGATCCAGTCATCTGCTTTTAAAGCTGGATTCATATGAAAACTCAAATGTACCAAAAATTTGAAACAAATCAGATATGGATGATCAGATATGGATGAACAGATCAGATATGGATATATGAAATAATCCTGAGTTAGTTCAGAGAGAGTTCAGAGGAGTTTCCAAGCACAAATTCCCTTTTCCCTTTATCCAAATACTCCCAGTGGGGTGCTCCCAAGCAGGAAGGTCACCAGTCCTAGTTGGAGCCCAGATGAATCTGGTAAAAACTCAGTTCACCTCCTCCATGAAGGTACTACCACTTTCTTATAAACAAGGTAAACAAAGTGTCCATGTTGCTGCATTGAAATGCGCCTGGAGAAAACACATTATTCTTACAAATATTTTTAATATGAGATTCAAATTAAGATATGTTGCCTGAAAAGCTGCCCAGCAATTTTCATCAGCCAAGGAGCTCCTGTGAAAACACTGCAGAGCTGCTATGAATTTCTGCAAGGGGCTGGTATTGACTCCTTGGCAGGGAGGCAGGTTCAGGGCTGGTTAGCGAGTCCTTTAGGTCAGCTACCACTAGCACCCCATAACTGCCTCTGCACAGAGCACAATAGCTTCGTTCTCCCATTCACATATACAGTTACCACATGCAGAGTGTCAGCTGTATTTCTGAGATTGTCAGCTGGAGTTTCTCTGCTGAGAGGGCTCTAACCAGAGTACTATGGTGTCTGTAGATAACGCCTGTAGTGACAGACTTGTAGGCTTCTTGAGATTGAATACTAAAATGTGATTTATTTCCCCTGGTGGGTCTGGCATGTGTGTTTCAATGTCTGGAATACATACTACATTATTATTAGTGCTCAACTGTGTGTTTTAATAATCTCCTAGGAAACAAGGAAAAAGGGGTGTGTGAAATAACCATAATTGTCTAAAGACAAGTATATATAAATTACAAAGTATTTTGTTAATAGAGTGCAAGCAGCTCTAATTATAATGAAGCATAAATTCAATGCTAGGGCTGTCAGACCTCTAGAAAATAACAGGGTTTTGACTTCCCAAGAAAGAGTTTTGCTCAGTAGTTTCTGATCCTTATACTTACTTCGGTTGTGTGCAGGAAGTGCGTGAACAAATCCCATTCATAAACAAGGGGATTTGTGTGCCCTCCCCCCTCTCCTGCAGATGCCCCTTTTTCAGACTGTGCTCTTTAAAGTTTAGCAAACATGAAAGGAAATTGTTAAACTCTGGTAATTACCCAAGGATAAAAGTGATGTATGGTTTCAAACAGGATTTCACTCAGCATTAATAATGACAACCCACTCATTATTAATGGATATGGGAATGGGCTGGGAAAAAGAAAGGTTTTGTTCCTTAGCCATTGTAAGTTTTTATCACTTTCCAAAAAGAAAAAAGAAGTAAGAAAATAGTTTGTGGACAAGTTCTCATCAATCCACACTCTCTTCTGTCTGAAATAAGGGAAGTCAATCTACTTTTTCCAAAATTGCCAAACTAATTTAAACTCATTTCAACGGTCATAAACTAGGCCATCAATGAAAAAGTACCTACATATTGATCACAAAACCCAAAGGTAAACTAAGACAAAAATTGGGTGTTACTGTGTAAGTCACTAACAAGGTTATTCAAAAATGTGCTGGAGGACTGCAGAACCACTGTAAGTAGCAAGAGCTAGTGTCTGCTGAGAGGTAAGAGTTTCAATAATGTCTAGAAAATTTGGGTCTCCTATTCTTATTTGTGTCCAGTGATGAACTACCATCCTAATCTTTGAAACTCTTTGAAAGTACTGACTAGAATAATAGTAGTTGAATAACTCTGTAGGTGAGGGCAGCAAAATCTGATGTATAACATATAGGGCTCTGATCCAGGAAAGAACATAAGCAAGCACTTAAATCCATTCCTTTTCAGGAAAGAATTTCAGCACATGTTAGATTTTAAGCATATGCCTAAAGTTAAAGTTAAGCATATGGTTAAATGTTTTCTTGAATGGAGGCTTTCCTGATTCAAGGTTTTATAGGGCAACGTATGGTATTTTTGAGGAAACCTAAAACATTCTCACTCTTCATAGAAAGACAGAGAAACTGTACAATTCTTTTTTGAAATACCTGCTTTATTGAATTCTATCAAGGAAGGATAAAGGTTTAACATAAAACCTATGAAGTGCAAGAACAACAAAACCAAAATATTAATCTAGTAGGCTCATTCAATAAACAGACCCAGATCCCCAGAGCTTTCAAAGAAGAGAAATTAGTCCCTAATGCACTCATCAAAGAGAACAGCAATGTTACCTAGTGTGTTTTGTATTAGTCTTTCACTTTATCTCTTTTACTAGAATTTTTTTGTCTTACCTTTTTTTATGTTTGGTGAGAAATTAGGTCATGACTGCAGACAGGGTGCGCACAAGACATGTAAATCATAAATCTCCCCACTGAAAGCTGTTTTCCATCCTGTAGTCAATTTATTTCTATTTTGCTAATAATAACCCCACAGCCTAACTGAGTGAAATAAGGCAGTGCTTGACTGTGACTAGCCTTGAACTGATTCACATGATAAGCTGCTTAGGAAGTAGAAGGAACGTTTCCTTCCAGCTTCTTCCAGTTGCCAGTGCTGGAGACTAGCGCAGGCTTATTCAGGAGCACACATATTGCTAGACTGTGAACCCTGTACATGGATGCTTATGTGTGCAGGTCAGGCTGTAGCTCCTACCCTACTGACCAAGCATTGCAACCAAGCCAGTCATTCTCCAGAAATCTCCTTAACGGAGGGGAAAAGGGAGGAAGGGACAGGGGATTGGTGACACAGAGCAGAAGCAGGCAGAATCTGCATCACTACAAGCCCTCAAAGCTATAGACTTGCTATCATGTCTGATTCTTCCTTTTTTCTCCCTCACAAATCATTTGGGCAGGGCCCTCATATGTCCTAATCCAGAAGGCTTGGTTATTGTTAGCATTTTTACATGCTGTTTGATTTCTTTTCAAGCTGAGTCCTATTCAGATAATAACTTGGCTGTAAGTCATGTGGGGGACTGCACTTTGATTTGGTTGAAGAAAACAGTCATCTCTTAAAATGTCAGTCCCACTGGATTTTTGAAGAGGGCACAGGTTTATTATGTTTATTCTGCTTATGGCTACTCCAGCTAGCAGAAGGATGCTGTGGTTGACAAGTCAGACACCTCACATCTGAGTTGCTTTTTTGATTCATCCTCAAGACAAAAAATGCCACTGAGGAAAGTAGGAAGCTTCTCTAATTATTATCGTTATAGCACAAATCTGATTTTATTATGAAAATACTTTTTTGATTTAGCCCTTGCAGATTTCAGCTGAGCCATTCTTAAAAGCTGTTTATTTAAGCTGCCTCTCACTTTATTTATTTGGTGTTTCTTTTTTTTCTTTGTTCCCCTCAGGAGATCTATGGAGGTCCTGGGGACCCCAAGGGATTCAGAGCCAATGATGACTCAGGGTGTTTTGGGTGGAGGAGGAAGAGAGGAGAGACATGTATCAAGTTTCTGAAATATGCCTTTCAGGACATATTTGTTTAATAATGAAGTTTTTCCCCATCTCCTGAAATGTATCAAGATAAAAAATAAATCTTAAATAGTCACTGATGTAAAATCAAGGTCCACTGTGAAAATCAGAAGTGTTACCTCACTAAAGACAAGTCAGTACTGTTTTGACAGAGGCATTCACCTGAGTAGTTAAATACACAAATTAAAATCAATGTCTCAGAAAAAAGAAGGAGTTGAAACAATTCCCTCTGAAGGCTTTAACCAAAACAATGATTATACCAAGGCAAGATGTATTTTTTGAGGCTTTTGGACAGGAATCCCAACTTAGATTGGAAATTTTTTCCCAATAAAAATGTGTTAGAAACGGATATATTCCTATGAACACCCCTGGGTTTGTTCCCACTCATTAGTGTTTTCTGATGAAAACAGGAAAACATTTAATCAAAAAACACCCTGTCAATTTCAGCTGATAATTAACTACAATAAACTAATGTTCATCCCTCTCTAACATCCCTCTTCCATTGCCATGTCCACAGAGCAAAACACTGCCTGCAGAACAAATGTAAGAATATAAAGTACACCCAGCAGTATGTCCTATCCCACTTCCATTAGTGTGTCGAGAAAGAAATTGGACATAATTTCTGATGACCATTTCACTCACCCTTTTTCAAGCCTGTTGTCCGAACTCCCTCAGGCAGCGGTAAGGATGCGCTGATACCCAAGGTATTTTTTCCTGGCGGAAGAGGGAACTATAGCAGGAAGTGCAGGCCCAAGGCTGGAGAAGAAAGAGGAAGATACCAAAGATTATTGTTACTGTCGTTCTTCCCGTCAGCACTGACTCATGGGGAAGAGACACTGCTCTTCCTTTCCTTTTGCTATCTGAACTATGGCCTAGTCCTATTAATGTAAATGGTGGGTTTTGTTGTTGCTGTTTGTTTTTTTGTTTTTTGTTTTTTTTAAATGTTCGACTTCTCTCCAATTCTACCTACTTTGCTGTGGCTTGGAGTAGCTGTTTATGCTAAAATGAGGCAGGCCAAGATGCTTGGAGGTAAGGAATAGGGAAAAAGGAGACTGCAAGGAAAGGAAAGGGGGAAAAATACCACTGAGAAAAGTACCATAGAAAAAAAACAGGGCCAGGGCAACTCCGCAGTCATCCTAGGGTCAGAAGGACAGAGGTATAATCAGGGGAAGGAACAATCTGAGGAAAATGGAGGCCAGGCAGAAAGAGACAGAGAAAACCACAGTGAGAGGTCTGTGAAGGGGAGGAAGGGTAGCAGAGAGAGACAAAAGAGAGAATTAGGCAGGGAAGGAGATCTGAGACTGAGGGAGGCTGCTGGCAGGGCAAAAGCTTGGTGGCCCTAGGATGATCTCCCCACACCTGGGGGATGCAAAGTGAGGAGGGATGTACGTGAAGAGAAACTGGTACAGTAAGGAAATGCTTAATGCTTTTCTGTTCCTTTCCAGCCTATAAACAACCTTCTCTGCTGTTACCCAGCCCTTCAATACTCTTTATTACTGGTATAAATAATTCTCAGACCAGATTGGGCAGGAGATGACTTTGAAACCAAATATGGTATATTTCTCAAAAGAGGGATGCTTCCTGGGAGGTGAAGAAAAGAGGTGGGGGGGCGGGGTGTGGAAGACTCTGTAAAAGAAAACCAGTTACAGAGGAAAGAAAGTAAATAGTAAGAGGGACAGATAAAGATAAAGGGAAAAAGATGAAAAAGATAAAAGTGATGGATGAGAGGAAGAAAGGAAATAGAAGGAGCCAAAATAATAAGAATGAGAACAAAGGGAAAGAATAAAGAGAAGGAAGCAGAGAGGAGAAAAGCATACATCCAAATGAATACCTGGAGGTCTTCATGATTAATATCTTTTCTTTTTCTGAGAATATATTTATATTGCACTTAAATAGTACAGTGAGTTAACATTATATCTTTCAGAGGAAGATGCAAAATCTGAGCTTTTTAGGGTTAAAGTCATCAGATTGATTAAGATCCATTCTCAGCAGGGTATGCTATGACCCACCCTCAAAATTAATACTTTCTTCCACTTCAGCATATAGAAACAGACATTAAAATGAGTGGAAGGAAACAAATCTGCTCTCAGTTGTACCTCTATTTTTCAATTTGAATTTCAGATTAATTAATACTATGGTAATGTTTCACAGGTATAACTAGATTACAGAATTTGAGGGAATCTAACCAGCTTTACATTTGGCTCTTTCCCATTAAGCAGAGGAAAAAAATAAAAAAAGCAGAGAAAAAAAAAAAAAGGATTAATTATGTGGTATGTTCAGCTATCTGTATTGCCCATGGCATTGCTAACAGTCATGAACAATGTATACAGACTTTATAACCTGAATGTTCTCCAAACAAATAACACCTTAAAACAGCAAATCAAACAATAGAACAAGCTTTATTCTGTCCTTTCCTTTTCAGCAGTGCACACAGCAAAGGAGACATAGGAGGAAATCAACTGTAAATGGCATCTTCAGTAATGAAGGAAAAAGCTGGATATCCACAAGTCTGTTTCCTAGGCAACTGAATGGAGGGACAATCAGAATCTCTCAATTGCACCCCATTATAGATATTTTCTACACAGACCAGTAAAAGGAAGAAAAAGGTGATTGGAAAATCTTCAGCAAAAATCCTCCTGGAGCACTTTGAAAGCATGGGGGAAGTGAACAGATAATACACAAAATGGCTGCCTATGTGTAGCTCCTGATTGCAATCATCTTCAGAGCAGCAAGAAGAGAGATGACAGGAAAATCGTGCATTTAAACATTGCATTCCCAAAGGTCCCAGATTTCATCCCTCACTCTGGGGGTGAGGCTGCACTAACAATTATATTTTATAGGAATATCTCACAAATGGACTTTGATGGTCTGTAGAGAAGGATTATTCTGAAAATCTGCATTGTAAATTCCCTCTCTATGTTATACTTTGGCACCTTATCAACTTAATGGTCCAAGATTGTTAATATGACCTGATGAACCAGAGCTGTTGTTGATCCACTAATATCACTTCTCTGAATAATTTATAGAATGCACAAATTTAGGCAAATGAAATAAGCATATGCCAAGGGAGTTCACTTTTTTCCTGCACTGGGTAATCTCTTCATACCAAAAGTAGCAATATATGCTTTATTCAGGAACATACTGGGGAAAAAAATAGATATGCAAGCACTTCTTAGGGGGATAAAAATATTACAAGGTATCAAAGCTAGACAGATAAATGAATGAATCTAGATGAGCCATATGGACTTCTTCCATCCCTAAATGTTAATTTTACAACACTAAGTATCACAGCTACCCTGGTCATCCAAGGAAATGCGCTGGGTATAGCCCAGCTAAGGAAAGCTTAAGTTGCTTCTTATCATGTGTGCCCTCCCTCTTCTTTCTTGCCCTGTCTCAGTAGACTTTATTTTTTCACTTCTTTATGTTTTTTTACTCTGAGCTAGTGGACTAATAAGCATCAAAGCAGTTAGCTAAGGCTGACCACATCAGTGCAAAGTCTTCATTTTAACACAGATAGAATGTGTTAGTGTAGCGCACTGAGCCAAGGTGCACCCTATTATCTAACCTGTCAACCCTTTCCTCACCTAATATCTTCTAAGAAAAATAAAAAATTAAAAAAAAAAAAAAAGGAGAAGAAACTGCTTCATTTATAAATAAAAATATTATATGTATCGATTTGGGCTGAGACAAAATATATCTTTCACACTGCAGCAAGTATTAGCAGAGTAAGCACAAGAAAATAATTGTCAATCCTGACTGAGTTCCAGGGGTTGCAACTAGTTCAGCAGAATAAAAGAGCAGAGATGGAGGGAAATACTATCAGAGAAGGCTTCTGGATAGTGGGAGGATTCCAGGTTTTTCTAGAATTTCAGGGGTTTATATATTTGTGCTCATTTCCCATCTGATCTGATTTCTCACCAATGTATGGTCTATTTGGCATGAGACCAAGTTAAACCTCTTTACCTTCAGCTTGTCTGAGGCTCTTCAGTTGCAGACGATTTTGGTTCATTTACAGGGATTTTTTTTACTTCTCTGTAATTGACTGGTCTGCTTTATTGGGTGGGGTTCAAAATATTCATATGTATTAGAAATTTTGTGAGAAGATGGGGACAGCAAGTGCAGAACACAAAATTATCGAGTCAGAACTTATTAAAAATATGTACAGGAAGAACTCTGAAGGAAAAAAGGTAGAAAATGTTTGGGAAATTATATATGGGCAGTAGCTACATACATCCTTTTGGTGTGGGGAATGGGACTACTTCCTTAAAAGTATCAAATTTTAGCCACAGATAGAAATGAACGCCAGTTTTAATGAATAATTTTACATTATTATTTTCTCTAGGATGGCGAATCCATTGATGGATAGATGAATTCTGGCAAAATAGCCATCTTCTGAAACTAATAAAAAAATCTTTGAGTGAGAAACTTTTAATCTGAAAAAATATTCCAGAACAGAAGTACCCAACTGTAGGATAATAGCTCAACTGGTGTGCAAAGCTTCCACTACTTTCTATCTTCACTACTGAAAAAACCCTTTATTTAATCTGAAACAGGTGGTAGAAAAACTGGCATTTTGGCAGCAGTTCTATCAGCAACAGCGTCACATCATACCCTAAAAATAGACAAAAACAACTGACTGAACCAAAACTGAAGCTCTCCTCCTGCAGGTAGACAGACCTTCTCTTGAGTTTTCTGGAACTGCAAAATCCTCTGTATTTAATTATCTTCCTTCAGTCACTGCTATCTTAGTTTCTTTTTCATCTTGTCTAAAAATCCCAAATGTGTTTCTGTTTAGCAGTCTGATATAGTTTTCCAATATCACTATGCCAGTGTTGGTACAGCTTAGTCATGTTAGTGATATCCCCATGAAAACTGTCCCCTTCATCCTCATGGAGAGAAAATTCATGCTTAGGGAAGTACTTCAGCCCTTATTATTTCCTGTTCTTTTTTATTATGGCACAAACTGAATGAAATCTTGAAACTGAAGGGAACAATAGTTCATTCATGGCAAAAAATAAAGTAATTAAGATTACTTTTGGAAGTTAAACAGATGAAAAACAGAAGTCCATATCCTAAACATGGCAATGGAGCATGGAGGAGGCTGGCACTGTGACTGGATGAACTTTCTGTAAGTTGTCTTCAGAAGCAGAGGCAGAATAATGTTTTTGGAGGTGTGAAAGCATCTAGAGACCATGTAGGTGGAATAATCCAAAAAGCCAGCTAGAAAACACTTGTGCCATGTTCCTGAGAGAAAATCAACAGAGGAAGCTTTTGGGCAGTGAAGCATCTGGAAAGAAGTTTCAGAAGAAAAGCAAGAGATTTCAAATGCTGTTCCTATTATAAGGGTGAAAAGGACATTATGTACATTATTCATAAATAAATAGCATTGCAGCATGCACATCACTGATTCACTGAAATCATCAATAGATTTCCCTTAAAAACCACTTCCAAGCTCCTTGAAGCTGGCTAGGGTTCTGCTCAGGAAGGATAATGTTATTAGTACAGCAGGGAATGGATTTGTTTCCAGTGTACCTGGCAGACATTCGTATAGACACACGATGACATCAGTCACAGCCAGGACCACACATGTATATTAACATCTAGATGTAAGTCTGTTGGACAGCCAATACATATGGTTTATACCCTTCTCCCTCTAAGTCAGGAAGGAATCCAGCTATTTTTAAGTCTGGATATACATATGGCTAAATATAATGATGTTCCTCGTGCAAAGGAAGAAAAGGAGAGACTTAAATTTTTCAACATGCTCTCCTTATTTCTAGCAGTTTTCCTTTCCCATTGTGCTTACTCACTCTTTCCCTGGAAGAATGAAGGGCTCTCCAGGAACTTCTGTCATCTATGAAGATTAGAATAACACCCACAAAGTCACAAAGTTTATTCATTCGTGTAAATTATTGTGAAGTGACCAGCTGGGACAGTCAGCTCACATACATGCAGTGGTGCACATTCAGGTTGGCAACACCTGTTTAGATAGAGCAATTGGAGGACAAAGCCTACAACAAACAACAAATATTTGCACCAGACAGATTGCAAACAACCTTCATAAGTAGCAATGGAGAGTGAGTAAATTCATAGTTCTCACATTTGTCTTGAAACTAAATTCTGAAAGAGAAAAAGTGGCTAAATCCTCTGCATAATTTATTACCAATTGTCCATCTAGCTTTTGCTACAATAGGAACCATGACAAAGACCTTGGAAACCATGATTCATGAATTTTCCAGGAGCGGCCAAGTGCATCATCCTCTGAAAAAATATAAAGGAGAAAAGTTTACATATGTCAAAAATGCTGGCCATTAACATGCACTTTTCTCACTTTGTAGAAAAGTAGCAGTAAAGCAGAAAGTATCTACACTGAGGACACAGTGACTGTCAGTCATCAAATGACTGCCTCTGATTGTGTCAGTCTCATTACTGTATATGACTATGAGCACCAAAAGAAACCAGAATGACAGTTTCAACATAACCCCTCCTTTAACAAGACATAATTGTACAATATAGAAGTCCCAGCTTTGACTGCTCTTTTTTCTCTCTTTTTTTTTTTTTTTTTTTTTAATAGAGTAGAAAAAGGAAAAGAGAGTAGAGATCATTTAGCTTCACCCAGGATACCCTTCCTGATACTTTCTAAATTCCTGAGAAATTTTTAGAAAGGAGAGTACTAGCTGGCTCTATTTCCCATTTCCCATTCTCAAGCAAAACCACAGTGATTCTAGGCCACCTATTTTAATTCAGATTCGCTTGTTACATTACCTCAGGGTTGGGTTTTTTTAATAAAGTGCTTTCATATAGTGACATGGAATTGTAGCTTTGTATTTGTCACAAGGCAGCTTGATTTATATCTCTACAGTTTTTCAGAGATTTTGAAAAGATGACTGTATGACACAAATAGTGAAATTACCTGTTGATAGAACCTACTCTTATATTCTGGCACCAGTCAAATGGCATAGGCTAGATTAAAAAGAAGGTCACGTGGTGACCCACTTACTGAATCCATGACTATTTCTCTTTGAACCACATACTCGTAGATTTCTGTTAGAGGTGAGGTCATTCAGGCTGGGCCCTGTGCAGAGGCTTTTGAAGCTTTTAAGAAAGCTCAGAAAGCTTACAACCACAATGACACTGCTGAGAGACCTCCTGAGAGATACGTAATCATACTCTAAACTGCATTTGGTTTGTGCTTCTACCCAGCAATTAATTTCTGGGTAACTTCTCCTGCTCTGATTTCTAACTTTTAATATTCCAGAAACTGAACAGCTTTCAAACAGCTGTTATTGTTTCATTTTACTACAGTGTGGTAGCAGGTTTTAAATGCCATTATTATTTATAGGGAAATGGGTTTAGATATTTTATCTATCTATAAAAGTGCATTGATTTCATCATTCAGTTCCTTCCACCAGCCCCCATTGTTTTGCAGCTAACTGTTAAGATATTTAACTCCTCACCAATGCATTTCACTCCATAGAACCTATAAATTAATGAACATTAGAAATTTTTCAGAACTGAGTTTGATTTTTCTTTCCCAAGAATTCTTAAGCTAGCCTTGTATTTTATTTGTCTGTATTTCTGGGTGGCTACTTTAATACATGCTACACACACTAGGTAAAAAAAGGAAATAAATTGGCAGCTGCTGTTTCTACATTCAGGGGCTTAGTCTTGTTATGTACATTTAAGACTGCTGTCTTAGCTGTTTTCAGGGTGAGCAGCCATCCACCTCCAGAGACGATGAATGGATATGCACAGTGTTACGTGGCTTCACAGTGCATCGAGGGTTATGTCCGTGCTGCAATGTGTGCACAGATCAACTGCCAGGCAAGACAGCTCTGCTAGTATCTGTCTTTGGCATCAGTGCACACTGCTCTGTATTTGTTCATAAGGCTGGAGCTCTTGTGTATTGCTAAACCTTTTGCCAGATGGATGTGCAATAGCTCCAACAGATCCCAGGGCAGAGCTATTACCCAAACACTGGCAGAATCAGGGGCTTCTCCAGCAAGTGGCAAGACTAATAAAACCATCTGGCTGCTCAGAGCCCAGCAGAGCAGGAGCTTATGGGTTTATACACACCAGTTTGCTGTTCTGCAGTACAAGTCTTCCTATTATAGAAAGCTATCCTGATATTTTATATGAAATTAAGATACAGGCTATTCACATATCTCATTGTGATCCTTTACAGAGCAGATTTTCTAAAAGTTCATCCAGATCTGGGACAATATCTACGTGATTGCAAATCATTCCACAGCTTTGTTAGCAAATATACCTCTAAGCCACAGACAAATATAGCCAGGACAGAAATGAAGCATTTGACTAGCTGGAGCCCAGCATGTCAGAATTGTATAACAGTCTATGAAATACTGCCAGAGCAGGCTTCTGAAAGATAAACAAAAATTGCATGGAGTAGTGAATATAAAGAGTGGCAAAATTAACCTTTAAACACAGAACTGAAAATCAGATACATAAGGTATTACCAGCTGAGAAGCAAAGTCCTCCAACAAGATTGGGTTTTAATGTCAGGCTTTTAATTATAGTGCTGTGGAACAAAAGCTATAAAAGCAATTCCTGCCTTAGAAGTTACCCATTTTGAAATGTTTCTCCTGAAGATCTTAGTGCATCAGTATCTCATTTGATACAGATTCTGTGACTGTATCTAGGTCTAATTTGAATCTGTCATAATGATCTTAAAAGGAATCCATATAACATAATTATTGCTATGCCAGCTGAGAGTAGAACTTCATGGAGGCTAAAGTCATATATGCAACTACGGTCAATTATATATATTTTAAAACAAAAAATGCCAAATTGTCATCCCCACATCACTGATGGTCTGCAAAGCCGTGATAGGTGAAGTGTAGTTGTTTCACTCAGTGATTTGAAAGAGTATGTCATTTACACAGACAACTATATTTAGTACAGTGATGATGCAGGCAGACAACATTGCCTGAGAACAGAAAATTCGGGGTGTAAAACATCAAGACTGAAAAAATCACATTTTCTAAAAGATGAAGGTTTAACTAGATTTTTAGTCCTGAAGTTAGCCTGGCTTAGAGAAGGAAGCTGGTTGAGGTGACCTTCAGACGTCCCTTCCAAATGAAATCTTTCTGTGGTTTGATCCTGTGAACGATCCTGTGAATGCAAGAGCTCTACCACATAGTCTGCCAAACACAGTGGACCCACGAGAACACGTTTGGAGGCCAGATGTGTTAGATGCTAAAATAACTGCTGCACGGTGCTGGAAAATGTAACCTAGAATACGACTGTTGCAACTGATTCCAAGGTATGCTTACCATTAAAAAACAAAACAAAACCATAAAACTTACCTAGCTGTGTGTACACACCCAGAACATTCCCGATCTTGCCTGGTCACTGTCACTTCCATTCTCTATGAGAGAGGCAAGTAAGAGACCCTGCTCTGACCCCAACAAGTGCCCTACAGAGAAAAAGCGTCAGCATCTGCAGATAGTTTCAGGAGGCTAAAAAAGGTTCCTTGAGGAACCTGACATAATGCATGAATTACTAACTAAATCACTTTATGCAACTCTTTTTTCATTAATTGAGAAGTTTGAAAAGGACTGACTTGAATATATTTCTCAAAGATTATTAACTGGAATCTTTTTGCTTTTCTTCATGGTCATTCTCAAACTTGCAGATCTGTATTGGAGTTATCTTTGTAGGTCATGTTTGAAAACAAGACGTTTGTATTTGCATGCTGCAAGCAACCATTAGATAAATTATGTGTCTTTAAGGGCCTGGTCAGTTTCTGGTGAAAATCCTTGAAAAGTGCATTTTTAAACACAAGTGGATTTACCTGAAGGGTAAGGATTGAAGCCCAGGTCCCTGTTAGTATCTCCTGGCAAAGAGCATGCAAATTCATGACATGGCTGCAGACTATTACTTGTAACTCTTCTTACATGAAGGCAGTGTCCACTCCTGAATCTCGTGTGAGTTGACCATCCCAACCTGGCTGCTACTTGTTCTTTGATTAAAAACTGAAGTATTCCGTCTGTTACGTTTGAACACGAGTAACTTCACAAACCTTTTTTTTTTTTTTTAATGTTTAACTCCTGTTCTTCAATTGGTACAAATAAACATCTTTCACATCAGTCTCACTAAATTGTTATTTACTCCTCTTGTAGTTCTCAGCACATTTCTAAAATTAAAACCAAAGGAAGTCACATCCGAAGTGATTGTAATCTCAAGTAATCTGAACTGGCACTCATTCAAATATAATTATTCAAATCTGCTGTTCATACCTCCCTGTTCTATTTTGCAAGGCTATCCTTGTAAGAGAGGCACTTCTCGATGTATTGTATTCTCTCAAACCAATAATAGGAAACATCAATTTTTTAAGTTTTTCTCTGCTGCTTTCAGATTATCTCTATGTTTTCTCTATTCTGTGGTAATTTAGATGCTTTTTCTTTTTTCTCATACTTTTAATGTTTTCAGTGGTAAGGATACTGCCACTATCTGTTACTATTGCTCTCCAAGGCTAAAATGCTTATCTAGGTTTCATTGATAATATATCTAGGCTTCATTGATACTGTATTTATTTGTTGAATCATGTCTTATGTCTTTAAAAAAAAAGACATGCTCTAACTGACCTGTAAAATATAGAATTTCCACAGTAATTCCTAGATATCATTTGGTAGCCTGCAGTCCCTCATTCTGAAATTAAAATCTCTGTCTGCCCTCTGAAACCACTAATCATCACCCAAAGAGCAGGACTCAGAAATCAAGTGATGCCAGAGTGTTCAAGAAGAGAGATGCAGTGCTGTGGACACTGGTAGCCCTAGCTCCATAGATACTGACACTATTGGGTCTTCCAGCCATTTTGTTTCCAAAGGTATTGACAATACTAATTTTTTTTTGCTCCTGTCTCTAGTAAAGTCAGAACAATCATTTTACAGGATGGATTATTTTTTCCACAGAAATAAAACTGACAGAAGGGGAATAAAAATATGCTGATTTTCAAAGGAAGAAAAATATTCAACAAAGTGTGCAGCTCTTGGCCCTTCATTTGGTCATCTGTCACTCAGGAAAGTCAAGGTTGTTAAGTGTCACCAATGGATTCATATTCAGTGGGATACTTCTGATGTTGCACTCACGTGAGCTATGTAAGAATTTGTTTTTTGACAGCAGCATCTTTAAGATGAAAGGACGCTATGTTGACCTTTAAAATGTCAGTCTTGGTAGACCACATGTCTTCGTGGTTGATAGGATTGCAAGTAGCATTGAAAGCTATCACTAAAACCCTTCCTCTCCACTAAAAAAAACATGGTTTGATCACCAAGGGTGTGTTAGAGCTGGGCTTTCTGTAGGCAGAGTGTATAAATGCATTCCCTCTGAAGAATGTAGGGAGCAAGAAAAGAATTTAGCCTAAATCACAGTTCATTTCCTGGCCAGCGCCTAGGACAGCACTCACACACGCTACCCTTTATTTAAGAGACACTTCAGTGTTACATGTCAGTCCTTAATTCAGAATGGCAAGATCACAGCCAAAAGTAGTATGAGATAATAACAGGTATCACACACTACTTGTGGTTTTATAGTATCCAAATTCTGCCAGAGTAGTTGGATTATGGGTAGTTTTAAGTTAATAAAATCAATTTGTTTAAAAAGAAATTACCCATTTGGCTCTTGTTGATCATCCAGTTGGTCTTATTTTTCCAAGAGGCAGAACACATCTGCATCCAATTATTATATTAGTTGGAGTGCCTCTGCACTGCTACATTACAGTTCCTGTGTATGGTTTGAAAAAATATGTAGGATGTAAACTCTTCTCTCATACTGCTGCAAAGTCTTTAATGGAGCCACAGAACGCAGGGGGTGAAGGGAGAAAGAGGGTAAGGAGCGGGGCTTAATGAAGTTTTTTTGTATTAAAGATAGATCTTGGTTTCTGACATATCAAAGTAAAAAGAAAATCTATATTAATGGAAGTTAGTTTAGGCTTTGCATGATCATAAATAGACCACCATTAGTACAAAAGAACAGTACATTACTGGCTCTGTGCTTGCATCTGCCTTCTTTTCATTCCTCCTAATCCCGCTGTGGTAATCAGAGACACATAATTATCAATTAAAGATACAATTAATACAATTAAACCAATGAAACAAGCTACTTCGATGATACTTTGTATTTAACTCTCTTATTTATTGTATGTCCACACTCTTTCTTTCCAAATGTCACGGCGAGTGGTTGTTGCAACTGCTCTGGGCTGAAGGTAGAGTTTAACAGGAGTTAGACATCTCATAGCTGTACTAAGGGATGAGCAGCATAATAATAACCATGGAAGTTAAGGGAGTTGCAGGACGATGTAAGCTTCAGGCTTCAGAACGTGTTTGAAATGGAGGAGGTTGAAATTATAGCCCCCGGGGGTTTAGCAGGGGACAAGAAAGAGTTGGAGAGGAGGGCATCTTCCTTGCATCGAGTGGGTCTGCTGAGCCCAGTACATGAACTGCCTCACTTTGCCCAATGGGATGGCAGTAAGCTACTAGCTCTGCTTTTTACAGGGCACATAAAGAGACTGGCGGAGCTGGCTGTAGTGAGTCAATCTGCTTTTATGGAGTCAAGGCCTCCTCAGGCTGGATGAGGACTTGACAGAAATATTATCCTCCCACCCTACTTTCCTCCTCCAACTTCTCAGTTTGGTAATTCCCCTTCAGTGTTTCTTTCTAGCACACTGGCCTCCCCACCCTAAGATAAAGATAAATCATTGTATAAACTAAAAAACAGAGTTCAGGTGTTGCTGACTGGCACTGCTCCTCCACATGTGCTCAGGAAAGGGGGGCGAGGGTTGGAGTCATCACCTCTGTTCGGTGATCCCTGTGTGCATCCCACGGGTGCATAGCACCAGGAGGGCAGTCTTTGATGGAGCCTGGCAGGGCAGCTCACCCGTGGAAGCTTACGAATGCTCAAATTCCACACACACAGAGCACACAGGCTTTTATTGGCAGAGGTCTAATGAAGGTAGCCTCCTTCAGTATGTGACAAAGAGAAGCCACATATTTAAGAGGCTCTAACTGAGTTTTGGTGTTAGGCAAAACTGGTGTTGCTCAATGCACAACACCTAAACTCAGATGCTGAATAAAGCATCTATCAGACTTCTTGGCTCTCAGTGACTGTGGAACAACACCCTTTGTCAGGAACAAAAAACACAGGGAGGGTGCCCTGAATGATTGAAACTTCTAGGAATGTAGAGATTGAAACACTTAACCATCTTTACACTCTGATTGTGCAATCTGGATGCACATGCAAAAGAAAAGTACCAGAAGGTAATGCTGTTTCTGACAACAGCTGGTGCTACAAAACTTTGGGAGCAATTTGGATGCTTACACATAGGTGCTTTGTGCCATTCTAGACACTGTAGGGTATCCAAGAGTGATCATTCCACACTGAATCATTCCCTTGGTATTTTTAATATGTTTCAGTTAATATTGGTGAAGGAGGCCAAGAATGAAACTCCTAGTATGGTTACAAGCCCAGTGTAGCTAAGTCATGGGCTAAAAACTACTGCCTTCCTTTACATACCCAATCTAGTTCCTTCAGAAGTTATCACATAAACCAGAAAAGTAATTATTTCTTCAAAGGCCAGAGAGGAGGGGTGTAAGAGCATCTGTCTGCAACAGATGAACCCCAGAAAGAGCAGATTTACCGGCTGCTCTACAGAAGATCAAGAGAAACACTGGGGTGCACCTAGCAGCATGGGACAGCAGAGAGATAAAGAGTAGGTATTTTTGGATGGAGGTAAGTCTGAAGATGGTGCTCTTCCTCTAGTGACTGCAGACAGGTTTACAATAACAGGCTTAGGCTAAAAGGTCTGACTTTTAGATGGCTGACTGTGCACAAGAGCTCTCCCACCAAATGAGCACCACTGCACTTTAAATTATAAATATCAGAGGCCACACAGTTTTACCGTTGTTCATTTTTTCCTTTCTCTACTTGAAAGAAGATGATGTGAAAATCTATACCTTTGAAGGGCTCTGGTGTGAGGCAGCTGGACCAGCTGTGCTCCACAGAGGTTCTTGTTCTCCAGGGCTGGCTGCCTGGAAAGCCGCCACTGCAGGAAGCTGATTTCCATCAGGCTCCTCACCTCCGAACGGTTACTGAACATGAAAAATGAACCTGAAATCTTGTTCCTTTTGGTTAGATGAATTTCCTGATAGGTGTCAGGAAATGTCTGAAATGTAAAGTAAACTGTTTTCCTTTCTTTTCTTATAGTTTTCATAGCGGACTGTAGCAGACAAGGATATTTAAAAATTTTTTGTAATTACTCTCATTTCTTTTTTTCAGTTCCCACAGGTATTTACATAGAAACAGGGCCAAAAATTCATTCGAACAAGTCTTTCTGTTCTTTACATGCCACCTGACATGCATTAAATTGTGCTAAGTAGCTCATGTTTAATTCCATATCTAACCAAATTGTGTTAAGTGTTGGGTCATGCATGACAGAGTATTAAACGTGGTGGTTTGTTTCTTCTTAAATTAAGGCAGTCTGGGAAGATTGAACACAAGAAAAGTAAACTGATTCTCATAACCCACTGTAGATATTTCCACAGAAATCCACCTAACCTATGTCTCTGTATTCATCTAATGAATTCTAAAATTGCAAACACCCATGCAGTAAGATGGGGAAGAAAGAACATTGAAAATGAAAAGCCGATAAAGGAACGTTTCAGCTGCTAGTTAAAAATAGCACCTGCCTCAATCAGAAGCTATTTGTTTGATGGGAGAAATAGATGAAGCAAAAGCTAAAAGGAGAAATTTTCCAAGGCTAAAGTATAATTATTCACTCAGTTTTTACTAGAAAATGAAGATTTGGCACATGTACCCCAATTGTGTCTATACATGTCTTGCCTGGAGTGGACAAGATGGAAGTCAAGGGGAGAGTGAAGGATAGGGATGGCATAAGCCATGGCACTAAGTCACACCAGGTGTTGTTGCACTGTTTCACAGCCTCTTCTAAAGATCATTGCTTTCTCCAGTCTTAGGAGCATGAAATAGCCACTGAAAGATCTAAATCATTAAGCTGTTCTTGGGGCAGAGACCTTGAGGAGGGTGGTGGCTCCCTCTCTTCACACTCAGGAGATGGCAAGGAGTAATACACAGTCCTAGGATTATAGCCAGGTCCCTTGTGATAAGATTTTTAGCAGTCTCTAATAAATATAGGGTACAAAGTATATGAACATCTTCTGTACCTTTCCATACCTTGGTGGCTCTCTTTCCAGTGACTGAAGGAGAAATAAAGGTGCAGAAAAAACACTGTTTCATACCTACAGCCCTGTTGTACAGAGATGTGATGCTACTATCAAATTCCAAGATTATCTCCTGAATCTAGAGAAAATCTATCTTGGTCTTATTAATAAAACACACCTCATAAAAATAAAAATAAACAAACAAGTAAATAAAAACAAAATAATCTTTCATAATTTTATTTTATTCTACAAAACTTTATTCTGTAGTCTTTCTTATTAATCATAGAAGACTGCATTGTGTTTTTAAAAACTGTCTGGCAGGACTTTAACAGCAAATTGTAGTTTGCAGTTCTGCATTTAAAATTTAATATCTTAAAATTATGCCTTTTTTTTTTGCTATTGAATACTTACTAACTTCAGAGGAATCCATCTAATGAGAAAGAATGGTTTTAATTAGTTTTAATAGCATAGGAATTTGTACATAACTTTACTAATAGTATATGGAGATTGTATTGAAATTCCCTGGGCATAAAATTAAAATTAAGAAGTACAAACCAGAGGTTAAAAATAAGTTAAAAGTGCCTGTGTAGAGGACCTATTTGTTTTCTGTTAACACGGATGATTCTTCAAATATGAGCATTTCCTGTTAGTTGAACAACCTGAAAATTCATTAAATCAAAGACCAAGATAACATTGGTTTTCTTGTCCAGTCATCCTCTGGAGGAAAAATTGTTATGATAACCCACCATTGACCAAAACACATACACTTAGTGAAAAAAAAAAAAAAAGCAAAAGTCAAATCCAGGCTTTCACAGTGTGTAGGAAAAGAAGGTCTAGTTGACCTGGTCAAATACCTTCTTGATATCTAAGAAGCAGATCAGTGACTTTAACTGCATCAAGGTGGACAAGTGGATTTCATTACATTTTGCTTTCATCATTATCACAAAAGTTTCACCCTTTGGTAAAAACACTGTGATCTCATTTTATTATTTCCAGGAGCTACTTCTTTTTTAGTGGCCAAATTTAGGGGCAGAATTTGCAATCTGCTTTTAAGTGAAAAATTTGTCTGGCATATCTAGCGGCTCAAAATGTTTGTAACGTTCACATATATGCTGGGTTGCCTGTCTGCTCTCTAGAAAACATTCTCATTATTTGGTTGTTTTATCTTTGCCTACGGATGCTCTGAGTGGTGGAGTGATATTCTATTCTGAAGAAAGGATCTTTAGGAAGTGCAATCAATGTAACATGACTTTAAGAGCTATTCTAGTTTTTAACCATGGAAGATATTGGGCTCTTATGCAAAAAAAAAAAAAAAAACCCCACCCCAAAACCAAACCAAAAACCAAAAACCAAACAACCAAAAATCAGAGAAACTTTTAAGATTAAATGATCAGTTTTTATTTTATTTGCTGGTGTATCTGATCATAGATCATCCAAGTAGACCATCCATACAGATCTGCTCTTTAGCAGGGTGGTTGCAATTATTGTTGTAGTTGTTATCATTGTGTTGTTGTTATCAACAAGGATTATAATGCAAGGCTCCCTAACAAATGCAAGCACTAGAGAAGCTAACAGTTATTTGCACATTTCCTGAATTTACTATTGTTTGGCACAAAATGGAACTGAATAAACTTTTTCTCAGTCTAGTAATTACAGCAGTCTTTTAGAAAAGAAAAAATATGGCTTAAAATCATTGCTCTATAGAAGACTTGAATGTGAGTCTCCAGGCGGGTGTTTTAAACACTGTATCTAGGGGAGTCAGTCCCCTCTCCTTTCAGTGCTGAGCATGTTATGGCGTTTAGTTGCCTATTGCCAAAAGGTCTGAAACCAGACACCAGACTGTTTCCCTGTTGCTCAGAGTTATCCAAGTATTTCTTAGATTTGTTTTAATGGCAAGAAGGTTAAAATCATAAAAATCCCCAGAGCTGACCAAAGCTGTCTGTCCTTCTGGAATATTGAAGACTCTTCCAAGTGGATGGGTTAGTTCTAATGGCTTGTAGCAACATCAGGAATTTCACATTAAGTAGCTTATGGATACAGATGTAGATATGTATGTATACATAAATATACACACATATATGTGTATTTATGTATCAGAGGAGGGAGCCTTACTTACTTCTGATAATCTGGCTGGAGAGCATCTCTGCAATGTGCAGGTGTATTCTATGCCTGATCAGGATGCACAGTGTTCAAGCTCAGTTTCCAGGACTACTGTAATTATGCACCTTCAGTTCAGAATGGGGCAGAGAAAGCTTCTATCCTATGAATCCTATGACATCATAGACATTCCTGCACATGACAGGGGGTTGGATGAGATGATCTTCAAAGGTTCCATTCAATCCAAACCATTCTATGATTGATTCTATTACCTATCCGTTATGCAACCTGAAATATGAGTCAGGGCTAAGACAGAAAAATGGAGAAAGTTTGCATCTGCTGACAAGTTGTTAAAGCAGTTGCCCAGAGTTGCTGCATGTTGAGCTCAAGCATCTTTTCCTGTATTGGTATACTCTCTGCTGCATAGTACCTTAACATCAAGGTAGTCACCCTGAGTGAGCTCTCTCTTACCTTTCTGACACAGCCAGTTCTCCCAGGTGTATTAAATCTGGGTTGTCAGTTCCTCACCAGGTACACACTCTTCTCACATTGGAACTAAAGTTTCAAGCTTGGGCTGGGGACTTCAGGAGGCAGCGCTTTTTTCCATGGCAACACAGAAGTGAAATTCTCTTTGTGGAACGAGACGAAGATTTTCAAAGATGAAAATGTCAATTATTTATCTAGCTGCAGCTGAGTCTGCCTTTGAGATGCTCTGTTATGAAACATTTTCCATTAACAAAAATTAAAAGAACACATAAAAAAAGGTTTTATTCCTAGTAGTAGCTTTCATATACTGAATATGTTTCTAGGGACTTTAGTCAGTGGGGAACTGTTTTCAGTGGTCTTATAAGATTTAATTAAGTGACCATCAAGACCAGGGCAGAGGGTTCCTAAACACATTTAATCCTCTGCATAGTTTTATGGGATGTCACTCACCTCTTGGGTTCTAACAGTGAGGACTATTGTCCATCTGAGAGAAGGGTTTGACAGCAAACTGATAGTTTGTTGCAGTTGCACAGTCTGTTTTCTATCCTGTTGATAGAAGTCTTTTAGTGTTCTGAATTGCTGATATATAATGCAACTGCCTTATTTCTGAATGTACCAGCAATTCTACACTAATTTTCTGATTTTCAATATTTCAGCAATATTGCAGCTAGTATTTTCCAAAGAGTTAGTGTCATATGCACTGTAAACCACAAGTGTTCTATAATTTTATGATCTATATGGTAAATGTTAGTCCCTACATATCCATATACAAACTTACTAACTGATGTCCTTGCATGTCTTTGACTTTTGTTGCAGAAAGTATTTTGTCTCTGAGTAACCAAGTCAGGGAGTTAGGATAGCGCTTACGGTTTCAGATGCCATTATAGCCAGTTTTCCAAAGAAGAATAAAGTCCCCAAAGATGATACCAGCTTCAGGATGATATTTTTGTGCTGCTTGGATATTGTTTTGTAGGATAATGATTTCTGCTAATAACAAACCAGTGTTTCTTCTCAGCCTTTAGTGATTCTTCAAAGCATCTAGGAAAAAGCCTGGGGAACACATTTGCCATTTTTGAGACTGGTGCATAAAATCAAAACTTCTGTGGTGATAGTTCTTTCTTTATTTACATATTCATATTTCCAAAGCAGTTTAGCAAACAACTTGTAACTTTTCAAATGCACACACTAATCCCAGCAAATACTTAAGGTACACGACCAACTCTGAAGTCCCTCATGTTTGTAATTATCCCTTCCATAACTTGCTTCAGCTCAAAAAGGGAGACACATGGGAAAAGGACATCATCTGTCATTCATCTGTCAATGTAAACAATGTGTGTATGCACCATAGCAAGGAACTATTAAATATTAAACAATGAAATCTTCAAAAGTGGCAGAGAGTCATCTTGACAACAAAATTCTGAAACTGGCATTTTACATTAAGGGACCTTCTACAGCAAAATTTTGTCCTCTGAATACTCTGCATTGATTTTCCATCATGCAATCCACAACAGACAGTGTTACTTAGGTGCTTATGTATTTTTGCCTTTTACTCTTGCCTTCATATTATTTAACTGGGAAACATTTACCCTTTCCCAGGCCAATGGTTAACAGCCAGTTCCTTATTCAGATGACCTGGTGTTTTCTGAGTTGCTGTTATCTACTAGCGCTGATTCGCTTTTGCTTTCAGGGTAAGCCTTGTGTCTTTATGTGTTATATACTAACATTAGGATCCAATCCTATAGGAATTATGAAGTTTAGTGACAGATTTAGCAGAGTGCTTATGTCCTCACATAACTTTAAACTCAGTTCTAAGCAGTCAAGTGCTCAGGAGCAGACATATGTTCAAGAACTCTACAGATTCTTGGTGATAAAGCCTGTAACACTTAGTGGCTAGGTTGACTCCAGAAGCTTAGCTTCATCAGGACTGTGGAAAAGAGCTCTAGGACAATAGTGTCAGATTTCTGTTCTGGATTCTGCCCAAAGTTACCCTGGATAAGGTGTGACATGTCTGTTTCCCCATCCTTTAAGGAGAGCTAAGAGTATATATACATATATATATAATGTGTACATTACTTAGTATTTGTAATTAAATCAATAACACATTTGATTAATCCTCTGTTGTACTGAACAGAAACAAATCTGATTAAAAGTATTTACCTCTGGGACTAAAATGAGTTGTTCCTTTCATTCATTTATCATCTATTACTGATAAAAGTTGTTCCATACTGAAGTAAGGATTATCTGTAGATAATAATGTTACAATTATGGATAATAATTAGAACTGGCATTTTACTGTTCAAGCTGGCAGCAGAAATTTGAAGTGCAGTTATCACTAAGGAATTTAGCAGCAAGGAATGGATACATCCACTTATACATAATTGAGGCCATGAAATACTTCAGTCAATCTTGAGTCACATACCAAATCTTGGAACATTATCTTTACACATTACAGCCAAAGTCACAGTTGAATTTGATGGCACTCTGCTAGATAAATGAGCTGAAATTTCATTCATATTATTTTATTTAGTGAGATTTGCTTTTCAGGAATCTAATTCAAAGAGAAGTGGACATTTGAAATATGCCCTTTTTTACCACCCTTGTTACTATAATTGCTGTAGATTGAATTACAGTTCCGATCTTATCAAAACACTCTCAGCAGCTCCTGTTGTGATATGTACATTGAATAAAGTTACTACAGAATCCTTGCATCTTGGAAAGAATATTAAAAATAAATCTGTTCTTTCTGTCATGTGTGACCTTGATACGGAACAATGAAAATGTGCTAAGTCACTGACCAGAATATCAGTGTGCTATCTCTTGGCAATATATGAGGGACACAAAAATATTTCTGTCTGTGTAGAAAGTGTTTTTTTAACTACTTCTGAATGAAATGGGCAACATTTGTGCCAGCAGGTTTGATATGTCAGCATGAATATGGTTGACAATGAAAATGTAATGCTAATAATTGTATAAAGCTAGAGAAAATATTATTTAGATGAGAGAGAAGCAGAGGGAATGCTCTTTAAGAAAAGTCAGAAAAGCTTTATAACTGCTGTTGAAGCTAGAACAAGACTTGACTTCAGAAGGAAAAGTAGAACATGTTTCTTGTCATGATTACAAGTATTGACAAAGGGGAAGAAAGTGACACTGTGTACTATTCAAGGTACATATTGGGCTTGGTTTCATGTAAAAAAAACCACATCAGGATAGTATCAACAGCAAGAGGAAAATGAACTCCCTTTATTGTTTCAAATGTTGTTGTTGAGTTGCTCTCCCACATTGTATACTGTGTTATTTTCTTTCTCTTTGATCTTGATTCAGCTTCTATTAAAGATAATGTAAACCAATGAAAACTGGATCAGGCTGGGGTGGATAGCAGGGTGTTATTAGCACTAAATTTCCTCCTTCATTTGCAGCTCCCATCATGTGTATACTGAGTGTTTCCTTGTCGCTTTGTAATTTGAGGGCACCCGTCTGTTAATTTGCTCCCCAGATGCTGTATCAGGATGTTATTGCTGTTGCATGCAGCCTGTCATTTCAGACATGCTCAGCCTTCATTTTGGCATCTAAGGAGCTAGAGGAGCCTCTGGAAGCTGTAGAGGTTCACAAACAGAAGAGAGCCTGAGGGCAGGGAGCGTGGTTTCTGGGCAAGCTGGAGGCAGTCAAAGGATGTGGTTTTGTGGATGGAAAAGAAGCTGGATGGAGCTCAGGAGATGGTCCTTCATAAAGAGCTCTGACAAAACCCAGAGCCATGGCTATTGATAGTGCTCTAGTTTTGATGCTGTTGCAAACTTAGGCATAGTGGTGCTGATTTCGTACCAAAGGAATTGCTTAGTAAAAAAAGAAGAAGTAGTAGCAGAGGGATCCTTTCATGAAATTATGAATAGAATAAATTGGCCCAAAATACTTCTGAAAAAACTCAGGTTTTCTGGGATCTCAGAAAGCTTAATAAAATCACTGTTTGAAATTTGTGTTGCAATAGAAGCATCAAGTAAAATGAATCCTATGCGGAAACTGCAATAGAACTTAAAAGATAAAAAACTCACAGATGTCTAAAATATGCTGTATCAAAAGCAAGCTAGCTCTTTCAACGATAGGATAACTTTCCTAAGCCTTGGCTTAAGCAATAAACATATACATTTTTTCTCCCTTTTTATATGCTAAAGCTGCCTGGCTATCTTTAAGATCCTCAGTTTCAACAATAGAGCAACGTATTTTCTTCAGAGAAGACCTGGCATTCGGAAAGGAAATGAAAGCAGTAAAAAATGAACAGTATTTGTAATGTCCACCATTGGTCATTCGCATTAAATTGCATGTTATGTGTATTAGAATCAATTAAATGAAGGCATGCCTTCCTTCAACACAGAAAAGTATTAGGTAATACATTAAAAGTAGATAACCTTGTTTGCCTCCCACTCAACCTTTCTTCATCACTCCTAATAGCAAACATCTAGCTATTGATTAGTTCATTTTAAATGCTACTAAGGTAAATGCCATACTGCTTTGAACTGATGAAAGAATTGAACAAAGACAAATCATAGTAATTGTGGCATGTTGAGGAATGCAGATCACAAGAACTGAATACAAAAAAATGCCGAATATAACCTTTTCTTTCATGAAAAATCTTACAAAAGAAAGGAATCACATGTTAGGGCAGTCAGAGAAATTTAACTTAACTCAAGGCAGATCCCTCTCATCTTCATTCTGCCTTTGTAGTAAGGACTGCAACTTCATTCTAAATCAATACATTTTCTTAGGCAACATGATTCCATCATAAATCATCATTTCCACGTGTTTCTGCTAATAAATCTGCAGCTAGAAGGGATAAAGAGGAAACTGGTTAACAATAAACTGTGCTGTTAAACTAGGGCAGAAACAATATAAAACACAAGGTTATTATTGATGCCTGTATCTACAATATGCTCTCTATCTATGTCAACTGTTGTGGAATTAAATGTACTTTCTCCTGCAAATAGCTGTCTATAAAGTTCAAGTTGATGGTCAAGACAATGAAAATGCTGAACCCAAACTATTCATGAAGAGATGAGGTCTAATGTATATAATTTAGCTGCAAACATGGCCAACTGCATTTTGAGCAGATTTTTCAACATCTTCTCATAGCAAGGCAAAATTTGACACAAATACATATTTTGTGGCTTGGATGTAAACCTAAGGAACTGATTACCCAATAGACTAAAAATTTCCTTTGAAACCTCAAATGCATGCTCAATATAATCAGTTAAAAAGCTAAAAACACCAAACTGGGTTAAAAAAGAAAAGGCTGATGATGGTATAAACTACTGATAGTCCATGGAATCTGGAAGTTTAGTGGTTATACATTCCTATCTGGGGCAGAAGCAGTGCTTTTAAATATGTTTACATCTTGACAATTTTCCCCTTCCCAAATTAGGAATCTAAAATAAAATTCCTAAATCCTAAATTAAGAAGATGTTTTTGAAAACACAACTGAAAATTATATTCCTCTGGCTTTTAATGACAGCTGAACTCCAAATTGCTGGCAAGTACACATAGAAATCTGTGCCATTGGACAGGATGGCTCAGAAACCCAGAAAATGGGAAGAGGTAGGTACTAGTCCTTAGACTACACTAACTTCTCTTTTTGCCTTTGAAAACCTGCCTTGTGGGCTAACATGATCCAAAAAACTTTGCTCCATGACTCCTCTCCAAAATAAATTCCCCCTCTGACACCTTCCTTCCTGATTATTACCACCCTCACACACTTTCCTGCTTCCAGAACTGTGAGCAAAATTATGCATAAACCACGTACTCCAAAGCAGAAAATGTAACTTCTAAATAAATAGGTCCATTTTCCAACAAGTTCAGAGTCTTTCAACCCTAAATTAGTAAAGGCATTTCTTGCTTATAAATCTGAATAAAGACTTGGAAGTTGTGTTGTATTTGTATCTTGGAAAAAGTCTTTTGTATAGGTCTTTCATTCTGTCAGTTATAAAACAGTGCAGGTTATAAAGTGGATGTTGCTTAAGAAAAGACTAGATTCTGCCAAATTGATCCCTGTAGGGGAATGGTACTGCACAAATAAACAAAACATATTCCATTTTCTTCATTAAGACTTCTTCTATAGTAGTCAGTGAACAGCGCTCCTAGATTTATTTATTAGTGTTAACATATCTATTCAGTACATTTCTGTTTTGTTCAAACATTACAAAAACTCTGATACTTTTGTGTCTACTGTCACTGTGTCTGCCTGAGAAATCTCTGTGTCAAGGAAATTCTGTATAGCCCCTACAAACAGTTTCTTTTTCCTTATTCAGGAACCAAACAACAGAAGTCCAGTCCTGGGCCAAATATTGTCCTCACTTGATAAATTTGTTAGTCACCTCTCACATCTTGTTGATTCAGTGTCAATCAAAGGCAATACTACTGCTCACATACTTACAGCTGAATTGTAGCTCTGAGCATAAACGTAAGTGCTTTTTTGGATAGATGCCAGAACTGCTTGGGTCCTTGCCACGTCAGGCCCCTTGTGCATATATTTTTCTCACGTGAGCCCTATTTTCAGGACCAGACTTGCATCTTTCAACACACTGACAGCTATGCAATTCAGGGCACAGGTGAGTAGGGGCTCTCCTGTGCCAAACATCTTTGACTTCTTCCTGTCCACAATGTTAAGACAGGACCTACAGATATTCCAGAATTCAAAGGTCAGTATGACTGGAGAATCTATCCCCAAGTGAATACAACTGTCTATCTTATCACTGAATATCCCACAGACACAAAAGAAAATGTATTTAAGCACTTAGAGGAAGAAGCTAGACATGGAGATACTAAAATGAAGAAAAAATGTCCAAAAACTACTTTGACAAATAATTAAAAATTATCTGGATAACAAAATTTATTAGAATTATAGAATCATAGATTCATAGAATGGCTTGGGTTGGAAGGGACCTTAAAGATCATCTAGTTCCAACCCCCCTGCCATGGGCAGGGACACCTTCCACTAGATCAGGTTGCTCAAAGCTCCATACAACCTGGCCTTGAACACTGCCAGGGAGGGGGCAGCCACAACTTTTCTGGGCAACTTGTTCCAGTGTCTCACTATCCTCACAGTAAAGAATTTCTTCCTTACATCTAATCTAAAACTACCCTCTTTCAGTTTAAAACTGTTAACACTCAACCTATCACTACGCTGCCTGATATAGAGTCCCTCCCCATCTTTTCTGTAGGTCCCCTTTAGGTACTGAAAGGCCGCTATAAGGTCTCCCTGGAGCCTTCTCTTCTCCAGGCTGAACAACTCCAACTCTCTCAGACTGTCCTCATAGGAGAGGTGCTCCAGCCCCCTGATCATCTTCATGGCCTCCTCTGGACCCACTCAAGCAGGTCTGTGTCCTTCTTATGCTGGGGCCCCCAGAGCTGGACACAGTACTCCAGGTGAGGTCTCATGAGAGTGGAGTAGAGGGGGAGAATCACCTCCCTCAACCTGCTGGTCACACTTGTCTTGACGCAGCCCAGGAAACGGTTGCCTTTCTGGGCTGTGAGCGCACATTACTGGCTCATAGTCAGTTTTTCATCCACCAATACCCCCAAGTCCTTCTCCGCAGAGCTGCTCTCAATCCACTCATTGCCCAGCCTGTATTTGTGCTTGGGATTTCCTTGACCCATGTGCAGGACCTTGCACTTGACCTTGTTGAACTTCATGAGGTTTGTAGGGACCCACCTCTCCAGCCTGTCCAGGTCCCTCTAGATGGCACATCCCTTCCCTCCAGTGTGTCGACTACACCACACAGCTTGGTGTCGTCAGCAAACTTGTTGAGGGTGCACTCAATCCCACTGTCCACGTCACCAACAAAGATGTTAAACAGCTAATTATTAGGCTAATATCAGGTTAAATATTATCCCTATACTCAGACTACCCTACTGTGTTTGTTTCGGGAGTAAATTACAAATTTGACAATTATCTACAAACTTACAGGTTTTGCCTCATGTTTTCTAGTTGTTTTTGGAAGTCTGACAGCCTTGTCTGAGCTCCTGAGCAAACAAGCCCAGACCTCTTCCACACTCTATGTGCATTGGGATGGCACTGGACTCCTTGTGCATATAGTATACAGTTTCCAGAAAGTCTGATATACCACAGAGTTGATCTACACATGCTCCTAAGAGATATTCAGGACACAGTGGATTGATTTAGTGCCATGCCGAATCATTTAGTCATGTCAGGTATCCCCAGTCACCAGCTCAATATATTTGGGGAATTAAATCTATGAGCAATGCTGTGTAAATCTGCATAAATAATGGAAGGGACAATTAAATCTCAGGTTTCAGATGTAGCCCCTGTGGAACAGGGTCTCTGAGCTTCTGGCAAAATATTCTTTCATGTATATATTTCTTCAATGCAATCTGCAAACTTAAGTCTGTTTTATGTGAAGAAAACTTGGGGGATTGCCTTTGGTACTAAATCCTAGGCAGTGGGTTGTACAAGACATCTATTCTGTTGGTGGAAGAAAAGCACAACTTAGTCTCCACCTGAGGCATGAATATCATGCTCTCTTGGAGGGAAGACCCATGTGACATTAAAAATGAACTAAAATCGGCTTTGGAGTTTGAATGATTACCGAAGAAAAACAATATTAACATCTTGCCAAATATCCCCCTCCTAGTATGCTCAACTTTTGGTCAAAATGGAACATTCTGTAAAATATTAAAACTACTTTCTTTCAGTTGGGGGAGTGACGTTTTACTAATACTGCATTCATTAGGAGACAGGAATGCCATTGTAATACCTTATGGAAATAACACTTATTTTTAGAAAAAGGTCAATATAACTAAGGCAATGCTATTCCTCACAGTTTAGGAACATAAATTTATGCAAATATTGACTGTAATCTTCTCATAAAACATGAAGTGTATATTAAGTTATTTTGCCTACAAATATGTAGGCATTTATTTCAAGCGAAATTTCTTCAGTGTGCTTCAGACACATACGATTCCCTGTTTATTCCACTTGCTCATGAAGAGTTAACAATGCTAGTGTATCTGGCACAAATCATAATTCTTATTCTTTATAGTAGAATAATATATGGAAGCAAAGAGCACTGGAGGGCTCTGGAGCTTAGAAAAATAAAACCTTGCAATAATCTCATATTTTATTTATTAATAAAATGTTAATTTTAATGACAGTGATGTAAAAAATGGCATATATATATATATATAAGATCAGAAAGAGAACCAGAATAAAAAATATTTAATTTTCATGATTCCAAATTATTCACTAGCTTCAGTGGGATGTTGTAAAGGTACAAAAGATACATATGTGCTGTAAAGGCACCTATGTGTTTATAGAGTCTAGTGTATAAAAGTTATTTCTTTGGACTCCATCCAGATATGCAATGGTGACACTTCCTTTTCCACAGGGTTAAATGCAGCTCTAACATGAGTGAGAGGAAGGCAGAACTGCTTGGACAATGCTCTGTCACATGCCATACAGTAAATATGACACTTCAAAGCTCACCTAAGCCTCCTTCTTCACTAAATCTGTATCATCTCTGCTGTCTGCCGAAACTGGTGGTTAACAAATTGTGACGTTTGGGAGTGAAGGCTTGCTATTTAAAGGAAAAAGGTTTAAGGTACAGTACTAGCATGTGTTAGATAACAGTAACTTATTTAGGAGTCTGAGCTCTAACTCCATGTCCTCCATGCTAAGAAATTGACATTCCTTCATAACTGGAGCTAACATATTTGGCAGAGTAATGGCGAGTTGAGTTGACATGAACTGCTTAAACTCTCTTACTGGTCCTCTTTTGAAAATCAGGGCAGAAACATGCTGGGAAGATAATATGGCAAAGTCTGCCATGCTTCTCTCTCTGATCTGTAAAGGACCTTGACCTATCAGCCATTTCAACTGGGCAACCGTTCTAAAAGGTCTGATCTGAAAGTTTTATTTGATCTTTAATGATATTTCATCTGATCTTTGAAGATAATGATCATACACAATACTACTAAAAATGGGAGAGGGGTTAATTTTCAAAAAAACCCTTATATTTGAAACACCTCAAAATTGTTTCAGCATTTTAAAGAAGTCCCTTTTGCCCTGTTCATCTCTCAAATCAAAGTTGTTTTCCAGGAATTCTCTGCTTTACTGGCAATGACATCCCACATACTTTTAATCAGCTTCCAGGGTCAAAACTGAAGTAAAACAAAGCTTCAACAAGCATGAATTAAATATTATGGAGTTATTTAAATTAGCTGTAGATCTGCTAAATGAAATAGAAAAAAACATGCTGATTTCTGTCTTAGTAGGAGGAGAAAAGCTAAGACAATGTGGGATTTAACAGTGTTCCTTTGATAGAATGAAATATATGCTAATTTCTCTGAGCTTTTATGCATTTTTCATTGCTCTGCTGGACTTTAATAGGGATTTTCTTTCTTTGCCTCTTGTACTGGACAATGATATGCAGCATATAACCTCATTCAGTAAAGTAATGATTCAAGACTATTAAGATTTATTTTGAGATTGTGTTAGATAAGACACAAATTTTAGCTTATTGTATATTATCTTCTTTTTGACTGGCTCTTCTCTTTGACAGAACTGCTAAACAGAAGGCTTCCACAAAAATTGCTCTCCAGGTTCATGCAGATTAACTATAGCAAAGGAGCCTCCCTGACAGGTGCTGGCCTTCCACCCTATTCTGAAAGTTATTTTTCTCTTTCTGCTATAACACATGCATAGAGAGGGGTCTGAACTACAACCATGAATCCAAACACTCCCTAGTTTGGGGTGAGCTTGGATCCAAACCAAGATTTGCAGCTGGGACCCATCTGTAGTTATAACACAATATTGAACAAGTCTGCAGTGGTGTAAATTGGCACAGTTTCACAGACTTCAAAGGAAGCGTGCCAGTTTTCAGGAGCAGAGGGTATGGATAATCTTACCTCAGTGAAGAAAGAAATAAAAGTGGTTGAGGAAATCAAAATAGATAGAGGAAATATGAAAATACAGATCAAACTGAAAAACAAAAGGCCTTGAAAGTTAGAAGTGATGCAGAGATACGTACATGTTTGGGGTACATTATAAGGATATTTATAAGTGCTTGGCCTTGTCTGCTGTGTTGTATTTTATGCCAAGGAGTCCTCAAGAAGCAAAGGACCCATGATTTCTCTTACTAAATTTCTCACAAAATTATTACTTTAATGATCGTCTTTCTTTGAACAAGAAAAGAAATGGTTCAAAGCTTCTTTGAGAATCTGTCAATAGTATTCCCTCTCCAGATTAATAATTTGGTCACTGCTTCAGTCTCAGAGCTGGAGTGCATGCTGATACTCACTGTGATCCCCTCCTGCCATAGGGCACCACAACACAGCAATTCTCATCTGTCAAGCAGTTTTGAAAACATTAACTAAATTCCTATAAAACTCTCATAAAGAAGATGAATTATCTTATCCACATTTTCATAGTCACCCAACCTCACCAAGGTGAAATGACTGAATTTAGAGAAATAAAACAGTTCCCCATCAGGGATGGAACTCAGAGGTTTTGTCTCTTATACCTCTTCTGACATCCCTGAATTACATTTTTCACTCTATATGTCTGAATCTGCACACATATTTTTGTGGTTGAGGATGGAAATGTTTAATTATTTGATTTTACCATCCTGGATTTAAATTTGGAAATTTAAAAAATATATTTACAGGAATTTTATGTTTCCTTTGTGACAGGACTAAGTCTAGGGGAAACTGTGTACAATTTTCACACATGCTATTTTGCCATGTTATTTATCATGTGTTGTTTGAAATGAATAGGCATGCTATGGCTGTCCCACTCATCTCTTAGAACATTCTTTAACACAAATACTTTATTTCTGTAGGAGTCCCTTAGTAAAATTTCTTAATATAGATGAAGTCACTTTAATATAAACAAGACTCTTCTTATTTTTACAGTCTTTTTAAAGTCCTACTGTAAAAGATTTTTGTTGTCTCTTAAATATTTTCTCCTAGTTTGCCAATTTCAATTTCAATGAAAATAAGATAAAAATAAGAAAACCTAAAGGCCAAAAAATGCTCTGGAGTCCCGTTAAACTAACAAGGGAGGGACATAAAGTGCAAATATAAGCAGTAGCTATATTAAGCCTGACAGATTTTTTTTTCCCAAGTTTTTTTAGAGCTTTGCTGAATATGAGCTCTCTTATTTCCTCGGTTAAACACTGCCTGCTTGGTTCTTTACACGACTTTTGCCTTGTACTCTGCACCCATCTGCCACCCTCCTGCCTGGACTGTTGCATGTCCTCTGCACCACAGTAAAGTTCACATGCAGCAGGAATGCCTTGGAAAACACTCATGCCTGCTGCTCACACAACATCAGTGCTGGTTAGGTCCCAAAGCACGCCTTCCACACACTTTTTGTCTTCAAGAGTGATCCCAGACACCATGTGAATGCAGGCATATTTTGGAACAAAACCAATGAAAACAGCAAAATGATCCATGCTCAGGTGACTGTGTGCTCATGGCTGAGAAGGGGAATTGTCTAGAGAATCATTTAAATTTAGACTCGGGTTAAAGGCTTCATCCAAGTGCTGTTCAGACACAGTGATATTTAGATGATTGCTGTTAGGAGATCACAACTGAGTTGGCAAGCATGCTGGCAAGCATCAGTGAAAGTAGGCAAAATAAGAATTTCCTGCTCAAATAAGTCAATTATAACCTTTTCCTTGTCATAAAACTGCCAGTTGATCTAATTAGGTAGAGACAATGAAAATGCAAAGCTGGAACCATAGATCTATAACAATATATGCCATAGCCTATGTGTCATCTCTTCTGTCTTCACAAGGGCTTAATCTGAACCATTAAAGCCTTAGCAAGGACTGGGTTGCATGAAAACATGCTTACACGTCTTAAAATGTCATTTTGCTGAGAATAAAATGTAAAAGAAAAAAATCATAACTGATGCTTTCTTACTTTATAATATCTGTTTTAAAAAAACAAAACAAAACAAAACCAAAAAAAGTTTCTGTTGAACTATTGAACTGTTTCCCAAACACTCCTTGAAATGTGGAGACTCCTTCATCTGATCATTCCTCTTAAGTGCATCCAGTCTGGCAGCATAGATAACCTCTGTGCACCTGCTTGAAGCTTAGCTTTTCAGGTTACACTTTTCAACCTACTTTCCTGGGTGTGTGGCTGAAGCAGTGTGCAATGTATGCATGTGCATGAAAAAGGGCTCCAGGCAGCAGTCTTGTGACACAGATCTATCCTAAACAAGTAGGAAACATAAGTGTTACTTCATTTGTGGCATAAACCAAACTGGATAGGGTGCTGTAACACAGCCCATGGAGGCAAGGCTGGGTAGGGAAAGATGAATTGGATTTCTTCCCTGTGTACCATCTAGACAGTTTTTCAGCAAGGGCTAGATACACACACACACAGAAAAGACTGGAGAGGTACTGCATCCATAGCCGTAACAAATACATTTTAGGTGCCAGTTTTGTTTTAGAAATAAAGGAATTTTAGATTCCCAAAGAGACTTAGATATCTAGTTGTCACTTTATCTGCCATTAAGAGTGCAGACCCTTAGAAACTCTCATATAATCCCACTTGCAATTATGTAAACAAAGTACAGACACCAGCCTACAGCATATTCTAGAAGCAAAGCTCTCACCCTGCTCTGTTCAGGCTGTTCCAGTTTGTGTATCAGGAGGAAGTATCCCCTGGTCTGCTGGACATTTAGGTGAATTTATCATAAGGATTCTTTTTAGCTGGGACTAACAGTGCATTGATAAGCATGTAAAAAGCCAGTAAGTGAAATGGGTGGTTTGTAAGTACGCTGTCCCTGTCCCTGCAGAAAACAAGACTGCCCCACTGAAGGAAATGGGTAATTCTGGAAGCCTACTGCATGTGCTGGGAGCACAAGCACAAACATATTCCAGTCTTTTCAGTAAATTATCTAGCTAAAGCAGAAGTGGTGACATATGAGTGGTACTGTATTAAGAAAGAGGAAAAAGTGATGTGGCTACAGGACTTGTTAGTCACCTAACTGATATGCAGGTTTTAAGAAAATAAGCATTGAGGAAAAAAGAAAAAAAACCTCAATTCTATATAACCATGTAGACATAATGATAGATGATTGCTAGATAGATAGATGCATACACTTAGATATATATCTGTTAATTTCATGTATGTAGCCTGTCTTTGAAAAGGCAGTTTTCTCAGAAAAATGTATGTGGCAGATACTTTGTGATCTTAGTTAACCATGTGATACTATGTTACATGAGAAATTTTTGGTTAAACTGAAGAAAAAGGTGATCACTTAGAGGACAAGAGAACAAAAAGGGACCAACCAAATTTTAGTTCTGACATAAGAGCTAAGCATGGGTTGGAAAGTATTTTACTGCACGGAGGTTCCTACTGCTCCTCCCAGGCAAGGATTCTTGACACTGATTTTTTGTGTGTGTTTTAATGCCCTTGGTAAAAAAAGAGTCAGTGTGGTGCTGATATTTCCTAGTGATATAGTGTTGGGAGGGAATATGACCCTAAAGGATGGCTGGGAAGAAGCACACAGGAAGAACTGCATGACGTTGTAGGCTGCAGTAATTGAAATTCAATAGTACAAAATGCAAGGTCATGCACTTACGGACTAATAACAAAAGCCTCTGCTACAGGCTAAGAGCTCATTTGTTAGAAATGACTGAGGAAGAGAAAAACCTGGGTATATTAGCAAGTCACAGGATAACTATTAACTATCAAAGTAATGCAGTTGCAAAAAGCCAGTGTTAACAGGAGCAATATTTCTGGTATGGATAAGGAAAAATTAGTGCCATTGAACAAATGAAGCTATGATAAGTTCTGAGCTGGGAACAGTACATACAGGTCTGATCAACTCTGGGAGATAAACTATAACCGAAACAGGCACAAAGAGGCTGTAGTAGGGGAAGAGAGCTTGTGGCTATGTGCAATGGGGAGCAGTGAGCAGGTTCATGCAATAGGGAACTGGCTTCAGCTCAGAGACAGTGCCAATACAAAAAAACAGTAGCACACATAAATTTAGGTTAAATTCAAATATACTTAAAATCAGTCGAGCAGTGAAGCGCTCAAACAATTTCTGTCAGTAGCAAGATCTGCTGAGATGAAATTTGACCAAATAATGGAAAGACTTATGTAATATGTATATATAAGGTCATTTGTAATATGAGGAACCAGGACCTGATAGCCCAGCAAGCCTTTTCCAGCCTTCAGCTCAGAAGGATTTCTTTTTTCACAGTTCTCATGAGACCTGCAGTAGCTGCCTTCCCTTCCTGTGCTCCCAAGACAGGGCACACTGAGAAGCAGTGTTGGTGTAACATGATGCAGACCTCCGTGGCTCTGTGCCCAGCACTTTCCCAGGACAAACCCGTGAGTCGTCTGTGGCAGCTGCAGCCAGAAGGCTCAGTGCCACAGAGGCGCAGACTCCTGCTGCAAAAGGGAGGGAAAGGTCCTAACACAGAAGGAATCCTCTGCAAGTGGGATGGAGATAGAGAGGCTCCCTCCACAGTTGAAAAGAAATGTTCACTTCTATAAAGTGCTTGCAGAGGTGTGAATCAGACCTCTCTGCTGGCTACTTCACATATATACTTAGTTTTCAAGTAATTTATAGCACCAAAACAATTATGATTGTATATTAATGTGATTCTGGTCTCTGGTCACAATATTTTCAGAACAACACTTTAGTACTGCTTTCAGTGTTTCCATTCCTTCTTCATATTCCTGCTACATTTTTTTTTTCCTTTTACCACAAGCGGCTCAACTGAAAAGTTGCCAATATATAAGATTGGACATGTTGCTGAAGGCATTTACTTTTTTTACAAAATAATAAACATTCATTCTAGGTTGGGTATGAGTATGCAGACCTAAATCACTTGAGTGAGTCATGAGTTTTCATGGGGTTAAAAACCTACTGTTCAGAGTAGGTGAGGGTTTTAGACTTGAAGTCATGATGTGAAGTTTGACAAACCTCAGCAAAATAAAAGTGATTCCTCTGATACAGGATAATGTTAAATGCCAGACGCTGTGAAACATGAATGTACTGCCAAGGCATCGAGCGCAAGGTATGGTTTATATGGCTCCAAAGGCCGTTTGTTAGGAAGTGACTGGGAGGGATTAGTGAAAGGATATGGAACATTTTAGCTGTAAGTCACTAGTTCAAATCCTCTCCAGGGCAGAAGTGAATAAGGAACTAACGTGCTGGAATTGATGGAGTTGGGGCTATGGCTGATCTTAAAGTTATGTATGTGTTTAACAGCTTTGTTGGACTGAGGCTGCAAAGTCAGTGTTATTTGTTGGCCTGTGTGAAATAAGTTGATGTCCCTGATTCAATCCCACTAAATCAGCACCAAAGGATTAAACAGCAATGAAGTGCTTTTGCACATCTGGTGCTTCTCCCACTGGAGCATGGTTGAGTGACAGGCGGGGAAAAGCCATACCTGCCTTGGGTAGAGAGGATTTTAGTCTCTAGTGCAGTAAATCTGGCACCTGTCACAAGCACTAAAGCTCACATTACATAGGACAAACCTAGAGCTTTGTTTTTTCTTAAATGTTTTCACAGCTACATCTAATCAATATAGTCTTCTCTTTGTTGTAGGAAGAAATAGTAATTAACTTTCTGTCCAACACACACACACTCAAGCTGGCATAAAAGTCTGAAGAAGAGGAAAACCAGTTTTACCTAAACTAATCAGTGTCCTTTGCCAAACTCATGCAGTTATTGAGATTACAAAAAAATCAATGTAGCATATCTTCATTTTATTACAAAGAAATACTAAGGCAGTAACAGAAAGTCCAGAGAGACCCTGGTCAAGCATTCATCAAGGTAACACTTTCAGGATTACATGGGTGGAAGTATGTACTCACTGTAGGATTAAACAGCAATGTCACAGTTTTGTGATTTGCCTCTGGAGAAGGAAAGGAGATCAAGAGCTTTTATCGTGTTCAGGTGCAAGCCACAGGAAATTAGGCTTGCTTTATAGACCATGATTTCCTGACTACACAAGCATAACAATAATTAGAAATCTTGCAGAGAAGATTATATACTGCAAATGTAGTTGTTTACCTCTACAACCCTATTGTGAGATGAGTTTTCCAATACCATTAGTTACTCTGTATATTTTCCTTAGCTGAAACAGAAAGAAAAAAGCCTACATATTATGAGACTTCATACTTCTAAAGCTGTAAGGTTCATGAAGCCAAATAGATATCATAGGATAAAGGAAATTAATTACCACACAAGAGATGGCAAAATCAGCCTATAACTTAATGAAAGTTCAGGAAACAGCATCATTCATAGGGATATGCCATTGATATCTACCTATCTATATGTGTGTGTGTGTATATATATATATATATCACTTGTACCTATATTTCATTTTCTGTGGCTTTTTGATTGAAAATTTCCTGTAGACCAGAGCACCATAACATCCCAAACTTATGCTGTCCTTGGAAGACAAATGCAGAGACATTTAAAAAAAAACCAGCTTAAAAGTCAGAGAAGATCTATATGTGAAATTATACTTGGTTTATGAAAAGGCTGAGCATGTAGTGGATTCTAAGGTGATGTTATCTGGTTGTGAAGCATCTGAAAACCTTTTCTGTGACAACCAGAACTATCATTTAGGGGTGAAGAGATAAACCAAGCTCTGTAGAACCAAACTTGAAGAGGTCATGCAAATCATTCTCAGATAGCTGAAAGGTAGAAATACCAAAGGCACATTTCCTGTGTAAGCAGTAGCTATCAAAAGTTTATTGATGATCATAGCACTCATGTGTCGGGCCTACCACACATGGGTATTTTCAGATTTTCATCCACCATGTGGCATTGTGTTTTGAAAATATGTAAATGTAAAATATCCTTACTGCAATATATCGTGTCCAACAAATTAAGACAGCCTGTCAGATTCCCATGTGTTACCTTGCAAGCTTGCTTTAATTCAGTTGAGCCATTGGATTGTTTTAGAAACACATTGTGTGTATTATTTAGACACATGCCACCAGTAATAAGACACAAGCATAATTGACAGCTGCCTTATCATGCAATGGCAAGGTGTGTGTCAGAGACAGACAGTCTTCAACAAACAGAAGTCATTGTACAGAGTAATGATAAGAAGATTTCCACAGAATAAAGGGAATAGTTGTAGTAAAAATCTATCTGATTAGATTAATCAGTAGGTTTGAATTGAGAAGGTAACTCTAATAGTTTTCCTTTCTTTGACTGATATATTGTTAGCTATTTATCAGCCTTGGGTTTGATACTTCACAATACAGATCTCACCGCTCAATATATTTTTCTTGGTTTTAATATTAATTATGAGCTAATCATGATATATATAAGATGGGATTCATCTCACCTTCTTTAATGATCTAATATCTAGACATCCACTCGTGTCACCTCAGAGTTCATTATCACTCTCTGGAGGACAATTTAGGCTATCCATTTTAGGTACCATTTTCTCACATGAAGCAACCTGAATGATGCACTTTGATAGACCCCTAACTTTTAAATGGCTAAAGTGAGATGAATGCTACCCGTAGGGACAACCCCTTCATCCTTTGAAGGCGAAGATGAGGTGACCTCTACAAAAAGAACTCATTAAAGTGGTTTAAAGAATAAGGGTGAAATAAATATCGGTACCTTCCAAACCACTGGGAGTTTTACTACCATACTCACTGGAGACAGGCGGTCACCCTGAGTCTCTTATGAAATCAATGCTGTTTCTATGTGTTATTTCCTCAACTGGATGACCACTTGTAGAAGGCCATCACACACTCCCACTCTTTCCTGATAACAGCATCAGACATGAAGAGGAATGTGACTGCTGAATCCATTACATTAGCTTGAATCAAATTTTTGATCCCTTTTTGGCAACAACAGTTTGCAATGAATGTGGAAGTTGGGCTGCATGGTGGATTAGCAGTGGTAAGGACTGAGACCTCCCTGAGCCTAATAGCTTTCATATCCTTAAATAAAGATACATTCATGATATTAAAACTACACAGAAAGTATACTGGACACTGTTACTGGGAGAAAATGAATGAAAAGCACAAGCTTTTATAGTGGGTGTTAGTATGCAAATGATGCTTTGTGATCTCATAATGTTTTAGGATGAGATAAAAAAATATGCTCTGCATATCAGGATTACATTTTGGTTTTCTATTGATAGCTCCCAAAGCATTTTTGTATGCTTCACAAGTAATAAAATTATTTTCACTTTGGTCAATACTGCAAGATGAAAGGCTCAAAAATAGCAACCACTGTGATGTACCTGCCTATTCCCTCTGCTGGAAGGAGACCTCTTTAGTGACAAATTAAATTAATTCAGCTGATTTTTTTCTGAATAACTGAAGGAATACTAAAATGATTTATGGCAATATTGTAGTGAATGTGGTAATCTTCAGGTGAGGACAGTAAGAAACAGCCAGGCCAACTTTTTAATAGTTCGAGTAGATCCACAAAGATACTTTGTCCTTGCCTTGAATTCCCAGAGGAGATTTCCAGCTGCCATACAAGCAAGTCCTGGAAATACTGCACATTCAGGACCCATTTTCTTGAGAAGCCTTGAACCGAAGAATTAAAAGTCATGTGAGCAGGACCCTGTTGTGGTGGCTCTGCATAGAACACTGGGGAACACTCAGCATCTAAAAAGCTATTTAGCTCTTAAGGCTAGGGAAATCATTCCTACTTATGAGAAAATTCATACATCAGATTAATTTTAGTGAAAATCTGAAAGCCAGTATTTAAAATTTGTCTCTCTTGTCCAGTTGTGTCAGGAGTTTTGTACCCGAATTTTTGTGTCCCAAGAAAGAAAGAAAGAAAGAAAGAAGGAAAGAACAAGCATTGCTGCTTATTCAGTTAACCTGAGGTCTGAAGCATACCTATTAATTATTTTGTTACATGTAGTTTATGGATATCTGTTAAAATTATTTTAAAGAATTTTTATCTGGGTACAGCATATCCAATTTGTAATAGATTAATTCTTAGCTAAGACAGAAGGAGAGAGAAATTAAAAGGGAAGGAAGGATTATCATACTGTCATCACTATTAGTGGGTTTGTTCACTAGATGAAATTTGGTATCTTACAGTTTGTTTTAAGTAGAAAGAGAAATTAGTGATGAAGACAATATTAGTTACAAAATATGTACATAATCCTGTTTTCTCAAGCATGACAAATCAGAACACAAATTTCACCATTCACAGTCATTATTATTCTTAGCCAGCTTCCTACTAAAAATCCTTATCCTACATCCTATCAATGCAAGTGTGACTCCTAGGGCCATAGAGCAGTGACCCTTCAGGCTGTGCCAAGCTCTCTTCCCTGACTGTCAGGGCACTTCTTGCTTTTCAAAATCCAAACACATCTATTCAGACAAATCAGATTCCTGAACAGACTTGCATTTGCCTCCAGCTTGGACAGAGTTTTGTGTCTATGCTTTGCTCTTGGAGATTTCTATTACTTCAGCTTCCTTCTTCTATAATAGAGGTTAATGACTTTTTAAAGTTATCTTAAATGAAAGGTAGTGGTTAAACCTAATAGTTCCACTGAATTTTAATCCAGGCTATAACAATGTTTTAAGACTTTCTAAAAGTAAGTTTAAAGTTTTACAGGGCTATTAAAAGTTAACCTGGCCTTTGACAGCAATAGTGTTGTTTCATCAGCTCACACTGCGAAGAATTAAGGAAGCTGGAGCGCAGCATGGACTTCCCATTCCCACTCACATCCACCACTACTCCATTTAGGATTTAAATACTGCTTACACATTACTGTGAGATCACTGGAAACCACAGGGAATCCCACTAGCAATCCTGCTGATCCACTGCATCTCTTCCTCTGATCTAATAAAATTGGTAGCAAATGTTTCTCTGTCTTTCTGATAACCTTGACATGTCATTACCCCTCTTCAGTTTGCTAAAACTCAGAGTAAAAGAAGTCATATAAAATTCTTAACCAGATCATTTAATCCCATTCATACTACCGTACAGTACTACGTTGCACAAATATGCTAATATTTTTTTCAACTTGAACTGTTGAAATTAAAGCAAAGCGATGTATTTGGACATGGTTTGTGCCGGTAGAGAATGTCCTCCTAGAATAGTTCTCTGTCAAATCCAGCTTTTAATAGAAGTAGTTGTGGAGCTCCCTTCATCTAGTAAGTTGACAGGTCTGGTGTTAAGTTTCATCCTGTCATGCTTACTTATAATCCTGTGACAAAATAAACCATTCCTTTCAGTCGTGGTATTTCCGTTTTGCAAATAATTGTGATCTGTTACCGTACCCATCTTAAGTCTCATTTGGTCAATCTAAATATATCTAGATTCCTTCTCCACTTTCCTTGTAAAACAATTTTTCCAGTTTCTTTTTCCTCTACATTATATTTTTCTGAATTATTTACAATTCTAATATTAAGTTTGCCCAAGGGTTTACACAGTTTTTATTAATGGCATATGAGAGATCCACAAATTGTTCATATGTCAAGTAGAATAAGAATTGCTTGTATGTAACGTATATAAGAGAGATGTGTATAGTACAAATGATCATGGAAAAGAATTAAATTTTATCCTAGTTCAATAATTTATCCCAGAATAGGTAGATAAGGTCATTTTCTTGAGTATGATACAAGAAAAATGTTTATGTCTGTGCAAGTCAGTGATTCCCGAACTACAGGTCACAGCTGTGAGCAATTAGGATTAGTAGGTTCATGAGCCCCATGGAAATGTGATAGGCAGTGGGGAGGGTGGTGGGTGCCAAAAAAAAAAATAATAATAGAGCTTAGGAATCATTGATCTAACAGATACATACCATGCCTTCCAAAACTCAAAGGAGCACTGCTATGAATAGGGAATGCTTCTCATGGTTCTCTGTTCCCCACCAAACCCCAGCCTGAGTTAGGGCAGCTCAGAGGCTGGTCCAGCTCCTTCCTGGTGGCTGCAGTACTTGGAGCATCCTTCTGAGCACAGAAAGAACATGAGAGTCACATCAGTCTTCTTCCACTTCTCACATTCCTTCGTCCATTCCTTTCTAACTCTGCCTCAGACATTTCCTTTCCACTGTGGGTCACAATACTGATTGTGTAGGAACCACCTACTTTGGTCTCTGCCTTGTCTGACTCAGAGAAGGGACAACAGGATAAAAGTATATGTGACATATGGGAAGGATATCAAGTCTCAGAGTGCCTCATCCTAGATGTTTCTTGGTACACAGAAAAAATTCTGCAGAGCACTTATATCACTTTTCATGACATTCCTTGGGGAACAGGCTCTATTAAGTATGTTACTGTTTTGCCTGTATAATGGTTCTCTGAGTCCTGCCCAAGTGAATTGTAATGTGCATTCCCTTTTATTTTTCTATACTTCTGATTCACATGAGTCCTGCTGGCCACACTATTTCCGATAGAAGCTAGGAGGCTGTTGGCCTTCTTGGCCACATGGGCACACTGCCAGCTCATATTCAGCCAGTTATCAACCAACACCCCCAGGTCCTTTTCTGACAGGCAGCTTTCCAGTCACTCTTCCCCAAGCCTGTAGCATTGCACGGGGTTGTTGTGACCCCAGTGCAGGACCCAGCACTGAGCCTTATTGAAACTCATACAGTTGGCCTCGGCCCATCAATCCAGCCTGCCCAGATCCCTCTGTAGAGCCTCCCTACCCTCAAGCAGATCAACACTCCTGCCCAACTCCGCAAACTTACTGAGGGCACACTTGATCCCCTCATCTAGATCATCGATAAAGATATTAATATCTTTAAAATCCAAAACATAGTGGTTTTTTTCAGCAGAGATCATATCTCTATTGATCTGTATGATCATTGCCTAGCACCCCAGAGACCAGTTAAAGCTTGACAAATATTTTCATTTAAACATTTTACAGTGAAAAAAACTACTTGTTCTTAAAATGAAACTTCTGTACTGTTATTATGCTCTTATTTGTCTAGATACATTAAACAATATTTTTTGTTTTTTCTCTTTTCCCTGTATAATTTCATTTTGCTTTATTTATTTAATTTTTCCCTTGGTGAATGAATGAATGAAAGGGGTCTGGGATGTTTTCTCACTTTTTCCATTTTCCTTCTGACACTCTGTAACTTTTCAAAACTTCCTCAACTTTGGAAAAAGTAAAGAGAAAATAAGTAAAATGAAACTCAGTAACTTTGTCACTCTATAACTTTTCAAAAAGGTGAAAAAGTTTTTAAAATGTAACAGAGAGACAGAGTTATAGAATTTGAGTTTTCTGTTACTTTATACTTTTCCAGAGCTAAAGAAGTTTTTAAATTTACAGAGGTGAAAAAAAGCAAAATGAAAAAATATGGAATAGGGAGAGTAGAGGTAACCATTTTTAATGTATATCTTGTAGAGAGGAAAAGCTGAGGGTCAAAAAGATAGGGCAAAGGAAGGATGAAAAGTCAGATCTTAAGCTATGTAAAGAAAACTACATCACTTTGTGCACAATAAAGTAAAAAACAAAACAAAACAAAACAATTTCCACTTATTTCGTTATTCATGTATTTTCTTAATAACTTCAGTCTCCACTATGACCAGGATCTGTGGACCAACTCAAAAGCAGTCTACAATGTCCCAGTTCAGAAAAATGCATATCCAAATTTATCTTTACATTTACCAGCTTGCAGTCACTGGCACTCGGTCGGAGTCTGTAAATAGCAGTGAAGCTCGTTTGCAAAGGAGACAGAGCATTCTCAGAGGCCTCGGCTGCGAACGCACTTCCCCAGGCACTATATTTAAACAGGAATCCCATCACCCTCTACCCCAAGAAGAAGACACATTTCTTTGACGCTGCCATGATTTATACAAATAACTGTAGGACAGTAAATATTGCTGCACGTATTTTTGCTTTGTCTGCCCCCATGAATCTTGTGCTCAGTACTGATGGTCCAGCTCTGGCAGCAGGGAGAGGGATCTGTCCCAACTCCAGGCACAGAGCATCTTCAGAGGCCCCACTTTAGAGCTGCAGCCTGAGAAAGGCTCTTGAAGAAAAGCAATCTTACTGGGAAGGAACTATATAAATGATGTAACTTTGTGCTAAACATAGTGACTTGGTTGATGTAGGCTCACTGGGACCCTCTTTTTCAACCTTTTTGAATTACCAGAAAACCCAGATGTGGGCTTTCCACAGCACTCCCTTGACCAAAGCTGATCACATTGTATGTCACCCGCACCAGTGCTGGGGGAAACCTCCTGTCCCAGTACAGGCTTGTAATCACCTGCAGTGATTAGGCAGGGCTGAGTTGCCTGACACCAAAAGCACTTAACCTCCTCAGCAGGGTCCTATGTGGGTGTAGATAGTCTGAATCCCATCCTAAATCCGGAAAGTCCAAGAGATGCAAGCATCTAAATCCCCAAATGATTTCTGAGACCGGCCTTGGGAGTGTGTTCATGGGGTGGGAAAGCTGGTTTCCCGAGGCTTGGCCTGTGGCCTGGGGGGGTGGAGGTGGAGGCCTCATACAGAAACCTCCCTCTTGGACTGTTGGAGCCTGGCCACACTCACCCTCTGTTCACCGAGTCCTCACAGTCCACAAGTTATTCCATGCCTGCTGGGACTGGGGGAGTATTTCCATCTTGTATTTGAAAAAAAAAAAAAAAAACAAAAAACAAAACCATAGTCATGTATGGTTTTATAAAAATGATATATGAAAGCAACTGTATAGAGTTGGATTTATTTAACTACACTCTGTATATGTTAGTTGTAAATCTAAAGGAAGAAATATAAATAAGGGATGTTTTTATTTTTCAGATGACAATGCTTATTGCGTTTACCTGTGAAACTGAAAAGACTGTAGGAGGTGATTCAGATTATTGGGTAAATAATGCATGTTTAAGAATATGATTCTGGCTGTCCCTTTTGCTGGTTCTTCATTTTGTTGAATGATTTATTTATAGCATGTCTGTGAATCCAGTCCCTTCTGTGGGTGATGTCATCTTTCTCATGTATTACACATGCTGCACCCCAGGGAAAAAGGCAGCAATGTGTCTCACCTTCTACTATTTCTCATTCCTCTTAGATAGCATTTATATACATATTTGTTTCAGCTGTCACTGAGGCATCTATTCAAAAATATACATTTATAGAAAAAGAAAGGAAAATTACAGATGCCTGTTCAAGTTTGTTTTCTCTAATACTGACATTTCACATAGCAGACAAACTATTCTGTTTGTGTCATTCACTTCAGCCTAGTTTGCAACATATTTCCATAGTACTTTACATGTCTGATGGCTAACACTTAGCTTTGGAGAGGTTAATCAATCCAAGCTAAATGGTGACAGCATGAAATAAAGCTAGTAGCAAAAAGACTGGAGAAGACAAACAATCACAAAAAACCCCCATAGTTTCTCCTGCTGCCACTCTCCCAAAGGAAAAGAAAAACAAGGAGAAATGAGGGTTGTTAATTATGTCTGGTTTTCTCAGTAAGAGGTCAGTGGTTACATTTTTAAGGTTACTTTATTTACTTTTGATTCTATATATTACATATGTGAATTATGTAAAACTTTGAATCACATTGCAAAGTTACCAGAAAGGAGGAAGACAAAAAGCAATTAAAATATCTTTCTGTATTTTGAAGGCAACCTTATTTCTCTATGATGTGCTGGGAAATCCACCCCGTGCATTAACCTCCCAGCTGAGCAGGTTACATGCACCTCTTGGGAGGCAAGGAGAATTTCCAGTCCCTGCTAACTTTTGTGAGCTGGGAATTTGGGAATTGGTGCCTGGCCCTTAGCAGATAAACTATGGTTTCCCTTGGAGAAAATACTACCTATTTCTTTGACACCCTGTCAGTCCTTACCAGACACTCCCTCTGTTTCAAGGCTTGTCAAAAATTATGATGGACTCAAACTTTTTAATATTTTTTTTCTGCAGCTGTAATGTACAAGGCATCACAAGGTATAGCTGGAACTAAGTGACTGCTTTAAACCACAGTACATATAAATTAAATTGAAAATAACTTTCATAATAATATATTTATACATGGCACTCCAAGTAGCTGTTTTATGTTTCCCACAAAGAACAAGAATTCTGAATCCCAGGAAGCTTTTCACAAAAATCCTCTTTGATATATATCACCTCCAACATCTCGGTTCACTTACATGCAAAAATGACATTAATATAAATTAGAGTGATTTGTGCAGAGGAGACTCTCAGAATCAAGATGTATTGAAAGGTTTGTAGAGTAGAATTTAAGAAAAAAATCATGGAATTATTCAGTAAGTATGAATTTGACTAGACAGTATCCTAATATAAGGTATACAGTAAGTAGTTTCTGATTTTTAATACAATATCCTAAACAAATAGTTGTTGGACCAACTGGTGAATATTTCTTTTAAATCTTCTATACCTGAAAGTGTGAGTTAAAATTGATTAGTGTTTTACTTCTTAAATATTCATAACATTATATATATAGTTATATATACACTTCTAATTTTATAAAGCAAAAATATATGTGACAGAAAAATGCATGTATCATCACTGAGGAAAATAGCTAGCTAAGCTTCACATAAACGTATAAATTTCTGTCTGGGAAGCCTGAATCCATTAGTGAACTCAACTAATAGGTCAAGAAAAGTAATAGCCAAATAAATATTTTATTAGCATTTTGCGAAACTTGCTAATGGTTAAGCCTACTAATCCTACACTAGTGGGAATCTTCATTCAGTATCAGGTCATTATTCAATAGATATTTTCTCAATTTCATACAAAGTGACTTTCTGGGCATGACTGGAGAAAGGTATTTTCACATTAATTGAATTGTTTACTCTAGGAAGGAATGGAAGAAATCTGCTGCTCCTCTAACTTTTTTGCTGATTAACTGATTACAGGGAATCAGAGCTGTAGCTAGATGCATCCAAAAAAAGTCACACTTGTTTTTAATCAGTTTTCATAACTAAGATTTCTCTTGAAATGGTGAATAAGGAAAAGGCTGGTGTCAGGCAGGAGGAATATCCCTCAGCTCAAGATCTCATTCTCCACAACTGCAGCGTGGAGACACAACCCTCCACGTGCCTCCAGCAGTTTAGGAGAGGAGCTGTCTGTGAATGCCAGCATGGATGTGGGATTACATATCTCCGCCCTCATCCTTTGTAAATCCAGGCTTTAATTTCTACTTCTTCCTCCCTTTGGGATCAAGTGTCTCACCACGAGAGACTGGTGGAGACCAGAATTGCCATGTGCACCATATGAAGCCGGGGATGACACCAGGCAGCCACAGCACATCTTGCTGGCTGGTGCCCTGGGTACGTTCATTCTTCAGAAGTGTGATTTAACTTGGATTGATCCTGACAGATCCAGCAGCAGAGGAAGCTTCTCAGTGTTCAGGGCACTTCAGAAATTATTCTGTTGAGGCAGCCCTCTCATATAGGTGCTAAAAACCAAAAAGTACAGAGCTCAGTGGGCAACTCTTTGTAGGCAAGTTGTCTTGTCTTTCTCTTTTAACTTTGTTGGTTTTCTTCCTTTATTCCCAAATCAGGATGACGCTTCTTTGTTTTTCCTGTAATCCACAGGAGTTTCTGTGTCTAAATTCAAACTTAGATGGCATTTATTCTGTGAATAACACCGTTAACACCAGCAGAACACGCATGGAGCAAAAAACCAGTGAACATCACAAAAAGCATGAGATCTGTTGCGCTCCAGATGTACCATTTTGTTTCAATACTAGAATAACCCAAATGAGTCTGAAACTGGTATCCTCCTTTATGCTTTTCTAGCTTTAGTTTCATCTCTTATCCTTAGTATTTAAAAAAGAAGAAAAAGAAAAAAATCATTCATGTTTGAAGAAGGGACTTTTTATGCTTCAGTAATCACTGAGGTTAGACCATAACACTGATGTGCTGATCAAGGGACCATTCCCTTTGCAGGACACTAAATCAATTTTACTAAATTATGTTAATATTTAAGCAGGAAAAATACTTAATGATTCCTTCGTATCTAGTCCAGATGGATTGATTTCTTTTCCTAAGAGTGCAGTTTATGAAAATATTGTCTAAACTAACTGTGAGAGTGCTAGAAGAACATACACTGTATGGTTCTTATGTATAATTTAAATAGCAATTTCAAGGCTCCAGTTCTACAGCTGTTCAACATATAAAATTCTCACTCAGCTCTGCAGTTGGAGGAGATTCAATAGAAGTGATTCTACAATTGATTTCAGTAGGTGTTTTGACTACAAGGGAAGAACAAAATTGGCCAACAGTATTTGTAAAGTGCTTTTGGATTCTTGGGAGTGAAGGAACAGCAGTGTAAATTGTTATCATTTTTATGAGCTGGAGCACTCCCCCCATCCCAAATTCTATAAGAAGTTTCCAAGTTTTAAAAAATTCATACCCACAGTCTCATTCTGTAGTCCCTCTGTTAAAGATGAGCCCCCATTTAAACAGGAATGCAACAGTTGTAGAACTGACACTGTATATAACAATAGGCAGTATGGATCAGTAATACAGCAGAAAAGGTTTTAGGGTAAATTCCTTTTTGCTTTGCCTTTGGCCTCATGACTTTTGCATTCCAGTCATAGACAGTGGTGACAGCTTCTCTCTGAGACTATCCCACAGATTGAGGCTAAGGTATTTCCCCAAAAGTACAGGGGCTTTATGGTCAAAGACCTACAGAAGTAAGGTTTATAACCTGTAGCTACATCTATGCTAGTAAATTAAACCAGGGTCTGTTCCCCAGATCTGAGGCCAGCTGGCATGATCTGGCCACGTCTATGCTATTAAACTCTCTTACTTTCCAAAACAGAGTGGCTGAATCCAAATTGCCTATTGGGAATGATCTTTGGCCCATGCTAATTTCCAAATTGTTCCAGTGATTTTTTGGAAGACTGCTAGCATTCACCAGCCAAAACCGTGTCAGAGATTTTTTTTTTCTAACAATTTAACAATACAGTCCGCTGAGTTCCAACGCCTGGACTATATGCTGACTCTGTTTTAATTTCTTAGTCTAGATGTGCTTTTTAGCTCTTCCCTGTGCTTCCTACCATGCTCTACCTACAGGATACCGTATTGGTGGGAAGAGTTGGTCATCTGTCATCAGAATAAAACTATGAACTTGCTTGAGGTCTTGAGTGGATAGAGATGTCTAATGTGAAATCCTGAGTCAGGTGTTGGAGACACCAAACACGTCCTATTTTTACAGTCAAGCTGTAGACTCAGGAAGGCTGAGTACAGAGGTCTACCGTGGATGGCCAGCTGATGCCAGGTGCCTAACTTCTAGGTACTGTATCACTTGGTACACATGCTCTCATGTCAGTATATTTATTAAAAAGGATTTGAATAAAGTTGCAAATGCAATTTTTTCTACATTGTTCCTTAACTTTGCATGACTGATACAGCAGCTTTAAAAATGTTCAATTGTATTTTGCATGAAAGACTGTGATATATATATCAATATTTATATCTGTCCATTTATATATAAAATCCATGTTCAGGAAAAGGTTGGAGGGAGAACATGTATGCAAGAGATTGACATAAGGAAAGGAAAGATAAGTATTTTTGAAAACCTATTGTCATAGTCTTCTTCAATGTCTTTAGTATTATTGCAAATACTTTCCATTTGTATGTTATTTTGTATATATCTTTGCTTGTTCCAAATGCAAAATACATTTGCAGAAAAATGCAATATTTTACATCTGACTGGCTCATATAGTGAAAATATGCAAAAATATCTAGTCACAAAAGCTCTTCTTGGGGGCTGGAGAAGTCTCAGGTCATCATGGCTACATCAAGAGTCACATTTCAAACAGGCAGTTATCTGGGGGGGCTGGTATTTTTGCTGTTGTTATTTCCCCACTATTCTGTTTGTGGAGCAATTCACGTCAGCTTCAGGCAAAATCAGGATGGATAGTTTTAACAGTTTAAGAAGGTGGTTTTCATAAATATAGTTGAATCTTTCCACCTCCAGAACTACTGGCTTTGATAACCCACAGCTGACAAATGACAACACATAGCTGAGGAAAGCAAAGCTGGTTTGAGGCTATGGCTGTCCATAGCCTGGAAAAGAGATAGTAGTAAAAGTTTCCAAGGGCATAAATGGGTGGAAGGTGGGCAGTTCTCAGTGATTTTCTACCCTTTTTCTACCCTTGAAAAGAGAAGGAAAGGCAGTACACAGCAGCGCTACTGTCAGGGGAGCAGTTTGGTTCTGATCTCTAAAGAGTATGAGCACTAAAACTGAATGAACAAGGTGAATGAAATTAGGTGAATGAAAGGCAGGCTTTACAGAGATTTAGAGAATATTATTACAATAAGATTATGAAGTCTCATCAAGTAAAAACTAGGTACAAGTATAAGCTGCTTTACAATTAGGCACAAAATAGAAGTTCTTATTTATAGTATTGACTTGAAAAAAGCAATCTGAACACAAATTTATTGCAGAGTTTTAACTTGATGCATATTTGGTGTCTTAGAGAAAAAAAAACCTAGTTATGCATATGAAATGCCAAAATACCACATTAATATGAAACTTAATGGAACAATTATAACTGAGATCTAGATTTTCTTTTTTGCTATGCATTTCTTGGACTGCCTTGTGCTTGCGTGCAGACGAATCCTGCCTCATTCCCTATGTACCCTTCACTATTTAACATTATAATTTGAGAAAGTAAGACTTGTATTTTAAAGTACATACATGAGTCAATTTTGGTTGAAGATAATTATCATCTTTTAATTTAATTTACAGAGCTGTAGAAAAAGCGATCTATCATAGATCCTTTAGCTTATGTAAATGTCAGAGTAATGCCAATAAATGTGAACATCAGATTTCAAGGGAAAGGGCCAAGATCCTTTTACTCTGATGATGGTGGGAATTGTAATCTCTGGAGCTGGAGATATTTGTGGGTTGTTTTTTTTTTTTTTTTTACTATTCTACCGAAATTTTAATAGGCTATGAAAAGATTATCTTAAAACTTACGAAACTCCAGGGATAACACTTTAAGTCCAAGAGATGAAAATCTTCAGAAGTTCTCAGGACCTTAAAGCATAGATTTTAATGGACACTACATTCCAGCCATTTAGAGTGGTCCAGCCAGTGAGCATGTTAATGAAAACACAACTACATGTGTACTTGTGTTAACTCTGTAATGATGCGAATGTGTTTGGGTATCTGTGTGGGTCTATGTTACCTACGCTCCATGTTTCCATGCATTTCTTCTAGGGTTAGACCTAACATTCAAACTTGAGAACATATTAATCAAAACTGAAATGTCAAGTAAATGTTTTTCTTCTTTCTCCCAAACACATGCCTCTACCCTTTCTTTCATATAAAACTGAGCTAACACCCACACCACACAATACCTCCACAATGATAATTTTAAAATGTGAGAACTTGTGGTTTACCAATCCAAAAACACTTTCAAACACTGGATAGGAAAGATTCCCAATGTGTCATGCAGAAATTCCCTCTGGCAACAATGAGACCTGATACAGCAGAACTGAAACTCAACTTTCCAATGAGGTAATGAGAATTCTCACTCAGAAGGAACTTCGGCTAGAGACATTTGAGACAGTATGGAGATGACCTTAGTCTGTTCTAGAAGATTTCTAGTTTTTGGTTGGTTATATACAATGTGGCTTAAATAAACAAACTCTACAGGAATTAAAAAACCACAAACAAACAACAAAACACCAGGGAATACTCTCAGTGCATTGTTTCAAAACCTAATACCTTAAAAATGCTTTCTGAAACCTTTTTGATATGTACAGAAAGGATAGTGGTATGATGGCTGTATATCAAGATTTTATTTCAATGATTTACAATGACCACCTTAAACTTCCTATTTTTACTGTGAAGTCACATTCAAACCCTTACCTCACATCAGTTACACATCTCCACTCACACAAAAAATACTGCTACAACAGACTTTTGAAATTATATAGATTGCTTTCAGTGTTCTCAATAGGTTTGATAAGTTAAACAGAAATCATTACTTGTCATCCAAGAAGTGTTTTTTGGAGAAAGGAACTATTCAGCTAACTCTGTTGGGATAAGAAAAGAACAGGAACAATGGGAAGAATCGTGGTCAAGAGTCATACAAAATTATCTGGAACCTTTTAATTGGTGAATTGAGTCTTCCCAGGACTAAAGGCTTGTATCGGCTACAGCTGAAGTTGATTAGAATTTTTCTATTATTTCCTGGATATTAGGAGTAACCACCAACCCCCGAGTGGGAAGGAAGGTATTATCAAGTTGATATTTTCATCCCTATGTAAACTTGTAAAAGTATAGACATTAAATATGAGCAAGAGAGAGATGTGCCTTGTATACTTTTTGGAATATGGGAATATGCCTATTGGCAGGAGCTCTAGAAGGTTAACTTCAGCAATAGATGGCTTGTGTTAATTACAAATTCCGAATCTGTAACAATATAACTCCATCATTTCTATGAAACAATATTTAATATACAACAAACTTTCACCACATAAACACATTAAAAACACCTTTTTATAGTTCCAATAACTGATTACAGGATTCTCATAAAAACATTTTCATAACTAGAATCTTAATACAGAATGATTTTTTTTCTATGCCAAAATACATTTAGATGGTAAATTGTTTGTAGAAAAAGATACAGAGAGAAATGGGGTTTGCTGGCATGTAATCCATCTTATTTCATTCTTTCATGGTCAACTTTAAAACAATATCTAAAATGTTTATCGTAAAATACTTTATTGTTTTATCCAGAGTCTTAACCAGAAAAAAAAAAAAAAAAGGAAGTTAGTTGGCTTATTCTCTGTTTCAGTGTCTCTCAGGCATGCCCAGAACAGCACTTACCCTCTGTACATACTACCTTGACCATAACCATCAGTCGAGGGTTTTTTTGAAAGACATAACATTCCCATTGACTTTAAGCTTTGGGTGCCCACAGAATGAAGAGTGGATTCACTGTAATAGCTGAACTGCATTTACCAAATGCAACACTGGAAAAAAAAAATCCACATAAAAACACATAGGAAGATTGATCACACAATTTTATTAGAGTCTTTTGAACAATTGCATTATGTTGTTCCTTTATTTAAAAACTCTTGCAAAAAAAGACATTGGAGTGGACTGGTTTCAACCCTGAGCATTAACACTGCATATCAAGTACTGTAGTAAAGAAGCTGGTTAAGTTTGTAGCACTAGCACAAGTCACTGATATTAATCCTCTAGGTGATCAGGTTTTTACAAAAAAAATACATAGTTTTCAATAAATAATGCTTAATTTTACAACTTTGATACAGCAATGTCATACACTGTTTTGACACATACTAAACTCTGCATGCTATATAGCCTACTAGAAGACAAAACTTTGCCATGCATTTTCTTTTTCTAGTGCTAGAAAACACTTTGTCCTCCAGTGCATTGCCTCAAGCAGCCTTACCATCTTCCTTCTCTCACAGCGATAGGCCGTGCACTGGGCATGCAAAAACCTCAAGAAAAGGTTTCCCCCCCACCATCACTCAGACTTCTAAACAAAAGTACTTTTCAGCTTTTCCCCCCAAGACCTGGAGTGGCTATGAAAACTAATTTCATGTGGCCTTGAAAAGTCTTTGAAATTACATATTTTAAAAGTGTCATGCTTGAAAAACTGCTCTAAAACATTCAATTTCCCCCACCTGTGGCCATCATGCAACATCATTGAAATGTTGTAACCATCAAAGTCCCACACTGGAAAACAGGCCTCCATTTTAAAACAGCCCACCAAAAAAATAAAAAGAAGAAAAAAAGTATCACAGCATTTATGTAAAGACTCCAAAACGCCAACATATGTACAAGAGCAAAACCAGATACAAATTGTAAATGAACTAACAATGGCATATAACTCTTCTCCCTGGCTTCGCCAGGAGTTGAGGCAAGTTGGTTTTGGAGATAAGCAGGATGATGGAAACAAAAACAAATTGTGACAATGGGAGTTCCTGGATTAATCATTATTATTTGATCAAATTTCTTCAAGCGGTAAATTGATGTCTTGATTTTTTTGGAAGCGGGGATTACCAAAATCTAAAGCCCTAATTAATAACATATAATTCTAAATCAAACCTGCTTCTGAGCATTTGCAAGTCTTAGAAGTTTGGTGCCCTTGCGCTTTTTCATCCTGCAAGATTGCACTTCACAGAAAATCCAGATGTTGTAGCTAACCACAAAAGAAGAAATTTGATTGATTAATAAGGATTGAAACCTCCATTCTCACACTTCCAGGTTGTTGTTCATCATTGAAAACCATTCACCCCTTCTTATCCATATTGCTTTAGGGGTTTCCTTGTATCTACAGAAGTCATTCCTTTGAAATTGCTGTCAATCACAATTTTCTAAGAGTTTTTAAAATATTCCTATCTTTGCACTGGCATAAGTACTGGGTTTTCTAAGAGAATCTCAACCCAAAGAAGGTATTACTTTTATACATGAAATATTACGAACTTTTGTTTCCCTTTTTGTAAGTCATTCTACACTTTCTGCACATTTGTGCTTTATATTGAATATAAAAATAGGTCTTTAAAACTCTATTTACTTTAAACTCACTAAAAAACTACTTGCTTGTGAAATTCTCTTACAAATTCACTGCATCCATGTAGAGAAGATAAAACTAATTAGGCAGTTAATTGGTATAGGTAGTGTGCAAAAAAATTAAGACAAAACAAAAACAATCACAGCCTTCGATGTGGGTGAGGGGAAAGGAAATAAATCAAAGAAATACAACTGTATAGTAGGGGAAATGTAAGGCAACTCATTGTATTAAGTTTTTGTTTGTTTTTTTCCTGGCCATGCTTACAAATGAAGGTTAGGAGGAACTAAGACACCTAGCCTGCCAGCAGCCCTTGAGGCAAAAACTCCCATTAAGCTCAATGAGAATTTTTTTTTTTTTAACCAGTGCAGGTTTAAGGCCTTTCTAGGCAACAGCTGTGAAGATGTAAAAAGGAACTTAATGAACTGTGTTGAATATCAAACACCTAAAAATTATATGGCCCTGCTTTGACCCCACACCAGTTTTACCTTGGTGTAACAACAGAGTTGCGTTTTCCTCAAACAGGCATGAGTGAAGGATCAGACTGCACGCATGCAAATCACATTCAATATATAGACTTGAAGAAGTTTCATCTGAACCACGGTGAATGCCTAAAGAGCATGTGGCACTTAAAGGATGCTTCGAATGAGTCCTTCTACCACATTTGTAAAAGACTGCACTTAAAGGAAGAAAATATTTCCTAGTTGTGGTTCTTTTCAAAGGGAGAGAGGAAAAACATAATAAAAACAACAAAAGGGGAAAAATGGTAAATTTATAAAAATGTTAATTTTAAAACTAAAAAAACCTGTCATGTTTGATTAGGTTTTACATTGAGTTGACATCCTCAGTGTTACAAAGTAAATTGTCTTGCCACATAAAAAAACCCTTATTTTTCTCCCTTCTGTCACTGAGTCCTGTTACACTTAGAGTAGTATTGTACAGAGACAAATGAAAAGAATGTGGAAAAAAAGGCCACGGGAGTTACTAAGCCTGCAACAGGACTGCTCTAGCAAGTCAACAAGGATTCCTATGTACATTAAAAAAATAAAAGGAAAGAGAAACAGAGGGTATGAATATTATTAGATATGACAAAAGCAAAAAATATAAGAAGCTTAGCAGATGCTATTTTTCATGATTAGAAGATTGTTTTCTACTCTCACTGAGATCAGCAGGAGCTTAGGCATTCAACAGCATCAAACTTCAGCCCTAACAGTGTAGTGGCTTAAACAGAACACTACCTAATTTTTCCTTGAGCAATATGTGACAATAAACTCTGAAATAAAAGACACAGAACTGTCTGGACAAAAAATTTTCTCCCTGCACCATATACCTTCACTCAAAATATTCCTCTGCTATAGCATCATATAATTCCCATCTAGAAGAAAGAAAAGATATACTTCTGAGTGGGTATTATATTCTATGACTAAAGTAGACCTGTTGCTCTTTTAAAATATGCCTGACTGCTCTATACTTGGATCCTTTAAAATCAGTTATCCTTGACTAATATTTTAATGGATATTTTAAAAACATCTTCCAAAAATATATGCAAGTCAAAACTTTTGTAGGCTGAGACACAGACCTTATTACAATGCAAACTAAACGCAGCCTATATTTGACCATTATCGTTCATAACTCATTGAACATCTGTAAAGCACAAATGTTTAATGACACTGCCTATTATCACTTTAATAAACAAGGATGCATATCAGAAGAAAGGGACTGGAAGAACAAGTCCCCGTACTCTCATGATAGCTTGAAGAATTACTAAGAGAATTTTGGCTCAGTTTTAAGACTTAAAACCTGATCAACTTACTCCATTACCCTAGCCCAAGAACAGATTTTCGATAGCAGGATAGTGAATAGCTGGGCTAGAGCACTTCAGTGTATCTATTTTCTTTCACTCTTTTGCCTTAGAAGAGATAAATGTCATTTGTTTTCAATCTGATTACTAAGTTATTACATGGAGAACACACTAATCATTTGAGACCAAAAACTGAAAATTCAAGAAACTCTGTTTTATTGAGGACTATCCATTGCCAAGGATATCTTGTATATTGTAATTAAGTTTGTTTTAAAACACAGTTTCTCATAAAGAATTATCACAATGCAAGACATAAATTTGAGTTCCCAGATATGCTATATCTCTTTTCTGATAGCAAAGATTTAGGCCAAACAACTTTTATTTAGAATCATGAGTGTTTTATTATTATTATTATTATTAGAAAGAGATCAGATTATATTAATCATTTTACTACCAGTTTAACTAACCTAAAGTAAGATATCTCACCACTTAAATGCCTAAGAGTTGTCTTTGATTAAACATAACATGCATGCAGGTTTTAATGTTATGTTTTATTATGCCTTACAAATGTGTATGCAGGATTTTCATTTCAGCAAGTCTGAAAGCCTGTAGCAGTGGTTGCCACCAAAACACCAGCACAGTGAATTGTCCCTGTAAACAGCTGGATCATTAATTAGTGGAGAAAAAAAAAATAATTTACCAATGCCTATCAGATAAAAAGTAAACTTCTTGAGAAACAAACTTCCACCTTGTGAGTCTGTTTATTGCCATCAGCAGTTATTTCAGAGCGCGCAACCGAAATCTGATGGCTTCTAAGGTTAAAAAAAAAAAAAAAGTAAAAAAATGCACACTGACAAAGTCTGCTCACCTACAGCAGAAGCTCGTACCCCCCTTCCTGCCCGTGCCCCGCCCGGGGCGGCGGGCGGCTCTCCGGAGAGGGGCCGGAGCCGCCCCGCCGGACCGGGCGCTGCCCCGGGGCGGAGGAGATGCAGCCCCGCCACCCCCAGAATCTCCGCTCGCCCGGGCTATTGATCAAAAAGGGCAGGGGGGCGGGGGGAGAGCCCCGGGGCAAGCGGAGCGGGGCGAGCCGCGTCCCCGGCGGCGGGAGCGGGCAGCCGGCCCCGCCCGCAGCCCACCTCCCTGGAAATGGGATGCGGGGCGCCGGGCTCGTCCACCGCCTGCGGGGGGGGGGGGGGGGGGGGGAGGGATGCGGGAGAGCCAAAAAGCCCCGGGGCGAGCCCACCTGCCGCCGCCCGGCCCGGCCCGCAGGCAGCCAGGCCCGGCCCCGCCTGACGGCAACCCCCGCCGCCGGCGGGCGCCCACCGGGGCCTGGCGGAGCCAAAGTGGGGGGGGAAAGGCGACGGGAGGTGAAAAAAAGGAAAAGAAAAGCAGTCCTTACTCTCCTTCCCCCCTAGCTCTGGTCATGCACAACAGCCTACATACAGCTACCGCTCCTCCGCAGGCGAGGGGTGACAACATGGCATCTCCAGCGGTACTTCTACAGACACTAATAGCGATACGAGTTTCTATCAGTTCCAGCTGATTTATTAAAATTGTCAAGATACAGACTTTCAGCATTAAAAAAAAAAAACAGGCTATGATGTTGACAGTGCACAAGTCTGCTTTTGCCATCATTTGCTACAAAATATGCAGATGGTCTGTACTTTAGATTATATTGCACAACATGAGAAACTTTTTTAACTATGTGCCTTTTTTCTTTTTTTTTTTTTGCTAAAATCGAGAATCCAGTTTCATACCTTCCATCTGGGGCCCCATCCACATATCACAGCGTATGAGATACATAAAGTCCTACTATAGTACAGTACATATACAATCTTTTAAACTAAGATAACAGCTCTGAGGTCTATATCACCATTTTCAATAAATCTTTACCTACAAATATTGAACAAATCTGAACTATAGCTGTACAAAAAAAGTGTTTGTTTCTTTTTTTTTAAAACCACAAGGCCTTTAGATGCAAGGATTATTTTTTTAAAATTTTAATCCTTTTAAAACCAGGACGTAACGTACCAACAAACTTGCATGCTAAAAACAGAGAAAAAAAAGAAAATAAAAGGGAAGAAGTGCCTGAAAAGTCTTACTGAAAAAACACAGCAAGAATGTTCCCTTTTCACTGTACAAAAATACGCCTGAAAATATATTAATTTTTAAAAAAGACTGAGGTCTGTTATGTATCAAAAATGTTTCAATACCTTTTTGTACTGAGGTCTAGGCTGTCTGGTATTCAATCAAGGAGGTATAAGGGAACAAGTTACAAAAAAAAAAAGTTGGCAAGTAGAAATCACATTTGTAAAACCATAAACAATTTGATCTGAAAAGTAAACTCTGATCTTAAGTCAGTTCAGTTATTTGTAAGCGTTTGTACAGTCTGCATTTTTTCAAGCTCCCTGCAGCTTTGTTAAGAATCGGATGCATAGAAGACATCAGTTTTCTCCCTCCAAAAAAAGTTGCAATGGTCCCTTTCGGAAAAAAAAAAAAAAAAATCAGAACAGTTCTTTAAGATCTCTCACGGGAAAAAAAAAAAAATCCACAAACCCCCTTGAGTAACAGTTGTGCTGCCAAAAGACTTCTTTGCAGACCATCTTCCAGACTTCAATCAGAGACCGACAAGCTTCAAACAGCGCCTTCTGTATCATTTTTTTTCCCCCAGTCCCATTTGCCTTTGCTGTTGTTGTTGTGATCACCAAATGCAATAAAAATTAAAAAACACAAAAAAATTAAAAAAAAATAAAATCACAACTCCCGGGCTCGGAACTAACTTCGAGATTTTTTTTTTTAAAAGAAAACAAGACTTTTTTTTTTTAATCATCATCATCATCATCAGCATCATCATCATCATCATCACCGGCGTGCGCCGCTCCAGCTCCGCCGCCGCCTCGCCGCCCGCCCTCGCCGCCGCCGCCCCGCTCAGTACGTGAACACCAGGTCGGAGAAGTTCGCCTCCAGCCAGTCGCCCGCGATCATCTCGCTCAGCTCCGGGGTGCAGTAGTCGGGGAACTCGAAGTGGGAGCCGAGGCTGCCCTCGCTGAAGGAGTCCAGGTCCTTGTCCACCAGCGAGAGGGAGAGGTTGCCGGCGGCGGCGCCCGCCCCCAGCTCGGCGGCGGCGTGGCCGTGCTGGGAGAAGTTGAGGCTGAGGTCGAAGAGCAGGTCGTCCGCCTCCTCGCTGCCGGCCGACGAGGTGGAGATGGACCGGGAGGAGGCCGGGGAGAGGCCGGGCGGCTGCTGCGGCGGCGGCGGGCCCTGCTTGGTGATGTTCTTGAAGCTGTAGTAGAGTCTGCTGCCGCCGCCCGCCGCCGCGGCGCCGCCCCGCACCTCCTCGTAGAGGCTGGCCCCCTCGGTGGACTCCGCCGAGGAGCTCAAGGTGGGACTCGCCGGCACTTTGGCCACGTTGTACCGCCGCAGCTGCTGCGGCCCCGGCTCCTCGTCCTCCTCCTCCTCCTCCGCCTCCTGCTTGATCCGCAGCTGCAGCTCGTCCTCGTCCTCCTCCTCGTCCTCCTCCTCGTCCATGAAGACGCACTTGACCGTCTTGCTGCTCACTTTCAGGGTGCCGAAGACGTACTCGTCTCCCGCGTAGTCCCCGTGGTGGGCGGCTTTGGCTCCCGGCTTGGGGGGCGAGGAGGCGGAGGAGGCTTTCAGCTTGCTACACTTCTTGCTGGAGCTCTTGGCGCTTTTGCTGCCGCCGCTGCTGGTGGGTGCGTTTTTCTCCGGACTTTGGCTGGCGTTGGGCTTGGCCGACGGGTCCATTTTGGGCTTTTTCCTGGGCCGGTATTTGTAGTCGGGGTAATCGGCCATGTGCTTGAGCCGCAGCCTCTCCGCCTCCCGGATGAAAGGGATCTTCTCGCTGTCCTTCAGCATTTTCCACCGCTTGCCCAGGCGCTTGGAGATCTCCGCGTTGTGCATGTCCGGCGACTGCTCCATGATTTTTCTCCTCTCGATCTTAGACCACACCATGAACGCGTTCATCGGCCTCTTTATGTGCCCCGACGCCGTTTTGCACCAGTCCGGATCGCTCTCGTCCAAAGCGACCGGGCTGCACGCCATGAACTCGCCCTCTTCTGTGTCCATCGCTTCCCGGGGCAGGTTGCTCTCCGCCTCCGTACTCTCCGCCTGCTGCACCATGGTGGGCTCTCCGCCGCAGCGCCGCTCTTCCCGCCGCGCCGCTCCCCTCCGAGCCAACAAAGCCGCTCCGCCGCCCCCTCCCACCGCCGCACCTTGCCCCTGCTGCGAGCGAGCCGCGCTCTCCGCCGCGCTGCGAGGCGGAGCCCGCGGGGCGACCGGCGGGCGCTGGCTGCTGCCCGCGGCCCCGGCGGCCGCTGCGGCCGGGCCGGGCTGGGGCGCGGCTGGGCTGGTGCGCTGGGCGCCGCGCTGTGCCCCTGCCCCGGCCTCGCGCCGCCGCCCGCCCTGCCCCGCCGCGCCGCGCGCGCTCCCCCTTCTGCGAAACTCCCGGCTCCTCGCCCGACGCGTTATCAGCGTGTCATATGGGTGACATCACTCCCGCCGCCGGCCAATGGCGCCGCGCGGCCGCGCCCCCGGCCCGCCCACCGCTCCGGCCCGGCTGCCCCTCCCCCTCTCCCCCCGCGAACACACCCCCTGCGCGGGGGGCGGCAGCGGCGGGCGGGGGGGCCGCTGGCTCTCGGCGGCTCGTCCCTCCGCCCGGGAGGCGGCGGCGGCGCCGCGGGGGGCTTCGCCCGCTGGCTGCCGCCGGGCGCGGAGCGGCACGGGGAGGGGAGGGGAGGGAGGGGGGCGGCGGCGGCTCCCCCGGGGCCCGCTCCCCTCAGGGGGCCGCGGGGCCCCGCGCGGCTCGGGGCGGCAGGGGGCGCTGGCGCTCCGCGGCCGTCACAGCGGCGGCGCGACGGCCCCTCTGGCGGGAGCGGGGCCGGGGCCAGGGCCAGGTGGCCGGGGCCGTCCCCGGGGCCGTTCCCGCCGCCTTCCCCTGCTCCGCCGCGGGTGCGCGGGGCTGCCGTCGCCGGGGCGGAATGCCTGCCGTAGCGCGGCGCGGCCGCGGTGGTCGGCGGCGCGGGTCCGCCCACGGCCGCCTTCCCCTCCGCAGCGGGGCCGGGGCCGTGAGGAGCCGCCGGAGGAACGCGCCGGGTGCCTCGGTCCCCTGCCCTCCCGGGCTCCCCCCCCACCCCGGCCTCGTTTCGGTGGCCCGTCGGTAGCGGTCGGGGCTGCGATGCCGCAGGGCAGGGCCGGGCGCGCTTCACGGGCGCGGAGGGGGGATTCCGGTTGCCCGCAGACCGTGCCTCGGCGGCCCCGGCCGGCTGGGCGGCGGTGCCCGCTGCTCCTCGGGGCCGGGCCGGCACGGGCGGCCTGCCCGGGGTGCGGGGGAGGTGCCCCTGTCCGCCAGGGAAGGCCCAGGCTGCCCGCGGGAGGTAAGCAAGCCGGCTAAGGGAGGGCATCACACCCACCCGGGGGCATTTTCCGCGTGGTGTAGGCAGAGGATTAAACGCGATTTCTCCAAAGTAAGGGCTGAAAATTTACAGAAAGCATCTAACAGTGCTGATTTTTTGTTTGTTTGTTTGTTTTCCAGAAAGCATCCAGTTATTCAACAATGTTGTGATTATTGCAGAACACCCGTAGCGGATCCAGCTATTCCAGATAATCCCATGTTTGTTTTCATCGCAGAATTTATGAAATCGAAAGCCGACGGTGTACTCATCTGTGGTCATTTTGCTTTGCAAAACGTGTGCTGAAAATGAATTCACATACTGTTCTGTGGGTCCCTTTGTGGTTTTCTAGCTACTGCTTATAGTTATTAGCAAGACAGAAGTTTAATAAGTTCCGTGATGGTTTCTGGCTGGGTGCAGACATGATGGCAGTGAGAGGGATGAGTCCTGGCACAGCCTCTCCTCTGTCAGAGCGCATCCTATGAACTGGTGCTAATGGGGCAGCAGGTCCCCTGGTACATCATCCTCTAATTAGCACAGTGGTTCATTTTCCTCAGACCACAGCAAAATTACCGTGTTGGATGATGTGACTATGATATCATAGGGCTGCAGAGTGACTAGGGCTGTTACAGGAACAAAAATAAAGTCACTCACCTCTTTTAGCTTTATGGATACATTAGGGCTGGGAGGTCTCAGCTGCACTTGTCAGGAGTCGGAGGAGTTTGAAGGAGTAGAGGAGAGGCAGATACATAGTGTTGTATTGCTTCCCCTGCCTGACCCCAGCTGGGTGTACAGAGTAGAGGGGAAAGAAAGGGCGTAGCTTAAGAAGGTTCACTTACTTCATTGTAAAGATGGATTTTGGAAAATGCCGCTCTGCCTCGCCATGAATGCCCCCAGGAGGGATTTTTCCTCCGAGGCTTGCTGCCACCTCTCTCTCTCCATGTGCTTGTACCTGGTGGTACAGTCTAGCCCCATAATAATGCTTATCCTTTGAGATAGGAGGTAAAATTAAAAACTTGCCTGGCAGGGTTCTCAACCTGTCAGGAAATGTTACAATTTAGAGAAACCACATGAGGAGAGGGTGCAGTACCTTTGGGAGTGCCTGGGTTTGTGCCGCAGCTGTGGTCAGCTGTGGTCTCTCTGAGGAGGGATGTTGGCAGGGCAGGGCATTCCTTCCGAGAGGGCTGTGAATTTGGCACTTTCCACTCTGTCTGGGTGGGGACTCGCCCAGATCGGACACAGCCATCTGTGTCGCAAGAGTTTCAGAAAGGGCGAGAGTACATTTCTTATAACGGTGGCATGGCCAGGAGTCTTAGGAGATACGCAGCTGGCTGGCTGCCTCCAGGGAAGGCAGCTTTACCGTTGCTGGGACTCTAGCTAAAATGGTACCAGGATACCAAGCGTCTTGGTTAAGCCTATTTCTTAGTATTTTTCTGTAAATATCAGTATTCAGATTACCGAAAAAAATTGCCCCTGTGAGAAATTCCGGGGGTTTTGCATGCGTTCTGAATCCAGATAGAAGTAATGGTGTAGTTTTGCAAAATGAAACGCATCAAAATATTTTAATTTGTTGTGAGTGTTTCAACTTTTATGGGAGATTTCATTATATCATATAATCGTATAAAATTCAAGCTGATGGAATGAAAATTGAATGTTTCCTCAATTTCCTGTGAAATGAATCAAAACAATGAATTTTCATAAACTACTGTTATTTTGTTGAATCGTCATTTTCTAAGAGCCATGAACTATTTTGGAAAATTTTCAGTCAATTGCAATGGAAACCATATAATCAGTATTGATAAGAGATTGGGATGACTAGGACTCCATCCACTAGGGTGACAGAATCTGACATTTAACACATTTAAGATCAGGAGAGATCATTTTTAATAAAGCTTTGGTATGTATTGAAGCCACCGTTGTTACAACAGACTTCATCTGGACTGTTTCTTCTTCATGTGTGTCCATGTGAAGAAGCATGTTAATACGATGGGCATCACATAACTTTCGTAAATCCCATTTTTCTATTTTTCTGGTATATCTCATTTTCTGAAGTGTCTTGGCAGCATTTCAATTTTTCCTCAAAGTGATCTTTTAAATATAAACAGCAATACTGTTTTCTCATGCTTGTTAATGTTATGTTCTGATTGGTTTTTGTTTTATTTTGAAGGGTAGTGTTAGGAAAATAATGAAGCTGAAAACAGACTGATAGATAATAGCCACTCTCAAAATTATCTTGAGGATTTTAGAAATCTGATTAAAACATCTACATGAATAAGTAGATATTACTATTAAAATGAAATAATTTACTGTTCTAAAAGCAGTTCAATAATTGTATGTGTGCGTGCGTGTATATTCCTATTAGAGTGCAGCAGTTAGAGCTAACAGCCCACTACTCATTCTTTTGAAATTCAAATGAATAATCATCTTTCCATTATCTGGGTCAAGAGAAGCCTGGGCTACCCCAGAAAGTGGGAGAGAAGAGGTAAACCAGGATTCACTAGAGCGCCCAGTGCTTGCCCCCTGTTTTTGCGGGTCTGCATCTACGCTGAACTTCCTAGTGCTCCGGTTTGGGGGGGACATGTTCTCCTGAGCGCAGTGCAGCATGAATATATAATGCCAGTGAAAGCACTGAGGTCTCCGAGTCAAGACGCTGGCGAGATGCCTCCAAAGGCCTGAAGCTAAGCAGCAGAAAACGCTTCACGCAGGAGTACAGGCCCTCTCAATGTGGCCCGATGTGCTTCCGCCTGCCCCCGTTGGTGCTTAAAAATGTGAAGTGATCCATCTTTTTAAGAGACTGACTTTATGCTGTTCTTGCAAGATTTTGACGACCAAGCAAGAATAAAATATGGGGAAAAAAAGTTTGTAATTGAAGAAAGAGTGTTTTAGAAAAAGCGGAGGATATTCCCTCCCCTTATAGTGTCTGCTCTCTGTTAGATTTAAGTAAACCCAAAGCCAAGATTTTTACTGTGCTAACTCTGAAGATAAATAGTACTATGAGTGCAGTGTTCTTTCGGCTATTTATTTCATGCCTGTTCTGAATTGTGCTGCAGATTTTTGTCTGGAGAGCCCAAAATGACTTTGCATGGGGAATGTGTGGGAAAACTGGAGTTACGCACCTTCTGCAAGGTGTGGGAAGTGGTTTCAATCACAAGCTGTACGTTCAAAATGGAGTAAGAAAGAATTACAGTGTCAAGAGAGTTTTGTCTTAACGGGAAACATATGAATTCTGAACAGAGGGGTCGCACCCGAGGTTAGATCACAGACACATTTTCTAGGGAACTTTTCTGGAATAAATGTAAATTCCTTGAGTCTTGCATTCATGAGGAAAAAATAAGCTGTGGTCTTACCTCGTGTTAGCTAATGCAGGGTAAAATAGTGAAAAGGCACACTGGCTGTGCTTTTTAAGATTTGGTGCATCTTCCCTTCCCTGGAGTTTTTATCTTAAGCTGCTAATTCACATGAAAAATTCAACTTCCTTGTCATTGCTAGGAAAATGGCATCCTCTCCTGTCTTTTCAGCTACTGTACACTAGCTATTGCATGCTCTTGGAGTTGAGATTGTGTTAGACTGTGGTTTCCACAAAGCCCTTCTTTTGAAAAAAACAATCCAAATGTGTTCTTTGGGCATCATGTATACTGCAAAACTATTTTATGGTTTTGAAATGGCATAAAAAATAGCGTGGGGATGTCCACATACGTTGCAACCCTCTCAGAATTTTTGTTTGTAAGGCAAAACACTCTTTTTTTCCTGGTTGTGAGACTAAAACCTGGCTCTGCAAGTCAGACAGGGTCCCTTCCATTCCACAGATCATTGTAGTACCAGTAGTTCTGTTTGGCAGATAATTTCCTCAGCCACTTGTGTGTAACCCTATTGATTTGAATGTCTGCCCCCAGCAACACCTGTGCAAATTCATGGATGGCACTGGGATTGCACAGATGCCATAGAGGGCATATTCTGGCATACAGGGTATTTATTACTGGTGGTGATGCATGAGATGGAAGGGGTCCAGGACCCAGGCTGAGTTTGTGCAGCTGGCAGTTAGAAATTTACTTGCAAACTGAGCATATTGGGTAGGAAAAGCAGTGTGATAATGAATCCAGAGCCCCCAGTGCCATTTTTGCCAAATCACTTTTAGGGCAGGAGAACAATTTAGAAGAGATGTGTCTCTTATTAAAAGTGTCTGAAAATTGTACTTGAAAAAAAGTGAAGGGAATCCCATACGAGATTATATTGCAGTTATTTGATATCAGAAATTACTGTTACTAAGCTTAAGTGGAAATGTTTACTTGTTTCTGCTGAAAACTTGAAATATGTTATTTCAATGTGTGAATTTAACACAAAATTTTCATTTTAGCTTAATTAAATATTCAATAGCCAGTTACATGAAGTTAAAAAGAAAACAATATTTTTTAACAGGTTTTATTTTGATTGATATGAAATCTTCCACAAAACTCAAAGCAATTCAAAGTGACAGAGTTCATTCATAATACTATACATTTATATTGTTAGCCTATAGACATTGAAATCCATAGTGTTTTAGCAGGTCTCTTAGGAAAAAGTGTTGTACCTTGAAACAATTATAGACCATCTCTGGTTAAATTGCAGAGCCAGTTTGCTTAATATGCGTAATTTGATGTTGTAAAGTATTTGTCAATACCCTAGGGTAGTCTCTTAGGGCACACAGGTTTCGCTGTATAATATTTCACACTCATGTGTGCCAGTTAAGCTGCTTAGGTGGAGACTATTTACGACTCATATAGGATTTGTTACATTATGTACTTAATTTATGCAATATGCTTAAAGCTTCTCTTTGTCAAGTCTAGAATGATAATCATAGCTCTTGCATTGGATTTGCTTCATATTTTGGGGGGTGGAGGGGAAGTTTATTTAGTCCAGTGGGTTTCTTAGAATGTGAAAATTTAGCAAGGGCATGACAAAAATGCATAACAGAATGTATGCATTAGACATCACACCAATATACCCTTTAGAGAGCATGTTCACAGTTGAACAGACACAGACATACAGATTTATTGTTTACCTTTTCCTTCCTCCTAAAGAACAGTGGAGGGCTGCAGCTGGCCTCACCCTCACTTACAACCAAATAACTTCTGAAGCTATAAAATGGACACAGGGTGTTTTCTTTAGCTCCACTTCCTTGAAGGAGGCAGCAACATGACCTGCAGGAAAGACACTTAAGAAGTCTCATGTCCCACATGCTCACCTGATTGGGATCTGCTGATCAGCTGCCCTTTGTATATACAGTCACAGAGCAAGTGAAAAGCCACTCTGCAGCATATTCCTGAAAGATTTGTAATTTACAGGACTCACGCAGTGAGCAGGATTCTGCAAACTTCTGCAGGGGTTTTGCTAAGAAGGGCCTTGCCCTAAATGCCACCTAGTCCCATGTCAATCACAAAGCTGAAGATACCCAAGGGCATGGCTGTAATGTGACCTGCCCTATCAGATCAGCCAGGAGTCACCTACCAGGGAACAACTCAGAGGTTGGCTTCAGCCGTGCTTTCTCATCTGTGAGCTGCGGAAGCGTTGTGTGTGATGTGTGGAGCCCAAGCCGATGAGCTCAGTGGTGTGCGTGCTGGCTCTGTGCAAGGTAATCTCCTTCCTAGATAGCTGTGGAGCTTTACAGCATAGGCAGGAACTACTTGGGAGTATCGAGTCAGCGCATCCGCCAGGTGCCCTGGCTGTGTTCCCATCAGAGCTATCTCTGCCCTCTTTTGGCGGAGCTCGGCTTGGAAAAGCTGGAGATGTGGGCTTCTTGGGCTGCCATGACTGCTCCCTCCAGGCAGACTTTTCTTGCTGGCAATCCTGAGCTTGGGCTTGTGCTGGCAAAATCCGAGTGAGAGAAGTGCAACAGCTGTACAGTGGAAATGGAAATTAACGCTTCATTACTGAACAAAGAAGAAAACCACATAATATTCCTATTGGTTGTATATATTTAGAGAGAAAAGGTTATATGAAGATCTTTATAAAGCTCTTTATGTCCTTGTTTTGTTATGTCCATGTAAATCTTTCTATTACCATTGTTTCAAAAAGAAATAAATTTAACAAATGTTTCATTGCCTATTTTTTTTACAAATGGAAAACAAACAAACAAACCTCCTAGTTATAAATAATATCAGCAGTCACAAGAAATTGTACAGTAGCTAAACAATGAAGGCACATAGAAATGCTGTTTGTTTTATTTCTACACAAAGCCCCGCTGAATTCACAGGAATGAATTAAATATGCTGAGTGTGACTGGGACCCTGGGAAAGCAACACTTCAGTTAATACTGGTTTTAATTTTCCATTTTTATTAATTTGTTGTAAATTTGGATAATAACTTTAAAATAAAAGCCACTATGGAACTGCAAATGTATATGCATATAAAAGTACATTACTAATTCTTATGAAAATCTTCTTGTGTTCTTTCAGTTCCTAAAAGAATATCCAGCAATATTATTAAATAGTGACAAAAAATAAGTAACTGCAAAGAAAAAGCATACCATTCACTCTAATAACCTTTGCTTTGTAGTAAAAATAAGAAACATCTATTTATTCATTCCACTATTTCTTATTTACGAATATGCTGGGAGGTTCCAGGTGCATGCAAAACCCTGACTGTACCAGTCGTTTAGTGATGGTGAACACATTAATTTGAGAAAGATTTTTCACCTTAAACCAAAAGCCCAAACTGTCCTTCTCCCTCCTCCTTCCCTTAGCCTTCCCTTACATTGCAAACCGTACACTGTTAGTATTAACACCACCAAGATATTCAATAACATTAGAGGCTTGAAGGTTTCCTGATGCTTTATTACACAATGATGAAAATATCATAACACCTCTAACTTCATCAAATCAGGCATTTCATTACAGCATCCTGCAAGTATAGAAAACTGATTGTCTTGTGTCAGCATGGCCCGAATCCAGTTCTTGCATACAAGACATGGTTACTAATGATCTTTGTAAGTCAGCTGAGACTTCATCTTATTTTTCAGTTTTGCTGCACTAGGAATTGTAAGTCAGAGCAGCAAATAGAAAGAGTTTATTACAGCTTATTATATAGTCTGTTTGACAAAATGGTCAATCAATAATAAACCAGAAATTAATAATTAATTGTACTTGCAATTTTCACAGCAGTTGATATTTCATGACAAGGCGAAGTCTGAGGTAAGGAATTATTATCAGCAATTTATAGAAGGGAGCTGCATTTTTGGGGTTCTCCTTGCACCATCAGTAGTGGTCAGAAAAGGATGGTACAGGGAGCTAGAAACCTCTTCCCGATTTCTGTTTTCTGCTTTACCTGGAAGGGCCTGATTTATCTGACTGACTGTGCAACCAGAGGAATGTCTGTGCTGCCAGTTAAGTAGAGCATGGAGGGAACGATTTTTTAAGTACAGACTTGCCCCAAATCCTGAGTGCATGCCCAAAACCTTCATTCAGGTACCAACACAGTCCAGTATATTCCTCACCTTGCAGGGTAAATTCACTATAAAGAAACATATCTCTCGTGAATAAGATTAACAGAGGTCTGCTTAACCGCTTCTGCATACCTTTGCATCTCCTTTCTTCTTCATTTCCCAAACTGCAAGAGAAGAAAGGGGACAGCTGACTGGCTACACACAAGTTCAGAGTGCTCTCCAAGCTCTTCATCTGACAATTTAGGCATAAACAAACCGAAGCAGGAAAGGAAGATCTGAGCCAGTGCTAAGATAATTTATCTAAGGCTACACAATGAGCCTGGCAGAAAAGGAATGGCCCTGAAATCCTCCCCATTACAGTCCTGTGGATTCTTCACCACACAGTCTTGAGACTAAATGAATAAGTACCCTGAGAAGTCACGTTTGAAAAGACAGCTTGTACAATGCAATTGCTTCCATTTTGGGCCAGGGTAAAGATCAGAATTAGAGCCAATCCAAGAAGCAAGATATATGAAATGGAAGCATGATTTTTTTGCATGTGAACAGTTGTCTCTTGAAACAGATGATTATTTGGGAGAACCATATACTTCTATTCTCAAGCAGAAAAAAAATATAGTCATGTTGTTCCATTTCTGTGTTATTCTGGTAATGTATTTTAGTGACTGTATGCATTTCTGATTATTTAGAATTGCTTTGCGGAGAGATTGAATTTACATTTTATCTAGACACCAGTCTTGCCCAGAAAGATCTTTTTCATTTCAGTGCTAGTTTGAAAATCCATTATTTGGTGTTCATCGTATGCAGGTTTTCATTTCCAGCAAGATTGCTGTGGCAGAAGAAATATAGACAAACTCAATGGCTTCACTAAGTATGAGTTTTCTTGTAATATATAAAAAGCCTTTCTAGTATCCCTGAGCACTGAGCTTGGAAAATGTGGGGCCAATTCTAGAAAATACGGTTTGTTTTTGGAAAGCAGTTTAGCATCCTCACCTGCCACTTGGAATTTGCCTCTCTTATACCTGGACCTCTCCTGGCTTTCAGAATGGCTAATATTGGTTCCCTTGAGAAAACAAAATAATTCTGTATTTAAGTCTAGGATTCTGAATCAGCTGGAAGTGCTGGTCCTGCAGCTCCTACTCAGTGTAGTCTCAGTGATGAGAGCTGCTTTGCCAGCATTGATCCTCATCAGGTCCTTCAACTAATATTAAAGAGTCAAAGTTGCTTCACATACAAAATTTTCTTCCTGTAAGAAAGTTTAGCATTAGTCAGTTCCAGTGGTCATGAGGGAAAACCAGTCCTGATTATACTGTTAAGCCATCTAGTCCAAGTCAGGTAAAGTTGCTGTTTCACTCTCTCTCTCGGGAGCCCAAAGTGTTTGTCTATGACCTGGTGCCTCAGTCTGGTTCAGACTTTGGGTCATACCTAGCACAATGATTCTTTGGTCCGCATCAGGGGTCTTTTGTTGTTCCCAGAGTGCAAATACTTGTAGTCACTGTGAATTTTCAAAGAGTACCCAGACAAAACTGGAACTGCTGGTTGAAATGCTGCTCATGAAGAGTATTATGAAAGCTTCTGATTTAGAAGTGTCAGAGTGAGAGCATAGATATTTCAATTTGAAAGTAAGTGATATAACTTTCTGTCAACTGTTCTATTTGAAACAGACCTTTAAATTAAATCAACAAGAAATGTGAATTTTAAGTTTATTCAGATTATCTTTATTGAGATTTTCTCATTTGTAACAGTAGTTTCTCACTGCTGTTGAAAGTGATGCTTTTCCAGTAACATGATTTTGACAAAATCACATATTTCTGGATTTTGCTTTGGGAAGAAAATGTCAATCATTCATATTACACAGCAATATTAATTGGTGACCAGTTGTACAACACTCCAGCTCATTTTGGATACCACACTAGTGTTGCTATTAGGCATTTTAATGGAGGATAGAGAGGGGAATCAAGAGCTGATGCAAATGACAGAGAGGGTGAGGAGAAAAGATGCAACATGGAAAGAGGGAGGGAAACGCAGAGGTCAAAATGTGCAGAAATACAATTTAATTGTCATATTCCACTGAAAAAACACTGAATTTTTATAACAAGGCTCTGAGCAGATATATCACATGGATAACATTTACTGTATGTAGATTGCTGTTTCTGATCATTGTGCCAAGCTTCCTGATAGCGTTGGCAAGATGACTGATGGAGACTTCAGGGAATATGAGAAGCACAGAGATAGCTGGGACATACGCTGTAATTCCCAGGGAGGTGCAGTCCTTCTTCATATTGGATTTGTCACTTAAATGCTGGAAACTAAAGGAGGAAAAAACCCTGAAGCACAGCAATAGTAGGTGAGCTGTCATAAGCTGGTCCTGTCTTACCTCTGCTCTTAATATAAAAGGTTTCTTAACTGTAATTAAAAAAAATCTGTTCAAAATGTGTAAAACCCATACAGGGTCTGAGCCACAGTTACTTGCTCCTTTGGAAGGCACAGGCATAAAGCAGTGTTTCACAGCATTTCACTGCAATGTTGTCTTCAGGCTTAATCTGGTAGTGAAATGCTTAAGCAAATAGTTACAAGAAAATGAATTCTTAGGGCAGCTCAAATGTCACCCACATGTGCAAAGATAAGGTTAGCAATTTCTCTCCTTTTTTAAGTGAAGACATTCTGCAGCTCAAATATGAAGTTAAATTGTGACTGCTTCAGCACAGTCCGTAAGTACTTATATTTACACAAAGACAGTGCACTGTTTTGAAATACATGTCTTCCTAGTGGCTTTTTTTTTTTCCCTCCAAAAAAAAAAAAAGAGTCCTTTTTATGCTTCCAGTCCTTCTGCTTTTCCTGGTTGTGGGCACTTGCTGACAAGGAATGAAATCTATCACTCCCTCTTTCCAGAAATGCCCCCCTGCTTCTCTCTACTCTTGACAACAGCACAGAAGAGTGCAGCCTTAAAACAAAATTTTCTACAGTGTGTCATGTTGCTGCTGAAATTTAATGATATTCAGGGCTAGGAGAAAAGAGCAGCTGCCCTCCAGGTGGTGTTCCATAAATGCTCCCCAGAACCCAGCAGGAAGCTGTATAAGTTCAATTCAGTGAAGCAAATTCAATCATTTGCCCCTTTGTAAATGGAGCATAAGCAAAAAAAAAAAAATTTCTTTGAAGGATCCTAACACAACAACTACACATACCTAAAAACTCACAAACACATTTTTCTGCTGGTGTCACTATATTTCAGATAAGCTTAATAGGATCTTACCAGCTGCAATTTCACTTTGGAGCACGGTGGAAAAAGTATAAGAAATTCCCATAAATATCCAATATTTGTTTCACGCAGAACTCAACAATTAGTGGTGACTAAAATGCTATAAGGTTAAGAAATTGTCTTCATAATGCTTTTTTATAAACATTAAAGAGCTTTTCCAAGGAATTAACTTTTTGTGACAAACATAATTAGTACAGCGTTATTTGATTAAGTATGAAGACTGTTGTGGATTTTCATTTCAGGTTATTATTATTTTGCTATAGATGCTACCTACAAATTAGAAGTACAGTAGTAAATCTTTTGAGCCACATGCTAATTATTGCCTTAATGCCTAAGATTCACAATTATCCTGCACAGCCACCATCACAATTTACAACTGGCTTTATTAATACATTATTCAAAATTATATCCAACTATCTTGTTACAGTAGTCTGCCTGGACTATTTACTAAATATAAGTGAATGACAGTATTTTTACCTTAAAATTTTTTTGCAGGTTTGAACTTCACCTTGTAAACAACATGAAAGTGAGTGTTTTTCCTCTAATTTGCTGAACATTTGGCCTGATCTGCTTTTTATCTTAAACAGGTATGAAACATAAAAGACATTTTCTGTCCTCATGCAACTAAATAACTAAAAAAAAATAAACAGCTTGGTTTTGAAAATAGGAATTTGGCAAATGATTAATACATTATCTCTTCTGGCACTTTGAGGGGAAAAATTGTAGAACTGAAAGTCTGTGTGCTAGAAACCTGAATTTCACAGTGAATTTTCTGTTGGTGATGTTTTAGAAAGGCTTTCAAATTCACCAGACGTATATATGGAGAGGAAGCAGCTGGATTAACCTGATATCAAATTAATGATCCACTTTCAAAGAGTGCTTTTAGGAAGGAAGAAGGCCTGGTTTCATATCATGAAAGGCCATTCAAGGTCTCAAAACCTGGTTTTGGTATTTTTTGAGTGGCACTGCATTAAGATGGCAAACCACAAAATCTGTAGTCCAGTTCTTGAAACTGTGTTTTCTTTATGGACTATTATGCTGTCAAAACTCTACTTTTATAAGGTGCCCAAGTATGAATTTATACAACAATAAAATTTCTAAAGAAGCCATAAATGTCTAAGGGATAAGTAATGATTGTTATCACAGAAATATGCATACCAGAGTATGTATTTAACCAATCCACTCACTTTCCTTTACCAAATCAATAGTCATATATTTTCACAGCCCTTTTTTTATGCTGCACTATTTTGCAATAACATTAACTCTGCTAGCCAAATGATCAGATGCCAAATTCAAACTATCGCAGGGTATGTGCAGACTACCAAATTGCTTGTTGAGTTCTAGTTCTCGCTCAGGCCCAGGGTCCCCCAGCGTATCCAGAGAGAGCAACCAGCAACCCCAGCAAAGCGAGAGGATGGAGTGAGTGGTTCAGACTGAGCTTCCCATTACCACCATCTCAAAACAAGTGCCTTAGTAATTCATGTCCCCATTCAGCTTGAGTCACAAAGATGGTACAAAATGATAGCATTGGATGCACTATTTTTGCAGGCTGGAACACACATGCATGGAGCAGTCGCAGAGCCCCATCCTGCATGACAGAGATGCTGCAGTAAAGAGAGATGTCAGACAGAGGGACACTTTCATTAGCTCTTTTGCAATAATGCTCACCTGGGGTTGTAGTAACTTTACGCCACTTGATGGAGAGTTGAGTACCTACGAGCACAGAAAACTGCCAACTAGTGGGAATGCTATCCAGTCTAAAATTGTTTCTGTAGCTGCTGGCCATAGGGTTTTCCTTACCTCTGATGTTGGGAAAAGAGCCCTGTTTCTCAAAAGAATATTTCTGAGGCTGTCATAGAAATCACAAGTTTTCTAAATTAAATGGAAAATATTTCTCCAATTAGCTGAGAACACTGAGAACAACTGTTTGAGCATTAAAGCTATGAACTGATAACTTTGATACAAAATTTATGATCATTCGACCAAACACTCTTCTTACAAACTGTTTTCTTAGAAGATGAACAGCACTTACATGGAGCAGGAATAAATATTTGATAGGATCTGTACCTCTTTGCTTATGAAATTAAGAAGCTATCATAACCCCCACTGAAAAAATGCTGCAGTTTATTATCTGCTCCCCTAAATTTTCCATCTTTATTGCATAAAATTTATAGAGATATGTCCAGTTTGAGCCTTCCCCTAGTAGAAGGAGGAAGAAGGCAGAACTGTTTAACACAGTAAGTAATGTAGTCTGAATACAAAGATATGAGCTCTGGCTCTGTCTGTGTAGCTGTATTAATTTCTGTAGAACAATTCCTAATTTAAACCATTTTTTTCAGGAAAATACAATGCTTTGAGTGTTTTGAGGTTTTTTTCTTTCTGTTATCTAGGAAAACATATGCTCAAAATAGGGATAGACACTGCTAGAGGTATAGGAAAGTAACTGTCTTTTGAAAAGTGTTTTAAAACTCTGAAAGCTAGCATGAAAAGTAGAATTGGTCAAGCAATATTATTTTCTGAATGAAAAATTGGATAAATGTTGGCTTTTGAGGAATTTGTGATTCAGCCAGGAAACATTCCACTTATCTGCAATTTTTTAGTATTTGCTAACTTTTTTTGCTTATATGGTATTCTTGACTGAATTGCATGTTGTTCAGAGTCTCTGGGATTGTTGACTGATCATTTTTTATACTCCTTGACTGTGTGACTAAAGCTTGCAGTGGGACATCTATGGGTAAAATACACAGATTTTTTTTTTTTTTTTTTATGAAGCAGCTTTGCATTGTTTAATAGACTTTAATAGGAAGTGCATAATTTCCCATTTTTTCCCCACCCACGAAATAATTCGTTCTGCTACTCCCAGCATTGTTGCAGGATATGGAGACAGTGTGTGAAAAGCAAGGCGTTATTTATATCAACACCTCTACAAGCAGATCTTTAAACCAGTGTGCAGAGCTAAGTACCCTTCTCTCTTTCAACATTATGCACCCTGTACTGGCTCTCTCGGCCTTACCTGCAATCAGACTTCCTGATCCTCCACAATCTGATGGGTCACAGGTATTTTCTTCCACATACGACCTGAAGGGTACTTCTAATACTAGTAGCTAAACCACATTTTTTCCTGGTGGATTTCAACAATGATGTTGTATTGATATGGCCTTTTTTTTTTTTTTCCAAATCAGTCTACTCTTTTTTTTCCCCACTGACTTGTTACTACTTGACAGTCTGAAGAGAATCATTAAACCTATCATATTTTCTTAGTTTTTACTGAAGAAGTTTTCCTCTGTTACTTACTATTTATTAAAAGGTCGCATGAAGCCAAATATATTTTACACTAAATAATAGTTCTGAACAAATGATATGTTAAAAACATGTAACCCAAAATACTCACAAAATTCCAAGCGAAGAAACATCATATCATTTGTCTGAAATGATACAATTTCAATGTAACTTGTCTGAATTCCTCTGCTGATTTTAGAAATTACTCTCATATCTGTCTACATTTGCTGATATTCTCTTCCTGATGGTCAGGTCATTCAGACTACAGATACTTGTTCCCCACAGTTTTCGGATTCCAGTGTCAAAACAAGTCATAAACAGAATAAATCTCATCACATTTGGGAAGTGAACATTGCAAAGATCCTTTTGCCTTTTGCACCATTGCATCCTTTGTTGCACCTAGCAAATCAAAAACCATTAAATGACCTTTTAATATATCCTTTTTTCCCATTTTATTTAAATTGAGTTTACTGAGCAGGGTGCAAATAGTAGGCTGAGAGGGCACTAGTAAGCGAGGATGAAATGCTAGTCCCTGTGAAATCAGCAGCAAAGATTCAGTTACACAAACAGGAGCTCAAGCAGGAACAGGAGAAAACATGAGCATGGTAGCTACCATCTCCTGAGATCTCTGCGGATGCGTGCTGCTCTCATGAGACCTTACTGCAATCCACACAGTGACTAAGGGCTTTTTGATCTGAAATCTGAGCAGATGCCTAATGCCCTGTTCCTCCACCACCTCCTGTGCCAGAGGCTGTGGTGGAGGGTTCATCCTGGACACCGCCGGGGCTGCCAGACCTTGGCTTTCTGTGCAGTCAGTGGAGAGATAACACAGCCATGCCCCTTACAGTAGATGTTCTGACTAATTTAGAAGAATGGATAAAGATACACAGATCCGGAGATTCAAATATGTCCCTTCCTTTTAAAAGCAGTGGTTTGGTTTGAAATTTTGTACCTTTTCTGTAGCACCAAATCTCTAAGTATAGAGAATAATTACACTCCTGAGCCTCTCTTGCAATGAGGATAACACCCAGTTACATGCTGTGGAGCTCATTTCCAACATTAATGTAGAAACAGAGTGGGCAGGCTCATTTCCACTTGTGACCTGCAAGGCAAGTACCAAGGAGTTCCAGTTTTTCAGGTGTGAGAAAATGTTTTGGTTTTTTGAAATATGACACCATGACTTAATATGTAAACAAAATAAATCTCCAATACTGAATTTTCCTATTAAAAACATCAGTTAACAATTCAAGTGTCTACTCTCTGACTTTAGAGGCAGTATGAACTATATATTTGATAGATAGAAACTATGGATTTACAAATTTTTTGTACATATATCTCAGTTAAGGCATTTATATCCATTTTCTAAATGTTAAATGCGAGGGATTTTTTTACATGCGGGTTATAAATTCCTGAAATTAGGGGTTCATAATATGGAATTGTTTAGAAACCTCTATTTATAGAAGCACTAGCAGATGCTGCAATAATGCACACTAGCCTCTAAGCTGTTCTCATTCTGGTATTCCAATAATTCATACCAATTTTTATTATGAGCCCTGTAATACAATGTAACGTACAGTGTCTCTGCCACACAATCGACACACAGGTTTTGCATGTGTCTATGTCTTTTCTTGTGAGTAGACCTCTGTAACTGAAAGCATTTTATCAGCTCTGGAGTAAAAAAGACATCAGCAGTGGGAGGGAAGGGATTTAGGTACACAGCTCTTGCTGATAATGAGAGCTTCACTGTTACTAAATGTTTACTAAAGATAAGAACAAAATATATTTGTGGCATGAACTTCAGATAATATTTTACCTGCTCTTTGAGCAGGTAAGCAAAACAAACACTTGGCTCTGTCATTTTCAGTAGTGAACTCAGCAATAATTTGCAGAGAGAGAGAAAGAAAACAAAAAAGAACAACCTTGACTCTGCTTATACTAAGCTAAATGGCGCTATTTAGACAGGGGCTAAAGCAGGGGCAGGGTAGAGCCATACTTCCTCTGGGAATATTTGGAAAAAGACTGCACAAAGTGCCTGTGATGACAGAGATTGCTCCTTTGTGTGGTCTTGACATGCTTTGGGATGGGTGTGGAAGGAGTTCCACTGTTCCTTTTTTCTTCCCCATCCTCTTTCTGAGTGTGTTTACTTGGACCTTCCAAACCCCAATCTCAGTTGGGCTCTCAATTCCTTTCTTTATTCTGTGTACCCACATCAAACATACACCATCTAAATACAAGCATTATTTAGCCCCCTAGTTCTGACACTGCCTAAGACAGCCCTTAAAAAATATACTGCAGTATGGAGTCACTGTGTGTTTCCAGGGAATGCCCTGACAGCTGTAAAGCTCCCATGTCTCAGGTGCCCTCACAGGTGGGTCAGTATCAGACAAGAGAGCCTTTTTCCTGATGGAGGCAGAAGAACTAAATTACCATTGCCCTAACACCATCTGTGCTGGCACAGACTACTCATAGATCGGACTTGGGGGCATCCCAGCTTGCTCTGAAGCCAGCCTGCTGTCTGAGCTGCTCACAGCCTGACCCAGCTACTCAGGGACTACATTGCTGGGGTGTCCATGAATATCAGTGCAGGGGGGATGTCTCTTGTTTTGAGCCATGCCAGCATTTGAATTAGAGATAACTGTGATCTGTAAAGTCTACTATCTAAATTTAGTTTACTCCTTAGAGTAGCCCTTTGAAAACATGGTAAACCAGTGAAGAACTTCTCTCACTTTAAGTCACTGGGAAGCCTTACCTCCACCTTAGCTGTAGAGGGTCTTCATCTGCATCCGTCTGAGATAGCTGCCAGGGCCTCACACTGGGCAGACTTGTTTACTCAAGCATTTACCTGATTACTCACATGACAGTGATAAGGAGTGTATTTGTTGGCAAACAGGTGTAACTCATCAATAATGGTAGCAGGAGGTCATTTGATGACATACTTGGACACACTGTGTGTTTGTTTAGTTTTAAAAGTACTCATCTGTCAGGGGAAGGGCAGCTAAAGATGCACGTCACATAAATCAGAGGAAAGCCACTACAGCACATCCCCAAAATCCAGCGGATGCTTTTTGGTGTTCATACTGGCCATAACAGTCACCTTCCCAATTACCAGCTATGTTGGTTTGGCCTGGAAATGGGCCTTGCTCCACTTTTGGAAGGTTAGTGCAGCTATGACTCCTTGCTTAGGGTACAGGGGGTGGGGACACCCACCCAGCTGCTGCTGTGGGCAGCATGGGCTGTGCCTAGAGGCAGGAGATTCAGGGACAAATGCCATGGCTCGTTGGAGGTGGCCAATGCCTCGGAGCTGGTCTGGGTTCAAACCTGTTTTCTCAGAGTAATTTCTGAGGGCAGATTGGTTAGACTGTTTCTCTATAGGTTATGAAAACAACAAATTCATTATGGATGGTGATGTCCTGTCAGCTACTCCAGAATCATGGCTCTGTAATGCCATAATTTGGATCCATGATGAAAGCAAACTCTCTAGACCTTTACACCCTTTCCAGATAAGTCATGTTTGGTCTGCTCCCAAAACTCTTACATGATTGCAATGGAGTGGGCAACCCTTACTCCACAGGGCTGATAGAAGGTACCAGATTTTTCTTTGCCATAGTATACCATCCCAATAATTTTCATTCTATGACCAAAAAGCGTAATGTCTTTGCCTATGTGTGACATTTTTCTCATAAATATTGACAGTCAAGTCCCACCCTGATTCTGTAGGCAGCTGCATATTTAGGATGCTCTTTCTGTTAAAAGCCACTGCACACCCCATCTTCCACATCAGTTTTATGCAAAACCTGTAAGATCTTAGCCTTTGGAGACCAAACCCAATGCTGGCATTTGCAGATATAAAGACGCTATCACAATGGTAATATTTTTAAAAATCTTGCCTTTGTTTATAATAAGCAACTAAGCCTTTCAGATTGAATACCAGAGATTCTTCTTTTTCTGTTTTTGTCAATGCATGATTCTCCTTCTGAATGAATATATATTATTGTAGGGCTGTGATGAGGATAATGAGATACTAGCACTGATTCATTTACAGTATATACATATGTCTATGTTTGTACATGTGGATATGTAAAGGAAGGCCATGGAAACATTTTGATATCAGTGCTGTTTAAAAACAACAATACAGAAATAATCAAGCAAAAAGCAACAAGAAAAAATAAGTAATTAAGAAGGTCATGTGTGTGCACGACAAGAAAGAACAAAAAAAAAAAGCACCAAGTTGCATGTTTGGTCAGTGTCTATTTTTAGCATTTCCTACTATGGTTTGTTATGTCAGTTGTTCTACAGTGGGGACAAAAAAATTATTTTATTGTCAGATTATCTCAGAGGGATGGAAGTACATGAAATCTAAGGATGGCAAGTCTGTATCAAGATACAGTCATGTTTAGTATTTGATTTTAAAGATCTCATTTTAGTATTTCTTCCTCCCCAAATTCCCCTCTCCCTTCCTCCTGCCCTCCTCCAGTTCTAGAGAAATGTAACCCTACTATACCTAAGTATATTAGATCTATATAGAAGAAAGAGTATTTCTCAGTTTGAGACATTTTTCAGTAGACATAAATTGAAATAAATTATAATTAAAATGTGCAATAACAGAACCTTGAAGTAAATATTTAACTGTTTGTGCTGTCTTCTCTAAAAGGAAGATACCTTTTTGTTTAAATAATTCTTTTTTAAAATTCTCTTTTTGATAGTAGCTGTCAGGCTTCCTATCAAAGTTAAAATTGCTGCAAAAAAGTTTTGGCTGATTTTCATTTGTGTTGTTCAAGCTTTTAACTGTATTTAAGAAGCCCTCTTCAGGGCATGCAATTATATGAACATGCATATATAAATACATACAGAGAGAGAGAGAAAAAAAAGCGAGAGGGTGAGAGCATCAGTAACTGATCCCATTCAGATTTGTCAAGAAAATTACATTATTTTCTTATTCATAAAGTCCATAAATGTGTTCAGAATAATTAACGGAGCTGCAGTAAGCAATTCACCATTGATTCACAGTGTGGCAAGCCAGTGCCTCTTTTTTTCCCTCTGGGGAAGGGTCACAAACTCACTACGATTCGTTCGCTTACTTAGTCGTGGGAGGGAAATGCAGCCTCCAAACTGCCAGCACTGAGATATATGTTTGACACAGTTGTTTTAGCTGAGTGAGACCAACAGCCAAAAAAAGGAAAGAGCTGAGAGCCTGGAACAGAAATCGTGTATTTAAGTGCTAATCTTTTCTTCTTGTGGGCTTTGTCATCAAATTTTATAAGCTGTTCCTAAACTGGTGACCTTGAAGGGATTCCCCTCCTTCATCTTGTTTTGGAAAAAAAATTTTAAAAAATATAAATTGATGTACTACCTTGCCAGATGTTTATTTTTCTCTCACAAACCTACTGATTACCTGAATTTAAATGATTGACACTATGCTTTTAACGTGAAAGCAGATAGTGCATACATTAAGTAGAGCAATTAGCATACTTCTGACAACCACTTGCCTCTTCCTTACTCAGTCCTTGAATATGCATGTTTGTGCACCTTGGAGAAACAGAAGGTTTGTCAGAAAGAGTCGTGATGAAGCCAGGAAACTACAAGCAATGATGAAAATTTGAGGGGAAAAGAGATGAACAGGAAATCATAAACAACAAAAAAAGCAAAAAGGATTATAATGTAGATATGCATAGATATTGTAATGTGAGCCACACCAAATAAACTGCTTGGATGTGTTGTAATTTTCTCATTCTTTTGCTTGGAGAAAATTTACAGAGTAAAATCAGCAGCTTTCATATCACTCTGAAGTGCAGTTCAAATCCTTTTAAATTCTCTTGCCTTGAGCCATAATTAGAAAATGAACAGGGACAATGCAGACATCCTCATTGCTAACTATACAGTCAATACAAAATTCTTTTTATAATGGGGTACATGTAATTACCTCCAGCCCCCCAAAAACCTCAGGGATATTATTGCCAAGTTCATGAAACTCAACAGTACCACAGCTAAGGAGAAAACCTTATCACTCATCAAATGTCTGTGCACAGACCCAAACCATTTGATCTGAAGAATCAGTTTGTGATGTCTCAGTTGGTTGTGTATGAAGTGTGTGTATTATAATTTATTTTGTTTAGCAAATATAATGGTTGGAATAGACTGCTTTATTTACAATGTGCAGGGATTAAATTTTTCTTCCTCTTGAGACCTAATTTAAAGGTCTGTTTTTCCTTCAGTTCTCCATTTACTTGTGTTTTGAACAGCAAATTGAAGAACCATTATGTTAATGCATGAAATTCCTAATCGTGCATTAAAATCTTCTCATCTCTGCTTTGCTCACATAGTAACCAAGGGGAACCTAAAGACTGGGAATGAATTCAGGATCTCTGTCCTGCTGTTGTTGGAACAGAAAACACCCCAGAGGTAATTCACTTTGTCCCACCTTGCTAACGCAAGGCTCTCTAGCAGCTGATCACTCTCCAAGGAGACTGTTTACTTGCTCTTAGATGGCATAGATATGAGATAAAAACAAGAAAAAACACAAGTTATGACTGTAATTCCCTTGACTCCTTCATCCACAGAAGATATTATTTGCTGGCTGGAACTTATTTCCATTAATGGATTTTGTGTTTGAGGAAGATGCCATCTTGACAGGTTTGGTAACTGACGTCTTTCCAGAAGAGATAGCGCTGATCACCAGAGTGCACGTTTCCTCCCTTTCTTGCGACAGCATCAACTGTGCTCTGCAAAGGCTCTCTAAGGAGCCATTTAGTCTCTGTCTTTGTTAAAGGTAAAATTCACTGTTGTGCAAAGAGGGCCCATGCACCAAAACCAGAATTAAATGATACTTAAATACCTAGTCTTCTATGAGGGATAAATTTCACCTTTGGTTCTTATATTCCATTGAGGCAACCAACAGGGATTACATATTGTGCCACTGCAAGTTTTTTCCAGATGTAGTTTTAAATCCAGTTCAAAATTTCTTTTGCAGCTACTACATTGATCAATACAAAAATCTGTCATGTAAAGGATGATAAATTTGGAAGACTAAATTGAAATTATCTATTTACAAAACACTGGTCCGACTCTGCAGAAAAACATTGTGATTTGCAAAAGCTCAAGCTGGTCCATTTCTTCTTTCTCAGGTGAATAATTCTCAGTTTATAATGAAAGAAATCTAACTTTTCAGTTGAGAAGATTTCTAGTATTCATGGGGAAGATTCTCTTTTCCGGTAGGTGTTAGTCCAGAAATTCCTAGGAAACAGCAAAAAGAGTCAACGACAATACAATCTACAATCATCAGCATGACTTATAGCAGCTTTGATTATGCATTAAAAATGTTTCTACAAGAAAAACTGTTATATTCTGATTGATATTGGCCCTTTTCTCTCCATACCTCATTGCTGTAACATTTTTGGGAGTGATTTGGGAGTGAAAGGTGTTTTCTCAAGAAAGAGGTAAACTTTTATGGGCTGTTTAAGTAGAAAAGGTGTGGTGGAAAACAACATAGCAACAGCTTATACTTTGTACTATGACTGCATCTTTCATCTGTTGACTTGAAAGTGAAAGTCTAATAATTAATCTCCACAGTGCTTTTTTGGGACAGGTTGCATTTATTAAAACCACCTCACCCACTACGAGAATCCAATAGAGGTAACTTCAGCAGTATAACAGTACATAGAAACAAATCCCAGTATTTTAAAGTAATGAAGAAAAATGGATTACATTATATTGAAATTTCAGGAGGAATTTACAAAAGTAGAATATAATTACATTAACTGTAATCTGGCCAAAACATTGGCATTAACACCAACTCTTGTGAAGTGTCGTGAAATATTTAATAACAAGTTGCTAGCCCAAGGGAAGCAATCCCAGGACAAGTACCCAGTCTTATGTTTCATTTTAAAAAAATTATAAAAATATAAAGACAGAAAGGAGACTTTGATTAAAGCTATAAAATAAATTTAACACATTTGTGTACAATATTTGGAACTCATTCCTGCTGTCTCCGAATTTGTCTCTGCAAGGAAATGGACTGGGATACCTCTAGTGGACTAAATTAGTCTGCGGTAGTTACGATGGAATACCTCCTTTCATGGGCAATGTATTTTAGAATACAAATTATTTTATTCTGGAATAATTGTCACATTTACAACAGTCACCAAGTGATAAAGAAAAAAAAAAAAAAAAAAAAGCCTGTAATCCAAAATAGATTGTCTACAGACGAAATTGCAACAAACTATTCCAAACAGATATTGTAGCATAAAGTATTGCACAACAGTTATTCTGGCCAGTGTGCTATTGGAAAGAAGTCCCCAAAATATGCTGTAGGATAGTCAATGCAGATGCTGCAGCCAGTGTAGCTGTGTAAATTATATTGACTCTCAGGATTTAACTAAATGTTCACATCATCTTCAGTTCTCAGAATCTGTGTGTCAGAAAGTCGGTTTTAGTATTATCTGGTCTAATGAAAGATACTACATCTATATATAACCCTTTTATTGCCACTGGTCTTACACCATTACAGCTACAGCAAATTACTACTAAAGGGTTAAATATAGAAGAATTTAACTCACCACCCAAATTGTCATGTGCTTGACAGTCTTTCAGAGTATGCCTTAATCCAGAATAATGATTCATTGTAAAAGCAATAATTCCTAGTCTTACAAATCTTTTTCTTAGAAAGTTAGTGTTGACTGAAGTAAATAAAAAGAAGTGAGGTTCATAAATATCTTAACTCAGCTATTTAAGTACAAAACAATTTTTCATGTCTCAGCCAAAGATCTTACTTTCTAAAAGTGTAACTCCAAGGTAACTTGTTGAAATAAATGTTAAATAAACTGAACTTTTTTCTATGGAGTCTCTCACCTGGTGCCTGTGAGCAGTTTTAGATACATACATACCTTACAAAATAATCTACTGCAAAATCATGCTTATCCACTGAAGAAAGCCACCCCTTGTGCAGCTCGGACTGTCCTACATTCAAGACTAGTAGGTGGCAGAAGCTTATGTGAGTACTGAGTGTGCATTGACTGCAGCATGATAGATGTACATGTAACTGCCCGCATTCAATCACTTAGCTACATATACCTTATTTTTATCTTCTTCCTGCTGCTGTTAAGACACAAATTCTCCACCATCCTATTTTTAATACAGAATCAGAGTCCCTTATTTTGCATACCCCAATAGTAATTTTGTATGCTTCAGGTGTGTGCTGTACCAGAATGCTATTGCTTTACTTGGGCATTATAGAAAACTGCTGTTAGCATTTTCACTTTTGGAAAAAAGGCTCTGGAGTCTTCAATGGCCACAAGAAACCAGGATCTCAGTTTTATGTTTCATGAAGGTGATAGCTCCAGCAGTACACTGACTCTTGCTATGGTGCTCCAAATTGACTCAAAAAACTTGTTTTCCTGAAGTCCTGACTCATTGTTCTCACATTCTGAAGAAGTTTTAAATAGTATTTTAATGCAATTTTGAATTACACCAAAACAGAAAAGCAGACCGACTACTTTCCTTTTAGTTCTCTAGGTCTCTTGGTCCATAAAGACCTGAAAGCCCTCAGCATATTCAAGAAGGCAACTGTGCAAGCCGCACAAATAAAATGCTCACAGCCCAAGTGGTGAATATTTAGCTCAGATCTTACCGGGCAAATTTTAACATGATACCAATCTGAGTGTGAAATAGTCTCTTAATGGAATTGATTAAACTTCTATCATCTCATTTATAATTAAGCATCACAAAGCATCTAGGAGTATACTATCAAGAATAGCCCATTGGAAAGGGATTAATTACAACTAGAGAAATAATGTTTCAGTAGAAAGCGCTTGACTTCTGAGAATACCTTTCAATTATTTTAGAGATTCACTGTATAAATGTTGCCATCTGAGTAGTTACTGAGAGTTTCTAATAGTCAGTAGAAAGAAGTAGATGCTTCTGGGATATTATTCGTCAAACATTAAATTTTTTGTGCTAAAGTAAATACCTAAAATACATTGGATGATTTGTGTCCAATAAGTGACTCTCTTGAGTATTGCATTGGGTTTATGTGGCAAGGTTTTGGTAGCAGGAGGGCATCATCACTAAAGTTCACTGTGAATAGTGAAGTTAAGTAAGATGAATCTCACCTCTTGTGTCTACCAACTTCGTTGGTATATGAGAGGTGGGAAAGTCTACCCCTTCTTTGTTACCTGCAAAGGAGACAACACAACTGGAATTCAGATATTGTAGGAACTTTTCCCACCCAAATGAGAAAAGATGTGGCCCCATATTGTTGACTGGGGAGCCTACCAGACTTCTTAGCTGCTGCATACTGCAGAAGGAACAGAGCCGCTGATTTGTTCAACTTATGTACGCATGAGTTTCAGGATTAGTTTTTTCTCACACTGTCCCAAAAGAGAAGATATTTTAAAAAACTTAGCTCATCTTCATGTATCTTATATGTATAAACAAAAAACAAAATAATCAAAATAGTTCATTTACATGTGCATAGCTGTGTTTTTGCATGTTCTATTTACCTATTTATTCATAATAAAGTCACTATGTTTGTCTCAAGACTGTTAGATCATTTTTAATTATGTTTCCAGTGACATAAAACATTCATAATTCACAATTGTCCAATTTCAATTATTTTAATAATGAATATTGACATGTAAATATTTTCTGAAAGAAAAAATTCATAACACTTGCTAATTTTTTCAAACATTTTCAGAAAATGTTTTTAAAGTTTTTGGGTTTTTTTCCTTTTGTATTGAATCTATTCATAAGAAATGTGCCTGTCATTTTTTGAGAAGAGCCTTTATATATTTGGGGGTTTTTTCCATTTTTTTTCTCTTCTCTTTGTACTCTTGAACATCTATTAAAATTTTTCTTAACTTGCAGTGGGGTATGAATTGAAGAAAGAAGTATAGCAGTAACTGAAAATCTCTAACTTTTCAGAATTCCATTAAGTTTTGGAAAGGTAGATTGGCAAATTTACAGTGTTTTGTTTTGGGCTTTTTCTTTTCCATAACTTTTTGTAACCAAAGGAAGCTTGTGAACAGCTGAGAGTAGTTAAAGAAAATAAAAATGAGGAGTGCCGTGGGAGAACCTAGCCACAACTTAACAAGAACATGGTTGAATACAGTTCCTCAATGGCAACCTAAGAGTAATAAATGCAAAGGAAAAAATAACAGGGAAAATGTTTATTACAATTTAAGCCTCTTCTAACTTTAACTCAACTTGTGAAAAGGAGCAAATTAATCTGGAAAGTACAGAGCCGCAGAGGTCAGTTATTCAGCACTCTTTTGCAGAAGAGACCATTATGTTGATGCAAGTACAGTTTTGCTGACTGTGGCAAAACACCACTCAGTTCAGTATTTCACTGATGAGGCCAGGTATAAATTTAGCTTTAGGGCCTTCACAAGGACTGTTAGGAGGAGGAAACTTTAGGGCATTTTCTAGGTCATTGCTGGCCATTTTCCACAACTGCCTGTTCTCTTTTGCAGAGGGTGAGTGTCTCTTCACAGGTTGTTACTTCTTGTCTGGTTTATTTGAAGAGAACATGCTCAAACAAGCAAACCACTACTAGCTTCTTTGCTTTGGGGAGGTGTCTGGAAAATCTGTTCTCTTCACTGGCTTCATACTTCTCTGGGGTAGTATTGCATTACTGGAGAATGCTTGGGGGAAGCTTACACAAGGGTGAACTACAGGATGGAAAACTGCTGTGGGGTCTGTTTAAAAGCAACAACACAAACTTGTATGTTTAAAGTTAATTATCTGCTGAATGCCCATCTTAGTCTGGTTATTAAGGGCATTCAGAGCATAATTGCAATCTTGATTGATTCACTATTTTCCCCTTTGCAGGTCATAGTAAACACTAACACATTTTTATAATAATCATCTGCAATTAGTGAAGTGAATGCGATTCTGAGTGTGACTTTTACATTTGTCTGTTATAGTTGCTGTTTTCATACACCTATTCATAGAGTTTAGTTACCCTGAAAAGCAAGAAAATATAATTAGTGCTATTTTCACTGATGGAAAGGAGAAATGGCCTTATTACAAAAAGGCCAAGTACATTTATCTACCAGATGAAAATCATTCCACATCTTAAAGGTGGATTTTTTTAAGCACAGGTTTTCCTACTGGTCTTGCATTTTTTGGGGAAAAAGGGGGGTGGGTGTGTTTTACTTTGTGACTTTTTAAGTTGAAATTTTTATATAACTACTCTGCAAAATGTGTTGCTTGCTCTGAACAGTCTTTGTGCTAAACCCATTTTTTTTGTACTTATTTTGAATGCAAATGCTGCAGAAAGGAGTTGTAGAAACCCTAGCGTCTAATTTTCTTTTGAAAGGCCATTACTAAAAGAAAGAGAAAAGTGGTTGTAGATAAGTTGTCGATCAACTCTAACTCCACGTTGATAGAAGACCATGTCAAACTCTGTCTCCCTAGGAGACCATCAGCAGTAACTTTGAGGCAATGTGTCTGGAGTTAGGGAATAAGACATTTTCCACTTTAGTAATTCTGAGGGAATTCTGCATCAGTGCCGCTCGGGGCAGGGGCTGTGGTAAATCACCAATTAAGGTGATTTAAAGATACTGTAAAAATGAGATTGTAGTTTCTGTCCTGCCCATGTGATGACAAGGCGTGTCCTCTGTGTGTTGGGATAGGGTTCCACTAGAGGAAATAATTCTCCACTTTTAGCCAGATGCAGAAGCACGGTTCCTAGGTGGGTTTGAACAGCCTGAAGGGAAAAGGGAGGTGGCTGGCAGATTTCAGAGGCTATTTGTGCAAGGTAAAAGCAGGGAAAGAAAAAGAGATCGAAAGAAAAAAGTGATGACCGCTTCCTATAAGGCATTGAATACCTCTAATTTACAGGTCTGTCTGCATGGATAGTTACACACCAATTACAGCACTGTCTCAGAGTTGACGTTAATTAACATTCAAATAATGTTTGTAAATTTTGCAATAGTTACAATATTTCTCATTTGCAAATAGGAACCTGAGGTCCTGTAAGAATCAGGACTGGACATATAAAAGAACACAAGTCTAAACCCCACACCTCTGTTCATTTCTGGGTGTTTAATAAAAGGCTCTGCCAAAATAAGTTGCTCCCAGTTTGTATAAGGTATAGTGCTCTCCTGTAAGGCTGATGGACACAGGGTTCTCCTGCAGGGCCAAGAGAAGCCTTGTTTCTATGGCCCTAAGCTACTTCTTTTCTGTTACTTTAATATACAGTCATCACATATAAAAGTGAAATATGATTGAAAAGAGTGACTTTGACCTACATATGTTCAGCATTTGCCAATATTTAAAGTGTATGGAGACTCAGCTGCAAGAAGCCTATAATATCACATCTCATGAAAAGCCATAGAAAAGCATCTAAATATCAAGGAAAAAAAATTTCAAACAGTTTTTTTGTGGGATTTATTTTTTCTTTGCCAGGCTTGGATTGTTTCCATATAAAGTTATCAGGATTGTAACCTGTGTGGAAGTGTCAAAACGCTTTTTATTGCAAGCCTGTTTTATAGAAAGCTGTTATATTTTCCACTAATTATGAGAAATTCCGCCTCTGCAAACATGAGGATATGATTAGCTGACATAAAAGATATAATGCAAGCAAACAAATACATTAAGTCCCTCAGACTGGGTTTAGTATCAGTATTACTTAGCACTGGCCATGTGCAAATCAGCTTTCATTTACCCTTTTCTCACATTTGCACATTTACTTATTTTTAAGATTAACTTATATGTTTTACAAAGTTTCGTGTTTTATTACCTCTAAGCTGTTTAAAGCTTTTCCGAAGTTGCATGTGGTGGGGAAAAAAACATGTCACTCTTTGTCTTCCACTATTGTGTGGTGGCAGTGGCTGATGGTGGGGACTTACAGTTACGCTCTGTCCCAGAGGTGGCTGTTAACAGTGGGAACCATTTACAGGGAAGCTGTATGTCCAGGTCCATGTCCAGTGCAGAGTTAAGACTTGAAGCCTCTACTGTTATTTGGTTCACAACTCCCTGCTACCTTAATCAATATTATAGGATCCCAGGAGGTTGCCAAAGTGGCCATTGCTCATTATTAGATTTGATAGATGAATCATACTACTTAATGTAAACTGGAATGCAATTCTATCAAATGGTTGTATACAACCACTGTAGGTTTGGATCCAACATTTTTGAAGTCAACAAGAGTTTCTTGGTTGATTTGCTCTTGAATGAAGAGTTTCTTCTTCTTATGGATGTTTGCTGTCTAAATCAAAAATTCATGAGCCATACAGAAATATGTCTTTGCAAGATTAAACTTTCCAGGAAATGTTAATTCTTTGCTACAACACAGGAAATATTTCACATCTAAAATTTATTAGTGGGGGTGGATTTTTTTTCCAAATTATATCACACTTGCCAAATTAAAGATAACTTTTTCTTTCCAGAGGCATGTTAGACCAATTTGCTTTGCTTATATTTCTATTTAAACTCTTTATTCCATCTTAGAAAAGGCAAATGGTAGGTGCTTAGTCTCTCATTTTGTTTTCAAATAAGAACACTTCCTACTGTCCTTCTGAAGAATTTGAGTAAAGCTGTGATTCGGTAATTGCATACTTACTACATTTAACTTTGCCTTCTGCTAAATTATACTGATAGCCTATAGATTATTACCCTTACAAACAAAGTTAAGGCGTCTGTTCCTGTATTTCCCACTGAAATCTCAGAAAAGGCTGGCTCTTTGTATGGCTGCATTGCCAGTAAAGATGAGCACTGTTTTACACATCTCCAGGTATCTGGAGAAGGAGGAGGTGAGCTAAGAGGAAATGGCAGGGTTTGCTGCTGGCTTAGGTTGTGGTTTGGACACTCAGCCGTAACATTATCAGGGCCTCAACCCTGCAAATATAGCCATGAAGAAAAATCCTGCTGAATCAATGTTATTACCAAAAAGACTCTAGCCAGGTATAAAATTCAAATTATAAGGTTAGAGTGACTGTATGACTTGTGTTTACATTTTGCATCATCAGAGAGTCCCCACAGCCTAAAACCAGTGATGACTCTAAATGACTCTAAATAAATAAATATTTTAAACCCTATTTTTTTACTATTGAAGAATTCAAGAAGAAAAGAGTAAATTTAAAAAAAAAAAAATCCATACAGCAGTTCACTCATCTTTATGAAATTAAGATGAGTTTCTGTACAGGCAAGTGAGCAATTTCTAGTGCATACCAGGAGGTCACCACACAGCATTTCTGGTACCACCAGATGACAGATATGATAACAGCTGATGACAGACATTCTAATAATTAGCTTTTTCTGTGTCTTTGCAAAACCATATTTGTAGATTCATAGTATCTTTACCTTGCTCTTCTTTTTCCCTCATTAACATTTCAATCAACTGTACTTTTCAGTGGAAACCAAACTGAGAGTGTGGGGAATTAATATTTTTAATGTCTTTCTAATAGGAAAAATATGTCCTCTGGATGACTGTGAGCTGTCTATTGCTTTTTGTTGTTGTTGCTATAATTGAAGTTGCACAGTATGGTACAGAGATATGTGATTTTCTTCCTCTGAAGGAACTATGGTTTTTTATTGAGTTTAAGGTAATCAGTCTTAAAAGGAAGATCAACACCAAACAGTGTTAAGAATTGGAGATTATAAAGCCAATGGTCAGGAGTCTGAGATTTAAGGTGCAGCATATGGGTATATTTAAAGAGACAAATCACAGTCTGCTTTTCATACATGATAATTTTGATCCGTTTTTTTGTGGTCCTATTTCGCACATAAAGATCTGTTCTTAAACTGAGTCCTGTCAAAGCACTCTCTAACACTTTTAATGACATGACTAGGAGAATCACGACCTCTTCTTGGTGCCGTCCAGTGCACATACATCCTTGTTGCCACAAGACTCTGCCTTAAACTGTCACCTTCTGCTTCCAGTAATCAGGCCACCTTGTTGGTGAGTATGGCTACATTATCTGGTGTCTGCCAATGGGCCAAGTCAGAGACTTCTGGCACACGTTCACCAGGCGGTTACAGCTCCAGTTTCTTAAAGGCAAGTGCCAAAATAATGGAACTTTCAATTTTGGCAGATTTCATACTTAGTGGGTCTCCTATGCCCTTTTTTTACTTCTCAAAATGAGTTGTCTTAAAGTGCGGGAGATGAAGAAGACCTTGGACATGATGAAAGTAAGTCTAAATAAATAAATAAGTTTAAATACATACTGTCAAATTAGAAGTTATTTCAATTCTCTTTTTTCATGAAAACTCAAGCTGTTAAAGTAATTAATTCAAATTGACTCAACAGGGGTCTTGGCAAGGTAGGTCAAGGTGGATTTTCTAATAGAAAAAACTGTTCTGAAATTCTTAGTGGAACAAATCTCCCAGAAAATGAATTACAGTGCTTTCATATTCATGTTAGACAACTGAAATACAATGGGGAAGCGACTATGGCACATTTATTAGAGATTGGTGAACCATCTATTAGTTTCACACCCTACTAATTCAAATGTATATTTCTCAAAAGAAAAATTTGGATTATTTAAAATAAATCAGTAATTTAAATCTGCCAGTAAAGGGAAATGCAGAATCTTGATTTAATCAGTGAATGCAGTTATCACAACTGCATACACATAAGATATATAACATATCATATGAAGACTATGAAGGAGGCTGTGGAAAACCTTTGTGTTAATTAAATGATTGTAGGACTGTTGGTTAATTTTAAAAGAGTAATAGGAATAGCAGTTTTTCTTATCTTTGGTAAAAGGTGGCTGACTGAAGGGGTTAAGAATGTTGAGGTTACAGTAAAATGCAAAAATAAATGTGTGTGTCTCTCTCCCTGTTTAGCTGTTCCAAAACAACTATACAAAGAATATGATGAGTGGTAAATAAAATGAAGTACGGGGTCCTTAAGTAGCATGTGGAATTCATTGCCATGGGAGGCTGTAAAGTGGTTGTAAGGTGGTTGTATTTAAAAGAGGATTATTTTACAAGCAATAACACTGAGCTAAATTGTATGGAGCAATGGAGCAACATTCTTCACAAGACCCTTGAGGCTGGCTCAGCATTTTCAGCTATGGCAGCAGAACATTTCATGCTGTCATAGAGGAGCCAAAGTGTATGCAGAGGTGACACAACAAAAGGTTAACCAAATGGCAAGGAGAAGCCAAGAAGATGGAAGAAGTAGGAAGACAGCATAATAAAAGTACAGCTTGTCCAAATTCAGCTGGACTTCTGTCTGTGTGCATCTCCTTTCCTCATGTTTTCTTGTTAACTGACTCAGAGATGCAAAGGCACTTGGCCAATGGGAAATTAAGCCCAGGAGCCGAGGTAGAAGCCAGTCTGGCTGCATCTTGCCATGGTGACTCAGCTTTGGACTGGAAATATTCTACTGATACATTGTGATATTTTATAAATATTTTCTTTTGTCATTCGCTGTTTTGAACTAACTGACTTTTTGCTGAAAATGAGGTGAAAGTGGCCACTTGGGGAATAGAGCATGGGAAGGCAGCTTGGAGAAGGCATGTATGCAGGAGAAGGAAACTATGTGGACACTTACAGAGGGGTGCATCTAGGGCAGTAAAGCCCACTGCTAAAAGCCTTTCAGAAAATTTGGTTTCCTCTCCCCTGTGAAACATTTGCCTGCACTTTTCTCAGCAGGTTGCTGCTCCTTTTTATCCTCCACCTCCTCCCTCTGTTCAGGCTTAGGGGCCATAAATCTCTGGTTTGGCCATTCTTCCAAGTCTCATCACCATAGCTTTTTCTTAATAACCTCTTTGGTCACCCTTACGCTTCTTGATTGGCTTCACATACTAAGTGAGTGTATGTGGGTGAGGTGAGAAGCAAAATTTGTCAGGGGAAGGAACTGGACAAAAAAGCTACGAATTCAGTAGGCAGGACCATAGACAGTCGGAGAAGAGATTGGAATTTTGGGATGGTGTGGTTGAGGAAGATATTTACTAAATTATAAGCAGGCTTTCCATTGTGTTTTATTGCCAAAACAACTGTAGTAATTGTAACTGTAAGCAGGCATACTTCTTCAAGTAAACTAAACTAAGAATTGCTGGTTAAAGAGTTGCAGCATTTTCCATGTGGCATATTTTAGCACAAGGTTAAGGGGGAAAATCTAATAACCAAACATACTAGCTAGGAGTACGCTAATTTGCTTTCATTATGAAAAATAGTGTTGCAAACCCTTACCTTGCTGGATATATGGATTTAGCAAAATAAAACTTCAAAACTCATCTTTGTATTGTCAGTTAACTAAATCAATCTGCCCATTTTTAGCATACCAAGATTTTTTCAGGTATTAAAAATATGATAGTAAGGTGGTATATGTTACCACTTAAGTATCTATTTTCGGTAAATATTCATGAGATCATTTTAAGATTAATTTCTGTTTGGACAAGAGTAAGTTTTGCATCCTCACATTGCTTACAAGGAACTTGGGAGATAGCAGGTTAAAAATTCATGTGGAGAAAGTTGCATATGCCTTATTCCCACTTACAAAAAACTGGAGCTATTTTAATGTTTTGGCATATGGAGTTATTGTAGCTCACTGAAAAAAAAACCACTCAGCCCTGTGTTAGATACCAGATCTCTCTTCCTATTACGTAATGCAGGGAAATATACATACACAGTACAGTTATTTTAAATACAAAGTTTAGCAAGAATTATTGTAGCTTATATGGAAATGGAGAGTCTGAGAAGTTTTATAAGTTTCAAAGTTCTGTGGCTGATAGAAAAGCTCAATTTATTGTGAAGCTATTTGCAGCTGGGGGTTCTGCAGGAACTGGAAGAGACAGAAAACAGTGAAAATGCAGACTGACAATGTAAAAATATAGGCAAACTCTTTGTGATCTTCCGTGGTACTGATGTGTAAGGCTAATAACAGCATCTTCACTCCTCTCTTTTCCTGTCTTTGACTAAGAACAGATACAGATGTTGCAAGAACGTCACCACAGGGAAGCAGGAAAAGGAAGGGTCAGTTAAACAGAAAGTGTTTGGGCTGAGAGTGCTCTGGGTGAAACTGCTGAGCTATGTGAGGGAGGTAGTGAGCTGGGTTCAGGTGGGCTGGTGGAGGTTTGCCCTTGGAACACTCCTGCTCCTTCTGTCTTTCCTTGGAACCACCAATGTGTCCCTTAACATGAAAGACTTCTGAAGGGTTTCACTTTAAAAGTAAAGGGCTACTGAAGTCCCAAGTCAGCCTTCATTTAGGCAAGCTGCAGAGGTCTTCCAATGCTGAATAAGGAGCCAAAGCCAGACTCTGAGAGGGCCTTGTTTAGGTTGGTGTGTGAGATACAGCTCTTTCTTAGAAGCTAACCCTTGCTACCCCCAATTCAGAGGACATTGATTAACATCCAGCCAGATTCAGGAGGTTAACATCTGTACATTTGCCCCACTAACAGTGTTCTCCGATTATTAAAAAGTTTTTCAAGAGTGGACTCACCATGCAGTACATAGTGTCTCCTAGGGAGTTGTTGACCAATGGCATTAAACAGTGAGGGCAGTAACTCTTGTATCAGACTTATTTCTAGATATTGTGAACTACAGCCTGGGATGAATCTTGGTCCTTAAATATGCATACATCCTTCCCATTGAATCCAGACACTCCAGGAGTACCCTCTCTGTATACAGCACAAAGCTCATTTTGCTGGGATTTCAACCATTTGTACTGGTTCTAGAGTGTAATGGCATAAGGACACAGCTGGCACTGTGGGGCCCTATGCTGTTTCTGGTCCATACGTGCCATTACTATTTCATCTTCTTTGCAAATCTTAAGCACTACTGCATTTTAAATACAGATGGTAACACGAAAACCCTCTTTACTCAAGATGAGTTGATATTATAACACTTCCCATTGTCCCAAGATGTTTCATGCCAGAGGTGAATATCTTTACACATTTAGGGGGTGTTAACATATGGCAGGTTTCACTGTGTTGGGAACAGTGCCCTTGACACTGTTCAAGTGTTCACAAAAAGCAGGCAGGAGCTGACACCTTCTATCACCCTTCTTGAGATTTTCCTCTGTGAGTTCTTCAAATCTGTAAGTATCTCCTGTGGTCCAGAAGTTGGATTATTTGCTAAATCCCGTGATCCCCTCTCAGTCCTCACTTCATAAAGATAATCTCTTAATTCTGCCACAATATGGATTTGGATATGGTTGATTTAGGCCATCAACCTACACCTTTGTAAGATAGCTGTAAGCTCTTTTGGGTCATATATTTTGCAATTATATTTTCTCTGTTTGTAAAAGGCTCTTTTTTATACAATCTATTTTCCCTGCTGATAACAGTAGCTCTGTTCTTGGTTAGCCTGTGGCTGATGTCAGAATATTTTTGAAAGATCATATACACAGGGAAATGAACAAGTAAAGACAAATCAATTCAAGCAAATTAAAAACACAACAGCAGTTGTAGAACAACACACATTGTCCGGTCTTGCATAAGAGACACTGGTTTGGGTTCTTCTTCTTGCAGAGTTTATAATTCACTATAAAAAAAAGTCTGGTGGAAAGTATTTTCATTTTAACCACAACAGCCCAGTGGCTGAATTTTGTACAGAGGAGTAAGTAAAGATTTTTCTCAAATGACATCAGCATTCATTATTTGAAGTTATCATCTTCCACTCTGTTCTCATTCCACACTGGCTCATGAAAGTTTTTCAGAGAAATAATGTATATTTAGCTGTTAGGTGTGCAAGTGAAATCAATTCCATGAGTCTAAATACAGACGCTGTTATGATTTTTTTTTCTTTCTCCAAGGTGTAGTCTCATTTGTTTTCTTCTTCCTGATCATTTTCTGTTAATCCATACTACCTTCTCTTCTTTTTGTTTATTCTCTTTCCCCTTGTGCTTTCTCTTCTTAGAAAGGTTATTTTTGTTTTTTTATTTTTACAGGATACTATATTTCCTTTTTTTTCTTTTGCTTTTTTCTGACTATTTTCTTGCCCTCTGATCACTTCCCTTTATGTTACTTTTTTTGTAACATAACCTTGGTGATTTCTCTATAAACTGGAGACAGCACATGTCTCTATTAGGCATCATCTTGTCAGATGCATGAGGTCTGCTGCCATTTCATCAGAATTGACTGTGATCTGATTTATATATTTTGTGCTCACCAAAAGTAATTTTTGGATTTAATGAGAATTTGGGTCTATTGTAGGAATAGTATTTGACTATTCCTAAAAAACAGTAAAAAGAAGGCCCTAATTCTTACCCATTTGTTTTTGACATCATTTACATAGTACATGAGAATGATGCTCTTATATTAAAGGATGTTAATCACCTTTCCCTGTTGGCTTCATAGGGCACTTGGTGTTGGATAGTGTAGCAATGTCTGTACTGGCACCAGTGTATTGGTACTGACTCTGGAAAGCAACTACCTGTACTGCTAAATTGACAGAGGAGTCTCTGGCAGGCTTTGAGCCTGTGGCAGCAGACCCTGCACATGTAAGAAAGGTTGCATATGGCCACCCTGATTTGGAGGGTTGTAGGGTTTAAGACCGTGGATGTGCCCAGGCTGTGCTAGCTGAGTCAGGGAATGGCTTTGCATGTCTTCATTTGCTAGAAGAGATGGAGACAGTGAGTGAGTGTCCCCACTGTCACAGCACACTGAAATGAATGTCATAGAGCCTCCAAGTGTCTCCTGGAGATATACATGAGGAAAAGTACCGTGATCCTTTTCTGCAAGAGGTAGCACTCACGTGCGAAGGAGCTGACCTTTTTACAGTCAGGCTGACTCCCAGGGAAGAGCGTTTCAGGCCTTACCCCATTACTAGGACTACAGCTACAGTCTTCATATGTGCAGCTCTTCCCTGTATATTTTCAACGCAAAAATATAACACCTAGAATACTATGACTGCTCCCTTCAGCACGCACCTCACCAGCGATCTCTGAGTCTTCCTTCAGCCACAACTCTTGAAGCATTTCCTTGAAATGTTTCAGGACTTGGATTTGTTCCCATGTCTGTTGTCAGACCTTTGTGAATCATTGAACATTCACCTCCTCAACATGTATCAATAGGATACATGTGGTAGGCATCAAGTAACGGATGATCAGATATGGTAGCTTCCTTAGGCAGTTTGTCCATTTTTCAATGTTAGAAAGCCAAGTTATGTTATAAATACCATTAAAATGCACCTGCTCCCAGTAAAAGGCTCAGGACCACAGTAAGCATATGCAAAGAAAAAGGAACATAAGGAAACCTACCAAGAAAGGCAAGAGAAGCAAATTTAATACCGAACTTTTGGTTTTGTTTACTTTATCTACATTCAAGAGAGGTAAAACTTAATAAAACTGTTTATTTGTCTCACAAACCGAACCCTTTATTTAACAACAGAGAATGGGCTAGCTAGTGTGAGCAGCTCAAGATCGTTTTACATGATTGCTTAAGAATCCTGAAATGCATGGATTTCTTTAAAAAAAAGACAAGACCTCTTCTATACCCATGTCTGTTCAAGTCTGGCCTTATCTTTTGTGACAGAAAACATAAGAATTTTCACAGTGGTTTTCTGACATGTATCCAGTTTGAAGTCAATGGACCATGCCATTTGTTTTGGGTAGTTTCTTGTGTAAAGTAAAACCATTATTGTCATTTTAACTGGTCTGCATTGGTAAGCAGTACCAGAGCTGGAACATTGTTTTCTAGCACCTAATGGTGCATCCAGAGAGTTCCCAAATCAAGAGAATATTCTTATTTCAGAAAACTTCTTCACTTAATGGAAATCTGTGAATAGAAGCAAATGCAGTTATTTACTGATCTAAACTTGTAAAAAGAGAAGTGACTGAATTTTGTATTTAGGGTAAATCTGACTGCAGGAAGATGAGATCTGTGACTTGAAAAGGTCATTGCATATTGTCCAGAAGAAGGGCACTTGTAACCTACAATTAATAAAATGATGATGATGAGTGCTGTTAATGGTTCCTTTTGCTTGTCTATTATTTTCTCTTTATTTTTTTGACTTCTAGACCTTAGTGTCCTTCTGATTTGATCTGAATCAAAGTCCCTTTGACTGCTTCCAGTTTATTTGCATTTTCAGGTGTATAGTTAAATGCGAGATTGATCTTAGTGTGATTGCAAACACAGCAGAATGTGTTATTATAAGAATCCCACAGCTATAATTTATCATGACATACCTCATAAAATATATTTTAAATGTTATAACATGTCCCCTCATAGTCTAGTTAAATCCTACAGTTTTATAACCAATTTAGAGTAATCACAGTTATTAATAAGGAGGAGCACTGTTACATTATCCAGGAGAGAACCTGGACAGTTGTTGTAGATGTCAAACTGAAGCAACAGATGTTTTGCTCTTTGTTGGTTATAGATAAGATATTTACAAATACAAAAGCTTTTATAGGTCTTATTATAATCAAAAGGTGTGTTAGGTCATTATTATTTGTACATTACTAGTTTGAGAATTGTTATCTAGACAGTTGTCTTTCTACTTCTCGGAAGTCCAATGCAGGTTGGTATTTGTCTACCTGCTAAAGCAACATTCTTTCCTAAAGACTTTACAAGCCTTAGAGAGAGGTATCAGTGGTGCTAGCTACTTATGCTATACTGTTGCTTAGACTTCAGGTTGTTCCAGGAATTTAAGAAAATGGTTATATCAGGAGCTGAAATATTCTTTGCCTTGCTTCTTGCAAGAAATTCTCGACTGCCAAATGGCAATCTTGCTGCAAGCAGTGACAGTAGTTCTCATGATGCAGTTGTCCATGGTGCTCCACAGGAGCTGGAGGTTCTCGGTGCTTGGGACTGTGACATGTCATCAGTTTGTAACTACAATAAATTATGTTCTATTAGCTAAATCATTTTTTTCAAGCCAATCTGTAGCAGCTAACTGTCACCTTTATATCCTACAGACCTTTTGAAATCTAGCTTCTGATGTGTACTAGGTCAGCCTCTAGAGCCTTTTTGCAAGGACCAACCACAGCAGCAATTGTTAGTTCCTGAAACATTAGAAAAGATCAGAAAATCAAAAAAAGCCAGACACAGAATGGAGTTAAACTAACAAGCAATAAAATATGTAACAATAAAATATTTCATAAGCACATTAGCAGCAAGTGGAAAATGAGAAAACAGTGCACCCGCTATTCAAGGGGACAAGAATGACAGTTGAAAAGAGGCAAAAATATTTAATGCTGCTATGCTTCAGCTGGATAACATGTACCTCATTTGCATTCAAAGGGTAAGAATTCAAGCCAGAATAAAGAAAAATAAGTGAGAGAGTACCTAGATAAATTGGTTACTTTGGGCTTGGTGAAATCATAGGGGACTGTTTGAAACCATTTAATACAACACAGATGAGGTTACAGAAAACCAAAAAGGAGCAAACAGGTGAAATTCACCTTATCTAGTTTTAGATATCTACAGAATGGATATCTATATCTGAATAATCAGTGGAAAGAAATTGGCACCTTGATGGTAAGATTCATTTGGCTTGTTTTAGACACTGACTTAAGGATGTTAGGAATTGTGCCCTAGACCTCACTGACACGACTAAAACTACTGTGAAGTGGGTGCACAGTTGCTTGAAAAGCTGTCCTTTAATAGTAGTTATGGATTGCTTGTCATTAAACTGAAAGGATGTATTAAGAGATTGTCAGTAAAGATCCGTCATGTGTCTGGTAAATTGTTTAGTACCTTCATTAGTAATGGGGATGATGGAAATTAGAGAGGCTGGTTACTATATTGTCAAGGTAACTGTAGTAGAAATAGCTCCATACATGGAGCAGGATGGTATCAGAATTCAAACTGATCCATATAAACTAGAGAGCGAGCCTGAAAAAACATGGATAAAAGTCACTGAAGACTAGTACAAAATACTTTACCAAAGTCAAATAGTCAGCCACACAAATGCAAGATAGGGACCACCAATATCCTACAGTTGTGAAAACAACATAACAAAACAAACCAAAACCCCAACAGGTAACACCTAATGTGCAAATGGGACTGCAGTGTGTAAAACAAGTGAAATGATGTTTCTGATAGATTAAGCACTAATGTAACTTCACAGTTTTCCAGACTGAGATATCAAACAGGATAACATTTCCTTGCATGGGTATGAGGAGGAGTCAGTATGAGACTGATTTGGCAGAGCAATTCGGGCACCTCCATCCTGCAGCATTCACCTCATGGGATGGAGAAAGCATCATAAGGTCTTTGGAAATATGGCAGCTAGTGGATCCATAACACCTATTCATCCCATCCCACAGTTTATAGTTATAAGGCTCAGGAGAAAACTAAAGCTTCAAGAAGCACTCTGATGATGTACCGAATTCTCCAGAGGGCTACAGGTAGCCTTGCCTTGATTTTGAGGGTTTAGTTGTGAGGGGTATTTTTTACTGTTTCCTTGTCTTTAGTTCCTGTATGAGAACATGCTGGTGTCATATAAAAATGCAAGGCCTGGTTCCTGTCTTCTGTTCTGGGAGAAGGGAGCAAAACCTTTCCCTTCCCCCTTTTATGGGATGATTTCATCTGCCGAAATTCCACTGAGCAATTGCATCAAAATGTAAATAATATTTTAGCTCATTTTACTTCTCTGTGGTCATCTGTTTACTTTCTAGGGCTGCATGCTCACTCTTAGAGTCACCATTAATCTTAAAATTAGGATAATCTGGTTTGAATGCACAAATATCTTTTAACTTAAATTTTTCTATCAACTTCCTAATTCCCAACTCAGAAATGAAGCTGCTGAGTAATCAATAATCTTGTTCACTAGGGATAGCTGTCTTTACAGTTTAATGGCCAGGTCCTTCTATAATGAAGGCAATGGCAAGTTTTCTATTCATTTCAGTAAGAATCATATTGGACCCTGGATTAAACAAGTTCACCTGAGGCAGGGAGGTAGTAATTTATCATTTTTAGGTGGATGTAATGTTAGAAAATCAGACAAAGTTTGGGACACAGATGCTCTTCTTTAGATCTGAAAAAGATGTGTCAAAATTCAAGTACAGGTTAGGAATTGCTCTTTGTTACTCTGTTTATAAATTTTTTTATTAAACTTTTTAAGACAAAAAGGGTAACAGGCATCAGCAAAAGGGTGGATAGACTAGTAAATGTTACAGGGAATTTGAGATCAGGATTTAGGTTTTTTTCTCTGCTTTGAAATCAACAGAATAAATGCTAATTTAAGTCTTCAGACTGGGTTTACACTTGCTTGGCACTACTATGGTTTTCATTTTTAGTTTTCTCATAGCCACTGGCTAAGTGATGCTGGGAGTTAAATGTGTGGCTATGGGGTTGACCTTTTTTTACTTGTTGTTGCAAGGACTGAGGTGCCACCACTATCTTTCTGAAGCAAGGAGACATTTCATTCAGAACATCCTTCCATCTAAAATTACTTATAATTTCTCAATGAAATAAAATCAGTATTGTCATCATTGTTTATGCTTATACACTTGATAGTTGTAAATCTTTACCTTACCTAACACAGATGAACAGGACATTTCATCTGTTACTTTGTGACACTTACTCTGAGTAGGACTCTAAAAGAGAATCTCAAGGGCTATTTGGGATGGAAACTATTTTACACAAAGGTCTGTTCAGTGTGCCCCACCCTTTCTGGAGCATATGTAGTCCCTGAAATATACTTTTCAATTAATGTATATGTTAAATACCTTAGCTTACTCCAGCTGAAAATTTGTCCCCTTCAATTTTTGTTTTTGGTGTTATTCAAATCTGTATGGAGATGTCTGTAATCACTTTGATATTTTTTTCATCTTTGTCTATATTAAGATTTCCTGAGTAATGAAGATTGATTTGAATGAAGCAGCCATACGATGGGCAAGATCTTATCTGGGGTGAGGATTACGCCAATGTGTATTTTAATATCATTATTCATAACTTACCAGAAGTGAAAATTCTCCTGTGGTAAAGATAAAATCTTTCAGCTATTTAAAAAATGTGACTCAGACTGCAACTCTTTTATGTGATTTAGCCAAACATACTTGTTCATAGCTGGGAATCCAATGTATATGGGGAACATCTCTTGCCATGGAGATTGCTGATCCCGTAGTCGACAGCTGTAACATGCATAGCGTGTTAGTAAAATAGCAGCAGACCAGTTAGTGACACAGTTTCATTTATATATCCCTAAAGGAATACCTGAGTAATCAAACATAAAAGACTGTGTTAAACAATAGCTGGCACCTCCGCTTAGCCAACAGAATCTGTCCCTCTGAGCAATGCAAACCTGTCCTGGCTACATGGTTTTGAGATTTGCCACAAGACTTTTAATCCATATAAAAAGTGTGAGGAGTCATGTGAGAAAGGAGATGCTCTGTTCATGCATTTCAGAAACCTTCAGCTCCACACAGTGCTGAATCCAATAAATAAGTTTACTGAGTGATGAACCAAAATGGAAAAGTGCCCCACATCAACCCTGTTGGGGAGGGAGGTGTCACAAGCAAGGACATCTCAGGGAGGATCTGTGAACAAGCTGATAAATCCCACCACAGAGAAGAGATATAAATGAGCAGTGGAGTGTAGGAGTTCAGGGAATCAGCACAGCACCCACGCAGTGAGCATTTCGAGGCACTTTGCCATGCAATGTAGCTCTGTGTTTCAGGTGCAGGTTGTGAGCCATGCAAAGAGTCCAGTGGAGGTGCTGGGGAAGGGCCAGACGGGCATGAATCAGGTACCTGAAGATAGGGATTCAGCTGAACAAGGCATCATGTCTACAAGAAGGACCTGTATGATTTCCCTAGTAAAAACTGTTTTTTCTGGCCTGCAGTTCAGTTTCAAAATGAGGCCCATGTCAAGAACATAAGATGTTTTAAGGAACAGGAAAAAGCCATCTGGCCTTACATGCATGCATTTTTTTAGTATATCTTAAGCCTGCTTCCCTGTTTTTTCACTGTTCTTCCTAATCCTTTCCTCCTCCATGAAAATGAGAGAAAGGAGAAAAGAGAGGAAAAGATCTGCAGAGGTGTCTCTTCAACTCGTTTCTGTGCGTTGTTGCAATCGCCTTTCCTGCTAACTTATTCCATATGTTTATTATTCTTTACATAAAATAGTTATGCCTGACTTTTTAGTTTCCTATTTATTTGAAATAATTTGTCATTTTTGTTTAATGCCTAATCAGTTTTGAAACATACATCAATTTTACCCATCATTATATATGAGTTATATACATAAAATATGTATACAAACTTATACATATATAAACGTGATAATATTTCCAGTTGGCCAGGTTCTGTTGTAAAAGTGACAATAAATTTAACAGATTTAACTTTTTGTTGTTGGCTATGTTAATGAAAACGACTACCGCTTTCTTCATTTTGAGGGTTATGTGGGAAAATCATTATAATTATTAACAGAATAGACAGTACCAATATTTGATGCAAGCATGATGTGCAATCAATATACAGATGATGATTCCAGAGAAACCCAGAAGTGAATCTGAGAGATTCGTGCAGAAAAGCTAGGTTTTGAAACAGTAAATGTCAGGTTTCAAGGCCAGGTTTTGATTTTGAAGTTGCAATAGCAAAATAATGAATGGAACTGATTTTAGTATGTTACTCAGAAAATGCCTAAACTAGTACTATGTAGAAAATGGTACTTACAGTTTGGGTAAGAAAAAAACCTAATGAAAACAGTAAATAAGCATTTTGCTCACAGACTTTTTTTTAGGTTTTATTCCCTGTTTGTAACTTCTTCTCTTGGAATGAAAAAAACTAAAAAGGCAAAGCAATCTCATTCCTTCAGAAGCTGGAAATCAAAGTTTTCCAAAAGTTTTGATTTAAGACATAATTTCTGTTATGAAATAAGTTACTCTATCATTGCTGGCCAAAGCAGTTTCCCCTCTAGCATACTTCTTGTTATGCTGAACCTAGCAGAATACAAACTTAGAGGCTTCTGGTGAGAGCAGTTCCCTGCAACCCTGCCAGCAGGCTTATGGTAAGGTTCTCGCTCTGTAAATCACTCTGGTTTGACAGTAGTCATGGATTTGTGATACCAAAGACAGTCAACGACAAACCAGGCACAGGCACAAATGACTCCAAGAGAGACTCTGGATATTAGCCATTTTGCTGATGGACAAGAATTATTTTCAGTGTTTACAAGTTCCCCCCAGTCAACTCATATGTGTATCTAGGAGTTTGCCAATGACCCGCACCAAAATCCTTTGGACAGCTTTATATCCAGCTTGTACCAGCTGATGAGGTGAATGCATTGGAATGTTATACCTAGTGATTTATGAAGAAAATGAGTCTGTAATCTTTCCTCTAGGTTAGAGCCACCTGGCAAATATGATGTGGTTATCTGCCCAGAACAGAGTCAGAAATGCTTACCCACTGAAAACATTTCAGCCCTACAAAAAACAAGCAGATCATGAGTATCCTTCATCTTTTTGAAGCAGAAACACTGTATTTGTGTGGTAGATTCTTTATGTCTTCATACTTTTACTGTCCCTTCCCATCATTACATCACACATTTTTTGTTTAGCTGGGTTTTGTTTGCTTGTTTATCTTGGTGTGTATGAGTGGGTGTGTTGTGTATATAAGGAGATCTGAATTTTCCTCTGGAAATGTTTCCATTGACTGCATGGGAGCCTAGCATAATTAGACTTTTAAGCCTAAAGTCAGGAATACTGACTCTAACATATTGAGACACAAAGTCCGTGCCTACATCAGTGAACTAAAATGAACCAGGATATGGGTTCATGCCCATTCGCTGGCACCCAGTCATCGGTACAGTTTATCTTTTATCATCGTCCCTGATGTAGTTTTGGTCATGGCCAGCTAGCAGTCCCAGCCAGTGCCTGGGCACAGTTCAGGAGCTAGCACAATCCAGGGACTGCTTTCAACGAGCAATCTGAACACAGTCTCCCTGTTCTGGATGAAGGTAGTGGTGGGGAACAGAGAAGACAATTTAACTATGGATGTGAGTGATGACATGGCAGCTAGCCTCAGGGCTGGAGAAGTCACTGGCCCATTGTATTTGCTAAGGCAGATGTAGCCAAAAGGACTTAAGTGTTGTAACCCTTAATTATATGTGCTCTATCAGTAAGTGGAAAACAGCAAGGCCCTTTCTTCAAAGCAAAAGGAGTGTTAGCAAAGAGAATGATCAAAGAACTCCTAGAGCAGGACATGCTAAGGAACAGAGTAAGACTTGGGCCAGATCTCCAAAAGTAATTAGATGTGTGTTTTCACTTGGGGTTTTCTGCTATGATCCTTCTTGCTGAGATAGGCCCCTTAGGATAGATCTTTTCCTACAGAGGGTCATGCTGAATACTTTCAAGCAACAAAATAGCAGATGAACCAGGAAGAAGACTGAGAATTCAGATTAATATCTCAGTCCTTGATTAATACTAATTTATACAGAATGCAAAAGTTTTGACTGAACTGGAGTCAGAAGAAGTTTGATGATGCAACTTGATAGTTAAAAAAAATCACTAGGTACACAGGAAAGTCAAATTTCAGTCCCTTCTCAAATGCACTGATGCAAAGGGTCAAGAGAACTGTCACAGTGGAAAAAATCTTGTATTTCCTCAAACTTTTTTTTTCTGAGAAAATAATCTATTCTACATAAATCAGACAAAGCAAAGTGTTTTAGATTAAATGTTAGCTGACCAGTGCAGTGGAGTGTGCTAAGATCCTGCTCTGCAGCATATCCAGACTGAGGATGTGGTAGAAGGGCAGCAGGACTCCTTCATCTGCTTCATGATGAGTTTTCCTCTGTGAATAATGGGGAAAGAAGGAGCTAACTTAGGTGCTTGCCTGGGCTTTGGCCCATCACAGAAGTAGAAATCACCTCAGACACATTTGGAGTTGAAGAACTAGAGAGAATTATGCTAAGAGACAGCCTTTTATGTTGGACTTAAGTCTTGTTTCATAAGTCGTAGTATTGCATTTCTGTGCTTGTCCTTTGAGATGGGTGCCTTTTAAAGCAGAGAGCAGTTTTAGGCCTATTATTTTGCCCATACAAGACATCTGTAAGACGATAGCATTTATTTATAATGTTAGTGCTTTATCCCGCACTGAGCTAGCTCATGCCGGTACCCTTCTCTTTAGCACTCTGAGTATTTCCAGCTGGTGACACTAAATAGCCTCCATTTCCTCATGTGGAACACTCACCAGTTGTTTTACCCCCTCCTCCTTTCCTTTTTATTTTTGCTGCTGGAAGGATGTGGGTGATGATTTATAGAGCATGTCCAATTGGCTCTGTTTGTCTGTGCTGGCCAGCTTCATGCACACTGAGGTCAATGCTGTATTTGTAGGTAACCATCCAAGGAAAACACCTCACAGCAGGCAAAAATGCTAACTAAGTAAAACAAACTCAGGAATGTGATCATCTGTTTAGCAAAGTTTTCAGCAGTCTTTTCCATTACACTAAGCTTTCAGTCCAGTTCTACAAACTCAGAAGTGAACACGCACTGAAATACCTCAGACATCTCAAGGATGTGTGAGACTTGATTTGTTGAAGAGTGTTTGGTTAGGGGAACAGGGAAAGCTCCTTTTAAAAGATGGGATTAGCAATATGTACATTTCAGTCCAAAATGTCCAAAGAAGAAAAAAAAGGGAAAAAAAGACTGTTCATTAAAAGCTATGGGGTTTATTCAAGTTTTAAAAGGCAAAACTATAATCACAGAACAAAATCATCTCCTGTTGCTTCATTGTTAACTGCATAGTGGGCCCCATTACCTACGTCTGATGTGATCCCCAAAGAGAAATTCTGCTGATATCAAGGGGAATTTTGATCTCATCCACAGAGCTGCGAGCTGACCCCTGTCTCATGTTTTCTGCAGTCATAAGGTCAAAAGTATCTTTCATCATGATTCAGTGCATAGTGAGTACAAGAATCCCCACTTCTGCATGAGGGCAAAATGTAATCACAACTCCTCTGCCAACGAGTGTGCAGAGATGAGCGTGCAGAGGCTGCAGCTTGGGGGAGCACTGATGTAGGTGGGGGGAAGAACTGAAGTCATGGTCACAGCTTTCTTGGTGGACCAGGCTGGCACAGACAGAGAAGCAGGTTGTGTTTTTCTAATGAGTGGTTTCCTTGAATGGGTATAAAAAAGAGCACACAGGAGGATAATTGTGTGGAACTATGTGATGCACAAGAGTTTCATGGCAGCTGATCTGCTGCCGAATCCCCACAGCATGAAGTTACTGGGCCACACGGTAGAAAGACCAACAAAAATGACAGGTAAACTGCAACAGATACATACCCCTCTGCATATCACATGGCATATGCTGTGCTCTTTACAAATTGCCTCCCCCAGCCCAGCCAGGATCCCAGCCCCTCTTTGAGGCATGAAGTCACACTGTGCCCATCTGGCAAAGCCCGAGGCTGCGCCTGGCAGCTTGCTGCTGCAGCGGCTGTGCTCATGTTTGCCTTTGCGGTAATTGGTTTGTATCTGATTTCAGCTCATATGGAAGGGTAGAGGGATAGCAAATTACTTGCAAGTGGTTTGTAGACTCTGCGAATGCTTTTCTTTGCCCAGCTCTGCTACCCAGCTGAAGATTTATCCCTGCAAAAAGAGAGAGCTTGCTTTTTTTTTTTTTTTTTGTAGAAAACTACAGCTGCGTATATTCCTCACTGTCATCTCCACCCCCAGCTCTGATTTTATACTCACTTCCAACCCTCGCTTTCCTCAGCACGCTTGCTTGTGAGACAGGAAAGGCAAACACGTTTTCCCAGTTTTATAAAAGCTCCACTGTTTTTTGTGCAATGAAAAAGTTTTGACAGATGATCCATACCAGAGAGACAATGCACCATCGCCTGTAGTTCAGCAGCCCTTGGTTGCAATAGTTTAATTCTTAAAACCCTTACACAAGGCAAATTCCCTCCTAATTTGGAGACAAAACCGCTTCAGATAATTCAGAGGAACTTGAGCTGATTTGTTAATATCGTGCTTGGTTTTTATGGACGTTCAGGGAAAACAAATCTACCAGGTCCAACTCTGCAGCTATGTCAACATTTTTTCAGTCCCAGCTATCACAGAGCTAAACTAATCTGACACAAGCCAAAGGAATGAGCTTTGCTTTAAAGGAGACTGTGGACCTACATGATAATAGGATGAGAAGGAGGAAATTGGTAGCTACCGTCTAAGTCCTCATGCTTTTCTGCATTAGCTAGTGGTTACACAACAAGGAGTCTTACTGCCCCTAAACGTGTCTGTGTCCCAGAATCAGGGAGTTACATCCTACTTTCAGGCTTTTCAGGCCATCAGTTCCTGGGTAGGTGGTGGGCATCTGCTAATGAACACGTGGCTTTATAGAAGTGTTTCCATAATCCAATCAATTCTTTTTAAACTTCATTATTTTTGGCCATAGAACTGTAGGTGCTATTGTGCTCCATGAGCCAAGTCTGTTACCACTTGATAAGAAAGACATGGATCAAATTTGCATTTTTACATGTGCAAATGAGATGTCCCCAGCTTCCCCTCCCCCTCTCTTTATAATGCTTGTCCATGCTTTTTCAAATCCTTCTTTTTTTTTTTTTTTTAAATACTTGCCAGGTGGTTAAAAAGCTTGTTTTTCTCTGTAAGCACCATGAAATATAACACAATGCACTGCTTTATTTTCAATGATATATTGGTTTCTATGTGTTTATAAAAATAGTTATGAGGCCAGAAAAAGCATCTACATGCTGGTGATTTTCTCCAGATTTATTGCATATATTATATTTTTTCTACTTCAGTGGGCTTCTATCTCTGTGCTGAGCAGTGCAAGTGCCTATATGACAAAACCCCTCCTTCTTTTGCACACATGCACGTACATATGAAACTGAAAACCTGCTTTTCATTAGCATAGCCAGCACAATGGAGGCAAGAGTGGAAGCAAGGAGAGAATTTGAGATTTATGGCGTCAGACATCTCATGTGAATGAATGTTCATGCCTTAATGTAACTAGTCGCAGATAGAAGATAAGCCTAGCACTGAAAAGAAAAGCTGCTGTTCCATATTGTGAATATACACACTTACATTGAATTCTTTTTTGGGTAGCTTCTTATTTCAATCTAATTTACTACTTACAACATGAATCCCAAAGCACATTGAATCATTCACACTGGATGCAGATGTGCACACACTAAGCACACATGTGGAAAGGTAAAACTTCTGTTATAGATGACAGGAGCTTTGTCGACATAATGGCTGCAGACTTAAGGGGTTCAGGCTAATGCACAGCACATACAGAAAGCCCTGCACACATCTTACTCTGTTTACAAAAATTGTGCATGATAATTTGTCTTCGTATTAAGAAAACATATTTTTAACTGTATTTTTCTTCTCCATGTTATTTTAATTTTAAATATCAACTAATAACAACACAGTATATTTAACAGGAAAAAAATTTTTAGCATTAAAAAAAGGAATATCATTAACATTTTTTTTTCACATTCAGCTACAGAGTAATTTAGAAAATCTCTGATTTCCTGCTGGGAAATTGAACCAAGACATGGTTCAGTTATTTGAGTACAGTGTCAGGAGTAACTAATTCGTGAGGGCTTTTTTTCTTGTACTGACCTTCCCTGGAACTGTGACCAGGTTGTTTCTTCTCTTTGTTCGTAAATGTTTTTTATAATACAGTGGATTGCACTCACATGTTCTGAACATCCATGCATTGTAAGTATTAAGGAATCAGATCCTCCAGACTGCATGCAAATGAGTCCAAGCCAATGAAATTCAATGCAAATTCATTCAGGATTCAGTGGCATATCCATCATATTTAAGTTTTTCTCAATATTGGCAAAGCAGCTTTGAAGATACATATTGTTAAATACAATTCTTAGATGAAGCTTACAGGTCAGTCAATGTCCATTCTTAGTGGACCAAATTAATCACTTGGGTAAATACTAGGGTTGTATTAGAATTATACCAGCAGTTAATTTAGTTTAATCATTTTCAGTGAATGAAAGCTATTGTGTGCATTTCCAAAATGAATAAAGATTTAGAAAAGGGGGAGAATTGTCATATTTTCCCCCCCCAAAGTCAGTGTTACTAAGATGAAACATTGTGGGTTTAATGGCTACATTAAGAATTGTGTGCTGGACTCTTTCAAAGTTTTGCCACTACAGTATTCTCCCGCTGAGTCTCCTTAACTGCATGGCTTTGAGTCTGTAGAAGCCAGACCTCTCACAGTGAAGCATGAAGAAAAACTAGTCTGTGTGGTGAACACAAGTATGCTTTTGACATATTAATAGAACTATGCAACATTTTTAGAAAATAGCAAATTCAGCCAAAAATTGATTGTCCTCTATGAATGTGAGTCAAGCTCTCAGCTTAGGTCCTGCTGGCCAAAGCTCAGTCAGCTGACTCACAGAAGTGGAAGTGTCATCTCATGGAGGAGGTGGGAGCTCGGGTCATCTCCTTCCCTGGCTGTGGCTTGGAGCATCTTCTAAACCACTGCATGCTACAGCAATAATTTCTTTCCCTGGAACTTTTCTGCTTCTTATAAAACACTGAAAGGGTCTCCAAGACAAATTAAAAATACCATGAAAAGGTACTAACCATAAGAAAGGAAATCTGTCATCTCCACGTGGGCTGCTTGGGTGCCAGTCCATGCATTTGTGAGCTTACACAAAGTGTAACGGCATCAGGGAAGGAGGCCAAGAATGTCCTGCTACTGCACAGCACTCGCTAGCCCAGGCAATAGAGCACAGCTTCAGTGGTGGCAGCTGGATATTCAAATTTCTCTAGGAGCCAATGGAAAAGTTTAGCCTGAATCTTTGGTATCCTGAAGTTAACACAGGAGAGCACTCTCTGTTTTCTATTTTCTGCTCTATTTTCTGTTTAGTTTTATGATTTTAGGTGATTTCTTTTGCTTTTCTGATGCAAACTTGATCCTTTCTGTTTTAGGTAGTCTGGAACATTTTTCTTGAATGCAATTTTAGGGGGAAGGGAGAGTTAAGAAAACAACAATTGGTTTGATCTGATTTTTTTTTTTTTTTTCATTCAACAGTCATAGTGAAAAATCAATTATTTACACAGCACAGAAGGTTAGTCACCCTGACACAGATCCAGGGCTGGAACAGAACCAGTGCAGAGTATGATGCAGTCCTGCATTAGTTTATATTGCTTAGTGAGCACCTCCTGAATCTGTGACATTGAAATTTGGTCTTCATAGGCAAAGTACACTACCCAGGTTCTCTTTTTTATTTTCAATTGATCCTTGAATGAAAAATACAGTAGAAATGTAATACATTATTATTGCTATTATAATATTTATGTACCAGGCTCATGTTAATGTATCTTTCTTTGCCTTATCTGCTCAGTTTCTCTCTATAAGTAGGAATGAACCAGCATTACAAGCCTGGCAATCAGACTGGCAATAAGAACAGATTACTGTGAACATGGGAAAAAAGATAATGTTCTCTTTCTGGTCCTCTTTATACTTTTTATTATAGCTCATGTATATAACAATAAAAGAAAAATATTCAGATCTTCTGGAGCAAAGAGAGAAAGGAAAAGGAATACCAGGAAGGACTGCACAAGGTTGTGATTTCATGTGGTTTCAAAATACATGCATTTTGTCAGAGAAAGGAGTAAGTTAAATGAAAACTAACCACATTCTAGGTATGGGTACATGGAAGAAATTTTTATGAAGAGAAAAAAAATCTGATTTATTTATAGAACACTAAGACATCTGAAAGATGGGGTCATCTTGAAATATTTTCATTTCCTCTTTTTAATGAAAATATATAATTTTACAGTTCACAATAATATTCCATTTTGATCTAGTTGTATCAATCAAGATCAGAGCTGGTGATGGATTTGAATAATCCCTCATTTCTCTTGTTTAAAAGGCCTCCTTTTTATTTATAAATAGTGTTGAGAATGACTCTGTCCTCAGACATGGCAAGAATCAAAGAGCAGAATGCATTTTCTGTAATCAAATTTCTAAACCTCTTCTAATTTGCCCCCAATTCCCAACATAACTGCTCTTCAACATCATATCACAGTCATCTCCTACATGCTCTCTCATCTTTGACTTCCTCTGGTTGTTCCACTATACAGCTACATAGCTGGACTCAACTCAGCCCCACTGTTTGTCCATTCAGGGTTAGATCACTTGGATAGCATAGCCTGTTCTTGCCTGCATTTAGTCCTTGGAAAGTAGTTTTCCATTATTTCAGCTGTCACTAAACAAAGGAACTGCTAGTTTTTCCATCATGTAGCCTCAGCAGAAGCAGTTATAACCCAGGCCCAACCATAATATGAAATATCTTATACTATATAACCAAGGAAAATGCCCTTTCTTGATATTGTAAGGTTGGAAACACTTCACTGACACCTAAACCTAAGCATCTATTAAAATAATACTTTTAAATTAATGACTATTATTCTTATGTAGTTATTGAGGCTTGTTGCATGTCTTTGGAGATTTCTAGTCTGCCAAAGTTTAAGCAAAGTCAAACAAATATGATTTTTAAAAAATTATTATTTTTCCAGAGGCCTTTCAGGGCCTGTACCTCTTTCTACTGACAATACAAGACATTACAGTAGATGCTTCAGAAGGATTGCCTCACTCCACACCTGAACCTGAGGTGTAAGTCAGGGGCCTGCTTTAGGCATTCTGACTAAATGTATGATTTCAGAGTCATATTTAACCTTGAACCATAGGTTCATTGTAAATATTATTGAAAATTATCTCTAAAGTTTAAAATATGATCTTACAACATGATTTGGTTATTCTGAACACAGATTCCTACTTTGAAAAATGAAGCCCTGGCATTTGTAATTTGATACTTTTAGTTCTATGGTAACTGTAACTGCAAATTAAAAAGGGATATTCAGCTTTCATATCTGTCTTAGACTTTATTAATATAATGTTGCAGATAATGAGCTCTTCCAGATTAGTAGTAGCTCCCTATGTTTGGCAGCTGAAGTACAAGAAATATCACTCATGATTTACATCAAAATACTCAAATAATTACCATATTTAGATATGACAACTAAAAGTAATGTGGAAGCAAAGCAGAAGGTGTAGTGGAAGAGGCCAGCCTCCTGTTTCCTAATGATGTAGGGTTTTTATTTTCCCCAATATGAAATATATATCTGATGGATAAGGGAAAGAAGCATAACAGGGGTTCAAAGAGTGCGAAAAGAGAATGGAGTAGAAAATTGGGAAGTTAAAATGGTTATGAGATGACTGCTTTGCTCAGACAGCACTGGGCATGGCCTGCTCCTTGTGGGAGCCGTGTCCTCAGAGTGCTCGGCCAAATGGACTGGAGGGGCTACTGCTTCTCCTCTCATTAGCAGTAAGATGAACAACAAGTGGTCTTGATTACATTTGTCGTATAGTGTTGAGCTGATTTTACAGACAGTGACAGTGGGCCCTGAAGTTCACACACACACTCCTGGCAGGCACTAGGGTGTAGCTGAAGATGTGGCTGAACTCTCTGTGGAGGCCATCATGGCTGCATGAGGACACATGTGCTGTGGCAGCAGTAGTAAAGCCATCACAGACAGACTACATGCACTCTTGTACCACTTGTGCTGGCAGGAGGACAGCACAGATCACAACTAAAGACATGTATACCACCCATGAGAACCAATGCCCAAGTCTGTCACAGTGCTGCCTTTTGTCATCCTAAAACTAGCGGCCCAATGCTGACGACAATCTGAGCTCACCAATGGTCACTTGTCGTATGCACCAAAACAGAATAGGTCTGGGATGAATGGAGATGGCTTGTAGGAACCCATTTTTGTTCTCAGACATGGCTGGTGATGGTACCAGTTAATACCAGTGGAGTCAGCTATTACTGTCTAGCTTTTTCCAGACCACTAATTTTACAACCTGGCAAAAATGCTGCAGAAAAACCAAGTTGGATGCTGAAAGGCACTGTGGTGGCAGGTCACAGGATAGGTAAGGGGTACAGGCAGGGCCTTGACATGACACCGCAAGGGCTTGTAGGCTGCCTGTTATTGCCACAGGACCACTATTCAGTACACACTGTGGGTGTGGCCAGGGTAGTCCCTGAGAGTAGACAAACGGATCAGTGTGGAAGTGGCCTTTATGCTGCTAACAGTAAAATTCCACTGACATTTACTTTTTCTGAGTATCCTCAAAACCAGCTCATTTTTAACAGGGCTGACTGGTTTGATACCTCTGCCAATGCTAAACCACCTCTGGATCAAGCAGCCAGGTGGCCTTTTTCCTAGCTCCCCTCAGGGGGTCCATCTGGTTGAACTTCTTAATCATCGGTTGAAACACATAAATTGCTTCGTAAGCATGGGCTGGGACCCATACTTTCTCTGCTTCCGTGAGTTTTGTGGTTAGGGATACTCATGCTTTCCCTTGTGTGCACACTTTCTCTGACAGTATTAGTCTTTAAATCCACCATTCAAAGTAAACAGCATCAATATGAGGAACGGAGCTTTTGCCTTCACCAGAAGATCCCAGATTTTGTTGGGTTTGCCCCTAACTTGGAAGGTAGAGATTCAACACTCCTCAGGCAGAGGGCAGAATGGAATGGAGGTCTCCTACATTTTGAGAGTGTGCTCACTACTGCATAAGATGGTGGATCCCTCTCTGAAAGAAAAATGTGAGCCCCATGCTTCATTTGAAATAAATGGTCAACTGTACTAAAGGTAGAATGAACCCTAAGAGGAAAGGTGCATTTTCTGCTTGAAAGCTGAGGGGATAAGACAAATTCTACTGCTTAAGTTGTGGCTTTATGAATCTTGCTTTGAGGTGACTGATTTTTCTCAAGCATTGCCTAGGAGCCAAGGCTGTCACCCAGGGCTGCAGATGCTGCTGTTGGGGTTGCTATTTATCAGTGGAGTGCTATGGCTCCTTAGATCCTTTTTTGATCTGGATCTTAGTCTGAGTCTCATATTCATGAAACTTGAATTGACTGATTGATACAGCAATTTCCATTTAATCATTCACACTAAGGTATTTTGGGTGTCCTGATATTTCATTCAGCTGAGAACAGAAAATAACTGTTACTGTGATGGTGTGATACAAGTAATAACTGTTGATAGATGTTGACTTTAATAGCAACAATAGGCTAGATTGTAAATTAATGGTCTGTGTTGAGCAAGGAACTAAGCCTCTGAAACAGATCTGGAGGGAGCCTGTGCTAAGTCACAGGCTGCCCTAAATGAGATGCTTTTCAGAAATCATCTGTGCAGCCTGACTTGATGGGGCGTCAGTAGGGGCCTCATGAAAATCTGGCTCCTGTGGTCATGCACAAAACTTATTGTATTATGCTGTCCACAGTCATAAATGAGTATACCTTAAGTACAGTTGCATATCTATATCTTGTACATAAAAAAATATTGCCAAATATCATGACTTTATTCTAAGTCTTGTGATGTTTGCAGGCGGGGCTTCTACTTGGGATCTATAAGAATAAGAATCTTACACTGCATATTTATTAAAAAATTTGTTTTTATCAAAGTTGAAGAGAAAAACTGGAACAAGCACGCTCTAGGTAATCAAATGCTACAAGTTGATAAAACTTGAAAGAGAAGAAAAACATTTTAAAGCAGTCTCAGAAATTTTGGAAACCAAATTAATTTTTGAATGTTTGAAATTACAACAATGATACATAATGTTATCAGTAAAAAAAACTGCTGGGTGTGTACATATTTTAATATTTTTTTTTATTTGTACCTACAGTAAATATGTACAGAGTTTGAACTGTACATTCAATTTCACATAAGAGCTGGAAGTCCATAGAGAGCTCTCCACAAAGAGCTGGTTTATTTCCTTTCTTATAGAATGAGGTTTGTATCAGTTGCCTCCAAAGAAATGGATTTGGTATGCAATGATTTGCCACATTCTACCTTTATTTAACCCTACTGATTTTAGGTTCACTTGCTGTTACACAGTCCTTGCAGTTTGCATATTTTCCTTTGTAACAGAAAACTAGATCTTTCTCACATATATTTTTACCCATTCCATAATTTCAATTTGAGAAAAATAATTTTAAACTTATTGAAATTATCCAGCAATTATTTGCAATGGGCTTATTTGCAAATTGCCTGCTGTAGCTAGTATGACAGGATCCACTATCATGATAGGACACAAAGAGACATGAGTTTGGGGCCATGTTTTTTGACAAGGTGGGAACACTACCAGCCCACTGCAATTGATGCCTGGTTTCTCTAGTTCTTGGGAGCAGGCAGGTCTGCCTTACCTTTGGCTTATCAGAGCTGAAACACACGGCTGGCTGGTTGCCTTTTGCTTCTATAAAAGTCAGGGCTCACAAACTAGTAGGAGCTGTGAAACCCCCTTGTACTGGGAGACAGTTCCCCAGTGGCAGGGTCACCTGACCCCCATTTAGCTCTAACTACTACTCTGGGAGGAAACTGAGACCCACTAGTTGTTGCCCCCACAGCTGAAGATAAGGCTGCTCAGCTGACTGGAGGCATCTTGGCAAGGCAAGCAGATATTGATCTCCAACAGCTCAGTTTGACATAAAAGTGGAATTTGTGGCTACTCAGGGAGTCAGTAGAGCCTTGTACCAACTACAGACACTAGACCTTTTCTGAGACGGACAGCTACGCCTTCCTTTTCAGTTCCTCCAAGCTCTTCAGTAGCCTGCTTCTTGCTGAGATTGGAGTCATACCACATTATTCAGAGCATTTCATGTACACGTATGGAGTCAGGTTTTCTGCTGCTTTACATCTTGTGTGCTTGCTTACACCACCGCAGGGTGGATGAGGAATGCTTCTCTTTATCCTTCAATAGCATTTAAAATTCTGCACCAATATAAACGAGCACACAAGACTGAGGGCAATGACAAATCCAGTTTGTATTCTTTCAATGCGTGCCTGCTATGTTCACGGATATTAGTTTGTCTGGACAATATTAAAACTTTTTCTTTCTTTTTCATAAGCCCTTTCATTAACAGTGAAATAGCATAAGCAGTTCTTTGAGGAATTCAGGGTTTGCCAAAGCTCCTTTGAAAAATGGCAAAGTAGTTTTGAATTTTAGAGCTGCAGTTAGCTTCATAGATCAGTCATAATACACAAGCACTGAGAACAGATAGCTCCTGTAAGCTATAATTGGAGCCATGGGTTCTTAGTTTGAGAAGTCAGTCCCTCAATTTCTATATTTCTAATATCGAAAAGGTAAAGATCCAAATTAAAGTATTAACATAATGTTTAGGAGAATGTATCAAGCAATACAGAGAAGAAAAATACTTCCTCACACAAGGCAAAAAGTAAAAGCTAGGTATTACACTTCTTATGAAGATGTAAGAGGGCCTCCCTGCTGCTTTTCCCCCTCAAAACTATTTCAAATTAAACTTAAAATAGAACCGAAAAGAACTAAAATTAAAAAGAAACCAAAAGGTTTGAATCCCCTTGTTCACTCGGTTATTGCCTTCATAAATCAAAACTAGACAGCAAATGAATTGGCTGTACTTACATTGTTGTTTATTTGCCATGCAGTTATGGGGCCATGGCAAAGCAAAACAAGATGATCATTGTTTCAACCAGACCTAGAGCCTTTAGCTTATCCCCTGTTGCCTGTTCTAGCTTTCTGGTCAGACTAGCAAAAGCAAGAAGTAACATGTTATTTGACTGCTGCTTTAGTTTCCCACACTCTCAGATCCCTGATTGGCTTGTCTGTGATGTAAAGGGATTCAGTTTTGTCATAGCAGTTTTGGGTAAAATCACATAGCAAATGGCACACTCACCAAAAACGGTAGATGCCATGGAAATCACAGTTATTTTAAGAGCCAGAACTTGCAAGTATTTTTGGAGCATAATGTATTTTTAAACATTTTCAATACAAATAATAAAAACAAGACTAGCAATAGGCAGTGTTATGTCTTCTAGGACCTTTTTATGACTTCTACATAATGGTTGCTTGACACTTAGAGCTGAAATGAAAGATGACATAGGCAAGTTAAACATACAGGCAGATAAGATGAATTGCCCTGTCAGACTGTTCCTCTTCATCATCCCCAAACAGCTATGCAATTAAAAAAAAAAAAAAATCCATTGTTTACTTATGTGAATAAAAAAGGAGAGACCTTCTGATGACACTATGAAAAAGTCCAGTTTTTGTTATGGCTCCAGCCTTCTGCCTACCCACTCTCATGGGCCCTTGAAGTTTACTGAGCTCTCAGTGCAAGATCAGGACCTCTCATGAGCTGCCCTTTTCAATTTCTAGCACCACTACTTTTTCCCTTTTATGTATTTGAGCCTCAGAAACATCTGGATGGTTTTACTTTGCCATCAGTAAGACCCCCACCATGAATGATAGTTCGTTATTCTCATAGCTGCCAAATTGCACAGAAAAATTCCCAAGTGTCAGATTGTGCCTACTAATATAAATAAACAAATTGAAGAATACAGACTCCTCCCCATGCCTTTGCAACCCTTCAGAAAAACAGCTTTATTTATGATCTCCTCTGCCTCAGTTGCTCTCCTTTCATGATTGCTTCAATTCATTTTGTTGAGGTTGTGTACCCAAAGCAAATATAAAAAAATACAGAAAAAAATTATCAGCACCAAAAATTGCTCTGAGGGTGCCTCAAGTCTATCTCACTCATTGTGTGATTTCAGTATTAAGGGAAAGTGTAATTTTCATAACTGGGTATCTTCAAGCGATGGGGATGTATTGAAGAATTGGGAGAGGCACAGGACAATGCCATTATTTCTTATTTTTGAAGTACAAAGTTAGAATGACATTTCAGGAGTAGGTTCTCCACATTTAACATACGGTAAGTAATGCCACTAACTTGAATAGATTCATTGTGGATTTTCAGGTAGTTTAAGTGAAAACACATTTTTCCTTTAATATTAAAACATGCTCATTAAACTTGCTTTTTGCTATGTTTATACCTCTCCCTTTAGCAGTGCCGCACTGTCTGGTGTGTCTTTTTTTCTCTCAAATAGCCAAACAGCTATGAAAAGACAGAAAGCAATTTTACTGTTCAAAACTCCATTATGAATGAAAAAGAAAAATAAACAAACCTAAAGACAAAACTATTCCCTCTGCATTCAATCACTATGATGAGAGAAAATGCACATTTTTGTAATCAAAGATGTATGAAGCCTTCAAGTTCTGTGACACGTGGTTGGCAACAGATTACTGGGTCAATTCACATGATATGTGTTGATATTACTAAGCGTGATATTGTGCAAACATGTTTTTCTAGATATTTCCAACACTTGGCAATTTTCACTGGGGTACCTGCCTATTTTCACCTGGTTGGAATTACCATAGCAAAGGAACAAAACTTGCATCATCTGGAGTCTGTGTGGGAGCAGACATCCTCTTCTGGATCCAGCCACACAAGTGGTAGAGATTACCCTTTCTGTGAGGTAAGATCAGCTGGGCTCACTCAGATCACCTGTGGAAGCTGTAGGAGCTAAACCCTTCAATTTTGTCCGAAACAGGTTAAGGAACACTAAAACCAACTGCTCTGCCAGAAGAACTATGGGAGCAATAACTGACAGGCTGAAAGAGTAGAGTAACTGGGAGGTACTGGGGAGAAGAAATCTCTTTCCTTTGCCCAGCTGGACCTGGATGAGGACATCTGCCAACAAACTGAATGACTCCAGAGAAGAGGAGCAGCTCTGCAGCATCAGAAGCGGGAGCTTTCAAGCACTGCCGCGCTGTCCTCGTACAAACGGACTTGGAGCAGAACAGTCTTGTTCATTCCTGGTCTGAGACAATACCCATTCAAATATATGGAAATATTCCCACTAACACAGCCATGCTGAGCAGCCTTTGGCTACTCCTCTAAGACTGTTGACAAGGGCCAGTAGTTATTGTGGAATCTGCGGTTAAAGCTGAAATCATTTCACTGATTTTGCTGGGGAGAGAGGCGGGGAACAGGGTACAGCTGATGCTGGAAGCAGCTTTGGGCCCTGCCAGTTTGGATGAGGAGCTTCCCTTTGCTCCTGGGGAAACAAAGTCCTCCGGGTGATACGTGGCAGCTGTGGTCCCCTTGCACCCCACCGAGGGGCTGGCACGGTCTGGGAAAGCCAGCCTGTAATCACTAGCACCTGACATGCACTAGATTTAATTTCTGACTTGGAGGTGAAATGCAACACAATTACCGAATCTGCTTCGAATTATAACCCAGCTTGGGTACAGCCTGCAAACTACAGTCCTCTTTGCTAGACATTTGTCCATAACAGCTAGAAAGGCTTCCATAAAGTTGCTTCACTGAAGCAAACCCAGCAACTCTCTGGGAAAACACTGGAGTAAGGACAGCGTAAAGCCCAGCTATTGCCTCCTCCCAAAAACCATGTGGCAAGGCAGCGGTTAGCTGCAGGCTTGGCTGGGGGAAGTGTCCTTCCCACCCTGCTTTCCACAGGGTAGCACATGACATCCTCCCCAGGCATGGGCGCACACAACCGCAGAGCGGAGGCTGCCTGCTGCCACTGGTCCTCCCAGCGCAGAGACCCAGACACGATGGAGGCTTTGGGGCTGGCTCTGGCGGGCACCACGACAAGGATGGGCAGCATGGGGGAAGCAGCATCCCCTTCTCTTCCTTGCTCTTGGGACTCTGTGCTTTTCCTCCCCAGGGCAGGTCAGGTGCTGGCAGAGTGCGGTAGCAGCCTGCAGGGCAAGCAGCTGTGGCCCCCAGCCCCAGGGCCATAGCTGAGCCTGGCTGGACCCTCCAGTGGGATCACAAAACACTTGTGCATTGGCAGCTTTCTCTAAGCAAAATCCCTGAATCCCACGCAGCATTTGCAAATCCTGCCAGAAGCTGAGGCATGGCGCCGGCACTGCAGGGTGTTTATTCCCCACCACTGCCCCACTGGCTGCTGCTGGAGGGTACCATTTTTGGGAGGTACCCAGCATCTTTCTGCTCCTTGATGGAAAGGCACAGAGGCACAGCTGTGCTTGAGTGGTAGAGGCCCCTCTGCTATTGATTTCTACCCGTTCAGCCCTGCTGTGGTATATAAAGTAGGCTTAGCATGAGCTGTTTGCACCAGAGCTAGATTTATTCTCAGTGAGCATGGTTGTGCCTGACATTAGAAACACATCTTGTGCAGAATCTCATTTTTAACATCCGCTATAACATGCTTTATTGTAGTGCATCCAACAAAGGATAGGAGGATTTTTGGAAACAAACAAAAACTTAACCCAACATGTTACAGCAGTTTCTAATGTAGGATACCTGCAAAACCAGAGCTCACCATATGCTAAAAGTATCATATATTTCTTATACCTGTGGGAAAGATTTTTCTCTTATACATGAAATGGACTGTATTACAAACAGCTTGTTAAATGTGTGACAGATCGGCTTGAAACGATGGTTCTTGTACTCTACAGGCCTGCACATTTGCTAATAAACTGACTACATATACAAACAGTCTGTTCAAGGGTTTAAGCTCCTATTACACTGGTTCATGTTTCAACATGCAGCCACTCTGTAGTTTGTGTTTTCAGCAGAACAAGTAAGTGGATGCATATGCATTACAATTCCAGACATCATTCCATACCAGATGTGGTGCCTTTATTTTTAGTACTGCAGGAGTGTCTGCTGACCCTTTCTCACCCCATGTCTAATGAAAGATTGACTGCTCTGGGTTTTCTTATGGTGAATTATATATTAGAGGACAGTGGATTTAAAAATTAATTCAAGATTAATTTAGGGATGACTGCACATGGAATTATTTGGCCAACAGATGAAAAATGAAAATTTCACTACAAAGAAAAAAAATTGTAGAAGTGTCAAATTTTAATCCAATTTTCTGTAAAGAATGATCATGTTCTGAGACCCTTCTGAGGACTACAATTAATCATTCAGAGTGATACCCCTTTTCCACTTGCTATGCAAACTCCCCTCTGAGCCAAAGCACCATCCGTGCTCCTCTGAAGCAGGGATTCATGTGCTCAGTCAGTAAAATAAATTAGCACTGTACCAAATGGCTCCAAATTCAGGAAAACACAATAGCTGAAGCACATACTTAGGTGAAAGGAGGCACAGCTATTGCATGGACTAAAAGAGGAAAAAATGTAGTACCACTTCTAGGCAGATTTACAGCTTCTACAAAGGCTTGTAACTTTTTAGGCAAATGAGAAATGAATCAAAAGCCAGAAAATGGATCTATTTCATTTGAGGCCCTGTTAAATTTTAATGGCAGTGCTAGATGTAATACAGACACCCCTGCTTCACTAAATCAAAAGGAAAACACAAAATTGAATAAATTTTATCTTATATGTTTAAGTGTTTTGGGGTTTTTATATTAAATAAAATAAGAAGACTAATGAAAAGAGGGCTAACAAGATGGATGCTAGGAGCTCACCTTACTGAGTAAGGAAACAAATGTTGCAAAAAAAAAAAGAATAAGGAATTCCTTTTAACTAGCAAAATATATTGTGGTAAACAAGACTGTCTTAAATAAAACGCTCTAGTTGTCATAATTTCAGTGATATAGTCCTGTGTTTATTCTCTTTCAGTCTAAGTATTTTAATATTACATAATTTTTATTCTTTGTAGTAATCCTTCTTTTCCAGACATAACAGGCATGGAGGATGAAAAGAGAAAAACAGAGAAAATACACTGTATTCTTCAACTGTCAGAATGATCTCCAGAAATAATTTTTCTGTGTTCTTATATCCACATTTATTTTTTATATCAGTTGTTAAAAATTAGAAGTGCCTATTTTTCAAAGTGGTGAATGAACTGTAGAGAATGAAGCCCCACGCAAATGGAACTGTAAGCTGAAAAGAATTGAATAAAATCGAATGCACTTTCCATTGTGGAACATAGAAAATTTAAAGGCCTTGCTGCAACGTATGAATAGCACTGAGCACATAGAATATGTTAACGACAAATTAACTGGGCAACCATGGATGCAGGATAAAAATTGCGTCAAATCAAGGGTTGCAGCCTGCAGGAGCGGACCAGCTAATCTGCATAAGCTTTCCCTACCTCCCTCTCCGTTTTGTACCGTGCTCTGGCTTGTTACCTTATTAGAGAGGAAAACATTTAAAAAGGGACTCCTCCAGGCTGGCTGATTTCTTGCTGAATCAGCCAGCTTGCTACTGAATTGATTTCTACATCTTCCACCTCATGAAAGCTAGAAAATGTTTTTAATTGAACATGTTCTTAATTTACAGGACATGCTGGTGCAGAAGAGAAAAGGCTGAGAAAGGCAACAAATGTACTTATATACCATGATGATGATGAGGTCTTTTATATATTGGAAATGAATGGTTATTTAATATGTGTTATTTACCAAAAGGCAATGTATATATCATTAAGTGTATGTAACAGAAGCATAAATGCAGCAGCATTTAATTCTGAAAAATAAATGGAATCTGGTATGGGGAGAGATATTGAATAGGGATGTGCTGTAAGTGTACAGTGAAATAAGAATAAGGCCCTGTTCTTCCCATGGTCAGACACCAATGACACTGGAAATTGTTTTGACAATAAGATTGCTAGTTTTCAAATTGATCTGCTGAAGTTCAAATACATGTATTTTCATTGTGCTAGGAGGAGAAAGGTAATTTTACTAACTCTGTTTTAATGGACTTTTTCAGCCAAAAAATTATAGCCAAAACAGGCTTGATTGAGCTTTTAAGTAAAAATCATGTAATAAAAATCTTTTCTGAGGTTGTACAAGATGTATAAGAGGTCTGTTATTTATAGCCTTATGATACTTGTGTGGAAATCAGGAGTTTCCCTATATATCCAAAGCAATTTCTACTGAGAGAGCTCATCTCCCATACTGTCCTAGCCCAAAGTTAACATAGATTTTAGCCGAGAAGTCCTACAGTTTGGATTTATTACTACCAAAAGTAATGCCTTCTATCATTTTTTTGAAGCTTAGTATTCTTGGGTGAAAGCATAGGTACTTATTCAGGAATGTATTGACCTCTGCAAAGTATTCTGGAAAGAAAAAAAAAAAAAAAAGATTGGGTAAATGGTCAGTCCTACAAAATTAACATTTACCACATCTTAAATGCTTTGAAATGAAACATCATCTAAGATGAGCTCAGGGAGAGGACCCAGGAGTTCCTGAGTTTTGTTCCAGCCCCCACTACCAGGCTACTGTGTAGCCTTGGGAAAGTTTACAGCATGGGGGATAATGATTACTGAGCTGTTGCCTCATTGACCTAAGCATTTGTATTCCTTTCTTGCCTTTTCAGTTTTTATACCAATCTGTAAGTTTACGAGGCAAGGACAGTACCTGACTTCATAAGCAAGTATTCTGGGAGGGATATAAATCTCCAGGCTTCAGGGCATAAGCCAGCCTGTAATGTTAAACAAGGGAAATTTAGTTTCCAGGCAGATTATCTCCAAACTGCCAGCTGTAGTGTTTCTTTGTCTGAAGCAGCTGGTACTGACCACTCTTGGAGATAGGGTACTAGGAGAGATGGATCACTGTTATGATCCAGGATGGCAATTCCCAGGCTCTTCTACAGTGCCAATTATATTACTGGCAGTCAATAACAATAATAAGATTACAGAGAGGAATTTAACTAATGAGATCAAATAAAGAATCAAAATTTGGTGGGGAAGGGAAGGTCTGACATATTGCCAGATGTCCAAAACATATTGAATCAAAGGAGATTTGGGGTTTTTTTCCCATGGTAATTTTAAATACAGCTTTTTAAAGTTTCTACTTTTGGAGTCTTCTAACATAATAGTAGTGAGATCGGTGGTTGCATAAAATAAAGCTTGAGAAGGAGTGTGACATACAATTAATGGAAGTGAGAGAGAAGTGGGAGGAAGGAGTAGAAAGTTCGTGAAAGTTTGCAGGGCGGAAGTGTGCAGATTGGGAAGTGATGGATAACACTGAATTACATAAGAAGCCACAAATGTAAGAGGAAACCTTGCTGCACTGTCCTCAGAGTACATTATACAGTGTTTCCCAACAACAGAGTCTGGGAAGCAAAATGATGCCAACAGTTAGCAGCCAACATCTGAGAACTGCAAAGCACTGAATTCCCTCTGATACGAGTGGATGTTCAGAGGCTGTGAGCACTAGAAAGATTTCAGCTTTGATTAGGGGCAGTGGCTTTTGCTTTCCTTCACTTTCCTAATAAATTCTGTTGGTGAAAAGGATAGGGAGCCCTGACTCTGCTGGAGCTGCGTTAGTCCGTAGGTTAGAGTACTGCGATCCCAGATGGCTGAAGCAATGCCAGCTGGTAGCACTTGGACAAAGAGTTCAGTCTGATGAAACACAGCCTGACAGCTGGTATCAGATGCTGGAGAACTGTAAGTTTCAGTGAACGTGTTGCTATTGGAGTCATGACAGAAATATCAAGGGAGGAAAAAAAAAAAATTAAATTTGAGAGACATTAGTAGAGGATCTCATCTGCACTGAAAGGAGAGCTCGGCCATGATTTGCTGATGTTGCCAGCTGAGGACTTGGCCTGAAGCTTCTAAGGGCCTGTTTACACTACCAAATAGTAGGAACTTAGTATGATTTCTTGTTCAGAGGAACCACTGGCAGGTTCCAAAAACAAGCCTAGTCTTGAGGTCATTAGCTCATTTGCTAAACACTGGATCCAATTGCATTACAGTATTTTGGCAATGGTCCCTTACTTGCTTTCAGTTGTAGTGGTGAACAGACAAAAAGTCAGGATTCAAACTTTATGAGGATTTACAAATTAAAATGTGACTGCACAAAGATTGACCAGAAGAGCAGGGAGCCATATCATAAAGGGACTCCTCAGCATGGGGATCCAGCTGCATTTTGTGGCAGCTGAAATTTAGGCCTCCATCAGTTGTAGACTTGAGTAAACTGCATTGTGGATAATGAAACTTAGATGTCTGTGAGATAAAAGACAACTTTGAAAGTAAAGACTCTTGGCTAGGCATAGGTGGAACTGCCACGGTGTGACTGCCACTGTGTCCTGACCATCAGCATTTAGGGAGGAATCCAGGGTACCCTTGGGTTACTTTCTTTGCCCATCTGTGTCAGTAGTTTCTGGGTACATCACACTTAGAGGTCCCCACCCCAGTGCCAATATTTCTGATTTTGTACATATCTTCAAAGACTCTGTCTTCTCTAAGCAGCCTATTGCATATTTAAGCATATTGCATATTGACAGCTGTGGGGCTGGGATTCTTCTGACCTTGTGTTTGCAGTCTAAATGTTAGACATCACATCTAAGCTTCTCATCTGGGCTTTCTCAATAGATAGTGGATAGAGTAAAACATGACTGGGATAGATGGTATGAATTCTCATTGGCAGATGCCAACTGCCCTCCTTTTGGTATAGAAAGAGTATAAATGTCCTTCTCAGAGATGTTGTTAGTGTTTGTTTAGTTAAAGTCTGGGCAGGTCAATCCCACTGTGTTTGAGATTTTAAAACATATCCCTCTTGGCATGATTTTTTATATGGGTTAGGTGTGTCCCTGTTCATCACATCACTGTGGTGACTTCTGTTTGCCAATAGCTAAGTCTTTCCTTGCACTGTAGGAAAACCAGAATCTTACTTAGGACTGAGAATCTAGTGGCAGTTCTGAGCCCTGAGATATCTATGCCCTTTTGTGGATTTCTCTCTAAATACCAAACAAACAGGGTCTCGGAAGTCTTAAAGCAGGTTAAAAGACTGGATGAAAAGGGAGGCATAAAAACGTGTGTCCATGCCGATGCACCACATGCTTCCCTGTCACACACGATGGTCTTACATATAAACTCAGAAACTAAGCTGTTTAACAACGTGGAGTGTGATGGGTTAGCCTTGGCCAAGGGCCAGACACCCATCCAGCCTCTCTGTCACACCCCCTCCTCAACAGGACAGGAGGAGAAAACAGGATGAAGAAAGCCCTTCAGTCAGATAAAGACAGAGGGATCACGTAACAATTGCCATCATGGGCAAAACATACTTGGGGAAAAATAATTTATTGACAATTAAAATAGATTCAGGTAGTGAGAAACAAAAACAAGCATTAAACCAACACCTTTCCTCCCCTCTTTCTCAGGTTCAAGTCCAGATTTCTCTCTCTTCCCCAAGGGCACTGTGTGGGTGGAGGGGGTTACAGTCAGTACACGGTGCTTCCTCTCTGCTGCTCCTTCATTCTCCCACCTTTCCCCCGCTCCTGTGCAGGCATTCCCTGTGGGTGCAGTCCTTCAGGGAAAACCTGCTCCTCTGTGGGCTCTCCATGGGCTGCAGCTTCCTTTCGGGTACATCCACCTGCTGTAGCATGAGGTCCTCTGTGGTCCATAGTGTGGATATCTGCTCCACCATGGTCCTCCATGAGCTGCAGGGAAATAATTTGTCATGGAGCTCCTTCTCCTCCTCCTCCTCCTGGGCACCAACACCCAGTACAGGGAGCAACTAGGGAAAAACCTTCCACCTAGTAACTGTAAACATGCTTCTGTTTACATGTTTGGCTTTCAAAGTTTCGCTTTCTAAAGGTTTTTTCTAATCCATTCTTTCTCTGCTTTCCCATCTTTTCCATTTGGCCTCAAAAATAAAAGGTAGAAGACAAATGGCACACCACAAAAGGAAAAAAAGCAGTCAACTTATAAAAATGAAAGCCTTCAAAAGCAAAGCATTTTGTTTTACAGCTTTGCCTTAAAAAAAACGCAAACTTTTCCCAGATAGGATTCTATATTGAAAATGTTATTTTCAATGTGTTATTATAAAGAAGCCAGCAAACAAAATAATTGATGATATTGGGGAACCTTTTATCTCCTTCTTTAAGAGTGTCGTCACACCAAAAGGGCAACCTCATTCTTCTTCCAGAGCTCTAAGGACAAGGATGCTTTAATTTTCCTTGATAGCATCTAAAAGCAATGAGATAATATCCAGGAGCCAATCTCAGAAAAGCAACAGCAAAATGCTTGCTCTCTTTTCTATCTATATTTCATAATTACTCAGAATTGTTCTAAGTCAATAATCAATGCCATTTATTCCAGTGAAAATTATTTAATGGCTTAGAGCCATAAAGTCATAACTCATTCAGTAAGTTGAATGTATTTCCTCTTTCCCCTGTCCCTCTCACTGTTTGTCACATACACCCACTGTGTAATGTTTCAAATTAAAAGGAGAAATTGAGGGCAGGAAGTGTGTTACTTGTACATCAGTTTATTAAAATCCTCATTTTCACCAGTGCTTTTAAATGCCGTTTCAACTGGTTTAAAGAAGCCTGACATAATTTTTGTTTACTTAAAGAAATTAAATATTTATTGCTTTAATTAATGAATGGAGCTATTAAACTGTGTTTTCATTATTTTTCACCTTTTTTTTCTCTAGTGAAATATGTTTGGGTTTTTTTTAGGTTTTTAAAAGTTATTTTATTTTTCTATTTTTGCTAATTGCTATATGGGAAGCCTTGTGTTACATTACACAATTTTATCGGCACAGAAGCCTAGCTGAAAAAGTGGTAACAAAAAAATGAAGTCCTAACATAGCGAAACTGCACTTATCAGAGCTCCTTTATTCAGTGCAATTAAAAGAGCCATGGTTTTTCTTACCACTGCTTGGTGGTGGGCATCAAGCTGCCACTTGAAGCGATGCCAAAGGCATGCACCATTGACTACCCTTCCAGCAAATGCGCAATTTACCAAAGTGCAGGACTGAATGAGGTGGAAATGGAAGCAAAAGCTGAGCAGACCAAGAGAAATCAGCATTCACCTTTTGCATTGCTAAAGTCCTTGGCAGTGAAAGGTGGGAAGGACCCCCAGATCTGGCTGGGAAGGGGGCAGGGAGCATGGCACTCTGGAAATGCATTATTGGAGAAAAGAGCAGACTGCAAACAGCAGCAGGAAATTCAGCTTCAGGAGATTTATGAGCAGCGGTGTCCAGAAACCCAGTGAGGAGCCTCTTGAACGGCAGAGCCGTGTTAGGAGAAGCTTATTCCCTCCCTCATCCCCAGCATGGGCGCGCTGGGCAGGTGCTAGGATGTTCTGATGTCTTGCCCTGATTTATTTATTTGATGAAAAATAATGAAAGGGATGATCCTCAAGAGTCCTTGGAGATTCCATTAACTCTGCAAATTGAGCATATTGATAAGTTGGTGATTATTTTGAAATGAACTAGAGAAAGTGAAAGGAAAAATGCTTGTAGGAAGGGCCTGTTTAATGCACAGAGATTTTAAAGTGTAGGTAATATTTCAAGTGTATCAAAATACAGTAAAAAGACCAGGGGTTAATTATACTGGCATGATAGTTGGAACCACATTATTATAATTCTCTTGGAAAGCACTATGGAGCATATGGAGTGAATGAGGGGCCTATGTGTGCATAATAAGTTCTGTATGGGGATAAGGTGAAGGAGCAAGAGCTCTCTTGTGTGTAAGAGGCACTAAATAAGGGGAAGAAAATGATTTAACTACTTGATGGACTAACTTTGTACATAGCAGTACATTCAAGGTGCCCTATCCTTTAAGCAGCAACATACATAAATTCACTCACTGCTGTGATCCATCTTCATTTCACATAGCAAATACTACTGCAAATAGTCTACACAGCACATGCTGGAGAGTTTATTGTTCATAGACATGCTCACATTGCATCAGAAACTTGATATTTTGTGTTGTGCAGAACTGTTAAGCATTTACTTTACAAGTTTGTTTCCCTGCTACTACATTTTTCCTTTGTTATTTTTGAATAGATTTTGGTGTTTCCAGTTCTCAAGTCACTGGATTTTTTGTGCAGGGATCTGACCACCTCTTAGAGGATCATCTCAGTAATGGAGAGCAAGAGAAGACAAAAGACCCCCTTGAAGATACTCTTCAATTCCAAAAGATTCTGCTGGTGGCTTTGAAGGGTGGGTGTTTGCTCACTTAGCTGAAAACTAATTTTAGTCATCTAACGATAATGTTGTAAGAAGTTTAGACATCAAACTTGGACTAGGGGACTAATTTTTAAACAAGTAATTATAGGTGTAGTAAACCCAACCCAAAAGACTCACTTAAAAGAGGAGAAATTACTGGAAAAAAGTATGCAGGGAGAATGCACAGGGGAAAAAAAGCGTAAAGGGAGTATTTTGCCTAATTTCCACTCAGTATGGTCTGTGCTGAGCAGAATAGGGCCTTTAGTTCATGAAAAAATTATGCTACTAATAAATAGTAAATTACTGAGGAGATAAGTAGGCCAATTCTGTAGGTGGAACTCTGAACGAGGGTCCAGTTCTACTTTTAGTCCAGTGCACTTAAAGGTTTTGAAATCTTCCAGGGGTGGGATCATATAATTAAATATTCCATGCTGTGAGATACAGCAAAAGTGTGGAATTAAGGTAACAAAGGCCACCTGTTTTTTTTGGTTCTTTTGGTTTTTTTTTCTATAGAGAGGCTGTATTTTTTCCTTTATATTGTTTTAGCAGAATAGTTGCATGCACTAGCTAATTAGAATAAGGTGTAGAAAGGCAGTAAATGAACAGTGTTCACTGAAAATATTCACTGAGCTTTGCCAAATTAATCTCTTATGCCAAATTTTTAGAATTTATAATACATTTGGGACTATATTTCCACTTTACCTTTAATGTCTGCATTTGCTTTCACCTCTAATGAATTGAGGGTACCAATATTAATACTTTAACTAGTAAAATTCTTCATTTACAGTATTTCTACTATAAATTAGAAAAAAGCCAAATATTTTAGAAACCAAAAGCTGGTTTGCAAATTCTCTGTGTAGCTAATGTCACTTCTAGGAATCTTTTGGTGATGCCTACCTGCAATTGATTTAATCATCCATTACAAAAAAAAAAAAAAAAAAAAAAAAGAGAAGAATGAGAAATTGAAGCTGTTTATGAGTATACCACATAAAGGAACAATTTTCAGCAGTTTACCAGAGTTGTATTTGGGCACATGATTCCAACAGCCCTGAAAAGGCCATTTTATTTTCCAAACTATGTGGCACGCATTCACTTCAGTAATAACATTCTTCATAACATCAGTCTCAATATAAGCAGTATATAGCCTTAAAAAAATTTCTTTAAGAGAAAGTAAAATAACAGTCACCTCTTGGTAGAAGGCTTTGAAGGCTCAAGAACTAAAAGCCATCCTCCAAACTCAGTCCTGTCTCTTGTTGAGAAAACAGGGAAGCAGAAGATAAGGCATAGGGAGTATATTTTAAAGTATTTAGGTATTTACAAACATTGAAAAGCTAATCACTGACTTAAAAACTGATGTTGTCTAGGTATCAGCAGTTACAATAAGGCATCATTATTTTGTGTAAATAGGTCATTACACTTAGAATTATAGCTCAGCATCACATCAGTACTGAAATACGATGTCCACTGGAAATACCATAATGAATTTGGCAATAGATGGGCAAATAAATTAGACTGGAAAATAAGGGGGTAAATAAGCTCAACCGGTTCGGCTAGATGAAGAGAAGGATGAAAAGTAACTTGATCACAGTGTATACGTACTTATGCTTGGAAACTGAAAATAATTAGGCAAGGGCATTTCAGCCTTACTGACAAATGTATATTTATCTAACCTTAACTTTCAGCCAGTGTCTGGAAGCTGTTCTTTTTGTAAGTCAGAAAGCTTTCCAGTGATTGGAAGCTGAAGTTAAACAAATTCAATCTTGAAATAAGAAGCAATTTCTTAACAGAGAAAGTAATTAAAGATCAGAACCTGCTGTTGCTTCACATGAAGATGGTGAATTCACCATTAGTTTAAATACTGTTGTAAAACAGGGACATATTAATCCAGCTTCTCAAAGAAATTGTGCAGCCTGTGGGAAATTTTGAAGAGAGAAGACTGGCATATGTATTTTCTACAGGGTCTCTAATGGATTTCTTGTTATTGCAAGGATACAAGGCATTAATGGAAACTTTAGTCTGTCTTGTTCCTCTGAAATGCTTTCATCTTACTCAAGTTCTCAGGCTCAAGTAGATAGGGATAAGAGAATGAAATCCAGTGGCTTCAGAGTACTGAGGTTAGAGTGCATGCCTCTGAACTTGCACAGTGAAATGACAGATGTGAGAGGTCTGCAACAGTTTTACAGGGAATCCCTTCATGCCTGAGCCTTTGCACAAGCCATAGGGTACACTGCTCCAGCAGGCCCACTGCTGGTGATGTTGCCAGATGTCATGTGGACCTTCCAGGCAGAACTGCATGCTGGGGTGCCTAAGTTTGTACCAGGTTTACATATAATTAGGACACCTACCATTCTTCTTCACCTTGTCCACTGATGGGCATCTCATGGGTGCCCAGCCAGAAACATGCACGCTTAGGGATCGGGGGGCACATTCTCCTAAATATGAAAACAGATAAAAATGAAAGCAAGGCGTTGGAGAGAGGAAGCTGAAGTTTGTTCTGTTGTAACAACTGGAGGCCAAACAGGAGGCACCCTGTTACATACAGTGAGACTAGTGCTTAGATAAGCAAAGGAAATGGGGGAAGAAAACAGATGTGAAGTGCCTTTCCCAAGATCACACAGCCATCCAGCTGGGAGCTCAGCCGACCAGCTGGGGCTCTCCCTGCTGGTCCAGAGCCTCCAGCATCCTCCAGCATCTCTGGTGCAAGCCATGGAGTTGAAATATATTTATAGTTATAATTCTCACAAACAGAAATAGTCAAGGAGAACATTTAATTCTTTGCATCAGCTAGCTTTCATACCTGCCTAAAACAATCATTAGATGCCTCAGGAAAGAGATCCTGACCATTATTAATTCACACTAACGATACAGTGATGACATAAATACAGGGAAATAATTGATAATATATAGTTTATATTAAATGTTTGCCCTCCCTCCTCCCTTTCTCCAGCATCTTTTGTTTGGTTCTTAGTGTAAATAATTGGTTCTGTTGTCTAAAGCATATACCCTGTTTATTGGGTAGGAGTATAAAGCAAGACTCCAGATGTCAGATCAGGACCTCCTTGTACTTCTCCCTCCCTGGTTAGTGAAAACATTGAAAAAAAGGTAATGCCAACAAAAGAAGAATCCATCAGAGAGAGCATGTTCAGGGATCCTCTGTACACCCTACTGTACACTCCTCCTCTGTACACCCCTACAGTAAGTCACATACAAGAACATTTGTAACACATGCCCCCCAGCCAAGGGTAGCGACTGGCAGGCATTCCCAATGTGCTGTAATGGGCTACAGCTCCCTGGAAAAGTGAGACTTCATCTTCACAGCTATGCTGAGCCAAAGCGAGAGCTGGAATCAAAAATGCTGTCAGCCACTCTGAACTCCTCTGCTTTGGCATGGTAACACACTAACTCAAGGTATTGTGAAAATATTACTTTTATGTAGAAAAGCTTGGTAAGCTGGCTAGAGTAACAAGCAACATGACACTGTCTTGCTGTCTCTTTTCTCATTATTTTTAGAAACTCCATTTTAGAGAGCCAGAAAGACATCTTTAGCCTAAACTGTGAACATTCTGCTATATTGTCCTGTTTGGCACCCAAGCCTTAAGGACAGTCAGTCCTTTAGCTCTTCAGAGGTACATTTTAACTCTACTATTCAGCTTCAGCAAAGAGCTTCCACAACCACACAAACCCAGCTAGGATTTAATTCATACAAGCACCTTTCTTTGAGACAGAAGAAAGAAGAGGGAATTTTAAGGAAGTAAAATTTTCAGCCTATACTGAAATATTAACCTATAGCTTGTCAGCTCCTGTGGTCTCACTAATTTAGTACCAAAGCGTCCTGGATGCACCTAGAGAAATGAGCTCTGCTTCCTAGAAGCAACGAGGGCAGCTGTCGCAGCAGCGTGGGAGGGGGACCCCAGCATCTCTGAGTTGCTGCCTCGCACCGCCCGGATCGCTCCTGCTTTGCTTTGCTTTGCTTTGCCCCAACAGGCTGAGCTGGGCTGCACTGGGCCGGGCTGGCGTCGGCTTTGGGGAAGGAGGCTGCATTCCTGCATGCCCGACCCCTGCCCACCTGCTGTCCACCCACGGCATTGCAAGGGCCTGACAGGAACGCCAGAAAAGGTATTAATATGCTATCTCGGAGTAAGGGTCAACAGAGGAACATACATACTGCTTAAATTAGTATGCTATATTTGCAACAATAGTTGCAAGTTTCAGTCACTAAAAGCCTCTTGAAAAGAAATGTGGCCCCTATGCCCATGACAAATCATTATTTCTTTCCCTGAAGTTATAAGCACGGACAACCACAGTAATGAGTTATCAGACATTTTAAACTGGGATTATTTCTATGCTTCTTTGTAAGGATGTGGTATAAAACCCTGACTGATCTCAGTAGGAGATTAGATAGAACAATGCAAAATACTCTAAAAATTCCAAATAAAGTCATCCCTCAGTCATGAATAAGCAAATAAGCATGCCTAAGAGAGCAATTATTTTTTTCATACATGTGATGGAAAAAAATTATGCTAAATGAAACAAGTGGAAATAGATGTAGATAATGAGAATTCAGCATGGAAGTAATTTCAAACTTTTCTTTTTCAGATTCCCACAGAAGCAAAAGTCTTATAATCCTACTCTATTTTAACACCTAAGAATCAATACTAGAATCTCAGTGGACCTTGTGAGTTTAAAATTAGCTAGAGGAGTGCAGGCTCTGCTCTTCATGCCAGAGAAAACCAGCATCCAAGCTGGCAAACCTTGCTGCTTCCACAGCTGGGTGACTAGCACTGTGGTGAAAATACCACGAACACAGGCATTTGCTTGTGAGGAGATACTGCAGCTACAGTTTTGCAGATAAAACCTCAGCATCGCTCTTCTATACCTGTTCAATAACCACCTCTGAAGGATATGTTTCTAGACACATAAATAATTTTTTTTAGCTCATGGGGGAAAATTGCCACTTTTGGATCATGGAGAGAAAATAGATTACTTGGGACAATCTTTGACCACACTTAAAGTGTAGATAAATGAGACCAAATGGAAATTAAGATAGAATGTTATACAACTTCCAGTTTGGAAAATATGAGCTCTTTTGATTTTTGCAGAGGTAAGCTTCTGCTGGAATTTCGTAAAATAACTTCTCAGTTCTCCAGCATTCTCCATCTGGGCATCTCAAACTTTGTCCGTTTTATGGTGTAGAAAGATAATAATGTCATCATTTCAAGGGGTGGTAAACTAAGCTCCAGAAATTCAGTCACAGTTTGACTTTTCAGTCTGGCAGGATGTGGAAACAGAAATATAGTGCCCTTATGTGTAATTTCCTGCTTCTATAGTTTGGCCTTTCTCAATATAAACCAAGAGAAAACCAAGCCCAAATTTCCTCCCACTAAGGAATATACATGAGCTTATCTGAGAGCAGATTATGCTGCTATTCTTTTTATAAGAAATAGCTCAGGACACACCTAAATACCAAGCAATGAACATTTGTGGCATTTGAGCAATTAATTTCCCAGACAGCCTTTCTGATGCTGAATGGCAGAGGATGTTGTGTGGGGATTTTTCTCTCTCTCGTCTTCCCCCACGCCCCACCCCCGCTCTTGGTCTTGCTGCTGTGTCTTTATCATACTGTGCACGATGGCATGTCTACTTTGGGAAATGATTCCAGTGTGGGTGGATGGAAAGAGATCTGCCAGAGGGTGCAAATTTCAAATTGCTGCCACGGATACACCCTTCTGTGCTGTCTTCTCAAGATACCAGAAAAAGTCTCTAAGGAATGCCTGGGGCTTGACTCTCATCGTAAAGATAGACTTCTACACCACGCATTTTTCTTTCAATATTAAGGAAACAGACAGTGTAAATACAGCTAATGAATTCTAATTGACTTAATCACTTATTCATAGAGGAGGCCATTATGAAATCCTTACTGGAAGTGGTGAAATATTTGTATATTTATCCCACTGATCCCATTATTGGGCTCTGAAAATTTTTTAAATGCTGCTTCCAAGACAAGGTGACTCACTATTGGTGATCTTTACACTAAAGTCAGACTACATAATTTTAAAATATCGATAAGCACAATGTGTAAGAAGTGTTCCAAAGAAGAAGGGCGCAATGCTTACCACTTTAAATGTGAGACTGCTATGTGAAATATATGAGAAATGGAAACACCATGGAAGTAAAACCAGTGTGTCTAAAATAATGCTAGTAATGATGACGTACCAGACCTATCTCAGCAAATAACACGCTTTTCTCAGACAAGAAGAGTGCCTGTCTCTAGCTGGGTAAACTGATTACTCAGTTTCTGGTTCCCTGCATATCTGTCCTTATTAAAAGGAAGTGCAGAAGTTCAGCTGGATATATGCTGTAGCCTGTGCTGCTGACTCTGTTTTGGGAGGGGGGCCAGGAGAGGGAGCGGATGCAAGGAGGAAAATGAAGATTCCAAAGACAGAATATTTATGGTAAAGCATTAACTCAAGAAGTCACATGCTTAGGAAATGTTTTGCTGATAGAAATAATAATTAAAAAAAAAAAAAGTAGTTTTACACCCCTGTTTAAGGTCTTCATTCCCTCAGTGTGGTATAGTACAGACTCTCAAGTGGATGTTTCACTGGAGTTCTGAGTAACCTACAAAGTCTCTGTATTTAATGTTTTGTACATGAAAACTGTTGGCTGATGTAATGGCTTCATCTTCCTTGAATTCTGTAGGTCTAGTCTGCTTTCCATTAGCTTGTATACGTGTGGGTCACCTAATATAGTACTTATGAGAAAACTCAGCTAACTCACAGTTCCTGTTCATCAGAGCAAGCAGTAATCAACAAGGAAATAAACAGGTTTTTCTGCTTATCCTGAACCCTATTGCACACCCAGGCTATGACACTTAGCCCCTTCAACGATCTTTTCCATGGATACTAAGTTATGTTATGCCTTCCTCCCAACAGGCACACTTAATCACTGCATATGCATAGTGATTAGAAATCATGGGACTTGATAATAATATAGAACGGATTCGCTTTAAACAAATTGGAATAGTGGACGCTGCTCTAAATCAGTGTATTGATGTGATTTAGAAGTAAAAAGTGAATACATGATCTATGTCAGGAATGTAAAAATAGAATTCTTCTATGAAGAAATCGTAGAAATTAGTTTCGTCAAAGCTTAGGTGTCAGTGCTCTATGTTTATTAGCTGAATTAGTGATATATGCTGCTTACTGAGAGAGAGGGAGAAGCTCTATTATTTTCCTTCCTAAAGAACCCAATGTCTTCTGATACCAGTACACTTTCAAGGCTGTGTTAGACTCCAGGAAGTCTCAAATGAGTGTAAAATCCATATTCATGTAAATGTGGTGTTCCCCTCCCAAAGAAAATAGCCAGAGATTCTGATACGGTGATTGGTATTATGTGAACAATGTATTAGGCAGCTGTATGTAGTCTTAATGTCTTACTGACACTTCTTTTTCCTTTACTGCTTTGACATAGGCATATGCAGTTATAAGTTCTTATACAGTTTTTTAAGCAAACAAAAACAAAAAACCAATCACCAAATAAGAAATCTACTGTGATGTGACATATGCAGTTACAATCACAAATTTTTACAGTTTTTACTGGTGTAACTGTGGATAGAGAGAGATGTCCTCTTTTACACCTAGTTGTACGGTTGAATATGGTGCTGTTAACAGACTTTTCCTGGTGGAAAAATTATATCGAGCAAAGTCAGGCCATTTAGCTCCTACAGACCATCTAGCTCCTACTCTCCTCAACCCTGGAAAAGAGGCACAGATCTTTGAAAAATGAGAATTTTGTATGGCTTATATTAATAAAAAATTAAAAATATTAAAAGAATAAAAAATTAAAAATATTAAAAGAATAAAAATCATCCTTCTGTCTTCCACAGCTGTGAAGGCAAAACTTTTGAGTTGTGGTCAAGCCTTATATTGGTATGTGAGCTATTGGAAGTGAAAGGGAAAATAATAAAAAAAAAAAGGATAAGCAGAGAACTGATGAGGTGTTGAATGTTTTAAGTGATTACTTATTTGTGAGTTTGTACTGGTGATGAGGTATGATCTTGTGAACATTATCTCAGTATTAACAAATTTGTGTGAGTGTAGAAGGAATATACCATCATGCATATCTTTCACATTGGGTGCCCATGTAATGTATATGTAGATAAAGACGTACAGAGTATGGTATCTCAGTTAATATATGTTGACTCATATATGTTTGTGAATACGTATATATATGTATATACATATATATATGCATATATATACGGGCAGCAAGAAATGGAGATTAGAATCAGATTTGACAGTGTCAGTGATACAGCACAGCTGTTTTAAAGTGGTTAGCTCACCACTTACCTATTACAGCCAGGAACAATATCATTAGGAACATTATTATTGTATTATACTAGCTCTGGAGTTTCCAAATAGAAAAAAGAAAGGAAAAAAGGCAGATGCAAGTGGGTACTGTTTAGGAATGACAAATTACATTATGGTTTTTAAACATAACAGACTGAACCTGAGTTCTCAATGGAATGAAGAGGCAAAGATATTGACTCTTCAGCATCCCAATACAAACATCTGTAAAATATTGGTTTTCCGGAACCTATTTTTGGTCTTCAATCAATAGTCTGCTGTTAAAGTGTCCTGTTCCTCTTGCATGGAGATACATGAGCCATGAAAGAAGCCTGCTGCAGTGTTTATTCTTTAGTGTTTAGAAGCTCTCAACCTTGATAGACTCAAATTTCAAGGTTTTGGCACATATCTAAATAAACAAACAAGCCTATATCTAGTCCATTTAAGCTAAAACATGGGACCTTAGAGAGGGCAGACAGACAATTCATATGCATGTAGAACCTTTTTGAAGGACTTCAGTAGGTGTTTGTGTATTTTCTTACTAAAAGCATTTAGAAAGTCCCTGCCATCAAATGAGATAATCCAAAACTCATGGAGTTGAAAGTAAGCTGCTGCTTGAAAATATTTACTATCGACACAAGAGAACACTACTTCTTCAAGCAGTCACTTGAGTTTGGGATCACTAAGCTTTATTACATATCCCTGAATCTTAAGTTAGTGAACTATCTGCTTATGAGAAATGTAACCACAGTAAAATATGAATCTGGAAGGAGAAGTATGTCAAAGAACTTTGAACCCTCATGTTCAGAAGCTTTTGAATAATTAGGTTGTCTCAAAGTCTCCTTACTTTGAGTGTACCCTCAACAAGTTCGCTGATGACACCAAGTTGTGTGGTGTGCTAGAGACGCTGGAGGGAAAGGATGCCATCCAGAAGGACTTTGACAGTGTTGAGAGGTGGGGCCGTGCGAACCTCATGAAGTTCAACAAGGTCAAGTGTAAGGTTCTGCATGTGGGTTGGGGCAATCCCAAGCATGAATACAGGCTGGACAGAGAATGGATTGAGACCAGACCTGAGGAGAAGGGCTTGGGGGTGTTGGTTGACGAGGAGCTCAACATGACCCAGTAATGTGCACTTGCAGCCCAGAAAGCCAACCGTATCCTGGGCTGCATCCAAAGAAGTGTGATCAGCAGGTCAAGGGAGGTGATTCCCCCTCTACTCCACTCTCGTGAGACCCAGAGTACTGTGTTCAGCTCTGCGACCCCCAACATAAGAAGGACATGAACTTGCTCAAGCTGGTCCAGAGGAGTGCCACAGAGATGATCAGGGGGCTGGAGCACCTCCTCTATGAGGACAGACTGACAGAGTTGGAGTTGTTCAGCCTGGAGAAGAGAAGGCTCCAGGGAGACCTTATAGGGACCTTCCAGTACTTAAAAGGGGCCTACAGGAAATATGGGGAGGGACTCTATATCAGGGGCTTTGAGCAGCCTGGACTAGTGGAAGGTGTTCCTGCTCACGGCAGGGGGGTTGGAACAAGGTAATCTTTAAGGTACCTTCTAACCCAAACCATTCTATGATTCTATGATTTTATGATTCTATCATACTGAGTTTGAAATAAGTATAATACTCCAATATAGTGATAAAATCAAATGTACATAATAGCATACCTTCTTACAATTATAACAATTCAGTTGGCAAAATATTAATTATCAGACATCCACGGTACATGAGTCTATGTGAGCTGCTTGCCTTCTGCCTGATGCACTTCTGAAATAAAATCTATTATCATAAACTTCCTCTTTCATTTCAGTTTGGTTTTGCAAGGACAAGAAGCCTGCAGGTAAGCCATTATTGTAGCTCAGATGACAAGTGGCAACTTGTTAAGTTCTGACAACTGGATCACTCACAATGACTTGAACACATCCCAGATGTCTCTAACAAATCCTTTTATGCTACAAAATTATATTTAAATCTTTTTTTTTTTTTTCAGTAGAGAATTAACTTCCTGAAATTGTAATCTTCTTCCAGTGAGAAAGAAGGATTTTTAACCTGTTGATAGAAGCATGCTAAGTATTGCTTTTTCTGTTTCACATGAAAGCAGAGCTTTTCAGAATGTTTAAGAAAACAGATTTAGAAAAATTAATGAAATTTCACAATCCTAATCAAAACTTCCCTTTGTATCATATGTTACAACAAACTGTTAGGTGAGATATTCAGGACGTTGGTACAGAGTTCCTTACTCCAGCTGAAATCCAGTGACACAGCAACATGTTACACAAACAAGAGTTAAACACAGCACATTAAATTCTTCTTACATTAAACAGCTACAAGCACTGACCTAAAGCATCTTCTTCTCCACTGAGACATCTTAATTGAAAGAGTGGCAGAAGGAAAGTATTACAAAAATGTCATCTAGCTAATAAGTAAGACTTTGTCTTGATACTGAAACTGTCATAGAACAAGATATCCCACAATGGCTGTTATAACATAGCCTGGTGTACAAGTACTTGCCAGAGCGCTGAGCCCATCAGGAGGCCCTGTGTCCTCATCCCCTCTGACACGGTCAGCTCTGATACCATGCAGCTGTGTAGCATTGGGAAAAAAGCTAAGGGTGAGAAAGCACTATGAGGAGCTTTGTCTGGAGCCACTCCACCTTGGCTCAGGAGCTGCACAGCCCTCACTTTGGTCTTTGCCCAAGGAACGGTGGAGGCATGTTGTGTTTGGCTGTGTACCTTGCTGATTTTGACCTGGCCTTGCTCACTTGCCTTCGTGGCTTGATTTTGGGCCAGTCCTGCCACTACAGATTTGCCTGGACATCATTTGGCTCCCATCTGACCAGGGTTACTGTGATAGCCCTGTCCTGCTCACCTTGTTTGAGAGATGTGAGATGGGGCCTGAGTCAGCAAATACCCTACCCAGTTGGCCTCACTGTCCTCCCAGGCTCCTGGTGCCTCTGCTTGTACAGGGAAGCCCCGCTCTTATAGATCTTGGACAGTACTCTCTTCTGGACTAAAAATCATTTTTATTCTTCTCTGAATTGTGAACAGAATAATTGTTCTAGAGTAAAGACACTGTGATAGCCAATTTCTTCATGTAGACCAGACCTAAATGGATTTCCTACTTTTAGGATTGGAGATTTGATGGAGGTCACTGTCCATAACCTGAAAAATCCTTTGCAGTATGGAAATGACATGTAGAGAATTAACAATAGAGTTGTGTGAAACATTTGCAATGAAGCCAGACAGCACAAAATTGACCTCTTTGGGGATTTCATTATGAAGTCAAAAAAATAGGCCTGTGTTGCCAAGAGCTTTCCTAGTGTTTGCTGGCGTAACAGGTCAACCTTGCCACCTTGTGTTTTGCCTTGCAAGTCAAGCAGTGTTTGCAATTTCTTGTGGCTTTTATGCAATGTCAGATATAATGTGTTTTTACTACATTTTGCTTTGCATTCCTGAACAGATTTCAGCCAAGCGCTTAGGAGAGAGAAAGTAAGTTTAAGTAGCTTGAAATTGAAGGAAAAATTGGCAAGATTTTCAGTGAAGAAATATCAGAATGTTTCTCATATAAAGTACAAAAAGCAGTCAATATTTTATCAAAGGCAGTGAACAAGATAGCTCAGGTGACTCCTTGGTTCTCTTGATACCAGTGAGAGCAGAATAATGGAAAGGGTTGTATGGAATTCAATTAATAAAGAATCGAAGGATCAGAATTTATTTAATGCCAGCCAATGTGATCTAATGGAAAATAGATCTTGTCACAAAAAACTGAATTCATGCTTTGATGAGATTACAACTTTGGTTGACAAATAATTTACGTGGACATAATGTGTTTAGAGCTATGCCAGGATTTTTAACTTCCTGGAGTAAAAAAAAAATAGTGTTGAATTATGTCAAGAAAGCACACAGTAGATGAATTCATAATTGGTTGACATTTGAAAAAGTTGTTTATGTCAAGACATCATCAAAGAGAGATCTTACTGGTAGAGTTCTGCCAGGATCAGTGTCAAACCTGGTTCTATAGAACAACTCTGCCAGTGATTCTAAACATACAGTTACTAATGATAAAGTTTTCCACAAAGATTAGTGAAGTAATAAATAACAATGAGAACAAGGCATTCAAACAGAGACATCTGCTCTCCAAGACCCATGGTTCTGATTAGATTATTGAAAGGAAGACTCAAGGTAGGTTGATTTCACTGCAAATGAATCTTCATGGGAAGAAGATGATAAATCCTAAAAGACAGTTTAATCTGGGAAAGAAGGGTAAAACAAAAATCAATGATAGAACATTTTAAGTCAAGCAAATTCAAATTAGAAAAATTAGGCAGAGACTTTCAGTAATCAGGTTGATTACCATTGAAATAAATTGACAAAACAAGTATGTTAGTCAAATACATCTTCCTGGATTAAGTGTAGAAGTAATCCATAGTAGCTTGTAATGTATAGGAAATCAGAAAAGATGTTCTAATGTTTACATAAACACAATAAATCTCAGGAGGTTGATCGATCAATTGTATCTGTCTAAAAAATTTCAGATGTGTTTTGAAACTCCACTGTGTAGATGGCAAATCAAGTCTAAAGGGTTCATATTTTCCTCTTCCTGAGCAACCTTCTCCATGGACAGAAGTGGCCATCCTTGGAGATGAGAATGAACAGCTGGGATGGATGAACCAAAACCCTTTTAGTCAGATCGTCTGCCAAAAGAATGGAAACATAGCCTAAAACTGTTCCCGGACATTCTTTACCATCCAAAATAGGATTTATGTTATGTTTCACTGTGCTTGTTTATGCAGGTGATTTTTACTGGCAAAAGTCTGTGAGCTCCTCTACCTGAGCCACAGCTCAGGGCAGTCAACAGGAGTTTATGATCTTTAGATGAGAATCTCAGGTAAGGAATCGAAGCAGTATGTAACTAATATGATATATTTTGATTCCAAAATATCATGAATTTACAAATACTTATGCATGAACTTAAGTTCACATACTTTAAGAATTTCCAGGCTTTTCAACAATGATAGAATTGCATAAATCTAAGTGTGAAAATAAATTCCATCATTAAAATGTCAGAGAGTATCGAGATCCACAATGGGACCTAGTAAAAATATCCAAATAAATAACAACATAGTAATAAGTTAACCTGATGAGATGACAGTAGACTTGGAGCACTGGAATATAATACATATTTAAGACTAAGATGAACACTCCATTGTTCTAGAGAGCATCTGTGGTGGTTTAGCCTCTGCCGGGGTCTGAGACCACGCGGCCGCTGCCCCTCCCCAAAAAAGGGAGTGAAATACAAAGCCCCAAGACTGAAATAAGGAAAGGTTTAATACAACAATGCAATAGCAACACAACAAACAACAACAATAACAACAACAGTAATAGTGATAGCAATGAACAGAGCAAAATAGCTACCAAATACAGCAGTTTGAAGCACGATGTACAAAACCACGAGTGCACCGCGCTCCCGCGCCAGGAAAATGTGACCTGCCAGGATGTGACATCCGCATGGTATCTGAATAACCCGGCTAGAGCTCCCCCCCACTGCTGGGGAAACTTAACCCTATCCTGGTTAAACCAGGACAGCATCAAATTAGAAAACTGCATTCTTTACTGTGACATTAGAAACACAGTTAATACAGTAGATGCCAAAATGATAATTTTTAGCAGGAAGACACCAAATTCTGGTAAACAGCTACCCTGTAGGATTTTTCAAAGACTGTTTATGTTGCACAATATCTTCTACTTTTAAATTGCATTTTCTCTGTTGTTTCTGATTTTCATAAGATCATAAGATCTCTGGCAATTAAGGAATACAGATCTATTGTCTGGATGTTTATTCTCTATTATAACTTTTGTCATTTAAAGAAGCCACTGTATTCATAAAAACACTGAAGAATGCAATCTTCATATTTGGTCTTTCCATGTGTTTTAGGAAAGCCTGATAGTCATAGAGGCCCTAGTAATTTACAGTTGGAACCTCTCTGGCACATACACTGCAAAAAACTATCTCCAAGTGTTCTGTCCTAAATTCCTGTGTCAACACATGTTGATAGCAGGGTGCAAAAGAGCATAAGGGACTTTTAAACAGCCAGGGAAACAGCTGGCTCTGCTCTACAAGAAAACAGACACAAATTTGGAGAACTGGTAGCGTGGCATGATGCCTAATGAATGATCTTAAGTTATATCTGACTTAGAAGAAATATAAAACATAGTCAAGCATTGACAAAGCCTACCAGAAGCTAAAACCACAAAAATAGTTAGGGTGGTTGTACTGGTACAGACTAAGGACTCACTTAATCCCATGTCCTGTCCAAGTCTTAGAAAACAACAGTACCATCCTGGCCATTGACTGTAGGCACCCCCATGGTCGGGGCATGCAGCTTCTTTGTAGGGGGCTGCTGTACTTGCTGCACCCCTTTGTACAGCAGCCAAACTCCTGTGGCTGTGTTGTCAGGGAAGCCATAGGGAGCTGCATGAGTGTCTCCAGGGCCCGGCCACTAAAATATACAGAGTAAACAAGTCTAGGACATAACACTTGAACCTCCTCTGTACTCAAAGAGGCTGTTAAATACAGGGGCAGAAGAATGTGTGTCAAGAGCCCCCTGCAGAACACGTTTTAAAGGTTTGGTTGTTGTGTGGCCAAAGGGGCCGTCCCTAGGAAGGAAGTGCTGGAAACAGTACCCAGCTATCCCCACAGACCATCTTGCATGTGAAGCCTCTCAGGTGCCAGGTTGGTACCATGTGTTCAAAGCATCTCAGAGCACGGCTGCTTGGAAAGCAGAGTAGACTCTAGTCCTGGCACTGTGAGTGAATATGAACCTCCTTGTCTCAGACTGGAGACGGGCTACAGAGAAACTTGTCATGACAGCAAGAGGACACAACCAACCAGCTCATGTTTGGACAATTAAGACTGTGAAGTTGCTCATTGGCTGGATTTCACAAGACCATGTATACTTATTTATACTAATACTTTCCTTAGCATCAATTGCACTGGAGGGAGTGGGTGTCTGATTTTCAGAGAATGTAGAGCTTAACCCAAAGGTCAAAAAATATGGTCTTATGGGTACCAATGTGTTGTACTTCTAGGCTTGTAGACAACATAATGAAAGTGATCTGTTACAGCTTTCAAACTAGAATAATTATGACAAAATAATAATGACTACAAAGATGCCTGAGGAAGAGTAAGAACAAAAAAAGAAGAATAAGAATAAGAATAGAATAAGAATAAGAAAGAATAAGAATAAGAATAAGAATAAGAATAAGAATAAGAATAAGAATAAGAATAAGAATAAGAATAAGAATAAGAATAAGAATAAGAATAAGAATAAGAATAAGCTGACATAAATCTGCCTGTTAATATTCTCCTAGCTTCTGACTATTCTTAAATTTGGGGAGTATCTTTAGCCCATTGTAGTTTGTCTGTTTAGTTACCCTCAATGAATGTTTCTTCCAAGTACTTGTTCAGTTTCCTCTTGAAATCCTCAAAGCTACTTGCATCCACAGCACTCTTCAGCAAGGAGTGCCATGGGTCTGCTACCTATGGAGCAAAGAGCTGACACTCAGGGCTTCCTTAAATGAAGAAAGAAACCACTCAAAAATGATAGTATCTGAAACTACTCCTGTGTGACTCATTTGAAATTTGATTACTTAGGTAGTCCTGTTCCTTTTGTTTATATGTATATAGAAGAAGACCGACGTGAATGACTCCTAGCATGCAATGCAGCATTGGTGGCAGGACCATGACTTCCTTTGTTTGTTAGACTGCCTTAATTATAAATCTTCAACTGAATTATGCCTGAAGCTTTTCCAGCACCTTATAGCCATCTTCACATTCAACACAGTCAATGGACTTTAAGTATTTTTAATCACAGAGTGCTGTTTACAGACAGTGATTCCACCCTTTCACCTGCTCTTACATATCTCAGCCTGCTATATAGATATGTAGCATCTTTAAGAAATATTGAGAGAAATCTTGGTTTGAAATGGTTTTGAAGCATTGTTGAGCACACTTTTCCCCTACATCTATGTACTTATTTTCCTTCTGCTATCAGTGATTAAAATATGTCAAAATAAAATTTAAAAAGATTGGCTTTGAAATTCTTGAAAGCTAGATAAGGACTTTGACACAGCACCTGTAGAAGTTAAGTTAGTTTTTCTTTGTTAATTTTTAAATGAGAGATTATTTCCTTCTAGGATACATGAGGACACTGTGTTCAAGACATTGAAAAAAAATTAATGTTAGGTCTTATTAGTACTGTCAGGCAACAAGATAATGATTTGAGAAGTGGCTCATGAATGGGAATCCTTTTTAAAGTAAATCCTTTGTTTCATAATCTAAAGGTTATTCTGAACAAAGAAAATGTGCAAACTCTGTCTTTTACAAAATGTATCAATATTAGAATAGGAGAGTGGTTTGCAACTTAAACTAGAATAATTGGCCTGACAACCCAAGAGGCTGCAATAGAGACCTGGTCTCAGCTCAACTTTTATTGAATCCTGGTTTCATAGCTGGAAAGGAGACCTCAAATCCAATATTGATTGCAGTCCAACAACCTTTGGACCCCCAACATCTCTTCAGGTCAACAATGCAGTATATTACTGGAGTAGAATGAAAGAGTCAGCACAGAAAGGAAGTGTGCCCTCTCCTTGTCACTGCTGCTCTGCTCGGTTGTGTCTTGAAACAGTAGGAAAATGAAGCCGTCCATTTTAAGCATAACTAGTTCAGATACATAATGATAAAAGCATGAACAAAAATATTATTTGCTCTTTTGACACATTATGCAATTTTTTCATTTTCTATTTCTATCTCTAACAGCCATAAAAAAAAAGAATACCTGAACTGAACAAAATCCAGTCTAAATGATGAGACCCTACATGTTAAAAAGCAACTAGTAATTTTGTTAGTCTAACATAATATCCCTTAAAGCAAGCTTCTCTTCAAATATGTTGCTAAGTCCAGTCTGAAACTCAGAAGTTTTTAGTCTGTTCTCTGTAGACTCATAAATGAAGGCAACCAGAATTGCTAACAATCCTGAAAATGTAGGTCAAGATGTTTATAGCATATGAAGTTGAAGATTCATTCTTAGTTCTTGATAATAATAATTATTATTATTAATCAGGATAATGAAATCATTGAGATGTCTGATCTCATACCATTTGTTGAATAAGGCAGTTTAGGAATACTGCCATCTGTTATTATGTACTACAGTGATTAGAGACAGGCAAAACTGAAGTCCTCCTTTTCAGCAGTCTGGAGATCATGAATATAAGTCATCAAAACATACTGAACAAAAAAAACATGCATTAATGGGAAGAAAACTGCTATGTTCAAGTAAATAATTGTATAGCATCTCAACACTGAGTAGCTAAGACTAAACAACTCCAGAATATAAAGCAGGATCTAATGAACAAACCCTTCACTTATGACGCTGCCATACAGAGTTATGTCAGAGTTATCAGGACGTATAACAGCAATCTATTGTTGAAAAAAAAAAAAAATTAAAAAGAAGTTTCATTTCCTGCAAACTACTCAGAAAGTTTTCCCCTCATCTATTTATCTAGACTTATTTCTCTGTTAATCAAGCCATGATATATCTAGATGGGAAAATGGATGTATTTCTAATTTAAATTTTGGCCAAGGGAAAGTGTAGCCCACATTCAGGTTTCTCCCCTGAGATATTTTTCAATTGCGGTAAAGGGGCTTCCTGGTTAAGGCTCAGCCCAGCCCAGGGTAGGCTTCAGGTTAGATTTAGTACTAGGATCAACTCTAGAGCCTCAGTGGGAGTGGGGCTGCAAGGGGCTACCTGCAATCTGTTTTCTAGGAATACACAACTCCTCTTTTTCCACATCACAGCTCCTCCCACAGACTCAAGCTCACCAAGTCATTCCCACGCCTGCAGAATAAGGCTTCACCCCACAGCAGTGCAGTGTCCTCTGCACACAGGGATGTTAAAGGTGGTCAGTGCTATCCCTTTCACTACAGAGTCCCGGCAGAGACACAGCAGCATGACAGAAGATCATTCGCCACAATCTTTGGTTAGATGAAGCACTGCACGGTATTGTTATACTGGTGAACTACTGATTTTGCACTCCAAGCCTGTTTCTCCCATCATCCACACCAACTGCCATGGAAACTCGAGTACAGTTACTACATCAACATGGTCCCATCAAGCATCGAAAGTTAAACCTGAACCAAAAACATTTCTTAGAGAATATTTCTTATGTATTTATTATCAGTGACTGAAATTTTCAGAGCAAGCAATTTTCTCATGGACATAGCGTGGTTTTGGAACCACCTTTTCATTTAAAAATGTTACCTTCCCCTGAAATTCAGGCTTTTCCCATTTAAAATTAAATTTACTAGAAACTCTCCACGTGACAATATTTTAGTACCTTTTGGGAGACTTTGATTCTGAAATAAGACTAGACTGTACCTAAGCACCAGGTTTTGGGGCAAACACAAAAAATTATATCTGGATTACTGTGCTACTTTTTGCAGTCCTCAAAAAAACAGATTCACTATAACTGTAAGTGCTCAGTTTGAATAAAGAGTCTCTACCTGTTTGGCAAGACCTTATTATGTTCCAAATACATTGTTGGCCTGGTCATAGTCTCTTGATAATGAACTGCATAAAACAAGGATTAATTCATTGTTAACTGCTTTATCTCAAACTATGCAGACATTGCAAATTCATTTGCATTTCAAAGCAGGGATTTGCTCAAAATATTCAGATTGGCTTGAGAACACCTGCTTTTCAAATGCAGCAAATAACATATACACGCTGTTTCTGAAAGGCAAGCTTCAATCTTATCATGAAATTCAATATATCAGAAACGGAAGGATGGAAAAAGGCAATAGTAAATAAAATCAGTTTTGAAATGTGTAAGCAGTATTCTAGAGATTTTTTTTCTCTGGACTAATGCACAGGCATATACTAATGCACAGGCATATATCGGAGGTTGAGGTTTTTGCCAGACATTTCTCACATTTCTGTTCCTTGAGTCGTCTCAGCAGCGGGACAGAAGCATCAGGAAGTGGGGAGAAGCATGGGTTTGCAGTGCTCTAGCACATGAGAAGCATCGCGCTGTGGAGCCGCACAAAGAGCAGCTGCGGAGGAAAGTCAGCATGCTGCCTCCCAGCTCCTCATCTAGCTCATACGTGAAGACAGCACATTAAAGGAATATGAAGGAGAAAAAAAAATACAAACACAGTATTTCAAGCACTGCTGGCTGAAATGTAAAAAAACAGATGAAAACCTTAAAGCCTTCTACATGGTATGCATAGGAAGCACAGAGGGGAGGTGTGTCACGGGGATTGGAAGTGATCTGGCTGAATTTTTAAAAGCATGTAAGTAACCATCAGGAAATGTTTGACTGTAAAATGCAGAATGACACAGTGGGTATTGCATTTTTCAAGGATCCAGAAAACTTAAATTCTGTCTTTTCTGAGGTATTTATCTGGCTGAACATTGATATGTACAGTGGAGATATCTTAGCTTGTTATTTTAGCAATGGAAAGAAATAGGTATTTTTTGACTGTGATTAATTTGGTTTAATTCAGATATATGTATTGGGAGGTGATGACTCACCAGCAAGAGGTCACTGTATCTCTGATATCTGATCAGAAGAATCCTGCCTCTGTCTTCTTGAGACACTGCTAACCTTTTGCAGTTAACCTTAACATGCTTCATTTATCCCTTGCTGAAATAGGGATATTTGTCTCAAGGAGAACAAAGCTTAATCATTTATTTTTAATGAATACTTGGATAGAAGGTATATATGTGTATATGCAGTTCTGTATATATGTTCTCAGTTCTCAGTATAGAGTTAACACCATTTTTAATATCAAGACAATGTTATAATAGTCACTGCCAGCCAAAAGAAGCTACCCACAATGAAGCTAGAAAGCCATACACATGTTCATACATTCAATGATATCATACTTTGTAATAACTTTACTGAACTATAGATAGATGTCTCTGATAGCTTTCTTGTATTGCACACATGAAAAACATTAATTATTTGACCTTACCAACTTAAATACTATGCATGTAGAATCATAACACTTTTGAGGAAACTTTTGCCTTTAAACTGATCATTCAAATCTAAGATGGTTTGAGAGACATTTCAGCTGATACCTGGCCAGAAATTTGAAGGAAATTTTAAAAAATAACTTTAAAATTTAAAATTTAAAAAATGAATTCTCCTGGCCATCAGGAAAACTTCCCTCATGGGTTTCAGTCATTTGTACCTCAAACTTCCACTTGGGTCACAAGCTGGCAAGATGCCTGCAGCTCTAGGAAAAAGGCTATGGATGTAGATAAGATTCATCCCATCAAAACTGAGGTACCTGTGTTAAGATGACAGCCAACCATGGCTCTCAGGAAACTGGTTCTGCAGAGCCTTTCTGGAAGAGCCTCTTTCTTCAGGTATGAGACAAAAAGACTGATCTGATCATTTCCCATTATTTCCCATAATCCACCTCACTGAAGGGCCCAAATTTTAATCTAATGATTCCAAACCATAGGTAATCCCACAACCACTCTAACTTTCTGAATTTGGAAGCATGTTAGCCCACAAACATGAAAAGAAATACTTCTTCAGTCATGAAATACAGTTGTATTCTAAGGGGACAAGAGGTTTGTTTGTTACTTTTTTTCTTTAATCACAGCAGTAGGCTGTAGATGATTTCCTGAAGCCCCTACCAAAAGAAATTATTATGTGATTCTGTGTTTCTATTAATAACCACTAGAACTAGAGTTCTCAAAAAAATATTTTCTGTCTTGTGAGGGAAAAAATAAATTCAAAAGAAAAAAACTTAGACACAAAAACTCTGACAAAAAGGACAGTCGAAAGAATATGGGTGGTTTGGTTGGGGGTTTTTTTGATAAATGATATGTAGGAAATAATTTAGGGTTGCTTAATAAAGTCCAATGAGATGAAACTTTTTAAAAAAGGTTTTTAAGGTAAAACTGTATTGTTCAGCATTGTTTAAAATAATCAATTGTCATTGAATTTTTTCAACACAAATTTCTCTTTCATTTGTCTTAAACTTTTTTTTTCCACTCTCTGAAACTGGAGGATATTTTTGCTGGGGTGAGGTAGACTTCCCATCACATGGAGATTTCACATCCAGATTGGAGACTTCGCTGAAAGACAGACTGCAGTTCAAGCAGGCATTGGTGTTAACGGACTTACTGGGTGAAATTGTATTGACTGAGTCAAGCAGGAGGTCAAACTACATAATTATAATGACACCTCTGGCCTTAAAAAATCTATTTCTACTGGCATAAATAATGCATCAAGCATTATACATGGTGCGCAATAATGATATGATTAATTATCTCTGATTTTCATTACATGCACAGCTGCTAGTCTATACTTATCAAAGTTACTCCTTCATAAAGGTATGATCTTTGAGAAATTGAGGATATCAAGAAAAATATGAGTCCATGTGTTGCACAGTATTCAATTCATGAGCTGGTTGATAATTTTCGGACAGTCTTGTCTTCTCTTTTTCAGTTGTTTTTATTCTTTATTTTTCCCTGGTTATTGTTAAGTAGAGACCAAATCAACTAATAGAAATTTGTTCATGTAGAAATTCTTGTTTCTTTTCCTCTGTGCCAGTCTTTCTCCAAGTTCTTAAAGAGACTCAGCGTTTACCCACCAATGTAATTACCCATGTCCTCAAAAGAGTTCAGAGCTCATTTAGTCATGAAACACAAGAGTTAGACTTTCAAAATGGTCTCTTTGCATAACTCATGTTTTGGAATTCTTATCTTTATAGACACGTCTGTGCTTTAACTCCAGTGAGGTAAGGATTAGAAATACAGGAATTCAATATGCAGATGAAATGCCACTAACAAGAAATAATGATTGTTTGAAGGTAGGAGAGGAGGAAAGTTCTGAAGGGAGACCACCCCTCCAGCAGACCGAAATGCAGAACTTGGGAGGTGTGAAATGCATAAGTAAGAGCATTCCACTAAGTCTTGCAGAGGCTGCTGTGAGCACACAAGCTTGTTTGGGGGCTCATTTTTCTGGAAAGAAAGTGAGCAGCACTTCAGAGGCATTCTCCAGACTTTTCTGATATGTCAAAGTCACATTGGCTTTACAATTATAGGTGAAAAACTAATTTACAGAGACAGGCTGGTCAACTCACAGAGTCAGAAGTGAAAATCAATGGTTTCCATTAAAACCATTGGCAAAGTTTAGGTAGATTTCAGTAGGAATGAAGTATGTCAGTGCTCACAATATTACAATATGTACTTCAACAGAAATTACCCCTTCCAGAAGATATTTTGGATTATTAGAAAATATCTGAAGCCAAATAGAACCACCTGCACAAAGAACCTCCTGGAAAATGCAGGAAAACAAGATCCCAATATTATAATGTTGGGGTTTATTTAAATATCAAGTCACATCACAAAAACTTCTGTTTCTGCTAAAAAAGTATAGAATGGCCTCTCTCAAGAAACAAACAAACAAACTAACCAACCAAAATAAAAGAAAGCAAAAATGCATCAAAAAGTAAAAGGAAAGAAGAAACAGACCATGCTGCCAGGAAATTTTAGGAGTTGTAGCTGGAATCTTTAAAACAATCAAGAGGGTGCTTGACATATCAGAAGTGTGTTACATGGCATCTGGTGTGTTACATGGCATCATGAAAATGAGGGTGTAATCCTACTCCCACTAAAAGGTTCAATACTGATTTCAGTGGGAGTGTGGTAAAAAAGCAAGGTCCAGATCTCCCCCATTTCACCCATGCAATTTAGGCATCTATCTCCAGTTAGCGTCACAGAAAGCCCAAATCTTCTCTCTGGTATTACCTAATCCTGGATATGCCTGAAACTTATTGGGACCTTCCTGATCAGCCTGAAAATTCCCAAGGTACCTCAGCTTGTGTTCCTACATGTTGTTAGGAGCACCTGGCTGGGGAGTTGGCACTGACTGCTGCTTCAGGGCTACTGTGATGAAAAGTTCAGGTAGGGAAGTGCCTGGGGCTGCAGCTTTGTATAGTTTTTTGTTTAATTTGGTGGTGCAGCTGGCTGACAAGATTCCTCCCCCATCTGTTGTTCCCACCCCCATATCTCAATTTGCTTTCTCTTCAGATGTGCTCTTGCAACTGTCTGTGGGGCTTTGCTGGAAATGGGCATTTTAAAATGCCCATTGGAAAAAACTTTAGAAAATAACTGTGTTTCTATACAGCTCACTCTTGTCTGGCTTGCAGCTTTGCTCCATGTGCAATTACATCAGAAAAACTGAGAAGGGAAAAATCTGTGATGCTAAAGCAAGTACGAGATGGCAGGAGGGATGCAAGCATGATGAACAGGCTTTGCCATGGGAGGGAATCACAGCATAAGTTCCCTAAGGGATGCAGCCCACCAGCTGTACTCTGAGCTTGCCCAATTCCTGCTGACAGCACTGTGGTCATTTCAACCCGGGCCTAATTTTTGTGCAATAGTCATGAGGACTGATTTTGCATCCAAGATGTATCCATGTATGGCTTTTAGGCCTTACCTAACATGATGGGACTTATATGTCTTAAGAATATGTCTGAAGAATACCAGAATAACCAGGTACAAGGGCATGTTCAATTTGTTTGAACTGGACATTTGATTGCTTAGTGATGGTCTGTGCAGTGTAAAAGGGAGCAACAACGAAACATCAGTCATATAGTCAAACTCTGCTGGAACTGCAAAGGCTTGAATATTGGGGTGAAGATAACTTAACTGGGTGGAATTTAAAAAAACCCCTAAGATTCACCTCTGTGAATCATCATAAAACAATCTCTGCTTTCTGAACTACTTTCCCTTTGTAGAACTGCTTCTACGTTAAAGCTTAAGTCAACATTACAAGCAGAATTGCTATTTTTTAGGTCTGGAATATGAAAGTCATGATATTTTAAAAATTAGACTCATTAATGTAGTTCCGCTCTTTCTATGGCAGCCAAGGATCTTAATAGCAGTAAAACATAAGACCACATGAGGCCTTCCTTACTGAAAACTCAAAAATTGCTTATCTTATTGGGGCACAAGAAGCAGTGGAAAGCAAGAAAGAGGAGTTGCAGGGGCAATTCCTGAAGTCATGTTCTCTGGTGAGTTGCCCTATGCTAAACAGTCTATAAATCCCTTGCAGCAGACTAATTTGAACGTTTTCATGCACTGCTGACTTCCAGGTGAGTACTTTCTGGCACAGAAGTAGGTTAGAAAGAAAACATATTTGAGGAGCATTGCCATGAGCTGCACAGTTAAACGTGCCAAACTGCTCTTTTCAGGCAAGTATTTTCAGCTTCCAGTTTGGTTCACTTCAAATGGAGGTGCACTTGCAATTGGAACAGCAGATGCTGGCACAAGGCAGTAAGTGGTAGCCAGTGAAGTCAGGGTTTTGTTAGCAGAGCCAGCAACACATCACTGAAGAAAAGCATTCACCTTAAGGACCAGAGAATTAATGTGACTCACCAGACCTTGCAGTATTGTGTATCTCTGACTGTTAACTTCTGCGCTTTGCAATTGTGAGCCATGCAAACATTTCTGAATGTCATCTTGCTTGTTTTTTTTCTGTGGTGTTTGCCTAAGATGTATGATATGGGATGAGAGCAGAGAAAGAGAGAAACGACCCCACTTTTGAAATCACTGAAAATCCCCGAAGCTCTTCAGGATATTGGGTGATGTTATCCATGTGTGTTTGTCTGGGGGTGGTTGTTTTTCTCGAGGAAGAAGGGAAGTTAATTAGACTCTACTGAAGTAACAATGAAGATTTAAATCTCCTTCCTTTGTTATTCATGAGCAAATAGACTAAAGATGGTTGAACCTGATCTCACTGGGCACCTCACACATCTGGTGGCTTTTACTGCTGCAGACCCTTCTTAGTTAAGGTTTTCAAAATTCTTTCAGAGCCTGTGACTCATTTGGATAATCTAATGTTTATATGTACATATATGTACTTAGAAAATGATTGACTGATGGAATGACTATATGTATTTGTATTCTGTGACCATATGACAGTATTTTGGTTTCAGTTATTTCAGATTGGCATTACATATGAAAAAACAGCCAACCAAAATACAAAGTACTGTACAGTATTTCATTCTTTTCTTTCACTTCTTTCTTACAGTGCAGAATCTGATTCTAGCCTGGGAAGAAGCTTGTGGGTGACCTGCACAGCATTTCTCACAGGACAAGAGTCTGAGTCATGACATGAAAGTGGCAGAAGAGGCCCCTACATCACAGAGTGCATTAAAACAAGTCACCTTTCTTTAATTTCAAGCTAGGGTGCTTTGTTAACCACTGAAGTCCTGCTTCATATATTCAGTGTCTGGAGGACAAACTGCCATGCAGTATACAAATTACCCCTTTCTCTAGCCAGTACACACAAAGATAATCACCACTGGGTCGGGAGAGGCTCCTTACTGATGCTCGTGCTAGCAACTGGCCAGTCAGAAATTTTTCAGGGAAATATTTTTCTGTCAGAAAAGTGCTGATGCACTGAGGTGAAGCTTCTTACAGGGAAATGCTGAGCTAGACAGAAGTATTGGTGAGAAGGGATGCTCAGGTTCACTTAGTAGTGTCTTGTCAAAGTCAAACCTAAAGAGAAAGGGAGAAGCTTTGTCCCTTCACCTTCCCTCACTCTCAGGCCATAGATTAACACCTCCAAGCCCTTGTGCTTGCCCTGGCCACTGGGAACAGGGATGGAGTGGGGGCCCAGGACAGAGCAGGCCTCTAAGACTTCCTCTGTGGGTCCACAGACTCCAGTCAAGGGCCTTCCTCCTTGCAGGGCAGCTGGATGTGGCCCCAGGGCTGCGGCAGCCTCCTGCACCCCAGGCACTGACATCGCTGGGGAGTCCAGCGGTGTCCATGCAAAAATGTTCTGGACGTGTCATAAGGAGGAAACTCTCAAATTTTCCAAAATATTTATAAAACAGGGAAAAAAATTATTGTTCAGCTGTGACCCAAAATTTATGGGATAGATCAGCCACTGCAGTTAGTACCAGACAACCCCTCTCAAGACATCCAGCCATGCAGTAACACTTACTACTGTCTTACATTTAACGAACGTTCTGCATGGGGCTTCTTAGGCAAGCTAGACTTTTAAAATTAGACTTTCAGTCCACACAGCAGATTGAATAATTCATTTTGCTACTACATAAATGGCAGTTTACTAATTTCAGTTCCTGAACTTGACTGTCGTAAGGAACCTTCTGGACCATTTCTCAGCAGTCCCTCCCCGCAGAGCTCTGTGGAGGCATGAAGCTTCCCTTCCCTGGCTGCAACCGTCACAGTCATTTCTTATATATATGTGCCTGTGTATTAATATAGACATACAGTGCACAGGCAGGCACACATCACTACACAGGAACAGCTTGGCATACTGTATGCGGGTGGGGAGTTAAAGTAGCAAAGGGATGGTATGAATATACAATTCGGGTTCTTTTCAGAATATTCCAGAGTAACCATTTTAAATGCAGATCCTGGCTGTGATTTTTGTTTAATTAATTTTTGAACTATTACCATACTTCTAGAAGCACATAAAGCATTGCAAATAAAAAGTAGAAATTAGAAAGGTGTGTTTTGTTAGAAAATGACCACCTGATACTCTTCATTGATACCTCCTACATTCAGTGTGGTTTTTCTGAAGCTGTAGAGCCTGTAGAGTAAGGGGTCTTTCACATTTTTGTCCCACAAAGGACTCCTACGCTCTAAGATCTGCAGTGTTCTGACACGGACTTGCAGCTGGGTCACTGGTAAATCCACTCTACACCCAGGACCTCAAGGCAGTATGCAATGCAAACTTAAGCCCCATATATGACTTAACTGTAGCTCCTAGATCTCTAGCAAGGATGTTAGACCCCCAGGAACCCCCAAACTGAATTAGGGCTGTTGGGATTTTATAGTGTCACATACATGATCAGGAGCTTGTAACCTCTGCTTTTTTCATGATTTTCAGGCTCCTTCCCACATTTGGAAATCTTGGGTCAGTCTTCCAAAGTTTCCAATTCCAGGGTAAATTTGGCAGGAAGATTCCCCCTCTGTGGGGATTATAGGGTTTTCAGAGTCTCAGACCAGCTGATCCTCGCCTTTAGAAACAGCAAAATTAGAAATGCAATTTGCAGCAAGGTTTCAGCAGCATGCATTCCTTCAGAACAAACAGGTACTTTGGAAATTTAGCAGTCACTGTGGTTTTTTTTCAGATTGATGGAAATAAATACATTGAAATTGCCTAATTGCAGATGCAACTGACTGGGCTGTATACCCAGTAACAAGCTGGTGTGGAGCAGTGAGGTTTTCAAGTGAAACCCCTGATCAACTCCATGTAGTGCACTCTAGTCTCTTTTCAGGGCAAGCCCATGAGATTCCTTTTGGAGGAAGGGATGCAAAAAGCTTTGCTAGAGGTCTGCACCAAGCCTGCTGCAACCTCTGGTGGGTCATAAGGGTCCAAAGTAGTGACCAGGCCTTTGGACAGCTTCAAACCATATGTGTAGTAGTGATATTCAGTCTAGACTAAATTTAGTCCAAAGTAAAACCCCTGGACCACATGTGGTACAGATGTAGGGGCCTCAACAGCAAGGGCTTTGATCCACCGATCTGCTCTTATTGTGCTGAAATGCATACAAATATAGACAAAACCTTAGAGTATTAAAACTTTGCATTGAAAATCTCCAGGTTTGGCAAACCTGATCAGTTGTAAACTGTCAGTCTTTCAAAGCTCATTCATGAAGTGTAGCAGAAATCTCACATCTTGGAAAAAAAATATTAATGTGATTTTTATAACCCATAGTGTCATTTATTTTTTTCTGAATGTCAGATGAATAAAAAGGGTCATCCTCCTAGTGATAGTGTTATCCACTGAGATAAATCAGATCCAGATTCTGTCTAACTTCAGATAGAAAACTTTTGGCTTCATTTTTTTATTTCAATTTAACTTAAACTGCTCACCTATCATCTTGGGTAAAAGGACACATTTCTTACTAGAAATGTTCAGCATGAAAATCTCTTCATGAAATGCCTGATTTCCTATATTTGTAATGAAATATATTGGTAAAATGAGTTTTGTTTAATAGCTTTTGGGAAATCGTGTTCATGCACTGTACTTGTTAGTCTTTATTTACAATCCCTCTGTTTTAAGTGCTTCATCATCTAAGAAGTAGAAACAAATGCATATGACTCAAATTGGAGACTGTACAACTTTGAAGAATTAAATTAAAGAAATAAAGAAGAAGGGAAATGCAAGTACCAAGCCCCACAACACTTCAGTGCCCACTCAAGTTCAGGTGAGTGACAGTGGGTGATAAATTTGCTAAGCACATGCTGTGAGTTACTGACTTTCCTTCGTCCTTCTTTCTCGTGTAGGATGCTTTGTGTAGCCCAGATACTTGGTCATCCCATTCTCCAGAGAGATGGCTGAGACAGGGATTGCAATAGCTGAGGCCACACGCTTGCTGCTACCCTGTGCTGGGTAAGTGCTGCGTCCCTCCCAGGCCCAGGTCCTTTATCTCATGGCAGGAGGCAAGAGCCACTACCTAAGGCAAGTCTAGTGTGTAAGTAAGTACAGCATGGGTATAGCCCCATTCTCCTCCATGGGGGCTGGTGTGTGTCTGATGTTCTGTGTGACCTCATCTTCCAGCTACTTTCAAGTTCACTGAAGGGATCTCCATCCTCTGGTGGAGGCAGTGGGAATTGGGACTATGGGACTTCCCCAGGCTGTTGCTCCCTCACACCCACCCTCCAAGGTTTGCACTGAGTGTGCCAGGTCATTCTCAGATCAGTGGGATATAAGAAAAAATGCTTAAGTGCTGCCTTGAGACAGTTGGCAAGCAAATGAGAGACTTACCTGAACTGTGAATGAGTAAAAAAAAATAATTTGAAGATAATTCATAATTTGCAAATTGTTTGTTCAAAGTCATCACTACATATTTCTGAATAGCAAATATTTCTTAAAAGATTCAGAACTCTCAGAAGTTATTCACACAACCTAGAAATTACCCATAATATTAAAGGATATTACTGCAACAGCTACTCTAGTCAGCTGAGTTTATCATTAAAGCAGTCTGTAGGCATATACAGTGGTCATAGTTTTGTAGTGTGGGAACAAGTGCAAGCAAATATAACATGGATGGGGTCAGTTGACATGTTAGTAATGCTATTTGGTCTCTGAATTCATGACAACTTGGAGAGTTTCCAGCAGAAGACCATGCAAAACATAATAAATCTTTCTTATCTAAATTTAAACATGGGGAAACAAATACTTCAGCTATTAGCTTCCAGGGAACAATGAGGACAATTAGCCAGGAAACTTTTAACATCATAATGTTATGAACAAAACTAGTGTTATACTGGAGTGTGTAAACAGAAGCATGCATGGTCTGCAAGACAGATGAAATCCTCTTGGTACTCTCCGCAGAACTACTAAGACCTCAACCAAGCAACTATTCAGTTTTGATGGCAGAACCACAAGAAAAATAGGTACCCATCACAGAGAGTTCAGGTGGGAGCAACAGAAATGAGGAATGTTATGACTATGTTGCACTATATACAACTGTTTCCTGAAAGAAATGGGATTGCTTAATCTGAAAAAGACCTGCTAGTAATTTTCAACCATGTAAGAGGTTGCTGTGAAAAGAAAAGAGAAAAATCAATTTCTTTGTATCTTTGGGAAACACAGTGAAAGGGATACAGGTTAAGCATTTGGAAAAAGTTTCTAGGAACAGTGCATCATTAAAAGCAATAGGCTGGAAAGATTGAAGAATACGCACCCAGCAAAGGTTTTTAAGAATGTATTAGGCAAGTGTAGGCTAGGAGTGACGGGTGAATGACATTCTGCCTTGGAACAGGTGAATTGGCTAGATGATTTCTCAAGACCATTTGCAGAATCACTGTCTGTGATTGTATCTTTCCGTGATTCTTTTCCTTAAGCCCACCACAATCAATGTTTGCTGTCCTCTATCAACTGCTAATATCTTTTGCACTAGCTGCAGTTCAAAGTATAATCACCGCAAAGGTGACAGCATTAATGCAGCAGCATTTATGACATAATCCACAAGTGATGTAGAATGAAAATCCTCAGGCTCACATGTAACATTTTGCAAGATGTTTTTATCAGGAAAACTGAAAAGTGTGTGGTTTTATTTTTAAGTCCTGATCTTTTAACTTCTCTATCTTGTAAACAAATAAACAGGGCTAAAACAACATTCCCTACTTCACTTCCCTCTTTGGGAAAGGAAACAAAAGCTTGACTTGATCCTGCAGCTTTCAGGTGAGTCTTTGGCTCTTTGGTTTGAAAGCTTTGGGAAGAACATTTGACTTCAAAACAGGTTTATTGTCATTCAGCTACTTAGGTGAAAAGTTCAGTGTAGCTGTGCATAAGACACAGCACCAAAATCTTTGATCTTTTTTATTTCAGTTCACATTTTACAGTTGTGGAAGTTATACATAAAATTTCTTTCAAATGCTTCTGAAACATTTTCCTTCAACCTTCAGGGATGTTATATTTTCCTAATGCAAATATATTCATTTGTTGCCATATTTTTAGATTTGGAATTGTTTTCCGCAGACTTGTCTCTGAAAAATAACGAGCATGCACATTTTATTATTAAAATAACCCATACCCATTACAATTAGCAATGGAGGTTAGTGTCAGGGTTTTCTGACCGACAGTAATGTGTGAATTCATAACAAGATGTAGTGCAGCCCGACTTTAGCATCCTGTCAAACATGTAAATAGAATTTGATGTATTCAAATTCATGTTTTACAGTGCTCAAGTTTACAAGCTTATTAGCATTAATGGTATGGTTATATAAACCGTTTCAGCTATTTGTACTGTAAAATAGTGAGAAAAATTATTGGATAATTAATTACATATTCTTTCAAAAAGCTCTCCATCTATTTCCATTTCTCTCTCTCCCCCTACTTCTGGATTAATTTCTTTTTTCCTGTGCATTATTATTATTCCGTTCCTACTGTATTACTACTACCTCCACCAGTTACACTGAACAGCTGAACCCGAATATGAAGTGACATTTTTTCCAAACAGGTAAGAGTGCAACTACAGTTAAGTTTCCCTGAAGGAAAAATATAGTCTGTCCACCTCCTTTACCAGCTTCGTGGATATTCGGGTAGTAAATGTTGACAAGTTTGTTTCTTTTAATTATGTGTTACTTCATGATAACTGAAGATTTTCCTGTAGGATGTGGAGCTTCTGATATGTTTTTATTGCCTCAAATACGGATTACTATAATATGCTGCCCTGATGCTTAGTGTAAAAACATTTGAAAATGACATTTCTTGTTGGATAAGGCTCCTTTCTTATAATATGATGTTGTACAGGAACAACGTGTTTTATCTCTGCTCCACGACATGTACTGCCATCAAGATGATTTTTGGGTGAAGTTTAAAATGACAGTTTTGTTCTGTTGTATGCAGTCCTAACTGAAAGACTAGTTTATTTCCATGCAATATTTCCATTGCTAGTACAGTCACCAATGTGCCTGCAGTTATATCTCTTAGTTTAAATGAGAATTATTCTTCAGTCAGGGTCCTGAAGTCTGGGATGGGGGTTTTTTTGCTGCATTCCAATAAAACACTTTTTGGGTGATCAGAAGTTTTTACATATTTTTATGGGGAAACATAGGAAGAATGTTAAATAGTCTTTGTGACAAAAGGAAGAAGGGATGCTTATGTGGTGGTGAGATCAGGTCCTTCATAGATATTTGGACCTGCTGTTCGAGAACTTGACTTTCCAGAAATCTGAGTTTAACCTGTGTAGCCTCCATTGCAGTTAGTATGCGATTTAGCACATTTCAAGTCCAGGTAGACCTCTCTACAAAATGATGTAGAAAGGAAAGATGCTCTGCCATCAAGCTTGTAAGGTCATCCTGTATTTTGGGATGCTTCTTAAAACTGGTAGGCAATAGTTCAAAGGCACAGAAGGAACATACTAATAGGAAAGAGTTAGCAAGAATCAAGTTTTGCAGAGTGACATTTGTTACACTGGAAGGACAGGGAATAGTGTTGTCCCTGCTTCAGCCTGTTCAGATCTGGCAAGGCTGTGGTTATGTCTTTTTATATGATTAATACTCTGTGTTTGTGGTATGAGATTGACTGTTTTGATAAATACAGCAAAATCAATCAATCTCTCAATCTCTCTTCCTTACAGTTCAGATTTATTACGCCTAAATAGAATAAAACACTTTTCTGTATTAATGAATGACTAAAACAAGTCTACCTGAAAATCTTAAAATTGGGAGATTTAAGACAGAAACTAATTTACAAAGAAACTTTTCCATTTGTGTGTCTTCTATCAAGAGTTAAGATATTTAATTTTCTCTACAGAAGCAGACATTTCTTTGCATTCATGTTTTCAATGGTTGTGAACGCACAGAACGCAGGAATTGCAGATAATTTTGAATAATTTATTATTTTAGAGGAACCCTCATTCCCATTTCAAGATGCTACTTAATTTTGATCACTGAAACAAGCTCACAGTCACATTTCTTCAAATACTTTGCAGAAGAGTTGACTAACAGATCTCATGATAAATGAGCAGCTTTTTTTCAGTGTGTACCCACTGGCTACATCTCTACCCTTGTTGTTTCTTCACATTTGTCATTCAGAACGATGTGCTTCAGTACCACTCTGACCAGCAGATCACTGGGATAGAATGAATTTGCTGACAAATAGTTAGGGCTGGAAGGCAGTACACTGGTCACATCCTTCCCAGGCTTACAACTGTCACAGTTGCAGAAGTTGCTGCATAAAATGGTCATGGAGCAAAACAGTTTCTTCAGGCTGAAGTAAGTTAAACAGTAACAATTAAATGTATCACAAGATAAACAATAATTAAGGGACTCTTAGCACTTAAAACATGGGGGTTTAGTGTGTTCCTCTCTGTAATGATTATTCAATATCACAGCTGGAAAATTCTAAACATAAAATATAAATCAAGTTAGAATAATACAGTGAATCACTGTATATATGAATAACAGAAGTCCAGCTCCATCGATAATGTGAGCATATTCTAGCTAGAAAAAAGGAAGAAAGGAAGCAGTGCAAATGTCGCTAAAGACCATTTTGTCCTGAATTGACTGTATCAGTGATACAAGTTTGTAAAACTAGAAAACTTATTTTTGTCCACAATGAATTTGAAGATCAGGGCCCCAGAACTATAAAACAGTTTACACCATTGAATACTCATCCTAGAATAATCTGATGGTTTGTGTTTCTCAGCACTGCTCCAGTTCTGAGCTTCTTCAACTGCATGACATTTTTCTGCTTCACAGAATTGGAGAAATTAGATGTGGAAAAGACCATGTAGATCCCCTCATCTACCCCCATGACAATGCAGAATTGTCCCCACAGAATATTTATTAGTGCATTGTCCAGTCTAGGTTTAAATGTCACAACTGATGGAGCTGTTCAATTTCCTTTGGGATATTATTACATAGCCTAATAGCTTCTGCTTTCAGGAAGTTTTACTTAGTATTCAGTCTGAAGTTTCCCATACTCAGCTTGATCCCAGCTGTGAAACCTTGTAACAAACAAAGTAATCCTTCTACCTCTTTGTAAAAGGGAGAACAAGGAGAACAGGGTAATAAAAATGGTGGTGCTTGATACCAAAAATATTTTCGTACTGCTGATCTGGAAGAAAAAAAAAAAATGTGTACATATGCATACACCTTTTTATCCCATCTATTGTGAAATCTAAGGGATTTTTGTCCATTGATTTAACCTGGGCTGAGGTTTAATGACTTATGTATTCAGAGCTACACATGAAAGAGGGAAAGGGATTCAAAATGTTCACTTGTGTAGGACATGAAGGCCACATCCCTACAGATGCTCAGAATTTGGAAAAATAATGAGCAGTGCAGAGAAGATCTCCTTTACTGCAAGACTCATCTGGAAGTCTGGTGTGCTTGTGATCCTTGTGGTCCATGGCAATTTCAGGCAGCTCCATAGATCATCACCAGAAACAAAATGTGAGCAACAGTGGTGCAGAGAAGAGATCTCCCAGTCTTTCTTATCCTCCACTGGATGAGAAAGTGGATGAGGCTGGATGAGGCTGCACCTCAAAATTTTTGTTTTCTGTCCATGTCCTAGAGCATCCACGAAGGACCATGACCCTCTGAGGAACAGCATATTTCCTGCCCCATCCTGATTCTGAACTGCTCAGCTCAGGCCCGTCCACTGGGAGTCATTGAGACAGCTTAACTAAGGAGTCCCCCATTATTTCTCTTCATCTCCTTTATTTTACTCACCCCCCCTATTTTATATCTTGAGGCAGGCACAGTCTTTTCCTGTCTTTTTAATTTTTTAAAATTTATTTTCTGTGTCAGTTTTATCTCCTTTTTCCCTGCCTCAGGTTATTTTCTGGTTTGGTTTCAGCTTTCCTATTTCCTGCTGATCCAGGAGAGAACTGCATTCCCTTGGACAAGTCTGAAACAGAAGTTGGTGGAAATGGGAAGAACTGGCTTGCTTTTATATACTTATTTTTTTAATAAACCAGCCTAAAGGTTGGGGATATGTTATTCCCAAACAGGATGTCAGAGAAATGGAATGATTTTTGGGGTTTTTTTTAATGTTTGTTTATTATTCCTAGGATTTCCTTAAAATCTTTGTTCCCCTTTAAAGTGAGACTGAAAGGTTTTGTTTGAAGGAACACCTTTTTGATATGCAGATTTCACTGCATATATGTGAGAAAAAAACAGTATCTCCTATGGAAAACAGGAAGGAAGATACCTATTTACAAAATGTATTTTCTGTCAAAAGCAGATTTTGATGGGAGAATTTCATTGTTTCATCTTAACCTCCCCAGAACCTTTTATTACTGCTGGTGTACTTAAATGCAGTTGATTTATAGCTGCTAATGTTAGCTGTGAGAAGAAAGAAAAGCTTGGGAGAACGGTTAATAGGAGACATTTTTCATATATTTACATTTATTACTTCATTTTATTGGCAATTAATGTATTCTAGCTTTCTAAAACTTTCTGAGGAACATTAGCTGAGCCTTACAAAGGACTCAGGCTCTCAGTTTACTGCACCAAAGCTCTGGACTGAGGATTGCCACTACTTCACTCTCCCTGCAAATCACATTACGACAACAGTCCCTTTTATAGGAATATTTACAGTCCAGATTCATACCAATAAGGTGGCTGCAATGAGAATCCAACAGCAGAAGTTTACCTTCTCAGCTAGATTAACTAGATATGAAGTGGATGTGGAATTTCAGAAGTGCCAGCACATGAAATCTTGTTTGAATTTTGACTGGAGTAGTCTGCTTTCCCCTTTGAGGAATTTGGTAATGTGGAGCTCACAAAGATGGTTAAGTACAGGAGTTGTTTGAAACGAAGCAAAATAAATCATTTTAGTGAGAGGATGAAAATGGTTTGCTGGGTTTTTTGAGTCCATACAAAGATACTATCCTTCGGGAATATGAAACCCCGGAAAGGTTATCTGAATCGTAAAAGTTTGTGCCTCTCTTGTTCAAAGGAATGAAACAGTCTTAATAAAGATTGGCACCGCACAGCCGTCACAACCAGCTATCTGCAGGAGCTGCAGAGACCTTCACCTAAAGCTGAACAGCACAAGCTTTCTTACAGTTCCCATCTAAATATGTTGTTTGGACAGGTTTGGGGGTTTACATTGAACACGCTTTGCAGTCCCCACGACACGTGATAGTACTTTGCTCAGAGGCAAATTCTCACAGGAACATTGTGTTACATATGTTACATCCCTAATGTAATTATCAGGCCAAAAAATATACATGGGAGCAATGAAGCTTGACCACTCAAACGTTGCTATTTCCAGTGCACGGTGTTATTCCTGACGGAGCCAAGGAGGGAGAGGAAATCCAGGGAGTGCTGAGCTGAATTTCAGAAACAGGTTCAGATTAATGCTGGATCATGGTTGGTTAAAAGTGAGCTGCAACCTCTGTTTAGCTGCTAGTGGTCTGTCTGAGGCTACAGCATGAGGACTTCCTGCAAGGCTGCCGGGCATTTTCTATTGCTAATTTATGGTTGCCAGGGATCTTTTGTTATGGCCACATGTTATTTATTTATTTTTATTATTTTTTTTTTTTTTTCCCCCAAAATCCAAGGGGAAAGCTCAAACTAGTAAAATCACTGCAAGCAGGCTGAATTGGAGAAAGGATGTACCTAATAATCACCAGCCCTGACTGAAGGGGGAAAAAGGAAGAATATCGTTGTGGCTTTTAAATATGACTATCAGTAATGAAACTCTCTAGCTAGACTAGATAAAAAGAGAAACAAAAGGGAACTTGGGTTACACTAGCAGCAGCTTAATAGCTGCAATTATCAGCTGGGCTACCAGTTGGAGTTCCCACCCATCAGAGTCCGAGGTAAAATATGTCAGGGGGATAGAGTGAAAGGCCTGCCTGAAAATGCAAAACCACAGAGCATTCACTTGCTAAAAGACTTGGATGAGCTACTCATTCTGGTCTTTGTGCTCTTTTAAATACAGCCATCTAGTTGTCTTGGAGACAGGCACGTGGGAAAAAAAAAAAAAAAAAAAAAAAAGCCCACTCAATATTCCTATCCCTGACTATAATCCCCTGTTATGGATCAGCTAAGTAATAGACTAAATACAAAATGTATAAAATATTAACCTGACAAACTGCTCTGCTTAAGTCAATGACATATGGCTAGAAGATGTGGGTAACAAGAGGTTTATTAAAATGCTCCGGTTCAGCTGCAGCAAGAATGACAGAATAAAAGCATGACTTGTAAAACAGAAAGGATACAGAGATATTAACACTGAAGTGCAGTTGAGCAAATTCTCCTGGAAATCTCAGAGAAGCAAACAGCAAATGAGGTTGATTAAAATTACTATAATTGTGGTGACAAGTTGTGTGCCACTTGAAGACCCTACTGTACATAGTTCCAGATGCAAATTTGGGCTCTTATATGCCCGTCCTTGAAGACAGTGATAAAACTCCCATTGACTTCAAAGAAGAGTAGAAACAGACTCTTCAATTCATAGGAAAAAAATAAATGTCTGACTTCAACACGTAAGATTAGCAACCCTAAAATATATCTTGAAAGCATCACTGTGTTTTATTGATGATGAACTCATATTAATTGCTTTTACGATCTTCAAATAAATTGGAATACTTGATTTACTTCTTGTTTGAATATGGTAAATTTGAATCTGTGTAACTAAATAACAGCAAACTTTCATATAATACATCTCAGGAACAACCTGGAATGAGATCAGCATTTTCACAGATAGTGGCTCTGGAAAACTCAGCTCAAGCACAGTGCTCGCCTTCAGAGATGTTAAAAGGGAGTTACTCTCACACTGAGCTCTCACCTTTAGAAAATCAGTCCTTTTAAAAGGATTTAAACTAAAGCACTTAGAAGACATTCAGAACCATTAATCACTTCTAAAAATCTTGGCAAAAGCATTTGTTTTACCAATTTACACTAATGATGTCATGCTGTGTCTATGTTAATATACTTCTATTTAATTCGAAGACAGTCACTGCATGCTTTCCATCCTTAAGCGAATGTATCTTAACCTCCATGAAGAGGACAAATATGTTTTAACATCTGGGTAACTGAGGTAGAATTAGGAGAGATGCTTTGCCTCTAGCTCGTACTATTACTGTTGAGTCCAGCTTTGTTACCATGAGTTACCAGGATATTTTTCTCCTTTATATCCTTCTCCCACAGAAGCTTTGTGCATCACCCCAGCCTTTTAAGAATTGTTAAACTAAATGTCCGTACTCTGCAACGTGTTAAAGTTCTTAAAAAAAAAAAAAAAAAAAAAAAAAACAGCTAAGTATTTGCTAGGATATTTTGTTATCATCTGCCACCAGAAATGATTGCATTACTTATAAAAGTTTGCACGGTCGAAGTTATGCTGAAATGGAAGAAAAGAAACTGCAGTTAGGTTAGTGCTTCTGGACGGCATTTGTGTCTAATCTATTCACTACTCGCAGTGCTTTGAAACTGGTGCGCTTCTCTGAGATGTCGTGGCATAACAAACTGTTTATCCCACTTTAACTCTACTGAAATTAATGGAGATGCAATTTTTTTTTTTTTTTTTTTTTTGGTGATCCATGAATGACATGAGCAATCTTAATCATGTAGAAAGAGTAATAAAATCCTACCTTCAGCAAGGCCTATGAGATTTGAATGTTATGAAAATATGCTTACAATGACTGTGATTTAAAAAAAAAAAAAAAAAAAAAAAAAAAAGCCTGACTGCTAATGAAAAATAGGTCTAAACACAGTTAAAGAGGTATTCAAGCTTGTGGTTAGGTTGATGCCAGATGTTGATGCAGAGGAAAGGGAAGTTGAGGAAATTTAAGAAAAATAGGTACATGAACCCTTAGGATATTGGGTTACCAGCCAGCTGGGAAACACCTGGAATGCAGCTATTTAAATCTGTTTGAAGTAAGGGTCTCTTGTAGAGGGATTGGCCAGAGAGTCTGCAGAGCAGAAGAGGCAGACCTGAAGTCCTTTTTGCTCCTTCTGGTGCCTTCTGTCTCCCTCAGCCTGCAAGGGGCAGCTCCAGGGCTCCGCTCCCGGGAACCAGCGGGGTGGGGGGGGGTCAGGGTGTCCTGTGGGGGGGCTGGGGGAGAGCTGGGGCTGCAGCGGCAGCCTGCCAAGGGCATGGCCCAGGGGGTGGTGGTGGAGCATCTTCAGAGAGAGGTGGAGGGACAGAAAGGGGGTGGATTTTATCGACTGGAAACAACTTTTGCTTTTTCTTTTTTGTACATTAGGTTTATTTTTTTTTTCCCCAATTTTTTACATTATCTTTACATTAATGCAAACTTATTTTTATGATGAGCTGTTGATTAGTTGGCATTTATTTCTGTAATTACCTCAAATGTCATTTCATTCACCTATATCCAAAAGACTGCTGCTAGCTTTTATAATTTCTTCTTTACAAGGTCAGAATATACATATGCATGCATACATAAAAACACAGAGAAATAGATAAAAATTAATTCACTTCTACTCATACTATTTATATATAGATGTACAGTTAAATTATTTTAATCTCCAGTTACTTGAATTGCAGTCTTGCAAAAGAATATAATATTTCATTAAATATGTATTATATATTATATGCATATTATATATATATCCCTCCTGGTTTTCATAATTGCATAGAAAACATTGAAAATGGAAAGTGGATGCATTTTAAGGGCTATAAAAGTGAAAGGGCAAATAAAAATCCCATTTTTTATTATCTACAGAATTCACCTGAATTCTGTGACCTTAAACAAATTCAGTACTCAAGTAGAATTTATTTTATCTCTGCTGGTGATAGTCATGAAGCATCAGAAAGCCAGTCAGTGTTTAGGGCACTTTTTGGAGACTTTGCTTCTCCAGGGGACTCATTCTTGTTTTGATCATGGGCTTATCCTGCCTCAGTTCTCCACCTGTGAAATGGGGATAACCATCTTTTCTCTGCCTGGCATGAGGCGCTCTGAGAAAATGTGCATTCAAGGATATTTGGATATTAGTGCAGTGAATCTGTATAAACATTTCAGAGGGGGGCAAACAGGCAATGCTAAAGTACATTAAATTATTATGTTCTTCTTTGCTTTATAATTTTACTTTTTTGTATTTGCTTCTTGCCTCTGTCTGTAATTTTGCTGAAGGGGTATGTTTCTAATTAATGAGAAGCTGAGTGTTCTGGTTGTGGCTCAGCGTTTTAGGCCTAACTGTTGCTCTTACTATTGTTGTTCAGAAGCACACTACAGCCCCTTGGGGAAAGTCTAATTCAGACTTTAAAGAGCCAGTTCAGATAGAGTTCATTTTAGCTTAACTCATTTTGGTCATTTCTTCATGAGAAGGACTTGAAGTGTTCCAAGAAAAGCACCCCAGAGCCCAGGTAACACAATGGTGAGCAGAGCACCCTCTCACTGTGTCAGCACTGGTTTAGGGAGAAGGATGTTCAGGCAACAACAGTCTTTCCTACTCCTTGTCGCTATTCACACTTCTCTTCCTCAAGGGCATATATATTCAAAGGTACAGGAGATACTGGGTGACTCAGTTTTGGGATGCTGTTAAAAGGGCCTTTGGTTTTTCATGGGCTCTGCACCCTCTCCTGGTGAATATTATAATTTCTTTAAATCTTAACCTTTAATCTGTCAAGGCTTCTGGACTGGACATTGAGCGCATGACTGAGCACTGCACAAGGCCATGTTTGCACCCTCCTTCCTGCTTCAAGACCCACTGGCCTATTCACAAACTTGCTTGCCTAACACTCCAAACATGTCCTCTGCCAACCTTTGCATTGTCCCAGACCTTCATAGGTGGAGTCTCTGAGTTTTGTATTTAGACATTTATGGCATTTTTGAGATAGTGTCATATTTTGATACTAAATGCCATGAATTGAAAACTATTTTTAATCTTTCCTTTTCTTATGGTAGAATTTGTGTAGGTAACAGAAACTGTGATGCATTTCATTCTCTGCAGGAAGTATTTTTAAAAAGTGCTATAGCTGATTATATCTGCTTTCTGTAAGCCTTCCTGATGTACACTAAAGGAAGATGTGGCTCTGCTGTAAAGTGATCCAGTTTTGAAAAAGTGCACTCTGATATTAGTGCATTTTAACACTGCTTAATGGGTTTATAATTGTATTCAGCATTTTAACTGGAAAGCAGGAATAGGAAGTAGGTGGGAAAATATGCCCATGGAACCCTCCCTCTTATTGATCATTATGCACCAAAACCCAGAAATGAGCAGAGGGGTGGGGGATCTTATGTCTGTGGACAGGTAGGAGACACCAGTACATTACCAGTCATTCAAAACTTGCATTTTAAGCCAAAACAGCTGTGAATCCACTGAACAGGCTGAATATTTTAACACACATATTCTGCTCATAAAACCACTTACTCTTGCTTGCCAGTACTGTAATTTTATCTACATTAACAAAAAGCATTATGAATACAAGTCAAACTGGCTATTGCAATAAATGAAAATGGCAATTCCATTTATTTAATTGGCAGGTACCCAATATCTTTTTATTCTTACAATGAAACAGCTGGGATCTTGTGAAAAGTAACAACTACTGTGTAATAGCTGCTACATGATATCATAGCTTTCATAAGAAGAAGACAGAGATTCACCTGGCAGAGAAGAGATGGCTAAAATACACATAATTAAAATTTAAAATAAAAATCAACAATATCTTTTGTTCTTCCTATGCTTTGGGGAATAATTTTCTGGGTAACAGAGTCATTATTTCAAGTACTCATTCCAAGTTCCATTGCGTCGCTGTTAGTCCTGATGAATAATATCTATTCCATAAATAGCATCATGGGTAGAGTCTGGGGTCTTTAGTCCTTTCACTTTTCATACTGGTTCATTATTCGTTACAAAAATGCCTTATTGATCAAAGAAATTATTTGTTGGGTAAAATACTACTCAAATTAGCGAGTAGTGTATTAAAATTTGTTCATATTGGTTAATCTTCTTTCTTGAATTGGAATCTCTTCAGAGCAGGGACTATGCATTTGGGGGTCTCTGCTGTAACAAGAATCTGGCCAAGGTATTTGTGTATCCCCATAAGTATCATCTTCGACAGCAATAGATAATATCATAATGCTTTCTAAATACCCAGCTACAGTCAATGCTGCAAGCAGTGTCTGCCAATACATTTCTGTTGACATTAGGGCAGTTTTGACTGTTCTCTGGAAATGGTTATTATTCACCCTAGGATATTTTTGGCCCACCTGTAGAACCCCAGGCACATGTGCATTAACAACAATAGTATAATGAGAAGTGATATTTTAAATAAATTCATAACTTTTAAGACCAGAGGGATTGTAAGTTTATACGGTCTGATTTCCTATGTATTAGAAGCCATAATGTTTTTTCATGTAAAATTCCCTTTGTTGAGCTTAGTCACTTCTGTGTGGACAAAGCATATTTTTCACACTTTTTTTTTTTTTAATGTCTTTGGTAGCCACATCTGCAAAGCCAGGCTGATATTTTTTTTAATATCTTATTTTAGCGTCTACATTTGGACACCAAAACACATAGAATGTTGACTTCTTCAGTCATTACCAGGTGTTACAGCCAAGCAGAACAGTATTTGAAGAGCAAAACAGATGGTGCAGAGGACCCCACTTTTCACCTGTATACATTTTGGGGATGGTTACTTTGGACTAGCTCTAATCAGGTTGAATAAGTACTCCCTGGCTCTTACAGCACCTGAGGTTTGCTTCTCCACCACATCTTCCGGGTTTGTTTTATTTTATGTAAAAGGGGAGGCAGGTTTTGGGCTCAGAGAATTTCCCACAATATAAGCCAAAGTACAGTAAGTGCAGGTGATTTGCTTCAAAAATGCACTCCTGAAGTGAAGGAGATGGAAAGTGATTGAAGTGATGAGGTTTAAGACCAGTATTCAGCAGCATGAGTCTGTAAAAGAGACTGTGAGAACAGAGGAAAAAGAAACAGGTTGCCAAGTTACCTAATGCCTGAGCCTCTTGTTCAGGTTTGCATTAGTATAATTGGGTTGGAGCATAGAGTTTAATGACTGACAATCATTTAGGTATGATCCTAAACATCATGTGGAATAAAATCACAAGAAAAAAGTGAAATATCCTACTGCTGGTGTGATCATTTTACTTTTTTAGTGTTAAATTGTCTGTCTGAGTTTCAACCATATAAAAAGACTCCAACAACAAAACTGAACAGAGTGGGCTATAGAAATCCATAATCAATATTTAGCAATGTTTTTAAATCCTGTACCTCTGAATTAGAGCATCCAGCTCAAATTTTAAAAAAGGAGGAATGGTTCATTGGAAATGCCTCAGAACATGGACAAGCAATTAGATTAACATTTGCCAAAGTCAACAAAAAGAATGGAACATCTTCCAAAACCAGATAACCACACAAATAGCAGCAAAGCCAGAGAGGTACTTAAATGGGAAAAATGTATGTTTAACTGCATATGACTTGTATCAGAGGGTACTGGACTCCCTGACAATTTGTATATTCCCAACTGAGGCGAACTAAATAGTCAGATCTACTCTACTGACAGTAATTGTATTAAAATATCTATAGTGCTACAAGTAAAATGTTACACTCCCCCCTCCTCTAGAGTTTGGACACAAAATTGAGTTACTGAGGTAAAACAAGTTGTCAGCCAGTGGATGATAACCATAACTGCTCATAAATGTCTGTATCAGTTTTAGTCAGTTTTATTTGTGATGTAGCGGGCCTTAATCTAAACTTCAGAGAAAGAGACTAAATTACATTAATGTTCATTTGTCCAGGCTGAGAGCCCAGACACAGAAATTCACTGCAGTGTGTTTCGTGGGAAGTAAAGCCTCTTTAACGCTGTCTTCTGCATGCTCCCCTGTTGTGGAGGAAAAAATCCTCACATAAAAATAGTTGTGCTGCTTAACTACTGAAATAGCTTATTCCCACAGGATGGAAAAAGGCTAAACTTTGTTGTTAATAAAACAAAGTTAAGAAACCTGGTAACATTGTACAAAACCAATGAGAAGCAGAAATGTCTTTTCAAAGAAGGCAGGTGATCCAAGAGCTGGAGGAAAGATGTTAGGGTTGCGCACACCCAGCCAGGCAGGCTTGACAAGGGTGGTATTTCAGCGCAACATCTGTTTGCTCCCGAGAGATGCCAATAACATTTTGGGAACATCTCTTCTCTTGCACAAGAAACTGCAGGAAAACAGTCAGAAGGGACTCTACATTTGGAAGAGACAGACACGGCTGAGGTGACGTTTGTGGGGGAAGCATCCTCACTGGAGAGGGAAACAGGGAAGCCCTGTGAAGGCCTCGGCATGTGTCAGGAAGCGCTGCAGACCCAGCTGTGCAGCCGGTGGGGAAGGACAAGAAAACAGCCAGCCAAAGCTGGGACGGGGCAACCCACAGATGGGAAGTCTGAGGAAAAATGCTGCCAGCAGACTCTTGCAGGTCGGGGACTGCCCTTCTTCCTCAGAAGCAAAGAAACGCTTTGTGTTTGTGGATATGTAACACCACAGCACCTGGTATCACCCTGCAAAGGGCGTGGAAAAAAGCCCTGTGTGAGCATGGCAGGAACAGACGCAAACACCACAGCAAGTCTCCAAGCAGAAGTAGGAGGCAGGTCTCTGCCTTAGCACTCACGAGCTATATTTCTCTGTACTAGCTGCTCCTACCTGTCACTCTGTCACCCAGAATTTGCACCCCATGTGTTTATATTATTTTCCTAAAATAACAGTAAAACAGTGCAATAATGTCAGGACTATGAACACATGATTTTTTTTTTTTTTTTTTTTAATTTCTAGCTTGAAATTTTGCACTTGCAAGTATTTGAGTTCTCTAATACCACTGCCTAGTTTAAAATTTTGCCTGAGAACTTTGTGCTTTCTTTCAACTTTTACTTATAGCTAGGAGAAAAATTAAATTTTCATCTCAAAGGCTAAAGTAAAAACAACCAAAAAACCCCACATCAACTTAATTGGAAATTATTAATTCTTGTATTATTTTCTCATTCAAAGGAAAAAAAGCAAAAATCATCCCCGTCCCCCCAATAAGAGGTATCAGGCCACTTAAAAAAAGGGAAACATTTTATTTAAAAATATATCAAAATGAAGTTTCAACTTCTCAGGAGTTAGTCTTGATTTCTTTTATTTAAAACTATGCAATAAGTTCATTTTACTCCAGTTTTGACAAACTGTTCATTTACTGAGTGTTGGTAAAGTTTTTCTCATCATATCTTTTAGACATGTTTCTGAAACATTAAATGTATAAGGTAGGTAAATCGAGAGACAATATTTTTCTGAGACCTTTACATTGTGAAATAAAATTAATCATAGTGTAAGTTAACTAGCTACCTTTATCTGATCTGGTTTAACTGTTGGACTGACTAGGAAAAGATCTAGACTAAGGAAATGAGGCTGCCCTGCCTGCTATGCCCAAATAACCCTTTGTGGCAGTTGGGAAATGGAAAGTGAGCTCCACTTGTAGATGACAAAAAATACTAGGGGAAAAAAAAAAAAGTTTAAAAAGAAAATAGCCTGCGAGATGAAAACTTAGAAGGTGAGGTTTGAATGAGATGGAAGGCCAGCCCATAGACAATAATCATACTGATTTTCAGTGATGTTTGCATTGTAAAACAGTTGCCTAAGTCTTCTGTAGCCTGCAAGATCAATTGCTAGATCAGAGCGGTGCATAAAAGATTAATTAAAGATGGTGTTGCAGTTTCGAAAATAGTGCAGGAAGGGTAGGCAGGTCTGAGGGTAGCCCTGGAGCACCCCATGGGAAGGCTCAGAGACAGGAAGTTCTGTCCTGCCACTGATTCTTCACTTCTGGTGGCCTTTGCCTGGGCCAGGACAAGTCAGTGCTGCCGGGATGCTGTGCTGCTATTGCTGGCACACAGTCAACACAGCCCTGACGGTAAGGAGTGATGCTGCTTCCTTCCCTCACTGTGGGTCGCATACCCACACCACGTCACGTGATGACTCCCCATTTCCCCATTTTTAAGCTGCAAAGAAAAGGCTACATAGGTGTGTGCTCACCCTGGCCTCTGGACGGTTATGCTGCTTCTCTCTGCCTAACTGGCTCTCAGCTAAAGCCCCCTGTTTCTGAACTCAACATAGGCAGAAACATTTCAAGGCCTGATGGTGCAAAGGTACCTGAACTCAACGCCCTTAAGCAAAAGTGAACTCTTGATGTCTTTGGGTTCAGCTAACTACCTATACATAACCATTCAGAAAAACAAATGCAAAACTCTAACGTCTCAAAATCCCCTCCCCTCCTCCTTCCAGATTTTGAAAACCCCAAACCTGTACTGTTCGAAAGGAAAGGACAGTGCTGACAGAAGCATAGTCAAGAAATAGCTGTGCCAGGAAGGGGCACGTCACAGCATGCTGATTTCATTGCAGCAGAATTAAAGGTACATAGGAGGGAAATGCTTCAGGATGGCTGAGAAACCCCCCTGAGAAGATATCTGGGCTGGAGGGCAGGCTCTCAAGAAGATGCAGAGAGGGCAAAGTATCTGGGCTGAGGTGCTCAGAGGCAAGTCTGACCTTGAGGAGATGAGAGGTGCTATAGGAAAAGCAAATAGGTCAAAAGCAGAGGAAATGTTATCTGTATCTCATATTTTCATTCTATTATAAATGTAGTTACCATGGCAGCAGCAAGCAGTTTTGGGGTTTGGGTTTCTCTACAGACATACAGGCATCTTTTGAACTTTCTTCTTTTTCCACTGCCATATCTGCCCCCAGGAGGACAGGCTGAAAACTCACTCCTATTTGCTTCCATATGCAACATATTAGTAATGAGAACAACAGCAACAAAAGTAGTATAAAACCTCACCATAAGCATAATGGTAGTATTTTTATCTTTTCCTCCAGAACACCCAGCCCAACCCTCCCACTTCAGCTTTCCAGATTTCGTCAGCAACAGAATGGTCTCTGCACAGTTCCTGCCCCTCCTCATGCTGTTCTTACTCATTTTTAAAGCAAGAAGAGAAACTGATCAACATCCATTCGTATCTCCATTCACATAATTTAACTATTTCTCTCACCTAGCAGCCCTCTTTTTTGGATTCCTCTTTGAACATAGCATAACTTGACCTTCCAACGCTTATGGGTTGGGCTGACCTGGAGGAAAAAGCTGTGTGGGAAGAAGAGAAATTCCCATATTGAGCTATGCCTGTTTGAGCCCAGCTGTAGGCAGGAGAGACCAAGCTCTCACATTGAGGCACCAAATCATTCTGGCCTTCAGCAAGCTATGGCTGTGAGAAGTGGGGTATGAACCCCAAACTTATACTTAACAACAAGAATCACTGAATGCTTAGTTTACCCTAAAGAATCTCTCTTCTAAAGTAAAATCAAAGAATTGTAGTCTTACCTGCTTTTATCTGAGTGTAAGTTGAAAGAGTAGCAAAAGAGAAGTAAAAAATGACAGTGTGCTTTCTTTTGTGCTACATCTGAACTGACTACAAGATAATACAATAAACAAGATAACAAGATGAAAGAGCTTGAGAGGGCCTATTTTCCATTCCCTGGTCCCAAAGGAGAATCAATTATTTCTAAACCATTCTTGAAAGATGTTGGTCTAATCTGATCTTTACTGTGGATGGCTGGCTATTCTCGCTGCACCTACAGTTTCCAGGTAATTATAGGGGGGCTCTAGACAATTAAAAGCAAAGAACAAATTAAGAAAATCAGAATATATTGAGGACAGTTCAAACTAGCATAGTATTTTATTTGTTTAGGATTAGACTTAATTTTCATTATATTTTCAATTTATTTATTTATTTACTTATTAACTAGTATGGCATATTAAGGCCATGTGTTACCTTTGCCTTGTGCTGAATCATACCTTTCCAGGGCTTACCCCATTGTTCCCAGGAAAAAAACCTGTTTTTCAGCAAAGCCCGCTCAAGAAAGCACTACTCCCTTCTTTTTGAAGATTCATTTTTGAGTTGAATCAATTTATTTATTTGGTTTACAGGTGAAAAATATCTCATAACTTACATCATCAGAAGAGAGGGAATTGTGGTAAAATGAAGTTTGGAGTCAAGAATAAATGGCCAGTGGCTGGAGCTACTGGAAGCCACTGTGTCCCAAAAGAGCAGCCGAAAGAGGTGTGTGGTTTTGCAGCATCCTAGAAACTGGACACCAACTCCTATGTGAATTTGTACTATATAGCAGAGGAAAGATGATCAACTCCACTTTTAAATCCATGCTTTTGCAGTGAGCATGCTGCCTTCCTCCTCCTGTGTGGGAGGAATGTTTATCTGGCACTTAATGTAGATCCCTCTTTACACTACTGAATGCTAATTTCTCTTGATACACCCGCTCTCAGAATCCAGCCACTATGAAATAACTGTAAATTGGTAACTTTAATTGATGAGGTCTCAAGCATTGTAGTTCTCAGTGGGTTTAAAGGAAAAGAAAAAACGTAATAAGTAAATCAACTCTCCTGGGGTCTCCCCTCCCCAGTCAACAATGTCAAGTTTTCAGGAAAAGGAAACACGGCATTTGCAGACTCAATTAAAACTGAGCAGCTGGAATTCCTCGTCAAGGTGGTGGGTACTTCTGAGGCTGCAACTCAATTTGAGAAACTGCTTCGGACTTGGAGAAATACACACAGTGTTATTTTACAGTATACTGAATGTAAGGACCTAACTGTAGCTCGAGGGTAACAGTAGCTGGAAGGCTGGCAGTGCTCCTCTATATTGTATGGACTTTGTGTGTCACACCAAATGATTTACAGCTGTTGCATGAGGCATACATGCTCACTGCATTGTCCTTCTGTGACCAAAATACTCTTGCCTCACAGCTTTGCAGCCTGCAAAGTATTTCCACATGTTTGAAAAAAGGAGGTCAGATATCCCATGGTGTTCTCCTCCTCTGGTCTTCTAACTGCAATTCTGGGTTGGTGGTCACCTATAAAAACATTTGCATCATATCGATCATACACGTATTAATGCAATAGCTATGAAATATAACAGTGAGGCCATTTTTGTCTCTTTCTGACAACTGCCTAAATCTCATCCTTCCTCATCTTTATATTTCCCTCCTTCTCTCTGGATAAGTTCTTTGAAGATAAAAACTTTTAAGCTCTTTTTCCTCCCACGGAGATGAGTTAGACAGTTCCTTTAATGAAAGCAACCACCTCATGGAAGCTGCAAGGTCTCAGCTTCCACAAGGAAAAGAAATGTGACAAGCATTATTTCAGCAGCTCTGGCATCAGGCCAACAATAATATGTCCATAGTTCCCAGTGACCTCTCAGCGAGCTCCAAACTAAGATGATTTTATATTATTCCTCTCTCTATGTATCCTTGACAAAAAATGCAAAGGAAAGGCAGGGATTTAACTTTGGAAAAGACCTTGTAAATGAAAGGTGAAATAGAGGCTACCTACCTAACATTTGCTTCACGTGGTTGTGGTAGCACTGACATTTAGAAGATGGGGTAAAGTGGGGGGAAGAAGTTGTGAGCTGGTATTTGAACATTACCTCTAACTTTGGAACTTTATACCCCCTTTAATCTGTTTCAGGAGTGCTTGGAAGTGTTCTGTGGATGTTGTGAGTGAACTGTGATTTTTGTATTAAACTTTTATTGCATGGCTTTCTCTGTCTGCAAGCAGCTAGATCAATGATTTGAGCTGTCCCCTCCAGATCTATGTTTCTATAGACTGCTTTTTTTTTTCCCTTCAGAGAAGATATCTGAGCCATGGTCTCAAATGGGGAAGAATTCTGCTGAAAAATGTGTTAGGAAATGCTAATGTGCAAGGGCAATCCTCTTTCTAACAGAGGGAAGAAGCAATAGACAATACCAAACACATGAGAAAGACCTGCATTGTTTTGTAAACTTCGCATAAAATAAGTATTATATTTTTGAAAACAAAATTTAGTATTTCTAATAAATGTAGATGAGCATGAAGTTTCACTATCTGCCTTGTGCTTGTCTTCCTCTGTGTCTGTTAGGACAAAGAGGTCACATAACTCAGTGTCACTGTCGTCCCGGACATCGCTGCACCATGGTATTCGTTGAGCGTAGTAGCGGGATGTCTCAAAATTACGTGGTTGATCTCACAAACATCCCCACATTGCTCAGCCACTGCTCTTTTCTAGTAAAGAAGGGGCTCTCATCTGTTTTTCCCTCCGTTCCTTCACCAAGCTGACAGACATGCATCAGCATCCCGCCAGACAGAGCTCAGCTGCACCGGCAAGCGTGGCTCTTCCCAGCGGGCCAGGATGTCAGGGACCTCAGCATGAGACTGTGCTGATGCACAACACATGAGTGATCAATCAACAGCCAGGAGTATGATGGGATGCACGAACTTCATGTGCGCCAGAGTCACACAGGACAGTGCATGGCAGCGTGCCAGCATCTGCATGAGGCTCTTGTGACCAGACAGGATCACCCCGCAGCAGGAGCAAACAGACAACCCGGTTATCTGGCAAAGGAGCATGAGGTGCCAGCAGAAGGGCTTGACAGATGCATTCTCGTTCCTATGGGCTAGGGATGCATATCTGTATGTGTCAGTTATGCCATGGGTAAACACATTCAGCGCCTCAGAAACCTTGTTCCAAAGGGGATTCGAGTCCCACACAAGTCACAACAGACATTGGTTGGGCAAGCAAGGCATCCTAATGTGAAGCATCTCCACTTAACCTTTCAACAAGGACCAAATGCAGGTGAGTCTTTAAATATAGTGAGTAGCCACCTTCTCCAGAATGAACACAAAGCTGAGTGACAGAATATCACAAATATAGATGACAAGAAGATATTGAACTTTCCAGAAGAGGGAAAATGCACATCAGAATTAGAGCATCCTACAAGAAGTTAAAAGTTTGTATTATTTTAATTGGAGATATGTTTTTCATGAAAATGTCTCCAGTGTTCACCTATTCTAATAATAATTATGTGTCTATTTTTAAATGAGAAAACAAGAAAATGAAGTGAAATAACAAGAAAACTAACTACAGACCTTACTAACTCTCTTTGATGCCAATGATAACACCTATATTATCAAACATGTAAGTGTCCCTCCCTAATTCTTGAACTTCAGTTATCTTCTGATAATGTATAATTCCTGTTAGCACTTTCCCCAGGACTCACGAAGACATCCCTGCCCACATCCTCCCTGTATCAACCAGCTCAGACAGCCGGCAGCTGCATAACAGAAAGGAAATGAAATTTTCCTGTTAGCAGCCTCCTTCAATTCAGGGAAACAGGGACAGGCACAAATCTGACTGCAGTACTCTTAGGACTTCTCGCATGCTAAAAGTACTTTCTTGGAGAGAGTGGTTAAATGTGGCTCCTAGTAGATGGGTGAAACCATAATTCAGGCTGTGTGGCTGGACCTTTAATATATTCTTTTTGACTGCTTTAGCAGTTTCTTGATATTCAGGTCTTTATTTTTAGTTTTGAAGAGACAAGAAAATGATGCATTTGCTGAAGTTCAGCCACTACAGAAATAATCAAAAGTGATCGAAAGCAGCATGTTTTTGGAGTATAGTTGTACATTTCAGAAAAAAATGATCAATCTCTCAATACTAGGATGAGATCTTTGATAAAAAATTTTGAGTAATTCAATTAAACCACAATTCAAAGATAGCTCAAAAACTTTTCAGAAAGGAAAATTTAACATTGCCATTTAAATTAAGAAGTGTGTAAGAGAAAAATGAAATGTAAACCAAATAAAGGAGTGCTTTTTTTCTTTAGGACTTGGATAATTAATAATAAAAGTAGAAATATTTATGCAACCAGGTCGTGTTTGGATCTCACTGAGGAAATTATTACCAGCTTCCAAACAAATTATTTCCTTCCTATTCTATTTATTTAATCTGTCCTGTACCAAAACAGCCCCGTTTAAAGTTGGGTCATGACCCTGAATACATCTGCAAAAATGTAATGCTGGAATATTTCATTCAAACTCCTTGAGGTTACTATGAATTTACTTCAGATCAAATGAGACCAAGATCTCCAATGATAAATTAAATTCCATTGATAATATAATACTGTGATTACACCAGTCATGACAGTTTTGCCCTTGATATAACTAAAAATTGAGTTGCAAACAAAATGAATCATGACTTAGATGCAGATTTGCATGTGGATGCTACTCTTCTATGTCTGCCCACTGGAAATACATTCTGGATCTGGTGTTTATTAAAAGATGCTCCATGTCCACAACCATTTAGTCTAATAGTAAATCAGCTCCAAATTTGCAGTCACTTATAGGGAAGAAGAAGGAGAAGATATGATAGTTTGGTTTTAACATGCTTCTTTCTCTATAGTTATTTAATGGTCTTTCAAGTAACTCTCCATGTTTTCAGACTGCACATAAAATATGACCAACTCATCCTGTAACATTTTTCAGAGTAGCATTTCAAGAAATTAAAATCTTTTCCGTGTTAAAATCTTTCTCAACACAGTTTTCCACCCCTGTAATTATCTTCACAAAATCCACATTCTGAAGGATTGCACCCTTACACATATTTCAGCCATTAACCATACTGTCTTTTTCCCTGTTGTCATTGTGGTGTCAGGGTATGCTGAGGGCCTGCCTAATCTTGTTTTCCAAAGCTTCTGCCTTCTCTGTGAATGACAGGAGGAAAGGGGAAGCCAGGTAAGATCCAGAATTTCTTCAAAGATTAAAGGTCTAGAAAGCGTGCAGTAATACAACATCTGTTACTTTGGTCCTGGAGCTGTGAAACTGTGCTGCTGTTCTGCCATCTGCCAGACAGTCCAGGAGGAGGGGAGGCTGCTCCTTCACCAGTCAGTGTGATTAAGGTTGTCTATGTGTTTGTATGCAGTGGGGAAAAAAATTGATTGCACACTTTGTGCTTGGCCAATGCCATGTGCAATGTGTCAGAGAGGAGAATGTGAGTCACTTTACCTGCTCGCATTTGGACAAAGCACAGGGAATAAATAATAAAAGCAAAAGGCCACACAGTTATTAACATACAAATAGCATCTGTGCTTCATGTGCAATTCACACAAAAGTCACACACCATTCTGATTTTATACTGGTGGGTGACCAGAGCACAATTAATTCACCACTGAGCTTTAAGGGACTTTTGGTTGGCTCAGCAAGAGTGATACAGACCATTGCACCCCCAGGAAATGTTCAGTCTCAGAGGGAGGCATGAGGTCTTCACACAAGTTATCAAGCTTCAGCCCAGGAAGATTAGTGGTGATTTGTGTACCTCTTGATGACTTTTTGCTGTATTAATAGAGAATAAATATTTTTTTTCTGTACATGCTATTAAGGCATAGCCTGTTTTAGCCTCACCGCTAAAGTCTGTCAGCACACTCTGCCTGTGTGTGCAGTGACTGTGTAAAATGCCCTTGTGTAGATACAAACCTTTTGGATTGACTCTGGCAGTAATTGTGTACCCTGAGTCACAGGGCAACACATTACCATGAGCAATGAATGGATACTGGAAAAAATTTAGGACATCTTGCATGAAGTTGCACTTGTACAGGGAATGTGTTGCTCTTCAGAACTGGGGAGAGTTCCTGCCCCAAAGAAGTACCATCTAGACAAGAAGTATTAACATACCCAAGTTATGAGCACTTTCACAAAGAAGGAACTGACATCAGACTTGATTTCCAAAGTGTCTTTGGCACAAACTTTTATTTATCAGCAGGAGGAATCCATGGTTTCCATCAGGAACCCAAACCAAGATGTACAGATTTGGGTACATTTCTCTCTTCTGCTTGGAGAAAGGGATTTTAAACTTGCAGCCCTTATTGGATCATATACATAAATTGTTCCACACCAGAATTAAATAGTTTTAGATTTTCCTCAAAGCAGATGTTTAAATCTCTAGGGAACTTTCTTTCTGGAAGTTTTGGCAATTCCAGTAACTAGCAACCAAGTCAGACATCTGAGCTACTGCACCTTGAGTGCCTGACATGACAGCTAGAAGGGACACTGGGCTGTTTGCACTGCAGACCAGACATGTGATTGCTGCTCACTGAAACATTCACAAGCTGGATTTAAACTGGCTAGATCCAGGACCAGTCATAATGGCAGAAAAAACATCATGCTCCTCTAGGACAGCAGTTGCATGTTTTGTAGGCTGGAGAGAAGGCTATGCTGGGACTAGTTCTTGAAGTTGCTAGTTTAAAACTGTTGCTGCCATGTTGATAAATCTGTGATTACCAATGGATTCTGTAGTCTGTACAGTCAGCAGCACCTGTGCACAGTAGACAGTGAACTGATTTCAACAGGGCTACAGAGAGTAACTAACAGTCTGGCTTGCGGCAAGTAAGGGTGGGAAGTGCCCTCACATACCTGTAGGTTGATGCGTGTGTGTTGCTTTGTCACAAAAGCAAAATAAGGCAAGGCCTAATTTGCAGTTTTTCACTCTTCTTTCTGTTCTTCTGAACCGAATCACCAATACTCCCTTCACACACTGTCTCACTGTTTTTGTGTGCACAGCCATACACTCTGGCATTGAATCGAGGTTTGAGAGCCCAGCTCCTCCTGCTGACGGGTTGTCTTCTTATGGCATATCAGGTGAGCAGGCTGGATCCTACCTCCTCTTGCCATTTGCTGGCTGGCATCACCCAGGGAAGGGCAAAGAGCGGAATAAAATGGGAGGACTTTATCCCTTCTGTGGCTGACAGCCCTGACAATCTGGCCCTATACTTAAAGAAAAACACAAGGCATTCAATTGTATGTCATTTTGCTGACTCTGAATGGCATCTCTCTGGAGATGAAATAGTAATCATCACCAGAGCTACAGATTAGCAACTGATAGAAAAAATAGGCATATCATTAAGCTTACACGCTCCCTTGTTATCTCACCACTTCTCATTCAATCCTTGCCTGCAAACAGAAGAAGGGAATCCCTGCACGGCTACACTGCTGGGTTTGCATATAATCAGGTGTCGAAGCCTGCCTCACTTAGACCTTTTGTTCGGCTGCAGTCCCTACTGGATTTTTTTTCCTAAGATTTGTGCTTTCACCCTTGGATAATAATATAACAAATGGCTCTTTGTCTCTTTAGGTTTGTTCATATAACTTGCATTAATATATTGACAATGTAATAAAAGAGACATACAAAGAATCCTCTTGTCTTCCTCAGCTACAGCAAAAGCTGTGGCAATTATTGCTGATGTGAAGCACAATCTGAGACTCTAGCGGATAAATGTGAAAAAATGTAATTTTGAAACTCAGCTGTAGAAACAAAATAAACATCAGTTTAGACTTATGAGGATTTGCTTCATGTTTAGTAAAGCCCTTTTTATTAGGGCATTTATCAGATGGTCTGGTGGTTAGAATGAGTATTTTTAAAGGTATTTCGAATATAGCAGTGATGACAACTTGAAAAACTAAACAAAACTTAATTGACTTCCAGTAAGTTTTTCACTGGAGCTTGATTGTAAAAATAGTATATATGGAAGTTTCAAACACTCCTATTTAAAAGGTTGATGTTAAATGTGATTTTTTTTTTCTTTTATTTTGTGTGGGATAGCTTCAGTTTGCATTCTGAGGACAGCTATATACTTTAAATCTTCCAGAGTCATATTGTGCTGATAGGCAAAATCCAGAGTTCTTTATGCTGCTGCAAGTAAGAAGAAAAAAATGATCATAGAGTCAGGTCCTCGTATTTTCTGCTCACAAGGAGTGCAGGATCCCATTTCCCTGGAAGGACATGAGCCTTTGGTGCAGTCTAGGATGTTCCTTCTGCCATCTGATGAAGAAACTCTCTCTCCTCTTCCCTTCTCTGTTTCTTTCAGTCATATTCTAGTCTTGTCAGGGTTGTGCCTGAATCTTCCTTTCTCATATCTTTACTGTGTTTCTCACTCTAACACATAAGTGCACCTACTCGATCATACTCAGTGAAACTGTCTTTCCAAATAGGTCAAATTTCTAAGTATATTCACATATGCCTTTAAATTCTGGTGGTGATGTACACTTGTATTTTTGTCTCAAAAATTACTGTGGCTTCTCAAGAGGAACCTAAATCTGAAACAACTGTTAGTCTCATCAATTCCAACCTACCACAATGTGGTACCTGGTAGGAAAAAGTTCTGTAAAACTGGCTAGAAAAATATTGTATAGAAAAGAAAAAAACAACAAATAGTCAGCAACTAGGCCTTAATAAATCAAAGGCAATAGCGTTGACATGTAATAGCTCATATCCCCTTTTAATGAGGGAATCTAGAATTCAGATATTTGGAGCTCTGTTTCTGGTTCTGCTGTGGACTCATGACCCAGGACAGTTTTCACAGGCTCTGAAAGACCTAAATAGTACTTACCTGTATCCCAAAAATACTGTGAAACATAGTCACCACTTTGAAATGCTTTCAGATCCACAAATGAGTCTCTTGTCTGAACAAGAATAAAAGTGTAAGGAGTAAATTTCAATAAAATTCTGATTTTACTGAAACCAGTGAGAAGTTTGCCATTGAGTTTGTGGGGCTAAAACTTACCCCCTTTAGTGGTTGAGGATGAGAAGAGAATTTGGCCAATAATTGGTGCTCTATTGTGTGAGGCATGTGAAGAGCTTAAGGGAGTTAGCAGCCTCCAGGATTAGTGCTGTGAATGGGAACTTCTGAAACACCGACTTGTGTTTTCCCTCCTAGACACATCTTGTCATGAGACAAGACCATTATTGCATTATTGGAGGCAAGTTCTATGGAAAAGAACTTGTACAACTGGTATTTGTGCATCAAACGCCTTTAAAAAACCGACTAGGGAGGGAGTGAAGAATGTTATGTGTATTTCCCTGATGCATCATGCAGTTTTAAATATCCAGTATTACTGGTCTTGATAGTTCTTTATTACTTTCATACTGTTTCATCTATTACTTATTTTTTAGCCTGTTAAGTGATCCATTACTTCTATGTTTAAAAGATTCACTTCAAGAAGAAAAATTACATTAAAAAATACATATAAAGACCCCTAAGAGTTGTAGAAGCTAAATTCACTTTCCTCCTTGTTATATTGGCATCATTCAAGGCAAATAAACTCAAAAATTTGCCAGTTTAACACTCACATGCCATTCCTTAAATTACAGCTCTAGTACATTGTCACTGATTATTATTGTTACATGCATCACAGATAGATCTGTAGATTCTGACAAAACCAAAATAAAACTGAAAAAAACAAAAAACTCAACAAGCTTTGAGATAATATGAATATTATGTGGAAACCGAACATTGTTGCTAATGCAGACAGTTTTTAACTTAATTCTTTTTTTCGGTATTCTGAATAAACTTGCTCTTTTACTTTCAAAATTTTGAGAATTTCAACAAAGTCTGGAAAAAAATAGAAAAGATTAAAATAATCTTAATGAGCTCTGCTTATCACTAAAAACTTTAATTACTGCCAGGCATTTATTGTTTGGGGTTTTGGGTACTTTTTTTTTCTTAGGAAACAGCAAATTCTTTGAAACTTCAGTGGGAAATGGCTTCCCTCAATTGTCATTTGAAATGAATTCATTTAAACAGCTTCAGCTGGAAAAAAAATACCGAGACGTAATTCACAAACCTTGTGAATCCCTGTGTTTTTATCTAATTGACAAGATACTTGGGGACCCACAGAGTTCATGGTGGCATTGGAGGAGAGACACAGCCTTCTGTCTTGCAGGGTGGCCAAAGGGAGGCGTTTGCAGCTGATGCCGCTCCACAGTGTAGGTATCTGCTGGCTCAAAGTCCCATTGACCTGCCAGGAGCCTGTCAGGGCCTGAAGCAACTTCTAAGATATGGAGAAGGCTTCTCTTTTCCGTGGCATTGTCCAGCTTCCCAGGCAACACTTAAATATTTCCCAAGCAAGATGAGTCTCCTCTGGGAGCGAAAGATGCACAGTCACTTTCCCAGACCATGGGGGGCCCAGAAACTGGGCTCCTGACAGCATTTTGAGAGAAAGCACCTGCTATTTTTGATTAGTATGTCAGCTCTCAGAGCTGCGATTTATTTAATTAATTTTGGCAGCTAACAGAAATGACTAAATTAAAAAGAGGGGAAATCAACACATCGTTTCTGCAAATCTGTTGACTGATTAGCATGGGTAAATGAGTTGCAAAGTGAATTTCAGCTTTAGGGAGGACATGTTAGCTGCCTCTTACGCTTCATAATTCAAACTGAAACTGTAGTTGCGGTGTATGCATTTCTTTTTGAAGCAGAGATAAGCATTTTATCTTTTTATTTGTTTATAGTCTTTCTGAACACTGGAACAGGTTGCCCAGAGATGTTGTGGTGTCTCCATCCTTGGAGTTATTCAAAATGAAACTGGACATGATCTAAACTATCTGTCCTAGCTGACCCTGCTAGACCCTGCTAGAGGTCCTTTCCAATCTCAACTATTCTATGATTCGGTGATTCCCAAGCACTGCTTGAGAAGAGCAAAAATGCAATTACAGTGGTTTAAAATAATGAAACTAAAGATCCTGAGTGCATTTTTGATATGACAATTACTGGAGCAAGAAAGTAGTTGGTGGGCCAGACGTTGTAATATTTAGTATTCCAAATATAGAACAGATAGCTATTACCTGAGTCAGAGCTAATCTGTGCTTTGCCAGTGTATGTACAAGGGTTCAGTGATGATTTCCCTACATCTTACTGCCAAATAATCCTCTTTATCAAACAGTTTCTTCAGACATGGTTTCTGGTTGTTATTAATGGTGTGTGGCTATTAAGAGCCTGACCACATGAAGAATTTAATGTTCTTATTGAACCCAGAGCACACTCAGGTCACAAGTTGGTTTCAGCAGTTTTGTAATGTTTTATCACATTGTTAATTCCCTGCTGTTAATGATAACCTTGTGCTCTAAGTCCCAATATGATCTTGGATGGTTTGTTCAGCATTTGTAAAAACATAATAAATGCAAGTGGATGCTTGGCAGGGAGAACTCTGTCAACAATGCAGTGTTGACTTGTAACATCAAATAACATTTCCATTTCCTTAGAGAGGTTTTGTGGCTTGTTACTAACAAGCTTTCTTTTTTTTTTTTCTTTTTTTTTTTTTTTTTATTCCCCTCTTTCCCTCTTCTTTTTTCCCTCCCCTTTGTCAGAGAAAAAAAGTTATCAAAAAAGAATACAGGTTGTCATTTTTGATACTAGGTTTTATGTCTTGGTATAATGTCTCTGTTACATCTCAATTCAAATGTCTGATTTGTTCCTTTCAAATTTTGGGTGAAGATGCAGTCAGCTTGAAGGTAGAAAGTTATCACCATGAAAATATAATGCATCAAGGGGTATATGTTTCTGCAACATAGTTAATTCTAATAAGGTGAGATTCATCTTTCTCAGCTCAAACATCAGAAAGTTGGTTGCATGTAGATCTCATATTGCTACTGGAGAGAAACAGGTTCCTATTTCAGCTCATGTTAGGCATCTAAGATAGGTGACAAAAAAAGTCATTCTGGAGACTGTTCTTCCTCTCCAGTGACTAAAAGAATGACTGGCTTAGGCACTGAAACTATTCTTAAGTGTGTTAAATTGAATGAGGTAAAACCCACCCCTGGAGACTAAAACAATGATTTTCAGCATTCTCAGAATTTCATCCCAAAACCAGATCCACCTCTTCATGATTTTTAGCCCAATTATAGAATCACAGAGAAATTTAAATTGGAAGAGTCCTCTGGATGTCATCCAGTTCAACCCTCTTCTCACAGCAAGACCAACACCAAAGTTAAATCAGGTTTTGTACAAAGACCAAGAGGTGTATTATTAAGATGAACAAGATAACATAGGTGCTAACAGGATTCCCTTCCCTTCCTTTCCCTTCCCTATGGAAGGGAAACAAAACATTTGGTTAATTTTGTTCAGGTTATCACAGTTCAATAGTCTTTCAATCTAGAAAATAAGAAGTAGGAAAGGGACAGCTAGGGGGAAAGCACAAACCTGCCTGTCCATGGGAGAAGTGGCTGGATGCCAGTGTGACCAGGGCCAGGAACAGAGCTGATGAAGAGAAACAACTCATCATTTCAGGGTGTAATTGCAGTATACAGAGAGTGTATATACTCTCAATCAGAACCCTGGACACAGTACAGAAAAAAATTTAGACTTTTCATAAGAAAAATTGTCTTTGAGCAATATATAGCTACAATAGTTCTGGTTTTGTTACTGTTGTTGTTATTACAGACCTGAAAAGTCTCAGTCTTGAATCATTGCCTCTTTGTCCTAGTTGTTGTACAGATATGAAGTTAATGAAGGTTCCTCTCTTGGTAAGCTCACAAGGTAAGTGCAATATGAGAGACAATATGACTGCATGGAGGAAATTATAAGGAAAAAATAAAAAAATAATAGTCATCATATTAGCCAGTGCTCTCAATATAACAGAAAGCTGTCCGAACCTTGTTTGATTTTTTAAGGCATTAGGAAAACAAGGAGAAAAAGGAAAACAAGAAATGAATCTTAAGAATACAAATCTCAAACATGAGAAGAAACATCAGAAAAAAGCACAAAAGTTATTTTCTAAAATACAAGGGATGAGATCAGTATCACAAGCCAAGTGGAAAGAGCCCTAAATGCGAATAAGTTTCAAGACTTGTTATGGATGCAGCAGAAAATGCACAAGGTATTAAGCCTCCTTTGTGCTTGATGCAATAAACAAGGAGAAGGTGATGCAGAAATTCAGAAAGAGGAGTGCCATGATGAAAAAAACAGGTTAAATAATGCACAATATTGTATAATACTTTCAGCTGTATGAATGAACATAAAAGATCTGCATTTGAGAAATATTCAGGAGCTGTAGAAAGAAAAAGAAAAAAAGTTTGCATTGAAAGTACCTGATATACTGTTTTTAATCTGGTAAGTACCTGGTATACTGTCCTTTAATCAAATATATCTGGTTATCCAATTTTAATTTTGTTGGGACACATCTTCATTGCTTTTATGGTTTCAAAAGTTCCTTGTGCATTTTTTATGGCTAAAAGCAGATATAAGTCAAGTTTCATGATTTATACTGTACTTCGTCAGTTGAACAGGATGCTTTTAAAGTTGAGATAGGCAACTGATGATGCAAAAGGAAAAGGACAAACTGAAGAAAGTGTACACTTCAGGCTCTTAACCCTGGATTATTCCAGTTGCTGTGAATGTGAACGCTGCTTTAGTCACAAAGACATCAGACATACTCCAAACTAACCCACATATGTTCACTACGTATCAGACCAGCATTTCCTTTGGAGATCTTCTGCTCAAACCTGAATAAGCCTAATACTCTTTGCTGGTGAAACTAAAACATGTCCTAGCCCCAGACAGCATAGTGACAGACAGAAAAGAAGAGAGAGGCACTTAATCTGGCCCATACATGGGATCAGTCTGATTACAGTCATGAAGTTTGTGGGATGATCTTTCTGGGATAGTAAATGTCACAGCTGGAGAGAAAAATTATTTGTAAATCCAGTGGCAAAGTGCTCCAAGCTTAGTCACAGGAGCACACAAGCATAAACAATGTCATAAATATGTTCTTACTTTTTAATAAGACTTTGAGGTTCTGAAATGGGTAACAGTTCCATGTTGAGTAACTGCAATACCAAAGTTTTGGTTCCCCCCAAAGGGACAGAGCAGCCACGCATCGTGCTAATGCCAAGTCTTCCTAAAGACAAAACGTGTTTACATTTATATTCTGAGAAATCCTAGGAATTATATTCTGTGTTCAAGAACCTTGGAGCTGAAATACTGAAGGGGAGGACAGCCAGAGCTGAATTGGAAACAAAACAGGGATGCAAAGTGGAGGCTGTGAAGCCCAAAGCCTGAGAAAGAGCATCTGACAGTGGAGAGGGACTGTGGTGCCCATGGACTGGGACAATCCACTACAGTATCTTCATGTCAGAGCAGGACACATACACCCCCAAAGTGATCTGGTCCTCCAGCAGAGCCTGGAGACTTGGTCCCAGCCAGGGACCTTTCTCTTTGGAGGGATATGAGTGAAACCAAGACTTCATTGTGTGTAACTCCAATGGGAAAGGTGAGATCTCTGAATTGAATGAATTTGAGACCCAGAGAATGCATAAAAACAAAAGATTTGTTGTTGAACAGGCTCTTCAATGATATAATTTTATCTCTTTCCAGATGAATGAAATAAAAACAAAGGAAGAATTCCATCCACACAAAATACATATTTGTATGGAGACTGGAGAAAATATTCTGCCTTAAATTATCAGTTGAAAAATCAGTTGAAGGGTATGGAGTGAAATAGAGTTAGTCTTTTAGCTTCTTTTTGGCATAGTGAAATTGTGATTTCCTATGGATAAAGTCAGCTAGAAAGGTAATTATCTGAGTTAAATATCATCTAATGAAAGCTCTTGGTAGGGTAGGAATACTGATGGTGATATCAAAACCTGGTTTCCTTTTCCCTGTATGATTTCTTATGTTATGCTCATTAATGCTTCAGTCTTGCAGAGAGTACATACCCACCCCCACCCATCCCATTCCCACATCTCACAGCTTCAAGGAGACTTGAATACTACATATAGATCTTGAAGTGACTTAACAATACAAATAAGCTGAATGCTGGTAAACAATCTGAGTTTTATTCTGGTTTCCAATGTTTACATTATTAAAAAACTCCACTGAAAATAACACTCATATTTCTGTGCAGCTGGAGATGAAATTTAGCACTGGCCAGGCTTTGTGTGTCTGGGTATTCAGTGTCATGATCCTCTATAGAAATTGTCACTTTAGTGGAACTGCCACAAAGAGAGGGAGACTGCGCTAAACTATTTTTCATTCTTAAACCATTCCCGCTAAAGTAAGCAACAATCAAATGCTTATAATGATATTGACCTACTTGTGAAGTGCTTTGGGATATGTATTGTTATTCAAATGCTGTGTTGTTATTATTTTTATTTCATTTTAATTGCATTCTGTCATGTGCAAAACTTTTAAAGCATCTATCTGTTTAGCATAACATCTACCCGCTTGTTCTCTGCAGAACAGCACTTGATTTTTATAAAGGCAGAGCAAAATATTTTCAGTCACTTCTGAGTCAGAAGATAATAAAATGTACTCACGGTAAACCAAAGTCGCTTTTTTTCTTCATTGTTAAAGCTAACTGTGATCATATGGATTGAAAGGAGACAGAGAAAAAACTTGTGAAAATTGACTTGGGAATAATTCCGATTATGATGAAACACCTTTGCTTGAGCTCGGCAAGGGGAAAACAAGGTTATAGGTGCTCAATCGCATCAGCTAAAATCCAAGTAGAATCCCTTCAACACACTTGCTATGCCCTACATGATAACCAGGGATAGATGGTTTTCATTAATTAGGGGTTTGGGCAAGGACTGGGGTTTGTTCTTGGAACAATTTGTGCAAAAGACACAGTAAGTGACTCATATTCTTAATTCTCCAAGGCCTGAAGCCCTGTCTAAACATAGAGTTTGTATTGCTTTAAATATGCAGGTTCATTTAAAGTAGTAAAACTGCAAGTTATATCCCATCTTCCCCTTTTCAAACCCAGCTATAATGATATAAAGTGATTACATCAGGATAGTTGGTTCCAGTGCAGAAAGGGAAGTAAACAAGTTATACTGGTATTATCATACATATAATGGTATGAATCTACCTACACCAAAGGTTCAAATGGTCTGTGCATAATGTTTAAAAATAAATCACATTCTTAACTGAGGCAGTTGAACTGATAGGAAAGCAGTTTTGATAGGAAATCTGTTTTAGGTTCAGTTTTCTTTCCTTAAACCCACCACTAGCAGCAGAAAAGGACCATTGAGGGGATCAATTATGGGCCTATGCAATACCATTGGTACTTCTGGTGAATATACCACCGATTTTAAACCTAGAAAACACTTTGAAAATGTTTAAAAAAACCAAGAAGATACTTCCCTCCCTTCCTGACCCTCCAAACAGTAAAGGTAGGCTGTTAGTGCTGCCTTTAAGAGCAGAAACAATTATTCTGACTTTTTTCCAGAGCTTCTGTGGACATAGTATTTAACTTACTGACCCATTTCAGTCACCTCAAGACAAGTTCAATATTATGAGGAGTTGTGATCATTTCTCAGCACACAAGGTACTGCTGTAAATTTTTGGAAATCACATTGCCACTGATCCTTGAAACACCTAAAGAATGTGTATTACATTTACTGTTTTGATAGATTATGACCAGTCAACATGACCTTCTGCAGACCACAGGTCAGAGAATTTCATCCTTGTCATGCCTGTTTCTCATCCAGCAGTTTCTTCTTCATTAGAGAACTTTGTGAAACAATGAAATAGTTCCAGAAAAGCTATATTAACTGGCAAGTCTGAGGCAAGTGAACAGCAGAAGCACCATCAGATCTACAGGTCTGTTTTTCTATATTCAGTCCAAGAGGCCATGTAGTTTGTAAAGGTGACATAACATTTTCCTCTTGTTATTTTTACAGATTCTGACTGCAACTGATTCAATAAAAAAATGTTGTCTTCACAGTTGTGATTTTGAATTAAATTAAATTCTAGTGTACTGGTTTGTATGTTTCCATATTTATTTCTCCAATATTTTACTTTACCTTTTATTTTAGCCTCTGAAAACTTGTGTGTGTGTTTGTTTATTATCAGAAATTGGTACGGGAAGAAAGAACTGCTCAAATTCTGATGGAAATCTTGTAATTTGTCTTGATTTTTAAAATACTTTTTTTCACAAGTGCTGCCTTTCTGAGGATGTTTCAGTTCCTGTTTTTCTATGGAGATACATTATTAATAATTTTTATGTCTAACAAAATCAAGTTAACATGGCTGATAGAACCAGACAGACAATTTCTGATCTTTTCTTTAATGACTCTATAGACTCTAATGAAATTTCCTTAGATTTGCATTATGAGAACTGGGAGCAGCCTGTTTCCTGGTTTTTGCTGCTCAAGTGTGTGCCCTCTCAGTATGGGGTGGACAAAGATTTAATCAACTATTAGACTTGGTGTTTTGGTCATCATGTCATCTGTGTCTCAATCCTGTCCTTCCCATTAATCTGTTTAATTTGCTTTTGTTTTCTTTATTCTGTACATCTGATTTAATGACTGATCTTTTCTTCAAAGCTTCTTCCTCAGCTGCTATGAAATAAATGCATGGAGGTATTGCAGCTGAACGCTTTCCTCTTTTTCAGACCTGAAGAAATAGATTAATGGTGTGAAAATCTCTGATTAAAAAATTGCTCTAGCCTTGCTTTTCCTAAACTTACCTGCATCTGCTAATAATAGTCCTGGTTTTCCCATCATGCCTTCTTACTATTCCCACCTCTTCTTATCTTGTATACACGCAAGCTTTTCAAGCTGAGAGATAGGACTGAATGAGCAGTGACACCAGTCTGTGCAAAATAATTTTTTCATAAAAAATCCCAGATTTCATACAGAACTACTTGAGGAGGTGGGAGAAGGACAAGTCTAAGTCTTGGATTATACTCCCTAAACACAGGGACATGTCTTATAGTCTATAATAGTCTTATTAAAAGCCACGAGTTACACATGTAACCAAGATTATATGATCAGGTCCTGAATAAGTTAAAATATCAGATACACAATATTTTACCATTTCAAATATGCCACGGTGTACTTACAAAATATACATTTTACAAATACCAAACCCAACCGATAAAATGTACAAGATAGCTATTCAAATAACAGCTTTCTGACTGTTTGACCTAAAAGATGTCACGGTAAAAGACATCTACAAAACACACATTTTCACTTTACATTTTTAATGTATCCTGCTGGCTGCATGTTGCACATCCTGCGATAGCACTTGCATTGAAATCAACACAATGAAATGTGACATGTCAGATCAATGAAATGAACAGCACTTCTCCATGTGTAAATTGAAAAGGCATGCAGAAAGTTTATGCAGAAAGAATTGACAAAACAGATAAATTATATTGTTTGGGTATTTTTTTCTGTCACTGATAACAAAAGAGTTGGATGGGGCATCAAACAGTAATAAGTCTTTTTATTTCTTGTTCATTTTTACATCTAGCAATAATCATTGCCAAAAAAAAATTAGAAAAGGTAAATAATTTCTTAGGACAGCAAAGGATTTTGTCTTTCTTTTTTTCTATTTTTTTCTTCATAACTGTTTTGCATGATGTCTTTGTTTGCTGCACTACGGTTTTACTCTCTGGCTAAATAACATGGGAAAATATATTCCACACATAAGCACTGTCTCTGTTTTCATCTGTTAAAATGAAATGGTAATTCCATTTAATCTATTAACCACATTTGTTTGTAATTATAAGATATATATTGCATACTCTCTTGCCTTAAAACCACTTCACAATCTGTTACCTTCCATTTTCAGAAATGGAAGTGCTATAGTTATTCTTACTCTCTGCTTACACAGGATTCCTCAAAATATCACCAGTGACATCACACTTTCAAAGATAATTATTTAATAGCCATTTTTAGCTGGATATTGTTGTTTTGAAATCTGATATTAAATGTACTTCTTCCTTGGAACACTAAAAGAACATCATGTAAATTAACCAAAGCATAGAAGCACATTGATGCTTAAGGCCTTGAAAGCTATTCTATACATTCTGCATACTTGAGAAACAACAAATAATTAAATGGTTCACTCCTTCAAACTAAGCTAGTCTAAAAAAAAAACCATCACGAAACCACAGCCCATTCTCTCGCAGTAGAGACTTTTATGCCTGTGCACAAATACAGAACTAAACATTTTTAAAAATACTCCTTCCTGGAGAAAGCACATTGGGATTTAATATTTGCCCCCAACAACGGGTTCACTTGGCTAAGCATCACTGAGCATCAATGTATAAATCCTGCGCTCTCATTCAGAGCCACTGCATTTCCACAATATAAGTGCATGAGACCACATGCTGGTATTCTCCACAAAAGTCACTTGTTATTTAAATCAGAACTACAAACCTGCTCCCTCACCTCCCCCTCTCCAGCCCCTAGAGGGGCATATTCTCATTAACATTCTTAATGTTAATTGGAATTACATGTGCACATCAAGAGGAGAATACACCTCCAGATGCGATATTTGCAAGCTTCATATTAAACCAGGCTGTGTTGAAATAAAACACATAATTGAACATACAGTCCTATCCTGATATTGAACAGTAATATATGTTTTCATGTACAAAACCAGGTTTTACACACAGACAAAAATGAATTCAGTATGATACAGCCATAACCTCCATTACTGTAGGATCTGATCTTGCTGTTCCTCACTCATGTGAAAAATCCTACTGCCTACGAGGTACATATAGGCTTATGATCCAGCACATTTTTCTGTAATGGAAATTAGTTGCACATCTGAATAATTTTAAAATGGTGACAAGAAAGCATGACTTAGACTCACTTGTTTGGAAAAGAAGCTGTATGGTTCAGCGCAAAAATTAATTTTTAAAAATTACAGGTTTAGTGTCCATATTTTCTAACCTCATAAAAATAATGATATTTTGTTGTTAATAAGAATCATTAGTTCTCAAAAATATAATTCTCTCAGAAATAAACCTCCAAAAGTATAACAATTAACCAACACCAAACTCACTTTCAAACGTTCTTTTTAAATTCATTATAATTTTACATCTTTAATTATGTTTACACTAAGTTCCCTACAATTTCTGCTTGAAAAATGTAAATGCAGAGTGGATTAGAAAACAGTGCAATCTGAAATCTGGAAAACCCGAACAGATTAATTTAATCTTTGCAGAAAATTCATGCTAGAATACTATTTTCTTTACTGAGCCTTTCCACTGTGATGTAATGGGAATTTTCTATTGTTATTTTTAAGCAATTCAAACAACAAATCATAAGCATCTCCAACAGAATTAGATAAAAGCTCAGTCCCAGAAGCAAGGGGCAGATTTGACTCAAAATGCATAAACTGAGGTTTCATTCCTTTGAAGAAACTCTCCTAATATTGTTACAGAAACATACATTGAAATAATGTCAAATTCTACTAGAAATCCTAATAAATAAAACCATATGCTGAAGCATCTTCAGCTAGAATTCTCCAAGGCTATAAAACAGACACATACAAGTCAGACAATATCAAGGAAAATGGGGTTGGAGCTGAGGAAAATATTCATTTAGTAATGATCTTTCTTCATGTAATGACGTGTTAGGTTTAAGCCCCTGACATCTTGGAAATGCTCATGTAAAATCTCATTTGCCTATTCTTCCTTGCTAGCAAAGATGGTCATCAAAACAAGACTTGTTTGGGAATAAGTAATGTAAACGTCACATCTATTTTGCTAATATTAGAGGAATACAGAAGAGACGTATACCAGAATATTTTTAAAAAAGGAAAAACCAAACCCCTCCCCACACTAAAATAATATACTGAATGCCAGGTTTCAGGTATGTTGCAGTCACAAATGCATAGCAATGAGAGAGAGGAAAAAAAAAAGAGAAGCCTTTCTAGGTCATCTATTCCATCCATCTGCTGGAGTAAGATCACTCCTTACAATATACATGCTAGAGCTTTTCTCAGTCTGATTTTAAATGTCTTGTTTCCATCTGTTCAATTTGACCTTACCTATTTCATCTTGGGTAGTTAAAATGGCTGCTGTATAGTGCAATAATTCAGGGCAACATCTAAAAAATTAAAAAATCAGCATGCAAAAGTCCTCTTATCCTTAGTGCAGCTAATTTTGAAGATAATGTTTACCCACAAAAGATCAAACTGGACAAACGATGCCTATAAGACTGTGCCGTCTGCGTGTGAAGCGTCATCTTTTACTGTATCATATGGATTAGATCCTGAGCTAATCAGTCAGATTCAGAGCTGAACTGCTTTGGGTCCATCTTACAATGCAAATATCGGGGGGTGGGGAATGTTCAACTAAAGTCTTCTGTGGTTAATGAGTTGCCTTTTCCATTCTTATTAACTAAAATACTTTAACCACTTTGATTTTTTAAACTTAAACAATTATATTAGATGTAATCATTATTTTATTAACATTTTTCTCCAAGGATTTTTCTTTCTGATTATGAGTACTTTACAATTTCAGACAGTATGATGGATGCTACTCTTCTATGACAAGAATTTTAACAGCCCTTCTTCAGCACTCAATGCACACCCAATTATGCGTCTGAGCTAGTAACCTTGAATTTATGTTGCCATGGCGACAAACTGGTCATGCATTATGGATTATCATTGAAATTCTACACCCCTACCTAGCATAATGAGAGTTGGGGACTTAATCAAATCAGCCATTCTGTGTGACACAAAGTGAAGAACTAGCTCTTATTGTTCAGCCTGGAGAAAGGAAGCAGGCCTGATGGAGTGGCAGCTGCAGTGCCGCAGCCTGATAGATTGCCCTTATATACATTTGTGAATGTATAGACAGATGGTTTTCAATGCCTGGAATTTCTGGCTTAGGAAGCAGCTGTTCGGGTAACCTCTGCCGTCTCACCTTGTTGTCATGGAGCATTGCACCGAGACTGAGAACGCGGACGGGTACATTGGCAATCTGACCGAATTTACGCAGCATGGCACCCCTCTTTCATCCCAGGGTGGCTGGGCTGGGAGGGAGGCAGGGCTGAGGGGGGAGCACTCCCTCAGCTGAAGCAGGGTGTTTGGGCATCCTCCAGTCCCTCTCCTACCCTGTCTGCACAGAAAGGGACAGTCAAAATCGTTGTAGTAAATCGTTTCTGGGAATTTATTCTAGTTTGCGTCTCCTCCACCGTCGTGCAATCATAGTGCAACGTGCTATTTGTAGGCAGTTCAGGGATCAGTAAAGGCACCCAGGTTTCAGGTTGCCATACCATATTTTGTTTGTGTCTGAGAGAGAACACCAGCTTCACTAAGGCCAGAGCTGAAGAAGGTTCAATGCCAGAAAAAAAATCAAACCAAGTGGATATGAAAAATCAACAACCACTACATACTTACCTGCCGGACTCCTTTTCTGCCTATTCACTGAAATTTCTCTCTGAGAAATTGTAGGAATATTGAGATATTGTAGGAAGCTACAGAAACTGCTGGGAACTCATTAACTTCTTTTTTTAATAAAATAGTAGTAAAACTGTAGAAATCTAGAAGAATTGAGGCATAATAAACATATATAAAGCTTAGATCTGTTTAGTGTAAGTACCTAAGTATTTTGTTCTACAACAAAAAGAAGCTGATCTACGTAGTATTACTCATTTGTTCTTATGATTATTTTTAATTATTATAGCCATAACAGCATTATTTTTCTCCACTTCGTTCTCCGTGCCTCAAATCTTTAAAAGCTTTAAAGCTTCAAAGCTTCTGATGTCTCATAAACGTACATTATTAAAAAATCCTTACTTTTTGAAAATCTTGATTAACAAATTATTCTGTCACCCTTATATTTTGGAATTCTAGCTGTTGTTACTGTAATATAGTGTATTTACTTATTCATATGTATAAGGTGACCATCACCATGGTTTCTGCATAGGGAGTGCTATGTGTCTGTCAGCCTTGCCGTTACAGATTCACTAGACCTGTGATTTCAAAGCATGCAACGTTCTCCCAGAATAAAGCCTGATATGACAATAGCATTTCAAATAAATACTTTATTTTAGATCTAACTGCTTCATTAACACCACTTTTCTTTCTGCCAAACTGTCTGTGTTTGTGTTTTGATTTATAAAGTGTATAGCATGCATATGTTATGAGATTTAATTTTCAATGCATCTGCAGGAAGTGAATATTTCAGCAGGCTTTTAAAACAAATGAATATACAGGTTATCCAGGAGCCTTGAGTAATCACACTCTGTCTGTCTGTCTGTCTGTCTATCTATCTATCTATCTATCTATCTATCTATCTATCTATCTATCATCTATCTATCTATCATCTATCTAATTCATATATCTGTATAAGTAAAAACCATTTCTCACATTCTGTGCAGTTTTTTACTTCAAAAAGAGCCACCACTGTCCTGTTTTGACCCATGAGATTGCAGTAACTCCCTAGAAGTCTTTGCAGTCTATCCACAAATGATTTGTGAACGGAAACATCCCAGGAAAGCCTGGGCATCAGAGACTGCACCCACTCGGGGCCTAATTCTTCAAGCTGTCTTCCAACTGGAACCAAGGAAGTTGCTCATGCCCTCCCTTGGGGACTTACTCTCCCAAGTAAAGAACGTACCATGTCAATAAATCTGTTTAAATCTTTTAAGCACAGCCCAATCTTACAGTAGCAGATTTCAATTACTGTTTGGTTACTAAAGTATATCTGGGGACTTTCAGAATTTCTCAAATACTTTTTTTCTCTGTTTAAAAAATACTTCCTATTCACACAAAACTGTCTTTGACAACACTGACTGATTTAGAGTAAGGAAGAAAATTCAGAGTTAGGGATTGGTGGGATAAATAAATAGACTGATATTGTAATCTTTCTCAATGAAAGAATGAATGAACATTTTTCAAGTTTAATTTATAGTGCCTGGAATTTCCTTGTGTTTATAAATTTAAGCCAAACCCTTAAATCTGATGTTAATATCAACTTTACATTACTTAAACTAAATTTTTTATGGTTGAGTAACTTTTATTGTGTGGGCATTTTGGAAAAGGATGTTACAGTTGGGTCTAGCAGGGTGAGCCAATAAAAATAATAGTGCAAGCTTTAAATTAAAACCTAAAGAGAAAAATAAGAAATAAAAGAGTATTAACATGGGCACAGGGAACTAAGTGCCTTCTTCTGTTTAAAAACGTTCCACAAGAAAGAGGAGAAGATTTTCAGAACTTTTTCATTGTGTTTTAAAGAAACAATTTTTAATAGGATAGGCTAACTTCAAAAACAGTGTAACAGGATGGTAAGGAAAATGACATTAGGCTAAGATTAAATACTTGGGCCCAGTACTCGATTTATGATCAAGTTGTATACTTCAAGGAATAAAGAAGTGTGTACAATATTGTTCCTAATATTAACAGCAAGGAAAGAACTAAATTTAGATCCTATTTTTGCAACCTTTATTTAGTCTATGCAGAAGTTTTTCAAGGAAACACTTCTGTTGATCTCAGTAAAATTATTATCAGAGGTAAATTTTTCCATAACAAAACTTATGCTCCCAGAGAAGAATTTGAATATCAAAAAGTATTTAAAGTTTCTGAAACATAACATTGTCATTAGCAGGAAAAGCTTAAGAAGACACTTTTGAGTTCTTATCACTTTATTTTTATGCTAACTTGTGGCAGACATTATTAACAAACTCTGTATCTGGAAATAAGCTATAAACATTTCCTTGGAAACTTTAACCCTGTCAGATTTAAAATATTGTCTCTTGACCTTTTTAATCAAAGAATCATCCAGCCTTCCCCCCTACCTTTACCGTCAGTAATCAAGGATTAACAATTTCCTTGATAAAACAACTTTAAAATGACCATTTTCTGGGTTACAGACTGTGTAATTTTTTTCTTGCAATTTATAAAAAGGAGAGAGAACTGTAAATTTTAGTTTATTACTTTTATTTTTTTCCCCAAGTTAATCATGCACTTTGTTGCAGGGGTGAGAAAGTCCATATAAATGTATATTGGGGAGGATTTTGCGATGATTTTACAGTCTTCCTCCTGCTGTTGTATGGACCACCAGTAGCCACATGGCTGCAGACTGGGAAATCTCGCTGGTGTGTGAGTATGGTGGCTGCAGTTCACCTCTGTGCTGTCTGATCTTCTTGGCTGTGGGTCTTACTCAGCTTAAGGAGGCAGAATAAAAGATACACTTCTCACCTAACACATTAATGCAGAGACAGCCAAGTTGTTAACATTCTTGGGACTCAAAATATAATTTATTAAATTCTTAAACTTTGCAGGATTTTTGAAGAAATACAGGGGAAAAGCTGCATTTTAGTCATTTTGGAACAAGGACATCAGATCTGAAGAGCTATGTAGGGCAATACAGGATACAGGTAGTCTTGGAATTTCAGGGTTTGAGCAAAACACTGTTTCTATTTCTGAGAGGTCGTGACAGTTAGTGTGCTAGTAATTGAAGGTTTGTTTAAAGACACTACGTCAGTCTTAATATGTAAACCCTCCCATTTTGCTTAAATTCACCCATTTTGTCACAACCAGTGGAGCCAGATGATATGTTTTCCTTCACTGTGAAATGCTATTAATCACAAGAATCAAATGCCTGTGTAGTGAGAACATTTTTATAATCCAGTGTACCAGCTTGCTCACTTCCAGGATCTGACTGGTGTGCTCACAAAATCTTTTTGCTGTCACACTGAGATGTTTCATTTCTAACTGCAGCTCAGCTGATGAGAAACATCTGAGTTTATGATTACCCTGTCAGCAGAACTCCCACAAAAATATAGTTAAAATACTCCTCTTTTATGCACGCATGTGTTCAAGACATTTGGGATGGTCACCTGAAAAGTATTTACTGGTATAATTCAAACTGCTGCTAGGAGTCTCTCCTATTGCATTTTACTTGGATATTTGCTCAAAGTCACATACCCTCAGGGTCCTGAAGGTGCCAAGAAGTCTAACTGGCCCTGACCAGCCTCTCCCACCCTGCCTATGGGCCCAGGACTCTGTTTCAGCTAACCCCAGGGCTGTCAGTCCCTGTCCCAGCAACATCTGCTTCTCGGCCCTACTGCTCCCCTCAGCTCAGCATCTAGAGCAGTACAGAAAAGTAAAACCTCTTTTTTTTTTTTTTGTTTAACTTAACAGAATCCTTTAATATCTGTATTAATTTCTACGTTGTATATTTACTCACTATTAGTTTCTATGGCGGTATGGCAAATTGAGACACATGAAACTGTGCAGACATCTTTTACCGATTTGGGCATCTTGTGCATGAATATGTGTGCATGCACACCTCACTAATACACATGAATGCTCTTTTGGACTTTTTTTCCTCTGTGAATACTCAAACTTGCATTTTATATAAATATTTGGGAGTTTTGTTCTTGTAAGTCAGTCACATGTTTAAGGTACAAACATAGCTATGTAGCTACATGTGCAGTAAGATGCTGCAATAGAAGCAAACAGAGAGGTAAAAAACATAAAGCAGGGTATGCTGCTCCATGGTGTAGCCCTGCCTGAGCGTGGGGTTCATGTCATTGGTGAACACCTCTGCCTCCACAAGGGACGCCTGACTAATGCTGCTGGCTCAGCTCCAGCCACCTCCACCAATTTACACCCGCTCAGCTTTTGATCCAGAAGGCCAAAAGCTGACTTTCACAGAAAAGATATCAGATAAGAGCTAGAGTGTTTGCATCTTAGCAGGCAACCTCCACAGGCAAGAAGCTGATCTATGTAAAAAGTAAAAAGTGATTCTTTGGGAGTCAATTTGTGGCACACAAGTTTTCTGATACTAGAGTACGTGTGACAATTTAGATACCAGAATGTGCACTGAACAGACGGTATATCCAAACAAGCTGCTGCACATTTAATGATGCTAATTGGACTAGCTGAAAGTCCACAATGATGCTGAAGAAAAAAGGCAGTTTGGGATGGTCATTTAATCTGGAAATAGCTTTAAAAACTGGAAAATATGTCCCTGAGGATAGTCCCTGTCAGATTAACCGCCTGGGCTCTGCAGCCCTCTCGAGGCAGTGTTACTCATTTATTTTAAAACTTGTGAGAGGAAGGCAGGTGGGACAAGTCTTAGGCAAATGCTTTACAACAAAAGATATAGTGAAGGCAGGAGAACAGTTTAAACAACTCTATATTTTACATTAAGTTCTGCATTTAACGGTAGGAGAATTAGACACACAATTATTTGACTGTGGTTCTTTAGCAACTCTCCTTATGTTAAGGAGTAATTTGATAGGACACACCTGTTTCAGTTATCGTTAAAACTTTTATTCTAAGGTAAACTTTCTTTCAATGAAAAAGGGAGAAACTTTCAAAATCACTTCTGCAGACACGCCCTGGAGTGGCAGCACTCAGTGCCGCTGAAGAGCCAAGCCACTTGTTTACATGCTTACCAGTAACCCCACAGATTTGAAAATGCACTCCCTGCCCCCAGCTGGTTATGAATACTAATAGCTATATTTTTTCCAGTTTTAATCCTGTAGAGAGTTATATCAACTAGTCACAGATATAGAGTCTAGCCAGTTTTAGCAGCAGTACATACCACTGTGAGATTCACTGGCATACAACCGCACTTAGATAAATACACTGACATTGCTAAGATTCAGCGTGCACAAGAGACCCTTTGGCACACTAATAACAAATAAAGCTGAGTGACACTAAAAACACGTCAGTTCTTCCAGAGCTTGATGTGTGACACCCGCACACATTTCTTTTCACACTACATTATTATCCCTTCTTTCTTAGCAAAGCCTCTCCCAAACAGATGTTGAGTCAAACGGCAAGATACTTTCATATCTCTGCAAATAGTAGTAAGAAAATTAAAATAGTGTAGACTGTAGAATAAGAATTATATGGTAGACTAGATTTTAAACATCAGATTTATACAAAAGCATTATTGTTTCATGTGAATAGGCAACCAAATACGGTGATGCAATGAATGAACAAATGTAGATACTGGACTTCTTTTATACACTCTCACTCCTACCTCACCATATATGTAATGTGATACAATAAAAGCTTTCATTTCGTATACAATGACAGAGCTTAAATAAGCAGGCCAGTCTTTTCTTATAGGCAGCTATCACCAAGATAAAGTTTGGAAACAGATACACAGAGCTTTTCTTGGGAAAATAAAACAAGGAAGGTTTGGGGGAAGATTTGTGAGAGATGATTTTTCATTTTCTGAGTAAAATGAATGAAAATTTCTCTCAGGTATAAACATATTAAGTATCTCTTCTTTCTATAGATATGGATTTCCTCTAGGAATAGGCAAGAAGAATTAATCCAAACACTGGCCTAGTTACACAATTAAATGTTTCAGAAAATTAGTAAAGATGAGCCTTTGTAGCAAGAAGGAGGAATTCCTGGTGTTGCAGTGCTCATAAACTGGCTGAGCTCTTTAATGAGGCAGGAGTCACCCTGAACTGCTGGAAGATGGGCACTCCTCTATTTGCAGTCAGTGGGAGAATAAGAGAATAAGGAGTCAATCGTTCTCATATTCCAGCTACGTAATTACAAAACACAGCTCTAGATAATCTGGGAAAGGGCTCCTGAGTGCTGAAAGAGGATGTACTCAAAACCTCTTACCCAATACGCTGGGCAGCACTATGAAGTATGTGGAATACTTAGTGAAGAGGAGAAAAAAGATCCAACTACTCACAAAACACAACAGAGAAAGGAGACAACAGGCTTCACCTCTCATGTACAAGCTAGTGCAAAGGCTGGCACAGCAAAACTATGGTGTTGCATATATAGGATTCATGGCAGTGAAACCAATAAGTTAAAAATCTGGATTCAGATTTTACTCTCATCTATATGAATAATGTGCAGAAAGTCTGTTCAGAGCAACCCTGCTTGTTAGCAATACTCAAACTAGTTGGAATCTACATCAATGTCTTGTTTAAATCCTTTAGGTATGCTGTTTTTGAAGTAATCAACAGGAATATTTAATCTACTCAACAGGGCTAAAAAATGCAGCTTGGTGTTGTATAAACCTACATAACAAGCTCAACACTGCTGAAAATGCCTCAGATTTGCTGCAGGACCACAGTGCACAACCACCATGAGCATGTGAGCTACTGGATGCAACACGAGGGGTAAAGAGCATGTGCTCAGCCATCACATTGAAAATTCACAGAAATATGACTTTTCAACAAGAATAAGACTACTACATGAGAGGAAATCCTGGCTGTAATTCCTCAAGCTTTACGCACCTTACATCTCTGGGGAGAAAAGAGGCACTTGTCCAGGAAAAAAAAAAAAAAAAAAAAAAAAAAAAAAAAGCAGCCAAGCAATAATCTTACTTCTCTAGCCAGTAAGTCAGTCGAGTTCTGTGGGGTTTTCCTTAGGTGAAAGAGCATCAAGCATTTGAACATTTTATGGTTTTTTTATCATAACTGTGCTAAAATAAAGAACCTATAAAAGGAAAGAGTGAAGTTTGAGAAATGTCATGCTAACCTTTCTTACAAACTAGTTTCTGGTGACTTGGCTCACCAGTTGTGTCTGTGCCTGGGTGGTGTGTACGGGTCTCCTTCATCAACAGCATTAGCTCAAGCGCAGCGATGTTGGAGTGTAGCATGTGTAAGCCTGGCCTAGAGGGATGCCCACAGGGAGGAAGGTCTCACCCAGACCTCAGTATCTTAAGTTTTAAGCTGTTTTTCCTAGCTCCCAGGAGAAATAGTATTTATATTTCACAACAGTTATGCACCCTACATAAATAAAACTCTCTATTTCACATGTGGTTGTCCCCTGGGAGAGGAGAGGAACCACGGGCCTTGGTGGAAGTAGCTCATGGCAAGTTCTGGTCAGGACTGTCTAAAAATGATAAGCAGACAATACCTCCAGAAACTATCTTTGCTCTCCCAATGAGACACATGTTTACATGCCATATTGTCTTCCTGAGTTCATTTTTTAAAAATAAGCATCAGAACCATGGGATTTCTTGTTTCCTTCCAAATATGAAATGTGGTACATAAAAAAACACAAGTCTTTAAACAATGCACTTTGTTTGCACACTTCAGTTAATTGCTACTTATCCTGTTCTGTGAGGAAAAATCTCATTTTACAGCCTCTTTTCACAGTGTTTAACTTTGATATAAATATGTGCAGTCCTCATGTTAGGGTTTTTTTTCCCTTAACCAGAAACAGTTGGCTGGAGCATAACTTAAATTGATTTTTTTAAAGACATAATATAACATTATGTTCTATTATAAGGTAAAAGAATTGGCCTGTGTCTCCTGCCTTATGCTCTTCAGATCAGGACCATCTTACTCCCTCAGTGAGTCTACCTCACTGTGTGACCTGTTTAACTGTAATTATACCTTGGAGTCTTTGATTACAGTAAAAGCTGATGCCATGGTGAAATTCCCTTTAATATTTACATTGTGAGACCTGTTGAAATGATGCAATGTTCTTCTTATCTGAATTGCATTACCTCAGTGGGTCTGTGAATCAGCATCATTAGATCTGCATGAGTTCATCCTTAAAAAGGATTAAAAAATATTCTCTGTTCTGGGAATGGGGGAAAAACACTGCTAACAGTAATTCTCATTTTAGTCAGGGTTTATGACATTTCTGTCCTTGTTCTGCTTTTCTTTTCACTTAGGGTATTTAACAGTTGAGAGTAAAACTGCTGATTAGGCAGTGGATGGACAGAAATTTTTGGTGTACACTGCTGCTTTTCTGCAAGAAATTCTCCAAAATCCTCTGTCTGGACTATTTATCTATCCATCTATCTATCTACCTACCTACTTACCTACCTACCTACCTACCTATCTATCCATCATCTATTTATTTATTTACTTACTTATTTCCTCTGGTCCTTTCTTAACAAAATTGCATAGATTGATTTACCTATGTCTGAAGTCTGAGTGTGCAAGATATGCCTTCTCTGGATAGTAGCTTACTAAAAGACAAGACAGGGCAGCAAAAGAATAGTAACATCTGCTATGTTACAGGAGTGCCACTAATAATTCTAGTTAAATCTATGCTGGAGTTTGTAGTGAAACAAGAATTTAATTTTTTTGTTGCATTTAAGACAAATTGTTCAGTTTATAATATTTTATTTGGGATAACAGCAAATGAATATAATGTAATTTCAACTGCAAATTACATTTTGTCTTATTTGTCTGGGTAGAATTTTAAGTCCGTATTATTTTATATATAGTTTTTCTGGAGAAAAAAGAAAAAAAGGTGGTAATCGTTCAGCATTATAGGTCTCTCTTCAAAATATCACAGCTTTTATTGTCCTTTCCATTTGTCCCACCATCCAAGACCATGAATAAAAAAATGTACATTCTTCTGGGATTAATATCATATCATATATAGAAAGGCTTTCTTTGTGAATCATAGGTTGAAACAAATTGAATTGTTCGTTACTGGTCACTGTGGATGAGCCCAGGAAAGGAAGTGTATATTATTCTTTACATGAGCCCTAAAAACTCTTGCCAGTGCGAACTGTATGAACAGCTCTAAATTATTCTCTTACATTGATCAAGATAACAAGAACCAATTTTCCCTTTGAAGCATTTAAATGAGATTTTGTTTCCTTTAATCAACATTTTTCTTCATATTCTTTCACTTCAATTATTGGTTTTGGCAACATCTTGAAGTTTTGGCTATCAAAAGTATTAGAGCTTCAGAAATTCTCTGAAAATGAGAATTTTTCAAAAGCATTGCTATTATTGCCAATTTTTCAATTAATCAAAAGAATTCTAATATAACAATATTTTGTCAGAATTCATATGACAGTGTTATACAGTCAATGCATTTGTGTCAGCCAGAATATTAAGAACTAGATGTAGTCATCAATATCACTCAGTTTCAAATCTGGATTTCACATAGACACTGTGATTATTGCACGCTTAAACTATTCTGAAATAAAACATTAAAAAAAAAGGGTAATCAAAGAAAAAAGACTTTTGGCTATAATGTCTAGACATAGGTTTTGATTCAAGTGTAGTTTTTCTCAAAATCAAGTTACACCCGATTGAATTGGGTACCTCAACGTTTGCTGTTTGACATTATCACATGTAATCTCATTCACATTACTGTGAGACTGATAATGTCACTTGCCTGCACTGGCTGGTACTGTAGTGGAAATCCAATGAAACTACTTGTGAAAGCTGTTCAGGAAGAGAAAACTGCACTGGCAGTCTGCATAAAACACCATACATACCGAATATGTATATACATGCATACAGAGTTACATTTACTTTTATTGAGTTTTGCATCAGTTCTTCTGCCATCCATGATTTTTTTTCCACTAAAGGCTCAGAGCAAAATACAAAAATGTAACCATGCAAGTGAGAAAATGTATTGTACAAAGCACGCATTTCTTATAAATGGGGTTACATGAACATGGAAAAATGCAGGAAATATATGTAAACAGTACCTGTATTCACCCCCTCCCTCCTTCCAAAGCTGCTAATTCTGTAAGAATAAAACCTTCTAGGCCTACCAATATTTTATTTCACCTCTTTTTATGTCTGTAAGTCACTTATCTGTCATATTCGGATGTGTTCTCCTTGGGGCAGAAACCATCTTTTTGCTCTATATTTGAATAGAGCATTTTATATTGGAGTTGTGCTCTGTGATAAGATCTCTGTGCACTGATACATAAAAATAGTATCATTACAAGGCATTTTGAAGCTAACAAGATCAAAAATGTCATTATGAATGCTCTAGACTTCTTGGCAATGAATGGTTATTGATACAGGTTCAGAGAGCCATACACTGGCTCTTTAGCATTTTATCTAGGAATTACCACAGCAAGAGCAGCTTTCAAGAACCATCTCTTTAGAGGAAAGGAGAATCTGATGCCAAGAGACCTTTAAAAAAGTCTGAGGGACAGATACTGAAACCTTCGCTCCCATTACACAGTACTGGATTTTACAGCTGATCTCATTTCTTCTGCTAGAAACGAGATCTCACTGCTGGCAACATACGTGTCTAGGGAACTCATCTAGAGAGAGGAGCAGAACCAAGTCCTGAGCTGGATGGACTGTCGGTACCATCATGTGCATCCATTCACCACCAAGACACTAGAAAACTCTGTAACCTGATTGTCTTACTGACCATACAGAAAATCCAGAGAAATATCCTAGGGAAAGGAGTGATTTGCTTTAAAACATAATGGTACAAAAAGCTGTTAAAAGATGGATTTTTCTTTATATACTTCTCCAGCATATTAGCGCAGATATCAGTTCAACCACATGGAGCTTGAATAAACTGAAAGAAAGTTTTGTGAAAGTTCTCAATGAGTAACGCAATGTTTTTACTCTTCCTTCAAGAAAAAATATTGTTCATTTCAGGGCCTTACTAAATCAGGTATTTAAACTTGGTCATGCTATATAAACATGATATGAGACACAGTAATTACTTATTATAATATAGTCTAGCTAAAATTAGACACTGATCCTTCAGTATCTATTTAACATAGGCCATTAATTTTTAAGAACTGTTTTCAGCTTGATGTTAGATGGCAATAAGAAGAAAATGTCACTTCCAGAACAAGTATTACAGATGTAAGGCCATATATTTAATACTTACAGAGTTTTATATCTTCTGGGTGTAAATGTTATACAAACTCTGCAACGGTCCCAAAAAACAAGATTCTGTATTGCTGCTTTTTCATTCAAGAAAACTGAAGCACAATGACTAAAGTGCTTAACCAAGTAAATCAGAGAGGTACAAGAGAGAGGTGCTATTTGCAAAAATTCCTTGGGTGGAAAAATGTTAATTAATTGAAGACAAATTTCCTCTAGGAATTTGACAAGTTTTGATAGTCTCACTGTTTGCAGAGACTGTTTAAAGGTGATGTCACTGTACAATAGTGACCAGCTGGAATATCTACCTGAAAAGTGGGAAAGGAGTATAAGAACAGTTGAACTTGAAAGTCTTTTCCTGCCTGGATTTCCAAGGACAAAAGACAGCTGGGTCATTCACCACAGGTACTGTCTAGAGCTATTCTCTTTAAAGGGAATTGTTTCTAACTCCACAGTCACTGAGGAACTGAAGGTAATCTCACCTCTTTGTCTTCTTTAATCAGCTACCATTAGGGTTAGTTGCCTGCTTGTGGAAAATGCTACAGCTCCTCTCTGGAAAAACAAACAAACAAATAAAAAACCCACATTGCAGGTGCATTTGGAGAGTGTCAGAAAGTGTGTTAGCCCAAGAAGGAAATGTGGGTAAATTTCAATTTACCCAACTGAACTGACTGGATAAAGAAATATCAAATGGCAACATCCCTAAAGCAGTGTTTTCTTCCCAAGAAGAAATCCATGCTGTCAAACTGGAATTCATTCATAGACAGCCAGAAAGTATCCTCATGATAATGGTGGATAAGAAATATGATGTGTTAGGAAATTGTTCATGTACAACACCAGGAAGAGTTCAAAACCCCTTTTGCTAGTATCACTCTCTTGCTCTCATTCACTCTCTTGCACACCAGCTCAGTGAAGATTCCTCCTAAGCTTACATTTGTGCTTACATTTTTACAGTGGAAACAAAGAATGTTTACTATGGCTGGGGCTAGAGTCCATGGTGGGAAAAGACTCAGGTATGTGCTTGTACCCCAGGCTATCCGGAGTCTGATGCAAAAGAAATACATATTTGTGTGCCAACATGCAGCCATGCTGCATTCTAGTGGCTCTCTGTATTGCTACATCCGGGGTACCAGGTCAGTGGGACATCCTGGAGAGAGGACCTTTCCTGCTAGATAGACACGAATGCTCTACAACAGACCATGGTCTTTAGCTCATCAGAATGGAAGGTTCATTGATCTGCCTAACACCTTCCTGTGAGTTATTCTGAAAGGTACTGAAGGTGTCATAATCAGGAATGTGTAATGCAGTACCATTAACAAACAGGCATATAGGAATTTCACATTTAACTCAGAAAAGCACATAGCTCTTCTACATCGATACTCTTTCTCCGGAAAGCACTGGATATTTTTCAGGTGTCATGTTGCCTGAAGTGAGCTCCTCTGAAGCCAAACAGAAAGACAAGCAAAAAGAAGTCTGTACTGATCCTAGCCTTGGCATTGAACTATCTAAATAGCCTTATTTTCTATGTTCAATTGGGAAAAAAAAATATTAAAAATTGCTTTTCTTCAGCTTATGTTTCCTTCTCAATTCATTGATGAAAAGGGCTGAAAACAGTCAAAAGCATCACTTTGCCAAGCTCTTCAAGGGATAATGAATGTTCAAGTACTTCCACCTTCCACACTGGGAGCTGTGATAGAAGAAAGAGTTGTTCCATGGTGCTTTTGTACCTTGGCTGCCTCCATCCTCCGGTGTGTTCACTACAACTTCATGAGCAGCTTAAGTGGTGAAGAGCTTGGCATGCTTCAGGAAAGTGGCTGAGCTCCCCCACCGACACCATTTTCCGTGGTCACAAGTTCATGAGCACTGTTAGAATTTCACACTCAGAACCAAACGTCTGTGGGACTTAAAAACAATTCCCTGTCTGCATCTGCCGGCTGCTCCTACTCATTGATTTATGCTCGCGATGTTCGGAGCTGCGGCATAAATCTGGTTATGTAATAGAAACTTGATAACAGAGAAAGTCAATACGGGAGGGCAATAGAGCTGAAATTACACACTGGCACTACTTTTTATTAACCCTTTCACAGTTCACCTTAGCTGCTTCTCACAAAGTTGTCTGAATTTAGCAAGACGATTTTCTTGCTATATGTAGCAGCACCAGATTGACCACTCTTCCCTCTGTCTTGCTGGAGCCAAACAGAATAATTTTCTAGAAACAACATCTTTTTGCAACAAAAAGCTCTTTCTATCTTTGCTTCAGTTAATTATATAATGAAAAATGACCAATTCTTTCACATCAGGCAGAATATGTATATAACTATTAAGTTATTTAAACAAACCTAGATATTTCATATCATCAGAGTGTTTCCAACTTGGACAGGTTTTCTGAGGGAAAGCTTCTTTGTCAGTTTGTTTACTTGCTTGATTTCTGTTCTTAGTCACAATTTAGCCACTAAGCCCTGGGCTCTGTGAAAGCAGGAGGTTTGGCAGGTCCACAGAAGAACTTCTGACAGCTACAGACATCATTCCTCATTTTAAGGAAGAAAGAAAACTTAAGGTTAGAGTTCTTTAAACCATTCATACATGGAACTTCTGCTTTAGGTTCTCATAATCTGATTCCCACTGTTATTGGAAACCTGGTTGTTATTAGAAACTCATTTATCACAGATCTTTATATTCATGGCTTCATTATTTGAAGTCCTGATGATGATACAATTTCAGTTTTTCTTTTTTCTTGACTGAAGGTAGGATTTGCATATTTGATATCTGGGATTTAGGGAGAAACATGGAGATGAATATGAATAAAATCATTATCTGTTCCTCAAGGTGAGCTTTGCTTCTCATGATTATAAGTAAAATACATTTGATTTTATATGCATATGTTCTTTATAAAATTCTGGTAATAACATGATCCTTCTGTTACTCAGCATAAGATGACTAGAATCATCAATAACTGAAATATATGTGAAAGACATTAACAGAGTTGATATAAAGCAGTATTTCATTAGTGTCCCAAGTGCAGTACTATGAAATATGAAGCTAACACTGTTATAAAAACTTGTCTGGAAACCATTACTTGAAGAGTGGAAGAAGCCTAAAAATCCCACTTTGCCAGGTGCTCCTGAAGTTGCTTAGCAACTGCCTCCTTAATCACCTTCTCCAAAAAGGGAGGTCTGACAGAGGATAGTAATTAGATGGTTTCTTGAGGAGGGTCAAGACCTTAGCATACTGTTGCCAGGATGTCATTTTGCCCTTCAAAAAGAGGTGTTAATGAAATGCCCATCCACTGGGAAAGTGCTTCCTCACTGACTTTCATAAGCTCTGTGGTTTCCTGACTGGGGTTCTTTGTCTGCTCCTGGGACAAGACACTGTCAAAATCAGCCCTGGGTGTGCTCATGACCTCTTGTTCTGACATCCCTGGTTGATGGCTGACAACTTCAGAGATGAATGATTTTGCCCATCAAAAATATGAAGATGAGTTTGCTAATTTCCTGTTTCTGAGAAGAGGAATTCACAAGGAACTCAACTCTCCTTATTAACTTTGCCAGGCAGATCTTAACTGTGTGCATCACAAAGGTAAATAACTATTCAGACAGGAATTTGGGGTAGAAGGATTGTAGTGAAGTACATAAGGTAAGGGTGATAATCTGGGGGGTTAACACTTTGGGAAAGAGTTTCCTGTCATCACAAGAAATTCCAAACTGTAATTTTACTAATGAAAATACAAATACGGTCTTTGTTCCAATGGACATGAAAAAAATTACTGAAGTCCTCTTTTATAGTTAGAGAAGACTGAGGCAAAGAGGACACTGAGTTCCTCGGCCTTACTTGTCTCCCTTGGCACTGAATCATCCTTCCCATTCATTTCACATTTTCCTTGTTCAATTTTTTACCACTAATGTACAAGCTCTTCTTCCTGTGTACCTCTTAAGTCTCCAGTGCAGTTGAGCTTTGGCTTTCCTGACACTTTCCCACGTTACCAGGCAATGTTTCTGTATTCCTGCTATGCACTATGTCCTTCCTTCTACCTCTTGCCTTTTTGCACTACATCTCACTAGATATGGACAAACCTTCTTTTCAGGTCTAGGAAGGGACACCAAGCTCATCTGACAAGGTTAATTTACAATGTACTATGTGTCTGCTCATTAAAGAGTCTTTTAAAAATTATCCTTGTTGTTGTTTGTTTGCTTGTTTGTTTTTAAATAATGTTATCTTATAACTGATTAATTCATTCCTATCAGTTTTGTAAAAAAAGTTGGCCTTAGCAATATGTTATTTATTATGATATTTTCCTATCATGATGTGTTCATTCTTGCATTTGTGCATATGTACCTACTGTGTCTGCTGTTCTGTATTCCTTTATTTCTGTTTTCACCTTGTTAAAAAACCTGAGTTACTTTTTAATAAACGAATTTCAGTTCATGATGGGGTTTTTTGTTCCATTTCTGCTTAAGAGAACATAAAAACATTAAAAAAAATATTTATTTACTTATCTATTTAATTATTATGAATTAACATTTATTTTTGAGTCATTCATAATCTTTGAGAGATTTTCCTTCCTTGAGTTTTAAATGTACTATAGAGTCAGCTCTGTTTACATGTACACTGGAAGGGCTTTCAGAATATTGCAGAGTATTACTGACCCACCTCCAGAGTTTAACAAAGTTTACTTGAGGCCTTAAACATCCATATTTTTCTTATGTTGCAAATATATTTGTACATTATCCCTCTCTCCCAGCCTTTAACTTTTAATTTCATTTAGATAAATACATATTTGCAAAATGCTTTTGTGGTCTAGGTGAGAAATCTATTTTTACCTACTAGAAACTAGAATATTTGTAACAGTGTGCAAAGTAAGGCCCTAATTGACAAAACTGAAGCAAAATGTGGTTTTCAAAGTTGGATCTGCTTGCACTGTTTAAACTTAACATGTGTGTTTATGCTGGTTGATCAAACCTAGAAAATAATAAAAATAGACAATAGATTTAAACCCACTACCGTTTATTGTAAAATACTCCTCATGTTTAAATTTTTTCCCGCCTTTCCAGATAAATGACTGATCTCAAACACATGTGAAACCGAAAGTTTAAAAACAGACCTGTAAGATACTCTTTATTATCATTATTTTTCCTGTTGTAACCTCCTCCTTTCCTAATGCCTGACTGCAAAACCCTTTGGAGCAGATAAGCATTGGCAAGAGGATTAATTTCCTCTGTTTGAAGAGAAAGGTTGTTGTGCGACAAAGTCAGAGTCTACAACCAGAGCTCTGAGAAGCCTGTCTTGCAATGCAATCAAAAGCCTTGAAAGTTATTTCACAAGGGTGCTTCTGTAACCTCAGTCGGAACCATGATTCTCAAAGTACATGAAGGGAAATAATGTGTACTGAGTTAAAAAAAAAAAAAAGGTGAACCTGTCAATGTTTTGTGTGATTTAGGATATAATTGTTTACATTAAATTAAAAAGCCCTCTATATGCATTGGTGTATCACTGCACAGCATTAACTTATTTAATGTGTACAATTAAATGTAATCAAAATGCCAGTTCAATTAATCAACAGAGGGAATGATATGTACTCTAATCAGAGTTCTTTACAGAAAATGTTTGTTGTTGTTGATGCTGTTATTTGGGATATTTTGAATGGAGGTTGATTTTGAAGTTTTGTATAGTAAGAGATTTTGCTGTTATGTGAAAATTGTTCTATGTGTCTTTTCATTTTCTCTTTTTGTCTGGAAATCCTCTATTCCTTTATTTGGGACTTTTGAAAAAATTTATTTCATTTTTGCCTGGGAAAGTACTAAGCTTATGACAGGGTCTTACGAATTTGAAGCTGAAGGAGGCACAGAGGAGAGCAAACAACACTGGGAATGTTTTATCCACTAGCTACTTATTAAGAAAATATTCAAAGAAATCAAGTAAACAGCACTCTCAATTTCTCTTCTGTCCTTTCAAGTACTGAAGATCTTTTAAGTGCATTGCAAGATTTGCAGTAGTAGGTTATGGCTGACAGTTCCTTCAGGGCGTAAGAATTTATGGCTAGTTAAGAGAAAAATAAATGGGGAAGAGGCACTGGACATTCATCATCTACCCAACCTCACCAGAAAAAATACAGACAGTTATTTTCCTATGCATCCTTCCTTCTCTCAGTGCCCCTTTAAAATGGTCAATAGTAACATTTTTCCTGGGACTTGATGGGATTTTCTGTTTACTACAAATGACCACAGTCTTTTGTAAATCTCTAGTAGTTTGCAGATTGTATTGTGGGGGGGTCTTCTGTCTGTTCTTCAGGGAAGGTGGCCAGCTGGATCTGACATTTTTGCATTTAAGCCTTGTACATTGGATCATTTAGCATTGCATCAGGAACACACTTACCTGTTGCAATGAATATTTACCTGGATAAGGACCATTCACTCATTCCTACTAGCTAGAGCATGATACTCAGAAGTGGCAGACACCTGAGTCAAGGTGGGGTTTCCATTTTAAACTTCAACATTTCCAAGGAGCCTAAAGTGCACGAGCTCACCCACTGCAGCTCTCATCCCACAGAGGTACTTGGGCTCTCTGTGGGATGAGAGCATGGCTGAGGGAGGAAGATGAGGTAAAGGCCTTTGGACTAATTTTTGGAGACATCTTTTTGTCCACATTGACTGAACACCTGAGCATCTAAAGTAGGTGCCCTGGTCTGCCTTGTTGAAGTTACTCATTCATTGGGGTATTTAATTTAAGCTTCTACCATTAAAAATATGGCCTTAAATCTCCTAGTCTTAGACACTTTATCTTGGAGCTGGATTATTCTTAAAGAATTTAGGAACTAGTACTTAGTAGACTACAAGCATCTTGTTTTTCTTCATTCTGGTCTTCATTAAGACCATCAACAGACAGAGCTATCAGTTCCAGGAGGTAATCTTTCATGATAATAATCTAATCAAGACATACACAAAACTCTTCAGGCTAAAAATGTAAAGTCTGCCTTTTATTATCCTTGCTTTTCAAAGTATGAGATACTGTATATGTATTCAGTATTGTTAATAATAGTAAGGGATTTTGTTGGGTAACATGTTTACCAGTAATAATTAATAATAGATCATAATTTTGATTATGAATATAACAATATTTTTCAAGTTAGAATTAATTCCCAGGAAATACTGGGAGTATTGTAATTACACACTTACACTGGAACACGTTTTGTAATAAGTATTTATGAGACTTCAGAGGCCTTATATTTTCTACTGCATTATTATTTTACCTCATTTCTGGAAAAGAAGTATATTCTGATTATCTGATAATTATCGCTCTCATACAGAAAATCATGTCTTGGAACATATATCCCTTATATTTTACTCAAATTCAAGACTCACCAAAACCACTGCTTTCATATAAGTTTGAGAGTTACTTTTGGGATACAAGTTATTTTGTGGTATCCTAGAGTAAAAATTACCAGTAGCTCAGTTGCTTTTTATTAAATGGTTGAATACTGAGACTGTAAGTTTATTATGTAAAGAGAATATGCATATGATCAGACAGTATTAACTGACTGACAGCCGATGAATGCATAATGTTGTCTGCCCTCTTGTGTCTTTTTATGTGTCCATAGGCTTATTCAAAGGAACATTTAACAGCAAGATGAACTTTATATGTGCCTGCAATCCAGTGAAGTTAATGAAATCACATATGGATGGAAATTCACTATGTTCAAGCACACAAAACTTTACGCAATGGTTAAGGAAGTTATTGCTGACTTACTGGAGGTAGAACAGCGGACCTAAAGTGCAAAAGAGGCTAAATAAAAAAGGTAAAGTTAAACAAAGTTAAAAAAAAAATTAAAAAAAATAAAGAACAGAAGACAGGTCAATGTTGCAGACATAATGAAAAGGCAACAAAGAGCAATACACATTGTGCTCACCTCTTTAAAATCCTCAGCTCTTAATAGCAGAACTATATGCTCCACACCATCTGCCAGCTGTGAAAATCACACGTACAGGTACTGTAAAGTACAATCTAATTAGTGTACTAAAGCTTAATATATTTGAGATTTTTTTTTTGTAAATATAAAAACAATTATAATAGAAGAAATCTATTCCCATGACAATATAATGAAGAGGCTTATGCTTCTGTAATGAAATGTTTCATTATTCTGCATCATGCCTTACTGAATATATTATATAGTCTCATGTACAGCAATTAAAATGGTAATATACAGGTACAGGCATGGAGAAACTGAATCACTATATAGTACTGAGCAGATTACCAAGATTTACTTTTTTATGGATCTGTCACTCTGAGGTGTGAATTTCTTGACCTTTGTGACTTTAGATAGGATGCTTCAACAACAACAAGAATTAGCAAAACCTTCTCAATATATCCAACTGTAATTTTTTCTTCAAATTAAAGAAAAAGATATTTAGAAAATCCCTTGCATGTATAAAAGATGGTATTACTTTTCCAGCATTTAGACCATTCACTCTACAGGCTTGAGGACAGAGCTGCAAAGCCACAGCAAGGAAACAGCAGTGAAGCAGAACAGCTATGGAAAGCACTAAATTTTCTTGCACAATTTTCAAGCACAGAAGCATGGCTTTGAAGGATCAACTTCTTTCCCTTTGCCATTCAGAAATTATGAGAAATGCTGCAGGATGATTCAGCCCATTCAGGAACCAGCCAATAGGGACCTCAAGGAGGGTTATGCCTAGGCAGGATTCAGTCTCCATATTAAGCATCACCATCCACTTATTGTTTTAGGAGATCAGCAGGAACAATATTTCTCCTTTTGTGTGGTGGTCCAGTGCAGTGTTTCTGAAACTTTTGGAGAAGACAACTTTCCCCATGACATTTGTGTTTTCCTCTAAGTTCAGTTCCTTATGGGTGGTAAAACCCATCTATAATTACTGTGGGGAAACAATTACTCTTAGCCTCTTGTTTTAGATGAAATGTAGCCTTGCTGTCAATTAAAGATAGCTAGTGACTATCACACTGTCTGTAGCACACAGCTAGAAATAGCAGCAGAAAGCCACTTGGACTTGATGATTTTGAAAGTCTTTTCCAACCTAAATGATTCTATGAATAAGTGAGAAGGACCACAGGTCTGGTGCCCAGCACAAGGCATGCCTTGGTTTTCTTTGCAAGGAAAATGTATAAATACTCCAAAGACTCATAACCAGAAACATACCCCAGAGTACCATATTGTGAAATCCGCATTAGGGACATGCTGTAAAACAGGTAACAAGCAGTTCTAGAGGAAAGCCTTTCCAATGGAGAATTGCTTGACCCCAAGAGAAGAGCAACAATCCAGTTTTCTGGAGCTGATTTTTAATAACCACTTCAGGAACAGACCAAATTGCCTTTACAACTACTAAGATAAAGTTTTTTGGGTTTGGAACCTAGTCATAAAATTTAGACAATTTCGGCAGCCCTGCTGAGGTGAAGGAACTATGTTTCAAGTGTTGCTGCACCTGACTTAGGTTTCTAAAGTAAATGGTCTGGATCATTTTCTGCATGTACTCTCTTGGTGCCAAGAGGTACAGTGGCGTATCAGCAGAGATGACAGAGAGCACACATTGCATACTGCTCCTGTTGAAGCATTTGCTTTGGAATTTAATCTTGTCTGCTTGAGGAGTCATAGTAACACAACAATACAAACCACAATGTATTTTAAACAACACTCACCATAGTTGGTAATGCAACAGTACGACTACCATACCTATTTGCACAATACACTGCATGAGCAACCTTCTGATTACTCCAAAACCAACAAAGAACACTGTGTATTATAAGCCATACTACATATCTTACAGCCCTAGTGACCAATATGAGACTGAAGCTACTGAAAGAATAAATGAAACACATTCATGCCCATAATTAAAATAAAACACTACCATTGTTTTGTTATAGACCCAGTGCTTGTAAAGTCAGTCATAGTTCTCCCGACAGCCACCTCTGGGATATACCATGTGGTCATGCCACCTTGCTCTTGTTGGTACATAACATGCTTTGCTATGGGTTTATTTTCTTTTACTTCCCTTTTTTAAGTACATTGAACATATACATTTGAATGTGAATACATCCTTGATGCTCTTATAGAGAATATATGGGACAGGGTTTGAGACTGTTAGAAACTTTTCAGCTTCTCATGCCTGCTGTACCTGCCAGCTACCCCAGAACAAAACAGATTCCCCACAAATTATTTATATTGCCTCACTACTAATCACTGCAAATCAATTGTCTGGGAAAACTTCGTTCCAAATTGGAAAAGAATTTTTGAAGGTTTCACAAATTCCTTGTCATTAATCTCTGGGGAAGCATTTTTTTTAACTCTTTGCAAGTACAAACTATCAATGGTTTATTTAATTTGCTGAGAAATGTTTTTAGTGTACTACTTGACATTAAAAACATTCCCTGGAGAACTGCTGGGGAAAGAGGCAAGGAGAGAATAAAGTGTTGTAGAAATATATATAGAGGGGCCATTTTCTCATTCCCAAAACTGGGCAATGCTGAAGAAGCAGCTGTGAGTGTCTTACAGTGTTAGCAGCCATCGGCTGACAGGACAGGGACAGTGAGATGAAAATAGGACCGAGATAGAGAGAGAACAGGATATTTGAATGACCTTGGTGAAGGACACAAGCTGAGATCACATAGAATTGGTGGGAAGACACAGGTATTAAAAGAAAATTAGAAGGACTTGGGAAAGACGAGTGTGGATCACCATGAAGATTTTCCCACTATGAAGTGCATGTTTTCCATGTTGCCAGTTCCCTCCTACTTCCAGATCTATTCCCACATCCACTGTCTTTACACTCTGTACAGACATAACACTGTGTATGTGCAGGATCTTGTGGATTTGCTAAGAGTGCAGTTCTGTTACAGTAGCCTTTTGTAAGCTCTACTTAAAAAAGATTTTTTTTTCCTAAAAGGTATGGCAACCTGGTTACAACAACAACAACAACAATAAAACCAGAGCTTCCCTCAAGGAAATTATCAGGATGTAGACTTCTTCAGAAAACTTTTGAAATGTGTTACTCTTGAGAATACTATTGAAAAAGTCTCCACACATTCTGTAAATTAAAAAATTATATTGGACATTAATATCCATTTTCAGAAAATAACAATTTGTTTGAGGTTTTGCTGTTCTGGGTGCTGTTGTGTTTGTGGAATTTGGTATAGATGCAGATGACAAGGTTGGTTTACTTTTCTCAAGAATTGGCTACATATAGTTCATTTGAGAATATGAGTACAAATGTACACTATATTAAAATACACTAAGTCCCTGTATGGACAGATTAAATTGTCTTAGTGTGTTGAAAGTGAGTTAGGTTTATTGAAGTGTGAAAGTAAAAAGAAACCAAAACCAGAATAGACAGGACTCTGAGTCTTTCTAAAAATAAACAGGGCTGTAATATACAGCTTGTTTTAGCTTGGGGTGAAGGAAGACAGGATAGTGGTTAGGGAGAGTGATCACAAGGGTTTTTGGGAAATGAGGTACACCAGAGCATGTTAGAAAGAAGAAATCCAGAGCATAATAAACCCATTGCTGAGTTTCTCCCATTCCCCTCTAAATGCAACCAGTGCATGAAGTCTCATCTCACTGCCACTGTGGCTTGAATACTTTCCAATCTTTGATATGTTCCAAATTATTATAAATTCAGCTTCCCATATAAAAATCAGAGCAATGTAACATGCTTTTGGTGTGAGACTGAAAGCAGACATGGCTACGTCCCAGCTGGTGGAAATGTGGTAATGAATTTCAAATAAATTTCAAACATTTGTTAAACTCCTCCTGAACAGTTTTACTTGCTACCAGTAAAATATAGATGCCATAACTGAGCACTTACACTGAAGATTTTAATTATGCTCAGACTGAAAATAGAGTATAATATTGAAATAGTCTATCTTCTGTTCCACTAGCCTGCTGCCCTTAAAAATTTGAGAGTAAACTTTCTGTTTCTCTTCTTTCTCTATTTCTCACTTAATTTACTATTAAAATCTACAGTTTTACAGTGGTCATTGAAACCAGGCTGATTTATATCTGATGATCTGCCTCAGAGCTTGAAGACTTAACATATATATTATGAAAACTCCTTTGGTTTTATTTTAGAAATTTCTAAGTAGATTTCTTTAAAAAACAGATTTCACCATATCTATTTTCATAGATTTATACACTGCGTTTGGCTGTATTACTGACTAACGTGAATAAAAAAATTAAACAAACATGTGAGGATCAAACAACAGGAACTGTTTAGCAGAAAATAGCCTGTCATGCCACCTCAGTTTTTAAGAGTGGGCCAGGAATTCAAGTCTTCAGTGGAATTAAGCTAGTTCCTCCCAAAGGAGGTTTTGACTATGCATAGTCAGAGCAAAGTAGCTATCTTAGTAGTTTGTAATTATACTAAGTTTAATTACATATAAAGTATGGGAGCTGAAACATCTGATTTTGACTTGTGGAAATAGAATCAGCATGTCCTATTTTCAGTTGTCCACTTAAGTTTTTTACTTCTTTTGTCCTTGTCCTGAAATGAAGGACACTCCATCCAACATCCATTGGCACGGAAGGAATGGAAGATGCGGTAATGTGTATCATACATTTGGAAAGTCAGTGAATTGCACAAGCTGCCAATGAGTGCAGAAAAGATTCTGCTTTTCATTGCTTCCATCTGCTGGTTTCCTTTTGTGTTGAACTGGCAAGACAAGCAGCATCTCATTATGTGGAATTGGTGAAAATCTATTTAACAAGAAAACAGCAGCTTCCTATTTTGTATCATAACCTGCTGTATTTTGTCACTCTATGAAGTTAATATGTAACAAAATGAAAAGAAAATTACACAACATTGAAGCTGCTAGAATGTAAGTTTACTAAAATTCAGCACGTATTTTTTTTCAAAATTTCCCCAAATTTGTTAGTTAAGGACCCCTATGTATGTACCTAATGAATTGGCTTGGTTTTCAAAAGTGTGTTTAAAAGCTTTTGTATTATTTGAGTATAGTCAGATTTTTTTTAAAAAAATATTTCAATTTAAGACATGAATTAGTTAATTAGCTCTAAGCATCCAAGTCTGACACATTGCAACATTTTCTGACAGTTGCAAAAAGTATTTTACTGAATGTGCAAACATACCAACATTTCAGTGAAAACCCACCATTTATTTAAATAATTTGTTGACTGTCCAGAACCATTTCCATGTGAATAATTTTTTTTTTTTTTGCATTGCAATGTATATGATTAACCAATTTCAAATGTTATTTTTTAGAAGGTTGCAAACTGATACTTTCGTGCTAAAAAATCCACTCATTTGAGACTATGCAATATCCTCAGTATGCAGACATTTGAGTAATAGAGGTATTCTCTTTAGATGAAACTTATAAAACTTAAATGTCTGAATATCAATTGAATGTGATGCCTACCCATATACAGCCAAGATTAGTTACTCTATAAATTGGCCACTCTGGGATGATTCTCCCACACACACACCTTTCTGCATTAATTTAATAAAGAATAAAAGCAGATTCTAAATCATACACATTTTTTGAAAAATAGTCTGTAATGTATAAGATGGAATTCATTTGACCTGTCTATAAATGTTTATAATGCAGATGTCTACAACTGAGATAGTCACCTTACATCCCTTCACATGTAATGGGAGGAAAACACTTTTGGAGAAGAACCCGTTTTATCTATTTTATATACTTATTTTAAGGCAAAAGGAATTTTTCTGAATAATTCCACCTCCTCTTTATTATCTATAGAGAGGTTGTAGACAACTAACTCTGATGTACACACCTATCTTTCAAGCATCTGAATTTGGAGAGGCACATTCCATCCAGGTGATACCTGTTAAATCTTCTGTCGTTGCCAATAGTGATGAAAAATGGAAAAACAACCATATGTGCCCTTTAAAATTTTTGGATTTTGAGAAGCCAACACAGTAAATGGGTTGTAGTCACAACTGCAAAGAAAGATGGTCGTAGTTTTTCAGCAAGCCTTGTTTTCACAGTTTCATAAAAGCATGCTGCTGTCTGGGCCCCAAGAACTTTGAAGAAAGTTGTCAACCACAGGAGAGCAAGGACAATGTTTAAAAATATTACATAATGTAATCAATTAACTGACCCAAAGAACTTTCAGAACTTAAAATTAGAGCAGAGCATGGGTTTTCTTCTCTTTTCATTAAAGATATTAGTCACTAATTTAATTGCCAAAAATTAAATTACATTCACTACTATAATAACAAACAAACAAGCAAACAGAAAAAGGAATAAAAATTCCTAGAAGAAACTTTGGAAAGATGCTACTAAGCCCATCCATGCCTCTTAGTAAAGTCTTCCCACTCCTTCCGGAAATATTTCTATATAATTTAATTATATCTATGATCTTGACCTGTTATTCACCTCAGCCTCATATGAACTAGTTATGTTGCTAGATGGGTCTAAACTAAACAGACAGATAACAAATCTCAGTGTATAGGTGTACCAAAAGCCGTCACGCAAGTCTGGTCATCTTCGAACTACCTTGTGTCATGGAATCCATAATATCTTGCCTCATTATATGGGGGGAAAAAAAACACCATGATCAAGAGTTCACAAGAACAACTTGCCTTTAAACAGGCTGTGATGGGGAGAGACTAACCCTGACAGTCTCAACAACAGACACCGATCATTATGCTGTGGCAAAACTCTTCCTGGATCCTCAGAACCCCAGAGGGACATTACCACAACTCAAGAAGCCTGGTATGAATATTTAATCTCTCTAAAATTGGATGATTATGCAGATACTGTGCATCTGGGAGAGTTGTTCCCCCAGGGGCTTATAAAAATAAATACTACATCTAAAATGTAACAGCCAAAATGCAGGTGGTGAATTCTCTCTCCGCCGCTTACTTGCAGATCTACTTGGCTTGTCCTGATGTGCCACTGAAACAAATGGGCCTTCTCTGAAAAACAATTGCTGAGGCACATGCACTGTCCGCAAGGGATGAAGGGGCTCATCACTGGAATATGAGGTGTTTCTCCAAGCCATCTACTACCGTATGGTTGATGGGTTTGATGATACAGAGGAGAATAGTTTATAGGATTTCTTTTTAGTGCGTGGTATATTAGCGTCTCACATTTTAATGAATTCCATAAATAAAAAATGATGAAATGCCAATGTTTTGCGAACTACATGCAGTTAGTTTCATCTTGAAATCTGGCTACATAAACAATGTTGCAACCAACATTTTTTACCCTGTCTTCTGCGTTGATGTTCTTGGAATTACTAGTTAAACAGCAATAGATCACTTTCATTACCAAAAATAAAATATTGAACTAGCATCATTCTGTTTTTTGTACTTTCACCTCAGCTTCATCAGTCACACTGAGAGCAATTGATCTGTTCTGGATAATGGAGACCTGTCTTCATGTGGGAAGCGATTTGTTCTAGCTGAGGCCTTGGGCACACTACACTCTAGTGCTCTAAAACAGTCTTAAAGTGGGGGCATTAGGCTCCGTGCCAGTCACCCTGTCTTCTCCACAGCATTTGGTACCAGACTTCAGAAGGGTTATACTGGAGAAGAGAAGAAAGGTTATACAGGAGAAGAGAGGAACTGAGTCCTAAACAAACATGCAACAGGAGGGTTCTAACAATGCCATTTAAAAGAGTGTAAACTCTACTAAAAATGACTATTTTTTTCCCTTTTTGGATGAAAATAATAATGAAACATTCATCAGAGATTCTGGTTCTGTCAGGAACAAACAGCAGCTTGATGAGCTTCTACAACTGCTGTTCGTGCACATACCCCAAGGAAAAAAAGAGAATTAATAGCTTATTTGCTTTGCTTAGTGAGAGAGAAGCTGATGCTCGTAGAAGAATAATTCAGTCAGAGAAACTGCTAATAAATACATAATTTCTTGCTTATTTTCAGAGAAAAAAATCTATTCTGACTTCAGATAGACTGATCTCTGCAAGACATAGAACCATGAAGTGCAAAGAGCCTGCTCCGGATGGCAGAGGATCTTAATCTCATTTGAAAAATAATGCCTGTGCTGCAGAAGCATTCAGCATATTGCCATGGAGAGGATAGAAATCTCGAAGTTTTCTTTCCCCCTCAGGTGGCTGGGCTGGAGCAATGTCGCATCGCTGATCAAAAGCAGACTATTTGTTCTTTAACCTCTCATCCCCAGTAAAAGAAGCAAAGGTCACAGAGCCCAGGGGTTACCCTATCTGCCACCCCAGCCCAGCAACTAAGCCTCTAGCAAACACATTAGTGTTTAATTTGTCATCCCCAATGGTGTGGCACTGGTGCTTGTCCCACCACTCCCTGCAAGCAGTCGATGGGGGTTTTGTGTAGGCAGGCAGCAGAGTGAGGAGATGTGCTGGCCAGGAAATGCATTAGTACTGGGGCTGGGCCCACATTCTTTGAGCTTGTTGCCTTACCTTGAACACTGGATTTTTACACACAGCTTGAGGGGCAGAGGGAAGGGAAGGGAAGGGAAGGGAAGGGAAGGGAAGGGAAGGGAAGGGAAGGGAAGGGAAGGGAAGGGAAGGGAAGGGAAGGGAAGGGAAGGGAAGGGAAGGGAAGGGAAGGGAAGGGAAGGGAAGGGAAGGGAAGGGAAGGGAAGGGAAGGGAAGGGAAGGGAAGGGAAGGGAAGGGAAGGGAAGGGAAGGGAAGGGAAGGGAAGGGAAGGGAAGGGAAGGGAAGGGAAGGGAAGGGAAGGGAAGGGAAGGGGACAAACCAATGAGTGGCAACCGCTGGTTCTCCAAACATCTCCCCCTCTCTTCTCCCCTTGCCTCCATCCTCCACCGCTCTGCAAACAAAGAGTGTTTTGATTGCTTGGATGACAGCACAGGAATTTGCCTTTTCAAAAGCACTCACTATATATATATATATATATATATATATGACCTAAGTACTGTAACCAGAATCACCTTTAAAAGCTATCATGGGGAATGGAAGCTGTAGCAGTGACCGGTTGCATTTTGAACCAAGAGTTTCTAATGAACACATAAAACACAAAGACAAGCCTGCACATTATTCCAACAGCATGATGGGCAACAGTCAGTAAAAACTGATTTAGTAGGTTGGCAGAATAGTTTCTATTGGTTTTTGGGTATATTTGATTCCTTCCAGTCTCTCTGTTTACAAAGTCCTATGTTTACAAAGCTGTCTCAAATATACCATTTAAATTCATTGCATAATACACAAAAATCAATTTTCTTGTTCAGCAGCCAAAGGGCAGGAGAACTAATTTTTCTTCACTACAGCATTATTTCACATTGGCCCATTTGTGACAGGTTTTCAAATGTACATTATGCCAAGTTAGATGCAAGGCACAGAGGGGTGATTACATACATTAAAGGGTATCTGGGGACGCAGTCATCATAGCTCTCCACAAAAGGAGAAAAGATTTCTGGGAAGTCTGAGAAGCAGGTGAGGAAATCCACGTGCAGCAGAACTGCTCAGTTTGAATGGAATTCTCAGAATTGAACCCTATTTTATGAAATTTCTACCCCTGCAAGTACATATGCTTTTTTAGCTTGGCCACCTCCTACTCTATGTGAAGACCTTGTCTCTGATGTACTGTTTTTTCCATCATAGAGTTTCCCTTGCCCTAATCCTGGTGCTCTCATGCTCTGCCTCTCTATTCACTTGCCAAACTTGTTTTTCTGTCTGTCAATCATTCTGACTTTAGCCTGTTCTAAACTTAACTCCTGCCCACCCAATTCTCCAGCTCCTGCGGTGCTACTGTGCAGAGTTCTTCCCCAGTCTTGCTCTGAACATATAGGCCTTTTGATCCACCTTGCTATTCATTGACCTGCTCTCTTTCTTAGCTCTGTGGGCACTGCCTGTTCCTACTATACAGAGCTGAATGCTCTGGAGAAATTCTTGAATTCTAATACTCTTTATGAATATAACTTTTATAATTTCACCTCTTCTGTCATCCAGAGTAGGTCTTCAGGTTTCATTTATGTACTTTCCCAATGTTTGTTTTCAAAGCTTTTACAATTTGCAGTTTTCCTTTCCTTAGTCTAAGATCTTGCTGGCATCTCAAAAAAATAAAACTGCCAGGCTCATGCACAGCCTATCTATGCCTTTGTTATTTACTTCTCTTTACCACATCCTATTCAGTTTCCAGTGCCATTCCCAAATGCCTCAGCTCAAGCCCACCTCCTTGTTTCTTTGTTCAAACTTCCTTCTTTTTATCTTGATTCTGACACATTATCAACCACTTTCTTTATGTATTCATTCTTCCTCCTTTATCTGTACCTTGTTGGGCTCTTTGTCATTGCCACCCCTCACCCATCTTTCCTTGTCCCATGTCCCTGTCTCTCTGTCCTCACTGTGAATGGGTTCTCTGCCTGAGCACAGAATATGATGCTCTCTGACTCCTTCCTCATTCCCCTCTAGCCTTGATTCTAATCTATGCATTATATTCAATTTGCCTTTATAAAAGTAAAAAGTTCCTTATCTACCTGTAAAACAGTCTTTTCCATTATGATTATCTTCAGTCTCTCTTCTGAGTTCAATCCCCAGCTACTCTTAACTAACTCTTTGTGGACTAAGTACCTTTTCAGGTTTTTTCGTACTTAGCATCACATTTATTGAATCTTCTTCCCTCTCTTCTCTTTGACCTTGGGACTTCTCAGGTGATACTGGCTTACCCTTTTGTTTATACTGGTTCCTTCCAGACAGTGAGGTCTTACCCATTACATTTGTGCTAGTAGTTCTCATATACTGCTTAGCATCCACAAACTTCTTGGCTCCTCCACATTTTCTCACAACCCTCTCACCTCTTACTGAAATTAGAGTATACATGACAAAACCTGAACATCATCTTTTCTTCTTCTTCCACCCCTTTTCTTGCTTTACTGCCAACTTTTGTTGAAAAATTCAAAATTTCAGAATACCTCTCACCTCCCTCTTTCCTTCTGCCCCATTCAAACAGATTCCACAAAATTCATATACTTGCTATTAATACAACATATGAAAACCCCTTTCTCTCCTCTTTCTTTTTGAAGAACACTTTTCCAATTCTTTAGTAGTTTTAGACCACATTTAGTAATGCCCATTAGATTGGCAGAAGTAAACTGAGCCATGGAGTTTAAGTATCTCTCTCCACTGAGTGTCTAAGGAAAAAGGGAGATATTAGAAGTATCATCCTCTTTCAAAATATTCCATGGTTAGAAGAGCTCTGCAACCAGAAGTATGAGTAATGGAAACAGAGGAAGATCAGATGAGAAGGATTTTAGCCTGTATAGAGGTATTCCAGGTTTTGTCATATATGCATAGGTCACATCAAGAGCTTTAAATCTTCTCCCTCCTTTCATCAGGATGTAGTTTCCTATCTGTAGTGTCCTCTCTACACTCATTTTCACTTTTTGGTTCTTTCAATCATGGATAGCTAGAAAGCACTGCTATTTGGAATATCACTTATTAGTTAGTATTGTTTTCATGTAAATCTCACCTAAATTTCTACATCTCCAGGCTGGAAAGAGTACAGAATCAGGGTTGCCTGCTTTCTGTATTAGTGCAATAGTTTATGATTCAGGAAATTTGGATGAAATTTGGGCCACCGCACAGCTCTGAGGGTGTGGTGAATGTCTGTCTGTGCAGGGTTGCCACATAGGTGTAAATGCATAAAGATGGGCACTTAGGAGAATGTAGGCAACACTGTGGAGGTACACAGAAATTTCAGGGTTGTACAGTATTGAGTAGCTATGGGCACCACGCTGTATGGATGGATTATTGTCTGTGACTTTGGTGAGTCGTTTCAGTACCACTGTAGGTGTGAGTTAGAGACAATAGATTGACCTATGTGAGTCTTTCATCCTAACTTTTACTGCTTTGCATAAATACCTTACCTTTGTAAATAACCCTACATTTGTTTTTCCTCTGTCTGCTACAGCAATGTTATGTCTCGTTTCCTGACCATTAGGAAAAATTACAATAGCATTCCTATTCTGCTGGTGGATGACTTAACCCTAAAGCCAAACACTAAAGCCAGGATCCTACAGGCTGCTTCTTCCCACTGATTCTCCTGAGCACGAGGTAAATATAAATTAGACATCTAAAAAATTTACTGATTTTGGCTGTACACCAGAAGAAATCTAAAACAGATTAAGAAACAGTCCAGAAACTTTTGAGGTCAAAAATGGTATGGCAGCCACTAAAAAGTCCTCTGCTTACATATCGTGTTTCTCCAGTTTTGATTGCAAAATTGATTTTGTATTTTCGAAATGTATTAAGAATATCATTATAAAATAAGTGTATTGAGGGGAAAATTAGTCTTTATTTAATTGAGTGAAAAAAGTCTTAAGTGTGTCAAGAATTTAAAAGTGTTTATTCCCCTTTATGGGGCTTCTTTCAGATGGGCACATAAACATTAGAGTGTTACTTAATTCTTTGTAAATGAGATAACATCACATCTCTTTGACCATCAGAATGTAAGTTGGTGTCAACTTACCCTATTCAGACCACATTCAAAGCCCTAATTACCCTGCAGTAAGAACTTTATAGTCATTTGAGATACTGATCACAGCACATAGTTACTGTATATACTGATTTTATCCAATGACTATTTTAATAAAAAGGAAACCTGTACTAACAGCTGACTTTATTGATACTGTTAGTGCTGCTTAACTGTTTTACTGGTCTTAGAAGCCAAATAACAGGAAATATTTCTATTATATCATTTGTGGGGTCTTAGGCTATTAAATGATAGGGAATGTGCTGTGTTCACTAGTGAATGAGATCTGGTGGTTCACTAGTGCTGTGATATATTACGCTGTTACCCAGATGCAGCTAAAACCAGTTTAGCTACTAGAAGGTCAAAACTAAGAAGATAGTAAAGTCTTTGTTATGAAACTCTGGTGGCTTAAATAACAGAAAAATTCTGATTTCAGCCTGCTTTTTCAAAATGGAAATGCTTTTATCCTAAGCTAATTTATTGCCCAGAATAAATAATAATTTAAATTTCCTGCTAATATTACATAGATAGCAATCTAGCCTTTCAGTTGGCATTTGGAGGATAGGGACATCTCATGTTTATAATTGGTTTGCTGTTTTTTAAAATATTAATCTTTTTTGGAAGGACTATATAGCTTGTCAGCAGGATATTGAAGGAGGGTTTGGGGGATTCTTTGCAATCGTTCCTGTGCAGGATTTGTGTTTTATTCTCCCCATGATTTCTCTGAGCTTAACAAAAAACAGAGTTTAGATGATTTGTTTGGTGTTTAACTTGATTATTTAAATAAGAGATAAGCAATTGCCATTACAGCAGCTAGGCAATAATTTCCTGGGGTCAGGGTCTCTCCTGCCCAGCATACACCCCTATTGTTAATGGAGCTGAACATGCACACACAGAGTCTTAGAAGGGAATGTTAAACAGTCCCCATTTATTTTACAGTGCAAATACTTACATGACAAAACACAGACAGACTTCAGGAGTCAGTCTGAAGACTTTAAAAAAAGAGCTAGAAGAACAAAGTGATTTAACTACCTAACCATTACTTTTCCCTCCTGAGTCCAAACTTTAGAACTGCAAAACTTTACTTAACCATCATAACACCACTTAGCCATCATCTAATCCTAGCGAGGTGGGGCACAGACATCAATGATTTTCTCAGCATTTCTTCAGAGGACTAGCTGAGCTCTCCTTTTAGAAACACAGTATATCTCACTAATTGTACAAGAACCTTTGTTACAGGTGCCTATCAACAAAAAACTAACTCTTATTCTAAAATCCCTAAATACGCTTTGCCCAGACAGGTTTCTTGTTCAGTTGGATGAGCATCTGTAGCAGTATTAAGTGTTAGGGGTCAAACTGTGACTGCTCAAGCATGTTTGCAGCATTCAGTGGGAGCCCAAGACCAGGAGTCTGTATCAGTCAGAACCATATCATTATATCACTTCATGATATAATGACAATTTTTTCTCTTTAATACTGGTGTATGCCTCTGGTTGCCTTTTAGCTACCTTTCAACCAGCACAAAAGTGTGTTTTCCCTCACTTTTCTTGACTGGGTTGGCTTCTGCAGCTGCCACTGAGTCGAAAGTGCAGCAGACAGTGGATACTATTAGCAAGCCAGAGCACTGCTGAATCCCAGGTTTGAAAGTCTCCCACCCCACACTACAGTCACCTCTTCAACCAGAATAATAAACCTGACTAAAGGATTTATTATCTGTGCCTGGGGCCTCACTTAATATAGCCTTTTCCCCACATCCCTCCCCAACTCTCAGGTCAGGAGCAGCTTAGCCCTTTTTACTGCTGGATAGAAAAATTATATGAAGGTTTTGGTTAGTTCTGAAGGCAACTTTTGCATTTTTAGCACATGTATTTTCTAGACCAGGATGTGTAGTTTTTTTACTTCAGGCAGAACAGGTTTGCAAGTTGCAGAATCTGAGTACCTTAAAGATGCTTTGCAGACAGTTCTGCAAAGCTCTGTGACCACAGTAGAAGGAGCTTTCCTGAGGAAGTCAACTTTACAATTGCTTTATAAAGAAAGGATATTGCCATTCTGATATTTATCAGTAGTAAAAAGTATGTCTCAGGGGGGAAAATATTGTCACAGAATTCAATCTGCCCGGCATTCAAATGACAAAGATTTTACAAGGGTTCCCTGTTTATCGAGAGTAAAGGTTCTCCTGACTTTAATAAGACTTACATTGCTAAATACCTAAGCAGCTCTTGGAGATTTCACCTTAGTGGATGTTGAAGACAGTCCTTGTGAGAAATTGTTTCTGGGACCTGGCACTCATGGCTAATCCAACACAGTCACCTGTTACTGCCCTTAACCATTCTCTTCAGACACTGTCCAGAAGATGCACAAGCCCCTGGCAGGCATGGCTGAAGGACTGCCTGTGCATGGCAAAAACCTGAGCCAGTTTGGTCTCTTGGTTCTTTTTTTTCCTTCTGACAGTTCCAGAGAAATCTGTGTAACTGACATGGGAACGAGCTGTGTAGCTTGGGAAGATACAAAAGAGAAAAGTGACGATGCTTGGTAATCAACCAAGGAGGTATTTGCTACGAGGATATGGCAAGACTCTGTACTAGATACAGTGATATTGTTTATCTTTACTAATGATCTAGAAAAAGCAACAATATGCTAAGGAAACTTCAGGTTTCATTGTGAAAGTTGTTCCCCTGAAAATCACGTGAGCTGAATAGTTGCTTCTGTAGTGGTAAGTCAGGATAGAAAGATACAGTAACTCAAGTGTCTCAGGGCACCCCCCTTTCTTTAGTAAGCCAAAGTTTCAATTCCTAAACTGAAAGGCATGTTAAAAGCAAAGAAATATTGAAAGGAGCACAAAACCCCAACAGTCTACCTTGAAAAAGCTGATTTTCAAGAGATACAGTATATCAAGACATAAAGACTTTGCAGAAGCTGTGCTTCACCCTCAGAGAATGCATATTGTCAGCTATAAAATGTCATATACCTCAAACCTAACGGTAAAGTTTCTTACCATGAATACAGAGGTGTTCATTTTTTGTTATGGCATGACTTCTTAAGATGCATGAAGTTGTCACGCCAGCTAGAAGAAAGAGATATGTTTCATTTTTTCATATAGTATATATATATAAAGAGAACAGTGAGATTGCTTTATTTGACAATTAAAATTGGTCTAGAAATAGTGTGAGTCCTGTGTGTATCTGTGGATCGTTTATCTCAATCCCTGCACAGATTTTTGTGTGAAAACTGATATAAAGCTTTCCCACAGATTCTTTTTTAGATATTCCAAGCTCCCCTCACAATATGCGAGCCTTACATGTAAAGTTACAAAGTTTTCCAAGCGAAGAAATTCAATGAATAGGATGCAAAACATATGAGTGTATTTTGTCTGGTATCTATAGCCTATTGTCTGAAAGATCTTATGTCTTTGACATAATAGACAACAAACTTCCTTCTGCTTTCAGTTACACTCATATAAATCTGGAGTAACACCTTTGGAATCCAAGATGAGTTCTGCCTCAACCTCTCTTTTTAGATGTTGGACCATGGTCAGGCTTTTTACTTTGAATAACTGCCTCCCGTGCTAGGATTCTATTCACAAGTAATCCATAGGAGGTGCATTAGAAAACACAGCTCTAAACTTAGGGAAACACTGGGCAATTAAAGTCTGTGCCACATAAATCTAAAGCCTAGCCCGTAAATTTCAGGAAATGTATCTAACTGTGTGTCGCATGTACATGGCTGAGGAGCAGACATGCCCGCGCAGGCTCTGCAGCTTGCAGACTGGCTGGAATGTGAGGCTGCTCCTGGTTCGCAAAGGGAGACAGGATCCCTCTGTTCTTCCCTTTTCACGTGTCCTCCATTTATCTGGTTTTAATATACTTCCTCAAGTAAAATTAAGAAATGTATCTCAGCCCCATTTTCACAAGCATTTAGAGCTTTAGATGGCCTTGCAAACCACAGCGCATTACATTTGTTCATTCTATCTGCTGGGAAGTGACACTGCCAGTTTTCACAAATCAGTTAGGTTCATCACTTTTGAAACCACGCTGTAAACCAGGTTAATAAAATAGCCCATGTCAAAATGAAGCTGACTAAAGTACTAGAATCAAAAGATTTGGAGTTGTAATTTTCCTGACAAATTATTTTGTAACCTGCAATATTTTTTCTTAAAGTATTGCAGAATCTGCTGCTTTGCAACTAATTCTTCATGAAACATATATGATGTATAAATCCACTGATATCTGCAAGTCTAAAACTGTGCTGTAGAAAACTGACAGAGATGCAATGAAATGTTTTAAGCTCTTCATGTCAGGATCAGAAACATTCTTCTGGCCTTTCTTGTGCACGTGTGTGGATGTGTATCCACACTCCATTTCTCTCCATGATTGTTTATTTTTTGTAGAGAAAAGTTCACACATCAGCAACATTTTCTAACCACATGAATTTTGACTAATTTCGTATTTTGTTAGGAATACTTCCTGTCTTTACTTGTACACCAAGCCTTAAATGTCTTTTCTTGTATTTAAGACACAAGTGTACAGTAACTTCATCTCCAGCTACTTAACAACTCATGTGTAATGTCTTTCTCATTTCAACAATTCCCACCACTCAGCTCACAGTTTCATTAATTCTTCAGGTGAAGTTTTGCTGATATGTGGTTAAGGGATTGAAAACATTGAAATCCATTACACTGTATTTCTCTGCAACCAGCTACCCTAGGAGCAATTTACTTAGTGTTAGTACAACATCACTTCATACCATTCTGTCAAAAACTGAAGAAAAAAATCACACTTCTGAAGATAGGTAAATAAGTTTTGCACTAGCTCAGACAGATTTTCCCAATAATGAACCTATTGATAATATTAAAAATTACATGGGTTAAATTCTCTGCAAAGGTTATTTTTCCAAAGGAAACTGAAAGCATATTGAGCTTCTGTTTTGGGAAGGGCAAAAGTAAGATAATAAAATTGGAATTGTTGCTTTTTAATGGATAAAAAAAAAAAAAAAGTAAAGGACTTTGTAGTGTCTAAATCATACTAAAGCAAGGTATGACAAAATCTGAATCATGCAGACACTGAGGGCTGCCTTGCAGCATAGGGCAGTGGTCCCATCAGAGACAGGCTGCCAGGCTGGCTAGCCTGTTGCCCTGGCCTGATCTGGAAGCACTTACCTGGAATTAGAAATTACTACAACTTTAAAGAGTTCTTTTTAAAACAAAAATTACTTTCTATGAAGTAAATGATGTCATCAATCCTCTTAGGTTAGTCAGAATCACTGGGCCTACTCCTTACATCCCTATGTATCTTAATTCATATAAGATTGTGAAGGTATTGAAGAAAGACATTTAGCCCCAAAATGTTGCCTTAAGCCCTAAACTACCCTATGATCTTAGTTTGAATCTCTCTGAAGTAAACTGACTTATTTCTATTTCCTTCATTTTGTTCTAGATGAGGCTCAAGGGGCTGTAAAAATTAAATATAAGAGCAGACGTTTATTTTACAGCGTGCATGCACCTGTTGTGGAGACCTGAGTTACTTCTACTAAAGAAGACAGAAGTTCCCCAAATACTATCAAATAACAGAAAATTTGCAAATCAGCCATTCATATCATGCAGACTAGAGCCAGTGGGGGACAGAGAAATGCCTGGATGAAATATGCTGGGATGAAGGTTATGCATATGGCATAAAGGAAGGGCTGAGCTTTCCAATGCCTTGCAGTCAAGAAAAATGGTGAAGATTGGGCTTTGTTCCCCCAAAATGCCTGAACCTTGAAGAAAGTCTTGCCGCAAAGACGTCTTCTAAACGACTGAATTATGTGTCCTGTGCGCCAAAGCTTTTGGTGTCTGTAGTGTTTGTGATGGGGAAAACCCCCAGACCATTCAATTTGAAATATTGTTGAGGGGTAATTTAACAAAGAAACCCTGCCTGGGACAGACCATAAACTGCTCAATATTGGAAGTTATTCTTTTTTCTTTTTCTTTCAATATAAAAACAAGAGCTGAATAGCAGATGTATGTCTGCCTTGGCAGCAGGATACAAATCTTCCAGTGAGTTTGGGAAGGCTTGCAATTTCAACGTGAGCATGGCTTCCCTTAGGCCTTCCTAACACTTCACAGGTGAGGCCACCCCTGCTCACCTGGGAAGCTGACTGTGGGGCCACCATGCTCCCACGTCCAGGGAGGGAGGCAGGGCTGGCACACAGATGGGGACTACTGGATGTTAAAAGGGCGCATTACCTGCCCAAGTCACAGCGCAGCCCCAATTATTGCAGGGTGCTGGGTTCATTGTCAATTAGAGTGGCGGCGATGGCAAGCAGCAGCTGTGACAGATGGCTGGGCTCCAGCCACCTCGTGGCAATGGGATCAGAGCCAACTCAAATCTTTTCTTCCCTCTTAAAAAAAGAAAAATAAAAAGCCAAAAAAAAAAGGAAAAACACCTCTGAATCCCAACGCATAGTTGTCAGTTAGTTGCAATGTATAAGGGGGAAGTATTGTATCTACAAAGGCATCATTTATCTGTTCTCTATTAACCCTTACTTTCAGCTTTTTGAAGTCAAGATTTTGTTTATTTATTACTTACTTCAAGCATGTTTTAGCAGGATGTTCAACCCAGAAGACAGTTTACATTAAACCTTTGTTCTGAGGGGAACTTGCAAGATGTTTTACTCATAACTGAACCAATTTAACCCAGTTGTTCGCTTCTTAATGGGAGAAATCTTTCTCTCAGAACTGTACAGGCTCTGTTTCTGAACAAAGAACATTAAAATACATACAAGACTGAAGCTAATGCCTCTGGTGAAATCTGGTTCCCTTTATTACCTTTAGGTTATATTTACTCTGTGTTAAAAACTGGAGTCATAGCACCCTTCCAATCTCATATAGGCAAGACTCAAGGTGCTCTCTGAAGGGCTTTCGTTGCTTTTATTTCTAGGTGATTTGGGGTTTTGGGCAACTCTTTGTTCTCTAGGTTCACCCACTATCAGCCTAAACTTACTCTTGCAAGAACCAAGGAAATGCCTCAAACTCTAAGTACCAAGTGTGGAGCAATCAACAGAAATGCAGACAACACAGGCCACATCTTGACATCATTCTGCATCAAATTAGACTTCCTAAACAATTCAAGCCTTTGCCTACAGAATACAACACTTACAATCTGGTCAGATGTGTTCTCGAGGTTTATTGATACCACATGGGCCACAGCAGAAGCAAAAGTGTAGCTCTCTGAGGTGTAATATTAATGCTCCATAAGGAGGTGAGAAGGAATACGCAAACAGGGATGGTGGGATCCCATCAGAGGAAGTTCTCCTCCTACTTCATCAGCAGCTAATTTGGAAACAGAAATGCAGAACAGTCTAGAAATTGAGTGAACACAGACTGTTTGATGTTAAATAAAAGGTGTTGACAGGTAGTATGTATAAATCATAGAAGGAAACACATTTAGATGCTTTGTCAACTAAATCAGTGATTCTTTAAGAAAGAAGAAGCAAGAGGAAAGCAAAGAAAGGAGTGGATTACTTTCATGCTGACTTTAAACTGGTCTTTCTGCAAGTGCTAGGACAAAATGCTTTTTCCCTCAAGATCCAAGCAGCCCACCAGAGATTTCCATCCAAAACACAAAGCATTTTCAACTATCCAGAACAAAAGAAATCTCTTTTCTTAGAAGAGAAGAGTTTGGGTAGGCTAAACATAAGTGTATCTAATAGGATCCTGGCACACAAAATTAGAGCAGTCTGTCACATATGAAAGACTACAAAACAGGCTTTCACCAAATACTGAAAAAGAGAAGGAAGGGAAACATTGAAGCAGAGAAAGCCCCAGCAGTATTATTAATTACTATATATTTTGTTACTTATATTGTAATGGTTTCTTGAGGCCTCTATCTAGAGTTAAAATTTAAGCTTGAGATATGATCAGTTGTGTATCTGGCTGGTTAATGCCCCCAAGGAGGTGAGAGAATTGAAAGAAAACTTAATCTCTGATTGTTAATAGTGTTGGCAATTGACTACAGTCTTAGGAGAAAAGAAAGGCAAAATGGGGTTTTTTTGTTAGCATTAATTTGAGCTTTGTAATAATTTTTTTTAATAATAATAAAAAATTTCCTCAAGCTGAATTCAACAGTGGAAAGGGGGCTTAATGAGTCACTATTGCTTAGTGTTTGTGCTGCAAAGGTTTGATTGACTTATTCAACATTCCCCTTATTCATTAAATAAATAAATGAAATCAAACCAGGTTGTTATCCTATTATATTAGAGCTTGTGTTGTTTGTCTATGGGGAAAGAAAAAGCTTTTCTTTTGCTTAACCTTTAGTGCAGAGGTTGTTTTTTGGGGAATGGCAGACAGCACAAGAGAGAATCCTCTCTTCTCAAGTATGCTTAGAATTCAGGTCAGTCTGTCAAAACCATAGCTACAGCTGGTAAATGCTCAGCAATCTGAAATCAGTGATGTACACAGAGTAGATGATTCATTTTAGCTTTATTTTTGTCTTTCTATAGACTATTCTACCTAACTGTGCAAACTGTGACCAGACACTGTTCCTTTTCTCAAAAAATCCAAAAAATGCTTGTACCCCAGGTAGGCAGAAAAACACCAGAGATGAGGGGGTGAGAGAGCACCTGCTGTCTGGGGTTTTCAGGTGGAGACCTGATACACAAAGAGAATAAAGGAAGTGTCTGTGCTCACACAAGCAACATGGGTAAAACAGGAGAAGAAAGGCAGTTCTTCCAGGTTCCTTTCAGGCATCCTAATCATATAATCATCTCTCATATTCTGAAGGACAAGCAGGTAAAAATAGGGAGGGAGAGATGCAAGGCCTTTAAAAGAAGCAAGTATTTGCATTTATTTGTATGGACTTTGGACCTTATCTCATCAAGAGATGAATAAAATGATTTTAAGAATAACTTACTAATGAAAATAAATAATTCTGCAATGCAAAGCTTACTGAGTAACTTTGGATGCAGTTATCTAGATCAGATAAACACTGAATCAGAAATCTCTTCTTTGCCTCCAAACAATAACCTCTGCTCTGTATTTCAGTGAAATGCTGAAAGACAGTTGAATAAATTATTTCAAAAAGTATTGTAAAAATGGGAACACATTGCTTGATAATTGTTATTCAATCCAGTCTGAAACCAAGCTTTTGAAATTGTGCTTTGCAATAATTTTAAATGTATCAAGGAAGTTCTCCATTCACTGATTATATCACATGTGCAGTTTCAGGCAGAACAGAAGTTGAAATCTCTGCAAAGGTTAAAGTCAGATTTAAAATGAAAAGAGACTTTCAACATTAAGCAGGTGAATAACTTTACACATCAGAACCATTCCATTTGGCACTATTCATGTGTATAATCGCATATCATTACACTGGAGTTTAATTCTGTTAATCCTTATTTTGGGCTGGGTCACACTGCTAATTTTTAAAAGACTGTTCATCCATTTCAGTGCATATTTCTGGTTATGATGCAAAAGAGCTCTTTCATTTAAAGATATTTTCAAGAAAGAAAAATCTCTGAAAAGTAGCCCCTCTCTTCAACACTACTGTTACTATTTCCGTTATCAATAGATAAAGATAATTTAGTAGTTAATTGATACAGATGATATGCAAATGAATAATCACACTCTGCAGCAAGGGAAAAGGAAAAAGATAAGGCAGCTTTTTTATACAAGGCACCTTGTAGCTCTGTATTAACTTGCAGCCTCTGCTGTATCTTGTATATTGTTGACATTCCTGAGCTTGGGCTAACAGTAACATGCATATAATACTCCCATCACACCCTTCACTAGCTCAGTCAACCTTATTCACGTGTTACACACCTGTGCATATTTGCAGTCCATTTAACTGTGATGTGAGAAATATTAGCTTTCAAGGTGGACTCAGTTTCCACCCCCCCCTTTTTGTACTTCGCAAGCACTAAATTAATAGTTAGGAAGTCACAGGCCCTACATCTTGCATAATTCTTATATTTGATGCTATCATGGTATTATATCAGTTTCACTTCATAAATTAGGTAGGGATAGAAGTATATCAAAAGAAACCCCAACCAGACAGTATTTGGTTCTTCTCTCTACTGTACCAGATGGTCTAATGAGAGACAAAGTTTCTTTCTCTTGTATCTGAGATGATCACACATATTAAATTGTCACCATCCTGAATGTTCAAATCACACAGGAGTATCCCGATACGTTAGGGAGATAAAATTTTCAGTGGTTCTACATTGCAAGATTGTACCAGAAACAATGGGGAATCTTTTAAGGAAATTGTGAGATTATTAATGACAGTAATTTAATAATTTATACCAACTTTTTAAAGTAAATTCAAATTTTTTTTTGATGATTTGGTGATGTCACCACCATTTGGTGATGGCAGATGAAATGCACTGTATTTATTTTTCTGCACTAAAGTCCTGATCTACATGGAGAACTCAGTGGATGGAGGGGATGTCACTATCCACAACCTATTGCCGTCAGCACTTAAATGTAAAACACTCTTACTCCTAAATGCCTGGGTCTCCTGCTGTAGAAATATGGTGGTGCTGGAAGTGTTTGTGCATAGTCACACACGGGAGATATTTTGATAGTTCATTGTCTTTTTCTTTGACATAATGGTTAAAATCAGGAAAAATTTAGTCCCAGGGTTGAGTTAAGATTGAGATTGACTTGAAGTCTGCCATCTGACTGCTGCAGTTCTAGCCTCTTCCATCATCAACAGACAATTTCTGCTTAACCTGAATGAGGACATCCCAATTCTAATTTATCTGGAGCCAGAGCTAGAAACAAGTTCTAATGTTTTAAAAAATGTACATAACAATTATTCTCTAACACAAGTTACTTTCTATGGGCCAGGGGAAATAACTGTCATAACTACTCAGCACAAAAAGAAAGTTAATGAACAAGTAAGATATTACAAAAGTCTTTTACATAACATATTCACACATAGTACAGATGTTGTTTAGGTGTCAGTGTTGGAGGAAATAAAATTTCACCTTAAGCTTTAGGGTCAAATGCTAAGTTAAAAATTACTTTGAACAAAAAAAATTGAACTAGTAGCATGTTTTCTCAAGTGTGTGGTGAATTGTTCTCTTATGTTCATTCTCAGGTGGTTCAAGGATACGTGCTACAGCTACTAAGGATATGCAAAAACCCTAATTCCTCTTTTAAAGGCTTGTCCTCCACTGTTTCCCGATTTACCCGTGTTTAAAGCCCTTTTAGTAAATCTTACTGCACCATTAGGGGACGCTGTGAATGTGTTTACTATTGAATGAGTGAAAGTGGAGAATTAAAAAGGTCTAAAACCTGCATGGCAATCATGGAGAAAAGGTAAGGTAGCAGCTCCTGAATGGTGAATGTACTCCCTCTTTTCTTCTGTTCATTCTAGTAACTTTCCAAAATAGCAGTGAAATTCATAGTTTTAGACTTTTAAAACAAGGCTTTTATAATTTTAAAATGAATAGACAAAATATTAGAAAATAGATTATAGACAAATTCATCAGAAGTGGGTATTTTGCTAGATGAATAGACAGATCTTTTAGTATTGCAATGTCACTGAATCGTACCATAAAGTCATCAAAGGAATTGTCAGATTAGTGCAGTGGGGGATTCGGCCGGGGAGGCGATGGCACACAAGGCTGTGCTGTTATCATTTTGCCTGCCTTAGTTTTCACAAAGAGAGTAATTGAACATAAGATAATAAACATACATCAGTGACATTTCAGGCAGCATTAAACTACTGCTCTGGGGGGAAAAAGAAAGAACTGATACAAAATGAATTATTTTCAAAAAAAGCCCCAGTCTACCTTAATTTTGCCTTGAATTGGTAAAATGGTTATAAAACTCAAAAAGAAAAAACAGTACAGAAATGCTGTATAATTTCTTCTGAGATCCTGACTGAAATGCATCCACACCTGTAGGTTTTAGAGAGCAGTGGTTCTACAATCACTCAAGGGAGAATCACGTTTCAACCCTTCTTTCTCTAGACCACTTATTTCTGGCAGTGAGACAATGAAAATGAGCTCAAAGAACCAATTTGAAAATGATTAATTTTCCCACTGCAAATTTGTAACATTACCATAAGGATGCAGAAAGCATAGGAACTTACAAAATGGAATATTCAGTCATGTCTAGTTAAGTTTACAGGCTGCTAATAAGAAATTTTTTTTACAGACTTTTTTACAGAAAGAATCTGTGTGCCAGTTCTGAACAAATCTGAGGTCACAGGATATATTATTTTTAACTATCTATAAGTAAGATATTGTTCTAACTCAGTCACTGGAAAGATTTTGAAGTATTTGTGTTGCCTTGAGCTAAGTAAAAACAGAAAAGGTGTAATGCGGTTACAGAATTTGCAGATTAGTTTAACAACATCTACCTATGTGAGACTACACCTTCCTCAGATGCCTTCATTCACAGTCACTGGTGTCAGCTGAGTATATTCTTATAAAATTGATAAAGAATTGCTAGTTGTGTTAGCTGGGAATTTGGCTGATAACTTTTAATATTTTTTAATGAAATTAAATTATGTTTACAGCAGAATTTTAAAGCAATTTTACTATGGTCTAAAACATATAACTAACTTCTGTAAAGAAAGAAGTATCTCAGAATTATTTCTAAGAAAGGCAAATAAATGAAACAGTCACACCCTGGAAGATGTCAGAGGATTTTAAGCATCTTTAAAACCTGGTATGTTTGACAGTGTAAATAGCACATTTGACTTCAATGAAAATATCCTTACATGAGTAATTGATGCAGTAATTGACATGTGTGAACTTGGAAACTTGAAGCAGGATTTATGCTCACCTTATTTTATATTTATGTTTTATGATTATAATGTGGGCGTATACACCAGACGTCAGTCATCTGAAGATTCTTTTACAAGCAATAGGTTTGGGACAGCGCTCAATTCATCAAGTATAGGTGTCTATTTTAGGGTAAGATGTTCCATGTCTTGGGATCCATTTATTGTATTGACTCAATCTCCAGTTACCATTTCAGCAGTCTCAGGTGACTAACTTATGTTTCACTGGCTATCTTGTGAGCAACCACGGTTAGCGATATGAAACTCACCACTACTATCCATACTCATGGTTTTGTTTACGTCATTGGTAAATTTGCCATTAAAAGGGAGTACTTTGAATTACCTCCACACACAAATAAAAACAATTCTCCATTTTTTTTACAGCTTTAGTGTTAGAAGCAGAAATCCATTGAAAAGTGCCTGTCTTGCTGCTTGAGTGCTAGTACTTTCTTATAGAAATTCCCAACTACACAGATTTCCTGGCCCCACCACCACTTAAGCCAAGTATTACTTCAGGTTGCAACTGGAACTCCATGTCTCTTGAACTTCTGCAAAACACCTAATCTCCAATTTCAAATGTTTTCACCTCATGCAAGCTCATTGTTCTCTTGCCAGCTAGGATCATATATTCAAATTTATTCCAATGTTAAACATATCCATTAGTCTCACAGTTAAGCAAGGTTGCAAAACAAAGAAGGAAAAAGAAAATCACTGAAAATCACGTTAAAATGGCAGGAAACCCAAACAGCTCCAAGCATATGGTGCTGTGAAATGAAAGAGAATAATGATATAATCCGGCAAGACTGAATTTAACAGGAGTTATTGACATCTGCAGGAGAATCAGGCCTCCTAAAATTATCTGTTTGATAATATTTGGAGAAATGATATGAAAACGCCCGCCTAGATTTTAAGAATGCCCTTGATATCATTTCAAGAGAAATCCATGTGCAACAATTTAAGAGAAATTATTCCTTTTCTTCTAAGCAATTCTGAAGTATTAGACTTAGAAGAGTCCTCTTAGGTCAGAGTAAATGTCCTCAAATCCTGCCTTGGAGATGGGCCAAAATCAAGGGAAGATATTAAGAGTAGTGTAGCAGTCCTTCTGCAGTGCTTTTGGGCTAAGGGACCTCCTGAGGAAAAAATGTTCTTTTCATTTAACAATTTCCATTGCTTCCTTTAATTTATGCAGATATATTTTGATCCCCTTTTTTAACCTTTTAGCAGCCAGAGTACTGTAGCAAGGAAGCTTGTACAATGTGAGATGAACAATGTTTTTTCTTTGTTAGTTTTGATTATACAAACTACAAGTTTTATTTGATGCTTCCTAGCTTTCTTTTTTTTTTTTTTTTCTTTGAGAAGAATAGAAAGTAACTATTCTATATTGAACGTCTCCAGGCCACTCATGATTTTATATTTCTTCTCTCATATTCACCCTCTAGAGATCTTTCATTTCCTCATAGGACTTAGTCCACTTAGTCTTTCCTTATACAGAAGTCAGTGTACCATTTTGACTTCTTTTGGTCCTTTTCTGAACCTTTTCCAGTTAAACTATATACTTTTTGAGTCAGAAGAACTAGTGGTTCCAAAGTACTCATAACTACAGCCCTATTCTAGACTTATTCTCTGTTTTGCTATTTCTCTCCTAATAACATTAACTCTATATAACATAATATATATAACCCTATATAGCATAATCCTAATAACATGAACTCTAACATTTGGTTAGAGTTTATTTGGCCATTGTTGAGCATTGATCTCATGTTTTCATAGAACTATCATAAAGTGTACTTATATATAAAAAATACAGATATCTACCATAATATTTGCTCATATTACTTATTTTAGTTGATTATTTTTGATGCCTTAGGAGCACTTCACATTTATTTTAATCCTGGTTTTCCTCCTTAGCCAAAGGAGAAAGCTACATACTTCTGTGGAATAATCTGGAGGAGAGACCAAAATCATCTCTTTCTCTCCACTGACTGCAGGAACTGCGGGAGATTAAAACACTCATTTAGCTGATGTCTAAAACTGTGTAACATGAAAACCACTGTAGTCCCTGGTGTGCTGATGGATGAAGATCCCTTTGTTTGTTTGCTAGAAAAGCAGCTCTTCTTCAGATTTAGAATTAAAGCTATATCAAACTGAGAGAAAAAGTGCAAAGCCTTCAGCAAGTCTCTATATAGCTTACAGACAATTGTACAATTGCAGGGTTCAACTCCCTCTCTCCAGCTCAGCTGAAGGAATACAGATCAACCTCAGCCCCTTGTTAATATTTAAAACATTTTCCTTTGCTTCTCTGAGGCATCTAATATAGTTATCTTTGACCTATTGACTGGCCTCATCCATACCAACTATTGTTCTTGCTGCTTGAGTATTCTTGTTCAAATCAATAAAGGTAAAGGTGGCATAATCTACTTATAAATGGAAGATGTCCTTAAATATTATATGCTCTGTCATGTTGGCTACATAAACTTATTCTAATTTCACAAAGAAATTATGAATGCATTTTAGTGGAAATCCCCTGCAAGAGTCAGTTTTGCCTGTAAATTAAAGTATTACTCATAAAAATAATCAGATCTCTTGATATTATCTATTACCTGTACAAAGACATGGTATAATACATCACCTGTATTAAGTTTCAACTTAGTATTGATACATAAACATCTCTGATTATTGTTTCAAAGATATGTCAGGGTGCACTTGAACTCAGTTCATTTTGTTACACTTTGAAGTACTTTCAACAGTAGTGACAACCAAAATCAAAAAGAAACTGTCTGGAATCCATGCAGGGTCAGATTTCCTTGCTAGGAATCAGTTTTTAAAATCATATAAAACATACAGAGATGTGCTCCTGACTTAGAGATTTTTATTATTTCTTTATTACTAGCTGAAATTATTTTTGCTCTATAACCTACAATTTATGGCAGAACACCATTCTTTTTTATGAGAAGCTGCCACCTCTCAGAAATCAAGAAAACATCTAGCAAAATCTGATAATTTTACAGTTGTGTTATCAAAAACCACGTTTGTCGAAGTCAGCTTGAATAGGAAGAACCATAGAGCTACAGCAAAGGTGCCACAACCTGGCAACAAATTGTGAAATCCCTAAAAAAAATCTCTTGAATAAGCTGAATGCACTGGTGATTTGAAAACTTGAGACTGAAATTGTGTAGCCTGCAATAAAACGTATTGCCTGTTCCTAAGGGCAGCAAGAAATTGTTCTGGTCTTACCAAACCAAATCCACTGTCCCTGTGACAAAGTAAACAGAGAATTATGAAGGCAAGGAGTTATTGCTTTAAGGTCTTGGTACATTCTTCAACTGATGTTATTCTTCAGTTTAGTTTCACTGAGTCACAAGCACTCCACTAAAAGGTCAAGGTATTACATAAGGGACTTGAGGGGAGCAAGGCTCCCTATTTCCTTCTCCAGGTCAGGATGAATCTCAAGTTTGCTAAAATGTCAATTCAAGAAAAGCAGCAGGGTGTTGGGGTGTTTTTTGATCCCACAGGCAAGGAACAGTGTGAAATAACAGTGACAGTGCTGCATAAACCTTAGAGCAAAAAATGGCTCAAGCCTCTGCTGCACACTCATGTTCTGTCTTCTCTCTGTTTCTTGTCCCTTTCCTTAGTTCTCATGAGCCCCAATGCCATTTTCCTGCTTGCATGCTTGACAGAAATATCCCTATTAAAGAGAGAGAAGAATTGCCAAAGTTGTTGAAGAAAATTTACAATACCTTGGACTGAACCTACTAGTTACCTATTCTTGTTTTCTCTGAAAGAAACGTAGCAACATGAATCAACCTGTTGTTCCCAGGATACCCTCAAGGAGAGGTGGCTCAGCTTGCTGTAAAATCCTGCCCTAACAACACCAAAGTTAAATTGTCAGGCACATGTTTAGCCCAGGCAGGAAAGAAAAACATCAGACATGGGAGTGGAAGTGTCTGGGTTACTAACATAATGTAGGGATGGGGAGGTCACTGCGATTGCAGTAATCTGCACTGTGGGAGTGGGTGATGACCTTCAGGTGTTGGGAATGCTTTGGATGAATAAATGAAAACCTGGCTGGTTTTGTGACTTAAAATTCAGAATATTATCAAGTAAAGTTTTTCTAGCTATGCTTGCTTCATGCACACCGTGCAATGTGCTGCGTAAGAAAAGGATAACCAAACATTTTTATAAACCATTTATTTTACATTACAGATATACATATGCATACAGATTGTTTTGGAACAGTATTGATGGCTACATCTTATGGAGAGAACAGGTGAAAAGACTTGTTTCACATGTGTATCATATCAAGAACAACAACCCTCTCTCAGATGGATCCTCTTAGAGCTACTGTCAAGTAAATGATACTAGTAAGAGATATTTAATTTATAATAAAAGTTTTTTTCTCTTTGTGTTATGGTCCCTAGATCCATAACAATGGACAAATTCATCAATTGACTGAGGAGTATTCATCTGCATTTTATACAAATGAGTTAGTTCATATCAAATTTCAGTGTAGTTGTTCAAAACATAAGAAGATTGTATTATCTTTATACTTAATAATTGCTCCAGTGGTTTCACTGTTTGGGAGATTAATCTTGCTTGGAGCTTTTTGATTAAAATCCCAGATCTAGCCTGGACTCTACATTTGTTTTAAATAGCAACAGCATTATTTAAAATAAGTGGATCATATTAGAGGGCAATACAGATTTAAGTTTCCTTAAGTCATTGTCCCATGAGACTGTCTATGGTTGACTCTTCCCTGAAAAATTTTTGGAGGAGAACAGAACTGTGTGAATCAAACTGTATTTGCTCTACAAGGTTGTAAAATTCATAATTCCCTCTGGACCTTAGAAGTGTCTGGCTGGACCTTAGGTATCAGGCCTGGTTTTCATTTTATTAGGATGAACTATCTTTGAAGTTCTTCAGGTTCCTAGCAGGACACACTTTCACCAGTTACATATAATTTTTTATTTACTTTCTCCACCCAGTCTGTTTTTTCTGAAGATAATGGTAACATACTTTCGATTCCAGTACCAACTTTTTGGTTTGCTTTACAAAAAAGTTCAAGGCTGCAGAGTACATGGCCTTAGTAGAAAGTCAGTCCTGATTATCTCATCAGTGAAATTGAATTTGAAACGTTTTCTGTATTCTAAGTGTACCTGTCTGTAATCATAAGATCAGATACTTGCATAGTGGATTTGACAATAATTAGATATCTGCTTTTTGAGAACTACTTTTATGAAGCGGTCGTGAGGTGTTCTGCCCTCTGCCAATCAAAGTTATATATCTCCTTGAGGCTGATAAGGCATGTTTTGAACACCAAGATATTGGTTGTCTTAGCACACATAACAGACTAAAGCTGCAGCATCTTTCGCTCTCAGAATTAGGATCAAAAATATATTTACAAATTTGTAAGCAGAAAGGACATTCAAGATTTCCACCATCCATGACATCTTTAATGGGCTTCTTAGTTCCTGCTCCTTTTCATCATCATTCTCATTTTTAATATGTTTGAAACCTAACCCATGTCTAGGAAGTCTAGAAAACAATCTTTCTAAGAAAACACTTTCATCTGAAGTCAGGCGTATGAAATTAAGAAAGCTCAAATTTACCAGAAGAATACTCCACCTTATCCAGTATCTTGCCTCCAGCTATGGCCGGTAAAGATAATTCACAGGAAGAGGAAAAACGTCTTGAGAACTGAATGAAACTTTCAATTCTGTTCTGAATGAAAGACAGTACCTATTCTTCATTCTGTATCTATTTCTTGTTGCATTTTGCTGGAGGCATAATTTAGCCTTGAAAACTAGCTTTTTTAATTCATTGTCTCGGTGTATTAATTCCACTTTGTTCATAATGGTAGGATATAACTCAAAAGTTCTGATTCTCTCTTTGAAGAAGGTCAGGAGTTCACTTAAGCTCAAATAGACTAAGCATTTTAAGGCTCACAGGGGCCAGCAGCGTGCACACGAATCATGCAGCTGACATTACCTCTCACTGCCCCGGCTAAAAGTACTCGCTCACAGTGGTGTATGGGGGAAGGTGGTGAGATGAGGAGTGAATCTTTGGTAAAAGTCCGTAAAGGTGCTGGAAATTGTGTCTCTGTAAAAAAGAGACTGGCACCATTTTGCTTCTGCACCTTATCTGTTCTTATGATCCTTCTTGTTATTTTAATATTGTGAGTACTCATACATATTTCCCCTTTTGTAACTATCTGTTCTTCCCACTTTGATGTCTAGGTGTTATGCAGAGAGTTTTAGGAAAGTGATGAATAAGGCTTTGTAAAGTATGGAATATTCTTTATACAAAATGAAACAATTGCAATTGGAAGTGAACCATGCATCAGAATTATTGGAAGCTAGAAGTAACCCATGTTAAAGACACAATTCCAGTGTTAAATGATCTCTATTGCATCTTGTCTGCCTGTTTTATTACACCTGTGTTCTGTATAACATTATCTAATGTTTTTCTCTGTGATACTTAGTTGTCTTCAGCCTATGGCTATAGATAATTTAGGACTGTGAGTGTGCATACCCTGTTGAACTCTTTTCTTACCAAAAATCACTTCACCCTTACCTATGAAATAACTTCACCGTAACAATGTCCAATTGTTTATTTCAGCTGGATCCTTCTTCAGCCTCTCTTGGATTAGCATTTTTTCCCACATATATTTTAATTCAGAGCAAGCTAGACTCCACAAACTACTGAAAAGGAATTCTAATAAATTGAAAAATCATTCACTGATGATTTTAGTAACTGAAACCTGCTGGGTTGTAATTTGTTATACTGGTAGAAAATCAAGTTAAAGCAACTGAAGTCATATACAGTAGTCCAGTTGCAATTTGTGCAGTGGAAATCAGGTTCTGGACTAACATATATAAAATATGTAAGGCTAACTGTCACCTGCTGTATATATGCCACTGGATACTACAGACTCACCTTGATCACATCTCTTGCACTGATTAAGGAGGAATACCCTGTCTGACTACGTAACCATCATTCTCCTTCTTGCATACTGATATCTTAATTCATGGTAAACTATAAGATGATACAAGGTGGATTTTTCTTGTGTCACTCTCCTAAGTTGCCACTGCAAGCTAAAGAGAGTTGCTTAAATCATGTATGGGGAAATTGGTTAACTGGTCTTCATGTTTGTGTGCTGGTGTAAATTCCATTGGCTCCAATGCTGTGTACACTTAAAAAAGAGGTGTGTTTTGCCTGCAAGTCAAATCTAAATCCTTAATGGTGTTAAAATTACCTGAATAAGAATGTTTTACAGATTTGGTTCCTGAATATTCGTCATTATTACATTATATGCCCGATAAAGATATAAGCCTTCATCCCACTTCCACCAATTCTACTGAAGACATTTCAGTTTGCTTTGGTGTGAATCTATGAAGAAGCAGACCCATAGTCACTGATTTATATGCTTTCACTGGGTGCAACATACCCCTTCATTGCCATCTTTTTATTCTAGGGCCCTGTGTAGCTTTATGCATAAGCATCTGTTTGTACTCCATGCACATTTAAAGCGCACAAAAAAAAGTACTTAATTTGAAAAAAAAAATTTGTAAAAGAAAGTCTGTTATGTTTGTACTTTTAATTTAACAGTGGTTGGGATATCTGCCAATGTAATATAGGCACTTTTCTGTGTGCAGGAAAACCCAATTAGGACTTGTTCTTAGTTTGATTATCAGTCAGAAACATGCATACAGAAATATTCATTAGAGACCTACTGAGAGCTGTGATAAAGCAGCAGACAGCTGAATTATAGAGTCAGCAACCCCACTACAATTTTACATTTGCTTGATAAAGGACAAGTAACAAAATATCTAAGATGTAATTTGGTGCCCACTGGAACTGTACTTCATTATGGTAGATATTGTTCTGACTCTCTTCAGGAGGTTGGTGAGTGTTTCATGACATGATATTGCGCACAAATGATAAATCACCAGGCTAAATATTGCACCAGCCTTCCCTTCACATAGAGGTAACACATGCGTCGGCTGGCGATCACCTCTCAGTCACAGTCTAAAGCCAGTAATTTGGGAGTTGGAAACTTAGGACAGATTCCAAAAGCTTTGACTCAAAATGATATTTTTAAAGGATGATTCCACTGACCTCACTCACCCAAATTAAACAATAGTTCTATACAGAGGCTAGACAAAAAGGGAAGGAAAATAATTCCTTTGGGGTTTATTAGTTGAATTTGTGTAAAATATTTCAGTTAATGTTAGATAGTTTTTTTCTTTTTTTAGTTTACAGACTCTTTGGTCTTAACTTCTAGCAACCAAACCCATTGGCAGTACAGCACATGATCTGAAATGGTATTAGGCCTTCAGTAGAATTGGGAAGGACATATGCATGGAACTGTGATATCAGTCAGCTAACTAGATCAAAGTCTCTCATACAGTTTATTTAAAAAGTACTATGGAAATCTGGTTCCAATAATGACTTCAATGTGTTTTCCTTTCTAAACAGAAACAATATCACATTTGTAAATGAAAAAAATCACATTTGATCCCTTTGTTGAATGTGGTGTTTTAGTAAAAAAGATGTTCAAGATATATAAACTCCCATCTAAAATTAAATTATTTAAATAAATATTAAAAAAAAAACCTAGTAAAGATGGAGAATAATTCAATATTCTCAATAGGAATCAGAACCATTGGCAGCTTACTGGTTGAAGCAGCTCACAAATTGAGAAAAATATTAGTAGTATGTATTTTTTATTTTGTGATTGAATTTTATTTAGCCTAGGATTTCATAGCAGTCTTTATTATACACCATGCATTACATCAGCAAGCCTAAAATAAATACATGTTAAATCATGTTACTAAACAATACAGTCAAAAGATCAATTTCCCTCAGCCCTTCTGGATATGTGTGTATTTAATAATTGTACAGTATTCTCTGATGAAGGATTAAAACCAGTTCACTGTATGAAAATAAGACAGAGACCCATGCCTAAATATACTACTTTAAAACATGTCTAGTCTTTGAGCAGAGCAGGGTACTAAAATATAAGTATTCCCTTCTCAGCATCTTAATAATTTAATTGGGAACTATATGCATATTTTTTGGCATAGTTATCCAAGATGCTTGACTAGCACATCTTACTTCAGTGCTTGAAAGTCTCACAAGCTGTGAAAGTATTTTCCCTCAGAATATGTTTTCATGTCATATAAGGTAATACAGTTTTCCCCTAGTTACCAGACAAAGAGCAGATGCACAGAAGCTATGTGTAGGTGTACATTAGCAGGTACAGGCAGAACTGAGCTTGGTCTTCCCATGCTAATATTGGAATTGGAAATATGATGGGAAAAGACACCAAAGTAGGCGTCTGCATCTAAATTTTTGGTCCAGACACAGTTCTAGCCACATGCTGCACCAGTGCTAACATACTGTGCTGAAAGTCTGGGGGCTGACTTTCACAGCAGAGGATGTGGCTGAAAGGATACTTCAGACCTCCCCCCTTTTCTGCCTGTGTGTTCCTAACAACTCCAATTTGCCTGGCCTGAAGGTAGCTCAACTGTGTGGAAAAATATGTCAGAGACATTACCCAGCTAAAAATTTGCACAGTAAAGAAAAATGTCAGTTTTTCATCAGGTCAAGTCTCTTCTTCAGCTCACTACACAATGACATGTTTCCTAGCACTGGTGCAAGGCAATTAACAGGGACTTGCAGCCATAGCAAGGTGAAGAGGGCTGGGCTATGTCTTTTGATAGCACCAGTTGTTAAGGATGCATAAAAAAAGACATGAACCTCACTCATAGTATATTAGTACGGGTGTAGTACTGGAGAAACACCTAGAGACTTGCCTAGAAGTAGAAAAGATTCCTTTTAGAGTAAGACTTTGAGCCTGGAGATGAGACCTTGTCTTCTCCATTTGAGGCCACCCCTCTGCTCTCAGTACTCTCCAATGCATCTTGTGCACACCTGCTTTTTGGGAGGTATCATGATGACATCTCCATATATAGCTGGAAGTTAATGAAGCCTCATTTAGGCAAAGCGCTTCTGATATGTGTCTAAAATTAAATATTGTGATGAAGAAGGATGGTGTTACAACTGTGCCCATTGGCTCTGCTAAATCAAGATCTTCAGCCTTGATACAAAGTTCAAGGAATTAATAAAGTGAGAAAATGCCTGCTGATTTCTATGACTCTTGATTCAAAACAACTCAGTTTTCCAGCACTTGGACCCATTTTTAAGTATCATATATTTAGAGCTCAGGAAAACAACATATTGCCAGTAAACTGTTTGTAAACTGTGAATCTACCCCAATTTTTGTGACTATATTCAGTCTTCTTGTACAAAAGAATCATTCTCAGGAAACACATTTAAATGTACACCTGGTTATGTGAGGCTTGAGTGGGACTGACATTATGGTTAGATATATACTACGCAGAATGTAACTTTTCTGTCTCAAACTGAGGGGTGATCTGACTGCTGGAACCATATGGAGTCTGAAAGGATATTTGCAAACATGGTTGCTTACACACTCAGATAGTTCAAGTTTCTAATATCTTAATGTTATTTAATTCCTACTCTGGTTTTATTTTCATTTTAAAGAACCATATACTTTTATAGAACCATAAAGACATATATACATATATATTAATACCGTATTATATATTTTTTTCCAGCTGAATTTCATTCTGAAAAAAACAACAAAGCTACAGCTGAATACCACATGAGAAATATTTAGCCTTGCAAGCACTATTTATATATCAAAAATCTTTATTAAAATCATGGGAGCACACTGCTGAGTAAAAACATCTGTCATTTCCCCTCCATCTTCTTTTTTTTTCCCTTAAACAGTAACACCCACATTTCAAATGGCTGAAGAGTTTATTTAAGTTATTCTGAGCATATGGAAAGTCCCTGTATCATCCACACAAAAAGACAGATAGCAGTGAAACTATGAGATGAAAAGCCCCAAAACATTGAACATGAAGGGAAAAGAGTGAAAGGAAACATAATCATCATATGCCAGAGCTATACTGGATATGGTAGGTTTGGTGATACGTGTTCAGTATAGTTATAGGAACTGACCTTTTCCCCTCTGTCATTACTAAAGATTGGGTGGGTGAGCCATCTTTCTGAAAAGATATATTTATGCTTTGCTGACAATGTTGTTTTTCATGCTTAAAAATAAAAATGTTCCTTATAATAGACATATAATTATTCATACTCTGGAGGCTCCAGTCTCAGTATGTAGAATACTGGAGAAAAAAAGATAGTCCCTGCCTTGAATAGTTTATAATCTACTCCATAAATCTGTCATTCAGAATAAATTTAAAAAGCTGGCCAAAGTTTTTACTCTTGTTTGAGCCTGTTTTTACTTATGTTGCTTATATATTGATACTAACCCTCCAACCTCTGTGGTCTTGCTCCTGATTTATAGCAGTGCACCTGTAAAGGAAGACGTCGCGTCAAACGGCTGCTTGGATGAGCTGGGCTACTCGAATGGGTACAAGCTGAACCACAGCACGATGGCTGTAGAGGCAGGAGGACTTACAAGATAGCACAGCAGCAACAAGAGCAACAGGCTGGGGTTTGTCTCTTTGCTGATGGACAGGTTAGGTCACACAGCTTCTGGGACTCTGTAGTCATTTCCCAAGATTTTTGAGGGGGAAATCTTCTTTCTTATCTTCAGCAGCTGCATAATTCTGGATCAGGCATTACATGACACTTGTTTTTCCAGAACACAGTTAATGACTGGCCTGGCCTCCTGCCAGGCATGCATTTATACGCTGCTTCAGCCTTAGCTTATTTGGAGAATGAGAGCGACAGAAAAATACTGCACATGTAATATATAGCAGGGTGCCCATAGGGCAGTGCAAATGCTGTGTATAAGTGTGCTGCTAGGTCAGTTTTGCACTGGAAATAAAGATTCTCCTCCCCATCATTTTCTCAGCTCTATAGTCAAGTGAAGGTTTTTAGGTTTCTCCTTTTTAAATTTTATTTTAGAAGTCTATTTTATACACATTTTCTTTTCTCCTTGAGTAAAAATTTCATGACTAACTCTACATTTCCTGAAGTTGCAGAGGTCTCCACAGGAGCTGAAATCATCTCTCAGACACATACAGAACTAGTTTGTCTGCTGGAGTAACTTAGTCCATTCCACTAAGAAAGCAGTCTAGCTTTTGTAGTTGCATGTGTTTAAGTTTTAGAAATGTTACTGTTTCTATTCATGAATCTCGCTGTCAGGCTTAAGGTAAATAAAAGCAAGTTTTAACCTGGGGACTTCTCTAGATCTCACAAGCAAGATATAAATGAAAATGAATTTAGACTGAATTAAACTAGAGCAATTATTCAGCTGCAGCAAAGTTTTCAATATTTCTTAGAAATCCAGAGACAGTGAAAGACAGCCGTAGATTTTGACAAATGTTGGTGTTTCATAAATATATCAGATACCAAGGTATGTTCATCTGGTTAAAGTCTGCTGTGAAATTTCTCTAAGCCTAGTTGATGAAGTCTGTGGTTTAAGTCCCCACAAGTCATCTTCTTTTCCCTTCACAGCTGTTATACTATGACATCCACTGTTTGGAAAAGAGGAGGCACAGCTGGCTGCTTCTTCAGTGCTGTCATTGACCCTTACCCTGTCCATCACTGGTGATATCTGCTCTCCTACCTCCTCATCAAACACTTCCATATCCAGATGTACCTAATCAGTTCTCAGAGACGTGATTGATGGAAAGTCAGCCACAAGTCCAGGTCTAGGCAAAGGAATTGTACACGGTACAGACAACATGTTGTCCACCCACTTAAACAAACTCTCTGGCTGCAGTAGTTGGTATTTGTGACACACTGAATCTACAAAAGTACAGGACGGAAGGGGAGGGAGTGGTTACTATTCTTTGAAAGACGTTGACAGGGGATGTGCTTTCTGTCTCAGAGTGAAAACCAAATTGCTAGTAGAGAGGAGCCACGGTGGAGAAGGAGATGCAGAACTGTCTGCATGTTCGAGCAGAACAAGCTGGTCTTGAGAAGAGCCTTATATTACCAGAGAGAAAATAAATGTCTGAAACAAACACTTCTGAGGCATCCAGATTTTGCTCCAACGGTTAAATGATAAAAGGCCACATCAAGTATAAAAATTGCCAAAGAATCCTTCCAAGACTAAAACTCCATTGTCTAAATTTCTGGTTTTAGAACAGCTCTGGCACAATCTTGGCCCAGGATAATGAACACTTTTAGAAACAATGCTTGGGTACAGTTCAGGAGTCAGCACTGGCCAGGGATCTTCTCAATATGTGACATGAATACAACCATCTTACTCTGAAGGCCAAGAAATTTTAGTAGTGTGAATAGGACATACCAGGCAGTTGGCTTCAGTTCCAGAGAGGACATTTAATTTATCAGTACAGATTTCCAGGCTCCAAAGTTGAATACTCCTGTAGTTGTCAATGGTCCCCAAAAGGGCAGAAGAAAATTTCTTCAAACTGAAGTGCTTCTTATTGTCTCCTGCGGGCAATAGAGCAGCTGGGTATAACTTAACGTAGATTTTCACTGGTAAGGCAGCATCTAAAACCAGGGTTCAAACTTGTTTGAATCCTTTTTCAGTGCCTCTGAAGAAGCTTGGGTGTTAAATCAGACTGACATAGGTAGGCACTGCCACTTGCAATAGACAGCAGCACACCATATCCTGTTTAAACATTGAAGCAGGAACACTTTTTTACCTTGCTTTTAAGAAAACGTAGAGGAACTTATTCCCAGGGCAAAGTAAATCTCCAAAATCTATGTAGCTGCTGCTCCTCCAGCAGCCAGATTTACTGTTTCCCGTTTCCCGTGCAGTTGTCACTGTCAAAGCTGCTCTCTGCAGGTGGCAGTGCCTCGCTGCTAAATGGTGAGAGAGAGCAGAAAGAGGAATCAAGGGCGGCTGCTAACAGAGGGGATTTGCTCGCAGGCGCATGAAGAGGACAGCAAGCAGGATGGGTGGCGGAGGATGCTGGCAGCACGAAGAAAAGGAGACTGAGGACACACAGGCTGCAGGGGTGGGGGAATCGAGGAGATACTTTTAGAAGCAAAAGAGGGAAAATCCATATGAGGAAGCAGAAAAAGTGGAAGCTTCCGTTAAGGTGGCTGCAGAGGAAGGGAAAGAAAGAGAGGGGAACAAAGTGAAGACTTACATGAGGGTGAGGAATATTTCAGAGGATTTCCCTGCCATAACCCCCTAAAGAAGCAAAGGGTGGCAGGAGACTGATGGCTGGTTTTGCACCTGCAGTAGCCATCTGTCTCCATGATTCATTAAGAATACACCTACTGCATATTTTATGAGGATGGGAAATCCCAGCTAGATTTTCTTTAACGGGCCATTTTAAGAAAAGCTTACAGATTGTTCCACAGTCTTTTCCCTAAGCACTTTCACAGCCCTTCAGCCCTCTAGTATTTTCCAAAGAAAAGGAGTTATTTCCTCTGAGTCAGCAAGCTTATCACTTTGTTACTGCTCTGATAACATAAATAGCAAAGGACTTAGCAGAACAAATGAATGGATCTTGAAATGCACAGATGTGATCTGATCCCAAGTGGTGAAGCAACCTGTGAACACCTAGAAAAAAGTCTGCCTTACCATGGCAAAAGGAATGTTTGGAGTCTATACTTTTTGTCTGAAAGCTTGGCCCAGCTTCAATATGATTATACAATTGCATGGTTGTTCTTTGCTACAGTCTCTTTTTTTTTTTTTTTTTTTTTTTTTTTTTTTTTTTTTTTGGCTTCAGGGAAAGGAAAAGGGACCAACAGGAGGAGAAGATAAAAGGAGGCCGAAGAATGAGCTAAGCAAAGAAGTTGGTGAGTGTTTGCAAACTTGGAAGTTCAGCTAGAGTATTTCTCACTGCAGATTTAAATTAATTATATTTCTAACTCTTTCTTATGAAAAATTAGGAGTCCAAATAAATGGATGGCTGCATTCTGTTAAATAGTACATCTTCTTACATCCACAAATTCTCCTTTAAATATTATTGTTTACTAAATATTAAATAATTCTTTGGGGAGGGAGTTTTCCCACAGACTGTGTATTTATCTACTAGTTTATGACATTTTAGTGGTCAACTGTAAATTAATCTCACTTTGTTTCTTGTTCTGTTCTTGTTTAATATTGAGTTATTATTAAGCATTTTAAGCAATCATTAAGCAAAATTATTCTGCTAAGAATTATGAAATAACTCTTCGCTTCCCAAACTAAATGGCTAATTTCACAGCTTCTTGTGAGGGTGAAGCAGTATGTATCTTTCCCAGTGAAGACAGGGAATCGTGGGACTCAGTAACAGACCTTAGGGAGCTGGACAAATTGGCAGTGTACAAAACAGTTGGTCTGAAAACAATCGTGTCTCTAAACCATCAATTCTCATTCATATGTAATGTCATGATCCTGCTTCTACTGAAATAATTGGTAAAGCCTTTCCTAATTCCACTGGGACTAAGGTTGGTCTTTTGGGCTTCCATTCTGCAAACACGCATGCACATACTGAACAGACCTATTCACATGATTAAGTTAAGCATGCAAATAAGTCTTTTCACTTGCAGTTTGTACATTGCTAATGTTTGGAAAATGGAAAATTTACTTTTCTTCCTGAAACCTTTGGTGTAAAAAATACACTGTTTTCATTAATTGTAAATGAAAGGTATTGACTCATGAGCAGAAACCAGCCCCTTTTGGGGGGTGTGGGGGGGTGGGGTGTGGTTTTTTAAAATCCTAAATATGAGAAATGATGGTTACAAAGGGCCTTTGTCCCCACACAAGTTAGCTGCAGGAAGATTTTAATTAAGTTGTTTACTGGCCATGGTCCTTTTCCTTCTAGATGAGTCTTGAAAATCCAGACAACCCTCAAGGAAATATATAAATCAAGAAAAATATATTCAAACAGAATAATAAAAATATGTTTTACCAAGATGACATTGTTCAACGTTAGTTGCTCAAAATTAATATCCTTTCAGGAACAGACTACTTTTCTGAGGCATCATGTAATAAAAAGAGAAAAAAAAAGAAAAATTATGAAAGGACTTCCTTGCTTTTATATCTCATGCTACATGTTCTTTTCCTATACCTCTGCTCACAAACCACGTTCTCTAAAAATGACTCACAGCCCATTTCCTCACTTTGAAACCTAGTGAATTGTACATATTAAATTTCTTGAATTACATGAGCACTCTGTCCACCAATCCCGCTGAAATAGAAGGATTTATGCTAGCATTTCAAACCTCAAGCGAATGTCAATAGTTGCAATTTATCTAAGTAAACAAGGTTGTCAGGGAATTCCTTTTTCTTTCCTGCTTTCCAGGAAATGTGGAATTCCTTTCTTTCAGCTAATAGACTGGCAGATATTGGAGGGGCAAACGATTGGGAATTAGTATGGTACTATTGTTGGGAAAAAGGTGTAGAGCCAGGATAGATATTGTGCTCTCAGCGATAGCTGGTGTTATTCTACTTGGTATGAGTGGGACCAAATTTGCAATTGCTGCTCTGGAGCCTGCATGTGACTCTGTGTGATGCAAAGGGGAGTAGGGTGTTGCAGAACTAAACTCTCCATACCTGCTGTGAAGGTTGGGGGAGAGACCATGAGCTTAAACATGGGCCGTGTTCTCAAACACAGATGTGGGACATGAATCCTGGATTCTCCCCTCCCAGTAAAGATTTTTTGATACGTTGTCTGTATATTTCATGCACACTGTATGTATATACAGGACTTGGAGCAGGGGATAAAGCCATCACCTCCCTTGGAGCACTTACATATGAGCCTGTGAGTATATTTCTGTTTTCACATTTCTTTATCACTTTTCCACTGAAATTAATCTTGGATTCTTTTCTGCAAGATGTCTCAGTTTCAACCAATTTTTGTGGTTGCCACAGTAACATGTAATGTGAACAAATATTTTTCAAGATGACAAACTTCAGTTTATTCAAAGATGGATGGATTATGGGTTGCTTTTGGTCTAATATATATTTGGTCAGATTGTGCTAAGGATCACACTATTTCTATCTCTTTTTGGGCTTTATCACTGCCTGGAAAACCTGCTTCTACTTCAGTCTCTGATCTTCGTAGCTATGTATGAAGAACAGTTTGACCTGAACTTCAGATGAAGCATCCTTGGACTTTAATGATAGGACAATAGGTACAATTTGGGTTTTAGGAAATGAGGAATCTTCCTCTAAACATGTAAAAATTAGCTACAGAAATAGCTTTGCCTTGATGATACACATTGCAGTAAACTACTTTCCAAAAGTAGGTACAGGTAGAGAGTTTCTTGTAAAATCAGCAAACTTATTGTTTGTGTGCTTATCTCTGTAGCCCAGGGTAGGACTTTACACTGTGGAGAGCCTGAAGTGCCTGGCTCAGTTGCCTAGGACATCAGCCTTTCCTGTTCTCTGCTGGTGGCACAGAAAAGCTACTGCTTTATTTATTAAACATAGATTTTAAGAGCCTTCTGGGAAAAGCTCTGTTGCCTGCAGAGTGCATTGGGAATAGCTGTCTTTCCAGTGTTTCTGAACAAAACAACCCTACACAATTTTCTAAGTTTCCAGAGTACTTCAGTTGATGACTTCAATGGCCTCACCTCTTACTGTGCACCTCTAGTCACTTAAACTCAGCTGCTGGTTGGGAACTAAAATAAGCCTTAAAGATACAATTGCTGCTCAGCTTACAAGACATTACTAAGTGATGGGAGTCAAGGTGGATTTATAAAAAATATTAGCTGCAGAACTTTACTTCATGGAATTTTCTCCGTACTGTTCAATACTCTAATAAATGTACAAAAAAAAAAGCCCAAAGAGAGTCAGAAGTAGCTGTTGCTTGGGAAAGAAAGCTAATTAATTATAGGTAGAAAGAGTTATCTTGGCTACCAAATGGATTATGTTTTTCCCAGATCATTACATCCCAACAGGTGTATGTCTCCAAAAGGCGCCCAAGACACATGCATGGACTGATGAATTCCCAGTCACTGTGAGGAAGCTGCCAACAAGTGATTTGCCACATGCACCTCAGGATAAATAAGCCTTCTAGACCTGACTCGTTTCTTTGACTGCAAGTAAGCATAGATGATTAAAGCCAGCAGTTCTCAAACACTAATGTGTTATCCTCCAACTAAGAAGCTTGTTTCCAAAAATGTCAGAGGTGTCTTGGGCTAAGGAATTTTGTGCTGGATCTTTCTGCTGTTATTAAAACCGTGTAGTCTAAAGTCAGTCAAAAGCATGCAAACACTAAGAGTTTTCTGCCAATTTTCAAAACAAAGTTTTATAGGCTCTTTGTGTGCATTCCCTATGTGATTAGCAGGATTGTGGATGCCTGATGAGTTTTTAGAGTAGAGGACTTTTTGTATGTCCACTCAGAAAAAAAATTCTATTCTTCATTTCTGAGTTGTTAAAAGACCATGTGGCCTTTTTTATTTACTTTTATTTTTACTTTTTTTATTTACTTTTATTTACTTTTTGCATGCCTTCATTGAGGCATTTGTTAAAATATGTGACAGTTCATATCTGGTCTTCATAGAGCAACTTTAAGGCCAAATTCAACTCATGAAGAAAACTGTCAGACTCTCGTAAATTGCTACAGCCATTGAATCAAATTAATATGAATCAGTAAAATTCTATAACATAGGAAGATGCTATCTTTATGTTTCTGCTGCGTCATATACACACGCATTGTAATGTTACTGTGAGAGACCCATTTTATTATAATTCAATATTTATTTATATTTTTTTAATGTTTAGATTTATTTGGCTGAAAATGCACATGTTTGTATTTGAGCCACAGAAAAGGTTGTTTCATTCATGTATTTATATGCTTATATGTATACAGATCTATGTGCATGCACACAAATATTTTCACTCCGGGAATTTTAGACACTTAAGCTCAATGGAAGTTCTTTTTAATATAATAGCCTAATAACTGGTGGCAACCAAGAACTCTGTGAGAATTTCCATCATTTGTGCATATTTGCCAAAAAGAACAACAAAACACATTTATTTTAAGATATCAACTTCTTTCCCTAAACATCTAATGTTATGAACATATCAGATGATATATTTCATTACTCAGTGTAAGATTACACCAATTTTTGAGCTGAAGCCCGACAAGCTCGAGTTTTAAGTGGTAATCAGCAATAATGTATTGCTTGTACCTTAATGTCACTATTGGTGATTTAGTGATTAATTATCTGACTGCCGTGTAGTGCTTAAAATAATCTAAATGCATAGGGTAAATTAGTTGATCAGGAGAAAAGTCTGTCATGCAAATTCAGCTCTTACAGAACCTTCCTGTCACACTCATCAATGACAGCCTAAGTGGGTCACCAGAGTGGATGGCCCCTGTTAATTTATTTTCTCAGACATGCAATACATATTCATGATATCCTGCTGTTTGTCTGTCACCTCAAAGAAACTCTCCATCTCCTCCAAATTATAATTAATGAAAATATGCACAGTTAGGCTTAGGGGCCTGAAGTAGAGATACTGGTATTATGTTGCAGGGAGTTGCAAAATATTGGTATCAGCAGTTGTTTGCTAATGTGGTAGAGTAAAAATGTTACTTTGCCTCGTGCCTTCTCTTCTCCCTCTTCTAAATGACAGATGTAAAAGATCATGTAATAAAATTTTTTTAAAAAAGTATGGGTGTGTATACATATATATATATAAAAAAGTGTATAGAAGCATTATGTAGAGGAGCTTTTAGTGCCATACTATTCTAATTAAATTTTTTTTCAGGCCATCACAATAAAGGATCTATATGGGAGCTATCCACACACACACATTTTTCAAAACTGAACTTGCCTATTTGCCTAGGTTGAACACTTTTTGATCAGTATGCCATATACATACTAATCCATATTAATACCAGTCATTTCCTGTCATCGCCACATTATATGATATAGACAAAGATACATTGTGTGTATTTTTTTCATAATATCTTACAGACCTAAACAAATGCACCCCTTGTACCCAAACTAGTGAAAAGACAGAGATACAAACATGAAAACAAATACACATTACTACACAAGTAATGGCAATAACAATGAGATATCTTGTATAGACATATGATAAATTGCTAAAACATGATATAAATAAAATTAATCTCATTCTTCTTCAATTTATCAGTAACCTTTGACTGTCTCATGTTTTTCCTGCCACTAATCCATTTCCTCTAATACTGGCTTGAATATTCCACACCTCTGAACAGCTTCAGACAACTATCTGTTAAGTAAGAAAAAAGAAAATCCTACTACCAAAGAAGAGATTGTTCCATATGGAGCTTTTTCAGCACTTACACCTGACAACAAAACCAAAAATGTATAACTGAGTCACAGAAAAGTTGTTATTATTGTGTTATATTTTGCTCTGCATCGGGCTGTTCTTATCAGAATCGCTGTCTGCTTTCAGAATGTTATTGGTAATTTGGGTGTAATAGTGTCTTTTTTTCAATGCTGTCTTTGCTCCCTGTTGATGAGTGACAACTGAGTTTATTTTTACCAAAATACAAAAGTTTTAAAATGTTAAATTTATGTATGTGTTTGGAGTCTTTCTGGTCAGAAGGAGTGGCATTAATACAGGAAAATAACAGAAATAATAATTTTTTAACAGTTCTACACATTTAAAAGATAGTTCTGTTGATAATATGTGAGAAATTCATGAGAGTGAAGTGGAAGGATTTTATTGCTGACCTGCATGACTTACTTGTGGCTTTGTCACTCATAAATAATGTATTCAGCCCCAACTCATGCCACTGAAACATTTATACCACAACACATCATTGTGTATGTTATATAAATATTTATTATGATGAATTATTAAAATGAGCTATGAATATTTATTCTTATTGCAGCATGAGTATATGCATGTATGTATATTCTGTGTTTATATAGATATGCACATACAAAAATATTTAGGTAGCTTTATACACATGGAGATACATGTATATAGGATCTCCTATATATGTGTACTCTCATGTATATACATCCATCCACATATGCCCATCTGGATGTACACACACAGTTGTAATTCTGGAAGGCTGTAAACATGCTCTTTATAGATGTGCATTATTTATAAATAGAAGCATCCACATGAAAGGTGGAATTATGTACATTTAATATTTTTCTATTATCTATGATTAATTCTGACAGGATCATGACTTAGCTGCAACTATCATAACAAAGGCAGGGCAAAGGCCTCAGTTGTACAGTGTCCAAGTCTCTAAGAACATGACGTCTTTCATTAACTAAGATTTACAACACAGGAGAATTCTTTCAGCCACTGTTTTCACACATTTGTCTCCTTATAGGAAAAAATAAATAAATTACTACATAGCTTGTGTGATACCCGAAATGCATTTAAAGGAACAATGTTAGATTGTGATTCAGATGGCTCCCTACAACAGATGCCTGTTGAATGCTGGATGCTGGAGCCTGTCTGGGTACATCTATCTAATCGTATCTGATTTCCTAGACTGTTGGCACGTTTTTTAAAAATTTGCCAGGAAATCATATGACAACACAGAGAGAGAGAATAGAGAGAAAGCTATGACCAGTGCTAGGGGAACACAAGCGAGGGAGAGAGCTTGGGAACCAGACATGAGATTCATTTTGCAGTCTCTGAGAAACTTTTCATTGCACACCATGACATAAAACGTTCCAAAGCAGGATGCACATTTGAAATATTAATAGGAACGCATCAAGCTCAATAGACAACCCCTTATTTCCCCATTTGCTATGTACAAAGCAAAGGATTAACACCACTGGCAATATTTGTGTCAGGCCATACTGATTAATTTAATATTCTGATTGGATGAGCAGCAGAGCTTTAATGGCTGTTAACTTTCTGGCAAGCAGTGCTGAGAAGGTGATAATGAGATTAACATTTGGAGGACCTGATTTGCTTTTGCGCTGTATTTAATTACTACTCTGACACCAACTGGTATGCACTATGGATTGTGCAGATATGCTGATAGATATCCATATTTGCTAAACTATAATATTGGCTTTAAATAAATGTGTTAAATTCTGTGATTTCAAAAATACTTTGCAGAAGACATGAAAAATATGTAATCTTGTGCTCAATTAATAGCACCTTAAAGAGGATATTTGGAGTAAGCAGAATGCCTACTGGGAATGAAGGAAGGGATTGATTAGCAAAGAAATTTGTACATTAAATACTAGGAAATATAGTAATAGAGTAAGGGTTGCCAAAAGTTGACTGAGCTGATCAAGCTGTCTTAGATTTTGCAAAGGAAATTAAAAAAAAATCTTAAAAAGATCCTGAGCTCTATGAATAAAAGCAGAACAGAGCAAAAAAGGAGACACTAGTGCAATCAGGTCTGGGTAAAGATTTTGGCATTTCTTTTTTACACTAAAAAAAGAAGCATGGTTTGGCTCACTCTTCAGGGAGATTCTGTAGGAGCTTAATAATGTCATGTAAAGCTTAGGCTGGATTTTGAAATAAAAAGTAATTAAGAATACAAGGTAAACAACACAGAAAAAATGCAGGCTTTCCCTAAACCAGCTCATCATTGCTTAATCTGGTTTTCTGAACAAGTGGAAAGTGGTATTGACCAGCCAAGGATGAAAGGAGAAAAGACAACAGGTAAGGCTATCAATTTGGAAGGAATTTTTTTACAGAGATGGCCAACAATTGCTCTTGGGACTAGTCTTAGTGACTTTTTTAATCAGATGTTGCTAAAGGAAGGAAGATGACATTTGCTGAATGAGAATGTGACTTTATACATAAAAACTCATGTTGTTCTTACTTGGTTTACCAAAAAATTTACTATGACTATAGCCCATTCATAAGCAAGTTGGAATTTGAGGAAGCATAGTGTTTTAAATGCTTCTCTTCTAAACACACAATTTATACTTATTTGTACAAAATCATATATATTTTCTCAGCTTTCACTGGATGAGCAAACCATATATTTGATTATCTTGTCCTCCATGAATGAAACTCAAGAGAGGCCTACTTTTAGACAGCTATTGTGTTGGACCCAACTTCAAGCTGAAACAATCATTGTGGAAAAAAACGAGCACACTGGGACTGTTAATACATACTGAGTATGTCCTTCAGGACCATTCTCATCTCAATAGCAGATGTGTTGGAAAGCAGGAAATAGAGAGAGAGAATCCAACTGACATATATACAAAAGCCCATTTTGCTGTGCTGCAACTGCAACTGTGGTTTCGAAGCACTGTGTAAGTTCATTTACACTGTTAGTGTAGTGGAAAAGGCCTTAGGCTAAATGAGAACCAGGTCCTTTTCTTCAGGTACTACTGTCTCTTTGTAATAACTAATTGATATCCCTTGCAGCTCTCTTTTACTGATGAAGTAAGTGTGATCTAGGTATCAAAGGTCAGGGTCACCAAAAGAGACCCTGGGATGATTTTCTTTCTCTTCTATTGATTACTTGTGTAACATTAAGCATATTATTTATTTTCATCTCACTCACATTTATAATATTTTCCTCCCTCAAAACTCTGAAAAATTTATTCACTGGTTGGGGACCAATTATATGAAATGACAGCACTCATAGCTGGAGTACTAGATAACAGCTAGCAGTACTGCTGTGAATTGGTGATTTGTAGATCCCCACTACTTTCCCAGCAGTTTTGTGGAAACCGATACTTTCCAAAGAGATCATCCAGTTTCAGCCTTTGCCACTGTTTCAGCTTTGATGTCAACTTCACAGAAGCCATTTGTCATAACTTCAAAGCTAAAACAGTCAAATGGCACAGACAGCCCTGAGCCAACTGAAGGAGGATCTATTGAGCCACTGTGACTAGATATGTAACACGGGAGGTTGTGCTAAAGGTTTCTACGGCATTGTTCAGGAAATCTGCCATCACCCTGGCATGCCGAGAACATGATGTACCTGCTGCACAAGCCCAACAAAAGAGCAATAAATCCAATGCTTGTGGGATTCCTTAGATTTGATGTGCATGTGTAATGGTTTTCATTTATACAAATACAATCATGAATTTTTTAATGTCCATAAGGGTAAATGATGTCCTAAATCTGAAAATGATTAAGCCATCACTTCCTACACTCCCTTCAAATTCCTTTCTGAGTCACCACAGTTCAATCCTCCTCCAACTGCAAACCTCTCGGGACCAAAAAGAGAAATAAATTTCAGCAAGGCAAGGATGAAACTAATAATCGATGTTGATTAAGAAGTTGAGTCCACTTTGTTAGGTATTGAACTTTTGGCTCAAGTCCTTGGTGCATTCCCAGGAAATCTTAAAATTACAAAAAAAGTAGATTTAGGGAAATATCTACAATAGAGCTTTAAAGTGTCCAGACTGAATTGTGGTTCTTTGACACCATAAAAGGAAAATTGTCTAAATTTTTTGAATGACTGCTGACTGACCAGAGGTAGAAGTCTTTAGGATTCTTTTACTCAAAAACCTGACACAGACATTGCAGAGAGATTTGCTGAGTTGTTGAGGAGACCAAGTAATGGTTTAATGAAGGAGTTGTAAACATCACGAGTCTGTCTAGACCTAACAATCAAACCAATAAATACTATAAAGAGCAGGATAACAGTGTTACTAATTTTAAGAAAATACTATTAATCAATAATACACAAAGGATGAGTAAATTTGCATTCGAGCAGTAGTATTAGTGTGCTGAAGTGTCCTCATTGCAGATTTATATTCCTAACGGTGCTTTCAAGTCACACTCTGGACATTACACATCTGTCTGCCCACTATAAACCCTTTTTTTTTCTCTTTTTGTTTACTTCACTAATATTTGAAATGCAATCCAAGGCATCTTGCTTATTAAACTGAAGAGATTTCAAATTTGCTTTTGTACAATCGGAGCTAATTGTCTGAGACAATTTACATCCATCAGCACAGTATTTATGGCTTTCAGACTCAGTGTAAAATGAATAAATAAGAGAGCTGAAATCATTATTCTCCTTTATTACTGGAGATGTGCTGGCTAATCTGAGAGTAATTTGAATGCTAGAGACCCATCAAACACTGGACATCTGTCAAGCTCTAGCCTCAGCCACTAGTTCACAATCTGTGCCACTTAGTAGCCTCCTCTCTTTCTATCCTGAACATTTCCTAGGCAAAATCAAAAGTTGGAGTTAGTTATTTATCATATGTTGTTTTTTATTTTCTTGTTTGAATAGTTATTTGGAAAGATTTATAATTTTACTTTTTGGTTAAACCTGGTTAAGACATAATTTTCATGCTGTTGGCGAGCGATGGTCTCGTAATTTTTTATGAGAATTCTAAGATTTCATTGTTATGTTAGTGTCATTATCAGGTAGAAATCAGAGGAAAAAAGACCATCTGTCAATTGCCACAATTTGTTTCCTTCACCTTCACACAGGTTGTACCTGCTGTACACAGAGCCACAGAACTGTGCAAGGTAAACAACAAATGTAAAATTGAGGAGAAAAAAAAAAAAAAAGAAAATGGATACAGGTCTAGGAAGGAGATCCTAAAAAATAGCTGTGGGAGACAGATAGACTTAGCAACAGAGGAAACAACATTTGAGAGATATGGGGAAAATAAAGCTTCCAAATATCCTGGCAAGAGAGAAAAAGAAACCAGAGTGACAATGTTTACAAGTAAGAATTTGGAACTGCTTGGAGAAACTAGGGAAAAAAAAGAGGAGACATGAAAAAAAGGAACTATAATTGGGAATGGAAAAGGAAACATATAGAGAAAATGAGGTAGCCAGGAGTGGGGCATCATAAGATAGGAAATGGAAGAAGACAGGCTGCAAATCCATGCCAAAGATGCAGAAACATTCAGGTAGGGAGAAAAATATTATCTGTTACATGAAAGAGAATTTTGATTTTTCATTCAGAAGAAGATAAACTTGGCATTATACTCAAGGAAAACCTTGAAAAAACACAGCTGCAGATGTTACAGTCACTTCTGTAATGCCTAGTTTGTATCAGAATTTCCACAGCAGTATATACTATACTCTCCCTATTTCTTCCCAACTTTCTCTAGGGCAATAGATGCCTGTATATTGGCAGATATCCTAACAGGAATTGTCACTTGTGCATCCAACACTTTGACATGGTGTTGGGCTAAGGCTGCAGAGTTTGGAGAAGGAGCAGGCAGTCAAGAATCACCTGGCATCAGAGGAAGCTTCCTTCCAGGGCCACAAAAACTACAGAATTCCTCATGTCTCATACCAGACAGCCTACATAAATCCTGAGATTTCATGCCAAAACTCTGGATATTCTTACACACAGATCACTTACATATTGAGCCACTGAAGTGTGTCTGTGTCTCAGTATCATTTAACAAGGAGACCATATTGTCTCATTATCATCTCATGAGATACGCTAAACAGCAGGTCGCAAGGTGTTTTTTTTTAATATCACTAACTATTCTGTTTAATTTTATCATGCCCCCTTCTACTAATTCCCATCTAAAATAAACCATCTCATTCTTTTTATGCATGTTATCAATTTCTTTGCACACCTTTAATCATTCGTGCTGCCCTTACCTAAATTATCTTTCATTATTTTGTCTGAATAGAATGGATACTGTGTTCAGGACTGAACACAGTATTTTGGATGTGAGCTACCACTGAGATATATGTCGTATTATTTACAGCTATCAAGCATTCCTTCCTAAGTAATTGAAATAACCACTTGGAGAATCCATGATGCAAATGTCCATAAGGAATTCTCACTCTCATGGGTTATGAAAGTGCCTTCTGCAGGTTTATTCGTATTAGCAAGTTTTTTCATAAATGTCTAAAGGGCTAAACAAATGTTCCTGCCAAACTTTGAAACACGGGATATTTTTACCACAGTTAATACCATGTGCATCTTTTACTCCTCCCTCTAGCAAAGCTTACCTATGCCCATTAGTCATAAATTTTACAAAATTCAGAAAAGTTGTGAAACTAAATTTTCTTTAGGAATATGCAAACATGCCTATAAAATGTAAAATAAAATACTAAATTAAGCTGAGCTAGAAACTTTTTTTCCCTAAACTTAATCTTATAACATCTAAAATCTAGTTTGCTTTGTCTTCAGTATATTTTGAATGCAGACTTCTCCCCAAAACTAGAAGACGCTTTACAATGTAATTACTATGTTGATATGGAATCATAAAATTCATATGTTTCCATATCAACATAGTAATTACATTGTAAAGCATCTTCTAGATGATATGGAAAGAATTGAATATTAAACTGCCTTGTACTTTAGGAACTGTCATTGGGTCTTTTCAAATTAGGATGTGCATTTCAGAGGAGCAATGCATAGTCTGATGTCTAACATCTTGCTTGGAGGTTCTAGGTTACATTTTGGTGACATCATTATCTATAGCAATGCATTGCAGACCCTAATTTACACAAGTGTCTCATGTTTCTCTATACATGTAAACAGTACCATGAAAGTTTCCTGGTGGTGTTCATCCATGTTCTGTAATATGGAGGTGTTGAGACAGTAGAGCAGTCACTGTATTTAGACTAAAGCCACCTAACATTCTATCAGGCAGTTTGTGATAATTTCCTGATGACAGTCTACATGATGCTACTGTCTTCTGGAGGGTAAGAGAAGGTAGCAGTATGACTCCACTATGTGTCATCCAGTTGGCTGCAGCACGAATGAACTGATATTGAAGTCCCAGGTATATTACACCTACTAGTATAGATGTAGCTTGTGCACTGTCTGATATACTACACAAAGAAATAAACAGTTACTTCCAAAAGAGATCATTGTGAAAAGGGAAAGAAGCAGTAATATCTCCTTATAAGTTATAAGGAACTGTGAGATGAAGGACTGACATGTTTTGAAAACCAATTAGATGCATCAAAATAAATCGCTTGATTTTTACAGAGCTAACCTTACAAGATATATAGCCCTTCTCAAAGCTCATCAGTAAATATCACAAGACAGGAATAGAAAGAAAAAAACCCCTGGATTTTGGATAATCTTGAAAATAAACAGCTTTGTTTTGTTGAAAATTGAGTTGCTTTGATAATACAGTCCCAAATTTCTACAAGAAATCATCAGCTGAATGGGGAACTTAATCCTGTTTCCTGGATCCCACAGATGTACTGCTGACATTTGCAAATACAGTCTCTCCTACAGGGTGAAGGGTGTATATGACTCAGATTATCCACTACTAAAATATAATCCATGTATTTTTTAACATATTATAGTTAATGTGCCATAAGACTTAATTTGCAGTATGTAAAATGCTTTGAGATTTTGAAAAGTTCAGAAGTGTGACATTGCTTTTTTAACAGCACCTCTTTAATTACAATCCTTCAGCAGTCAAATTACAATACAAAATATGTATGATATTTTTTGTGAACTGTTGTCTTTTATTTTCAAAAGTAAATAGCTCTATCTTTTGCTGGAAATAAAAATGAACAAAGAAGAAGGAAGAGCTTGGTAAATCTATTTTGCAGATGATTTTCCGCTGAACTCAAGCATTTACACCATTGTAGCTGTGATCAGAATATGAGAGATTAAAATTCATTTTAGCACAGATTGATGCTACTTTAGTGACCTATGCAAAGCATGGAACAGAGATGACTAATAGTAATCTCTGTTTGAGAAATGATGTGTCAGGTACAGTGTGAAGCAAATGATCCTCTGAGGTTGTACATCAATTAGACATGTGCAATAATTGAGCAGGGATAAGGATTTTTGAATGATTTTTAAAATCATCAGGAAGTCTTCAAAACCTGTACAGTAATAGACTAGATCCTGCAATTCTCAGTGTTCACTGATTCATATCCTCAGGTTATGATCTGACTTTAGTTGATCTGCAGACTAACAGTAGCTGAGGGTCTGGCCTCTAAGCTAAATATGTGCATGGGTTTTTTTCTGCATCAGACACCAGGGGTTATGTTTTAGGTAGTGGTCAGGAGCAGCTGCTTAGGGAAAGAGTATAAAATCAAGATAAATGTACTTTCCTTCTACCTTCTGGCAAATAGAGTGTTGTTTCTGAAAATGGACCCTGCAATGATTCTGCTAGGTGCCAAGCAAAGAAAGGAGATCTATCTGCTTGGATGTACCATATAACGAAACTTTATAATGCTGTTAGTATTTAACTGTGCAAATTAGTCCCAGGTTCTGGTCCTCCACTTGTCCACATCACATAAAGTTTAGTTTATTCCTATCTCCGATATTGGAATGAACAGTTTAGTTCCTTCTAAAACAAACCCCAGATTTTTATTCCTGGAAACCTTTTGTATTAGGCTGATCCCAGTATTGCCCAGTATGGAAAATGACATACATGTTTTGGCTCCCTTCATCCTACACAGTCCTCTAGAACCATTCCACTCTCAAAAATTTGCAAACACTCAAATGCTATAAACCAGAGTATGTCACACATACTGGTAGTAGACAGTAAAAGTGAAAAGGAAAGTGGTGTCAACAGTGTTTCCACTCCTCTGTATTTGCATCTAATGTAGGAATGTGTCTCAGTTATATTTCTAAATACGTTTAGAGAAGGAATATTTCAAATCAAGATTACATCTAGGGAAATACCAAGATGCTACCTTAATACTGGATTCTTTGGTTACTTGGGTTAGGCTGATGTCTTTTCATTATCCTTTATTGCATAGACTGGTCTTTTGGTGATAACTAAAGCTGGGGATTAAGGCTCTGGTGTCTACTGATTTGAAAGCAAATCTATAGCTGGATTTTGTGAGGTTCAAGGAGTTAGAGAGGGAGCTGGTGCTAAAAATTCATTAGATTCTCTTTTTGTATAAAGATTAGTACTTATAATAAAAAGCTTCCAGGTTAGGGTAGAGTTTGGGAATATAACCTCTAATCAATCTGATTCATTACTGGGTTCTCCAAGGTCCAAGAACTAGCTAGAAAAAGGTATTCAGAATTTCTAAAACCTTCTGTTTTCCTGTAATCTACTGTTAACTTTTACTGGCCCTGGAGAAAGAGAGTGGGTTACTGTTGAGGGGGATCAAAGTGGGTTGTTTTTTTTTTTTTTTTGGCATAGTTACCAATCCATTTGGCATCATAATGGTTGGATTAGATTTGGGATAAAGGCTTAGTAAGAGCCAATCATTCTGCTACAATTAACTTTAGAGCTAGGGCTGAGATTTCATGTAGAATTTGGGAATATAAAGATTCAAAAGTTCAATTCATTATTGCAATGTTAGAAGTTAGGAAGAGGGAATTCTGTCTGCAGAAGACAGTATCATGTGTTTCATTCACTGCAGGCTGTAAGTAGAGACTGGAGCAGGGTGAGAGTTTGGGGAGGGATTTGGGAATAAACCTTCAAAATTCTATTTTATTAACAGTCACTGAAGGGCCCACAGAATTAGGGAAAGGTCCAATGAGTCATGTTCTCTTTTAAGGTAAAATTGGTCCTTCAATAATTAAAGTTAAGTATAATTAGGGTTAGAATTCAGGGGTGTTGTTAAGGTTAGAATTTGAGAATGCACACATTCAGAGCTGTGATTACTTCTGGATTCAAAAGTGCCTGCAGGGCTAGGAAGAGGGCATGGTGTTAATAGGATCGAAATAATAGGATCTCATTTAGCTCAGGGATTTATTTCCTGGCTCTAATTACCATTAAAGTAAGGATAGGGTTAGGAATAAAAAGGGCTTGAAAAAATCTGTATTTTCCAGCTTACTAGTGAGACTTGCAAGGACTGCAGAGTCATGCAGGAAGTTGGTCTCTTCATAGACGTCAGTGTTTACAAGAACTGTGAGAGTGGTCAAGGGTCTTATGGTTACAGCCTGATTATCTAATTCATTTGGGAGATTTTATTTTGGTGTATACTGTAGAGTTCAATGGCTTAAGAAGCTGTTTTTTATCAGACCTACCCTCTTCTTCATGGGCCTTCCCACTCGCAGGATGTGAGGGGCAGGCTTGTAGGGTTTGGGAATTATAAGCTTCATTGGTCTGCTTAACCAACATACCTGCCAGAATTTGCAGAATGAAAAACAGGGTTAGTATTCATAAGCACCATGGCCTCATTTTTCTTTAAGATCATGAATAGATACCTTCACCATGGGCTTAGGTTTAAGGTGAGATTAGTACTAGCATTCAGTCTGGGTGCTCACAGTAGTGGAGAAAGCACATTGAGAAAGATGATGGTGGCAGTTCTTTTACAGTCCTAGTACTCTCAGTGACCATCATCAAGGCTCATTCTGGTGGTGAAAGTAGTGGTGACAATGGTGGTCTCCTTTTCAGGCTGGCATTGGTGATATCCATAGTTGAGGGTAAGGGGTAGAAGTGCAGTATGCAGGTAAAAGTGATGATGCAGGGGAAGAACCCCAGGCTCCCCTGCTGCTGTCCCACATCACAGGAGGTAAACCCGGTACTCCTTCCTCTCCTCAATCTGTACCCACCATGGAAATGTGCTCTTCAGTGCAGGGTTGGAGTCAAGGTCCATGAGAGCTGAGGGCAATGGCATGTTTTGCAGAGGCCAGTAAGATGTGAAGGGGGCTGATCCTGAAGACTGCCATTTTCTTCTCATGTCATGGACCAGCCAGTGCCTTGGAGATAGGAATAAAGGCATGGTTTGGGTATGGGTAGTTGATTCCAGGGTGAATTGGGTAACATGCTAGCTTGAGAAGAAGGAATCTGACTTGTTACAGCCACATCTCCTCTTGAATGTGATGTGGAGGTTCCCTCTGAGTGCATAAGACTAAGAGGTAGATTTGGGTCAGGGTTTCAAAAACTGTGTCTCCTGAGACCAGATCTGCTGATGTTTGGGATGGTTCTGAGAGTGATTTAGAGGTTAGTAATCCTCATTTCACTTCTTAAGGGTAGTCAGCAGGTCACTTTATGTTTCTTCAGAAGATCCTGACCATCTTTGATTAGGATTAGGATTCTGTTCCATAACTTTAAATCATACAAGCTATTGTAGTCTCTTCAGACACTCTGAAATAAGAAGCAGGTGATGATCAGGGTAGTACTGTTCAGTTTGCTTGTGTAAAGCTTAGCTGTGAAGTTAGGAAGAGGTGAAGGTTCCAGAGAAATCTAGTTTTTTGCAGTTTTAAGAAAACTGTGTTTGAGTCACAAAATGGAATATCTCATCTATGATCTCAACCACCCCATCTACTGAGCCAAGCATTTGTTTCAGGTTGTATTACGGGCATCTGTCACTTCAAAAGACCAGTGTTTTTTTCTTGAAACTCAGAGAGTACTTACAGGGATTTAGAAGACCAGAATCTGTCAAGCCACTCATCACATCTTCTCTTAGGATTGGCTGGCATGCTGTAAGGTTTGAAGGCAAAATTGCTGTTTATGTTGTGAGTGGGCAATAAAAAGATGTAGGAAAGCAGTGTATTGGTATATTTTTGTAAAGGATTTTGATGTAGGAAAAGGACTGATCTTGAAGACTGCCATTGTATCATCTTTCAGGTGATGGACCCATCAGGTCTGTGTTATAAGGTTTAAACACAAAGGAGACCTAATTAAGGTCAGGACTTGGAAATGTAATCCTTTAGGGAACTGGTTCTGAGGGTATGCTGGACTCAGGAGAGGAATCATGTTACACACCATCAAGACCACACCTGAGCAAGTTCTGGCAGATGGAACCTTCAGGAGGTTTAAGAATATGGTGAGGATTCAGCTCATAGTTTGAGTTTTTGTATCATGCTTCAGTGGGTCTTAAGATTGAGTCAGAAGCTCGGTGTCCATCAATACTCTGAAGACATCTTCTATAAAGAGCTAGTTCAAGTAAGTGGGGATAAAGTGACCAAAGCCAGATGAAAGAGACAATTTAATAAAAAAATATGTTTGATAATTAGAAAATGTGTCAAAACATCTTACTAGATGCCTCATATGTCATAAGGCCATAATTACAACTTTACTGGTTACAAAACAAAATTTAATTAAGGAACAGCTATAAAACTAAGAAAACTGTAATTGTTGATAGGAGAAAGTAATGCAATTCAGCTGATAAATTTATAGCACATGAGAAAATACCTATCACCTGCAGAGTGAAAGATAATAACTTTAAACAACTCCTTACTATATTAATAAAAATGGACTCTTTAATAGGTTAAGAGATGGCAGAATTTCTAACTCTAACAATGCAGGAAAGTTCTCTAGGGAACGGATATTGTGGACATATCAAATTAAATACCTTTTATGTCAGTAGTAATCAGGAACATAACATTTACTGAATGGAGTAGAAATTAACAGGGTGAAACTATAAACAAGGAGTCATTACTGAGCTGTTGCATTTATAATTGCGTTCCATTGGTAGTGTTATGCTATATTTAATGGCTTGGAAGAAAACATGAAAGTTATCTAGTATTACAGATGATGCAATGATTGAGGACAGGTGACCAGTTCAGCATAATCTGAATCACTTGGAGATCTGGCAACAAGCATGGTGGTATACCTAAACACAAATTTGTGCAGATAATAACAGAAAGGGTAGGCTACGCTTGGAAGGACTGGGGGTCTCTCCCTGCAAAACTAGAGATTCCAAAAGGACTTTGGGGACCATGGTAAAAATGTAACCAAATATGTGCACTTGATGCAGCAGAGTTAATGTTGATCTTACAGCGGAATCTAAAGAGGAAAATGTCTTATTTCCATGCTTGTCACACTTTCAACAATTTCTTGCAAAATGTATTAGCTCCCATGTTATCATCATTATGGTTTATTTTACAAATTTATCCAGTTTATATATATTCATTTTGAACAGACAAGTTCATCTTTTGCAGAGAGATTCTGTGGTAAAATGTGTTTCTTTCCATCTCTGCTCTCATCAACTGTTTAGATAATTTCAGTGATAGGACTGTATTTTTCCCTTTCTGATTAGAGAAGTCAACCTAACTAGAAAAAAAACCCCACAATGCTTCCAGAAGAGGTCATTTGTCTTCTCTGTTTATAGTTCACAATAAATACTGACTGCAACTATTGAGAGGATAAAATATTATCTTTCCTTATTTCATGGAAGTAATCATTGCTCTCACATGCTGGAACTGAGATATTTACTTTCAGGAGTGAAATAATGATAATATCACTTTTTTTGTATTATACTCAAATCATATTACTGCACATAAGCTTCATTTTTCTTATAATTAACTGTCTTGAAGTATTTAAAATGTATCAAGAAGGCAGCTGGAATAACAGTTTTACTGGGAGAAATGTTTCTTCGAAAGGGTCCCACCAAGTAAGTTGCCATTTCAGGCTCTTGCAGCTCTGCATAACATAGTAATATTAAGGTTCAGTGAATGAATATTGAACTTTCTACAGCATTCCTTAAACAAAATGTATAGTGGATGAAGTATTTTAAATAGGATTTAAAAGATCCCATTCAGTTTTAAAGTGCAATTTCCTTTGTATTTGATGTGTTGAATTTGTAGGACAGCTTATTTCTTTAGACAATCACGATGACTTTCATTGAAAAGAAGAGCAGTCAGTACCTGGCAGAACAGGTTCAGGGAGCCGTGCAAAACATTTTCATATGTATGACTCACTCACCCAAGAAAATAAGAGTAACCTGAGGATATGCTGACTGCAAGGAATTTTGACACTGCTGCATCCATGCCATGACAGAGGTGAAACTCTCCAGCTCAGCACCAGTACAGTGAAAGGGAAACAGAAGTTACAAGGTTGTCAGGATCACTGAAACTAGTGGCACTCGAATTAAAGGGAAGACAGCTCTTTTAATAAAAAGACAGAAGCTAGAAACAGGTGAATCATTTCAGGCATAGAAGGTCCTTTTTGTGTAACTTGTCCATTTCTAACTCTGAAAGTGAGCGGATTTATCCCTGAGACTGCTCTGACCAGAAGAAGAGCTAACTCCTGTGTTCCCTGTCTTTGACATGAAGACAAAATTCACTATTTTAAAAAAGTTTATGTCTTACTAATCCAAAGGAAATATTTGTAGCACTAACAGTAGCAAGCAAAATGAAAAGCTTTCATGTAAGATTTTCATCCATTTTCGTATACTGTGAAAATCCAAACAGGCAACAGTCTTCGGATGAAAAAGGAACAGTCACACAGAAGATCATCCCACTTTTGGAGAAGCGGGCTTTTGGGCCCTATTTCTTCAAACCTTGGATCCTAGATTTAATTAAAATCTGAAGAATTATGATGTGATAGACTTATATATTTGATTTGACCCATTAGGTTTTGACAGAATAGTGAGATGTGAATAGAAAGCACAAATATAGTACCCCATTTATACAGGAGTGATTGTTCCTCTTCTTTTCCTTGTCTTTGTACAGCATCAAACCCAGAAATATCTATTATTTTGCCTGTGCTAGGGACTCTGCAGAAGATACTGACAGTTTGATCCTTTGACATTTAAATGAATAAGGCAAAAGCAATTTCTGTGATTTTTGCTCTGGCTTTAGACTTGACAATAAGAGATCAAAGAAGTTATAGAAGTGTGAAATGAAGGAGGTGGAGGGGAAAAAAGAAAGGAAAGTCATGAGTATTGAATATTCAGTCATCAGGCATGATTAATACAAGTGATTTAAGGGCAAAATCTACAAAATAATAAAGCTTTGACTGTTTTACTGATATGGCTGTTATTAAACATGAATCAATAGTTGAAAACACGCTTAGATCAGTCAAAACTTTGCAAGTAATAATAGAGTGTAAGGTTGATAATGGCAACACATTTAGACTGAATAAGACTTCAAGTCTTTCTTTTTGGCTAGTCATAAAGAGATCAAAAGCACAAGCTTGGAAGGACTGATAGCTAAATGTTAATATTACACTCAATTTATTTGTAGCAAGGTCAACATTATTTTAAAGTTCTTTATTAGTGATATAATTTATCCAGAGCAGTACAAAAACATTTATGTGGAGAAGTGAAAGGGTGGCAAGTAGCCTAGCTGTGCTTTAATCAAAACGAAAGAAGGCTGAGCAGTGAATGCATCTGGAATGTACCAAAGGAAACCAGGAAGACCATGACAGACCACATCAAGCCACCTGCAGATAAAAAGACCAGTTTCAAAAAAAATAACTCCAAATCCAAACACATAAACCAACCAACTATTGTTTTAAAGGTTATATTCCTCACCTTACTCTCCCACAAGGTTATTTCATCCTATGGATGAAATTTTCTTGAAGCTAAATGATTTTGAAACTGACTTTGGTCTAATTGACTTTCTAATTTTCATATGGAAATAACAGCTTCATCACGCCAGTATGTAAATACTGGTATAAGCAGAATTATTCTGTTGTAATGAATCCTACCAGTTATGAACACAAAACCCATCATTCTCACCCCCACTATTCTGATAACTGAAACATTTTGAACTACAGTTTGCATTGCCTAAGTGACTCCATAGAGAATGGAGGAGGGAGATGTATATTAAGGTGAAAATCCTGTTATATCTTTAGTGTGGGTTTTTTTTAAAAAAAGCTTCTATTTTTGTGGCATGCTCCAGATATAGTGGATGAATGCCCAAATAACTGGAAAAAAATTACTCATTAAGGATTTCCACAAAACTGTACCTTTTTCAGCAAAAAATAAATCATTAAATTGTTAGGAAGGTGAAGGGAAGGAGGCAAAGCAAAAGGAATGAAGTATAGAGTGGACGTGCTGGATCCTGTTAACTCCTGAGTGCTGTCACCAAGGAGCTGTACAGCACATGTAAATTCAGTTTGGTTTAACATGTTCTATATGTCTGTAGTGGAGCAAATTAGGTTCTGTTGATCTTCAGCTTGGGTCACTATTTGCCCTACTGTAAATGACATCAAATGTTCCTGAGAGAGAGTAGCACTTAAACTTACAAAGCAGCCACCTAAATGGTGGCACAAGATGAATGATGACTGGGCAGGTCTGAGAGAGGTGGAGAGCTATCGGGAGAGCACAAAAGACAGCAGAACAGAGGGAAAGAATAGTGAATAAGCAACCCTGGAAGACTTCAGAGTGACTGACAGCTCTGAGTCTGTGAAGGGGACAGGACAAGATGATGACAGAGGCAGATATGAACTTCACTGGATAGGCAACAAGTGGGAACAGTACACTGTGCCCAGAATAGTCAAGTTTTGGGGTAGCAGGAAATACTGGCATTTGGATGTTACCCTTATTTGGGAATGGTGCTCTCTGATTTACAAAATCCAATTTTTCTTGTTTCTGACTACTAAAAATATTATATTTGTATTAATCAGGTAAAACAATTATAAGGTGTATAGTATTTGAAAAAAATTAGAAATCAGATGCTGAACTAATTTTGTATATCTGTTTTTTAAAAAACACTGATTTTAAAGTTTTAAAGTGATATGGATTTTCTAAGACTTCAGGGACATTGCAATAGCAAAGGATGAACATTATTATTTTTTCCAATTTTATTCTAAATTAAAGCCTAAACAGAAATATAAAGAAAATATCTTTTTTTTTATTCAAGGCTGAAAATAGATAGGCCTTCAGTATACACTCAGTCATACAAACTTCTCACATTCTTACAATGAGTTTTTTATTATTATTACTATGGGCACTGAGGTGGATTTTTTTGTTTCTTTGGGGGCTGGTTTTTTTGCCTTATGGCTGCTTTCAGAAAGGATATCAATCTGTTTTGTCTGTCAAGTTGCTTATTTGAGAGAAGACTAAATCACTCCAAATCAGTACTACTTTTTTTTTTCTTTTTTTTTTAAAGACATACATTTATGTCTGGTTAACTTACATGGCACCAAACACTAGCATCAAACTTCTGTTCTCTTCTATTGGCACATCAGGATCTCTGTCTACTACTGCAAAATGAAGCTGTTCACTATTAGCGGTAGTCAGCCAATATAGATAAAAGCATTTCTGGGTGACCTGATCCATTAAAAAATTTCCAGCTATATTGCTCACTACCACCCGGGGCAGTGAGAATTCTACATGCAGTGACAAGTTGTCATGTTAGTGGATAATATATTCATGTTCCTTCTACATGGACAAAAGAACAAATAATTACTTTTAAGATTTTCACTAAAACTAACAAAATGTTTAAGCTCCCAAAGTTTGATTTTTTATTTTTATGTACACAAATTCTGCTTTATAAAACATCTGCGTCTATGTCATTGTTTGGATATAAATGCTGGTGAATGTGTGTTCGTGAAAGAAATATTTCTACACAAATATTTGTATATAACATAACCTGCAGACCTTTTCCCTGAAAAAGTGTTTGGTGAGCTAAGTACTTCAGCCTATTCATGGCTTGCACATTAAAAGACAAAATTTTTTGAGCTTCAGAATTAACTCAAAATTTGTTCTCTGCATATAAGGCACAAGTTGTTGGAAAGTGCCGTTTTATTTCAGGATACAAGAGAAAGAAAAACAGAGGTTTGGGGACAAAGAGCTTCCTAAGAACATTTGCACATTTTTTTAATCCCTTCTTCCCCTTGAAATGAAATCCTCCAGTTTTGTGTTTTATAAAAGTTATTTAGATAAATAAATACAAATTCTTCACAAACTATGTTTCTAAGGCGGCCACTATTCAGCAAAGAATGTTTTCAACAGAACAGTTCTGTCTGTCCTGTTGTCAAAAGACAGACAACCACCATGATTTTCCTCGGGATAGACTAATTATTTGTCTAATTTGATCTTTACTTTCACTACTGACAATTTCATCCTTGGCATAACCACTCGTAGGAGCCTTTAATACAGTAGCACAAGCATTACTCTCTGGCTGCGGTTTCCTCTAGCTGGTACTGCACAGACAGTGCCACATTTCCACTGTTAGATGATCTGCTTTTTCTACCTAATGGGTAGGAGTGTTGTATTCCTCTGACCCTCATTCATACCTGGGACAGACTCCTAAGAATAGAGGCGTTGTGACATTTCAGTACAGTAATAAAAAAGGAAGGCATTTTTGACCTTTTTGCATATGTGATAACGTATGAAAAATAGGCCTCTAGTTTAGAAACAGTATAAGAGTTTCTGGGATACTAACACTGCTGTGCATGTATATTGGTGTATTAGCGTGCTGCATGGAGAAAAGCTTAGTAATGTGATATTATTGACCACCACACCACATTCAAGTTAATTTTTCTTTTAGCTATAGAGCTGGAACTGTTGGTTCTGGGGCCTGTATGATTAATATCTCCATCTAAATACTTATATCAAACAGAAAATAGGCTGATTTCTACAATATTTGCTAATAATTTTCCAGTCTTTCACACAGATTGCTGAAAAGCTGAGTAATTAAAAATAAATCCATGGTTATGCAATTCATGGCCAGACAGGGGAAAGAGAAATGGTAAATGTAAAAGAATAAAAAAAATCAAGGTTTGTATTCAAAATGGTTTGTGTGTGTATGCTTTTATATATATGTGTATAAACACACACTAATGTGAACTGCTGGATAATGCTGCAACTGTTCTAAGTTCATTATGACTGAACAATAACAGCCTTCCTTGAGTAAAGGAACGGAGACAAACACAAGCTTTTGGTGAGCAGCGAGGTCCAGCTGTGTGTCCTTCCATCAGTTGTGAGGGTGAGAATGGATTTGTGGCACGGAGAGGTATCAAGGGAGAATCTGCAGCAGGCTGTGACTGAAGCTGTCTCCTTGCTTTCAGTGCCTGGGGGAGATTTGAAAGCTACTTCTGTGATGAGAAAGGGTGAGTTACTAATGCTGTGTCAAGGGAGCCAGGGCTAACCAGAAGGTGCAGCTTTGTTAGTGAGTCCAGGAATGCTTTTCCTGGCAGATTGGTGCTTTCAGAACAGTAAAATCTGAACTTTTTGGTCTTCATTGCTGGGATGTTCTGACTGACCACTGTGTCCAAGACCCTGTCACATGCAAAGTCCTCTGTGCCCCAAAATCTTTTATAAATAGACAAGCGAATTACCTATAGTCTATCTTTGGAAGTTATCCCAGTGAGCATGTGCAATATTTCTCCCAGATGGATCTTTTCTCTTGCAAGGCAAGGAGTCGGTGCTGTGCTGGTTCAACATGTGGAGCTGGGTAGCCCATAATTGACAGGTAAAAAAGAAGGATACAGAATTCATTAGACAGCTTGCTTCTGCTTTGCTTCCTAATTTATCAGGTGATAAAAGCACCTAGGATGATAGTTCAAGTAAGACCATGGATAACAGTGATTCCAAGTCTTAAAAGGATTAAATGAGCTGTGCTCTACTAAAACAAAATGGGGTAGCCTCTGCCAACAGCTATACTCTTGCAGTTGCTTGAAAGCCAGGAGGACTGTGTGATATTACTGCCACCAAATTTAACCCATTGTATATAAATCAAACAGGAAGTTTCAGATAATGGCTAAATATCTCAGACAGATTAAATCCATAAAGCTCCACAGGAGCCAAGAGATGTGAGCAGTTTTATACCCCATAAGAGTGCTGGCAGCAACGTTTCAAAGGAAGGAAAGAATGATGCCTGAACTTGGAAAAGGCTGGGATAACACCCTCAATGGAGATGTGTGAAGGTTGTGTTCCAAATGAAACCTCACTTCTCTCTCCACTTCCCTTCTTTCTCTCTTTCTTTCTTTCTTTCTTTCTTTCTTTCTTTCTTTCTTTCTTTCTTTCTTTCTTTCTTTCTTTCTTTCTTTCTTTCTTTCTTTCTTTCTTTCTTTCTTTCTTTCTTTCTTTCTTTCTTTCTTTCTTTCTTTCTTTCTTTCTTTCTTTCTTTCTTTTTCTTCTCTTTCTTTCTTCTCTTTCTCTCTTTCTCTCTTTCTTTCTCTCTTTCTCTCTCTCTTTCTCTCTCTTTCTCTCTCTCTCTTTCTTTCTCTCTCTTTCTCTCTCTTTCTCTCTCTCTTTCTTTCTTTCTTTCCCTCTTTGTAGCGTCTTCCCATTATTTAAACTCAAAATTGTTTTAAAGAAGAAAGAAATTGACCAGGAAATTGGGACGTGGACTGTACAGTGAGCAGTAAGCTACCACCCAATGAATCCTTCATTTGCATTTCTACAAAGTCTTTAACCATAACATCTCAAAGCCATTTTCTATGACAGATCTGTGAAGAGACACAACAGCTCTCTGAGGTAGCTGTTTTATTCACACTGTTTTAAACCTGAATAAAGACACATAAAGTTCAGGCTGTAACCTATACATTAAAGTATCAGCATGGTGTTCCCCAATGGCTCTGCTTTGTACTTAGTCTTCTCTGTGATTAATTTGGATCCAAACGCTCCTCTAGTTGTGTAATGTGGGGTCAATCATACTTTAGAAACCTGAAAATTAGGTGTTCACAACAAATTTTTTACTCATTCTCCCACTGTGGTCAAGGAAGAGAGATACACTTTCAAAGGAATCTTAAGATAAGTATTGGGTATCTAAGATTTGTAGGGTGAATGGTCTCCAGGAGATTAAAATTTTTTACTTTAACTACAGATAGAGCCTTAGAAAGCCAGCTTAAATTTGGGATGTACATAAATATAACTGAGGCAGATGTAATCTTAAAACTCATCAGTCAATGTCTTTATGATGACCCTCTCTTAAATTTGGGAATGAAACTCATAATGTAAAACTTCAACTTCTTACTGCGTTTTGGTCATTGATTTCCAGTATACTGTGATCGCATTGCACAACTCTGCTTCCCTGGCAAAATGGGAAAAAACAATCCAAAATCCAATGCCTCTATTTTATAAATACCACAGTAGTTTTCAGATCAAATACTTACAGTAGCAAAACTGACTGCAGAACACTATAGACCAGTGTGCTACAACTTGAATATGTATTAGTGTTTTAGTAGAGGTACTGGCACCTCCATCCACACGGGATTAGTTCTGGATAAAAGCCATGCAAGTCATTAAACAGAAAAGCAGCAGCTGAAATGCACAAGTTGCATGGGACTGAATTGGTAAATTCTGCAATCTCACTTCTGTAAGGTGTCCGTTTTTACAAACTTTATAAGGCAATGCAGGAAAAAAATATGTGGTATTTCAGAGATTGACTCAGCTGAATGAATCAAATAGCATATATTATTTACTGTATCTCTTGATTTGTGAAAATGTATTGCTCAGACTGTGCTCCCTTCTTCTTTACTCTTTGTATTCTCTTCTCAATTTCTTCAACATATTTTAGACATTTAGATGTGAATTTCAATCTTTTGTTTACATAGTATGTTTCATCATACCAGAGCACTTCACAAATTTAAGAATGAAAGTAGAAATTCTGAGCCAGATTGCAGCTGACTTTTCTTACCCGTGCAGGTCCAGCAAAGAATATTATATACCAGTACCACCTGGACAAAGAAGTGGCCAGAAAGAGGAAATGTCATTGTATGCTGCTTTATTTAACATCAAGTGAGTGCCACCTGCACAGGGGAGTATATAAACAGTTATCTTTGCTTTATACTGGTATCATTTCCCTTGTAACCAGCTCACAAAATCCCCAAACATATCACATATATGTGTGTGTGTATGTGTCTATGTACATATATGTCTATGTACATAGATGTGTGTACTTTCTTCTAAGCATTGTTTAAAATTTAAAAAAAAAAAAAACTAGACAATTTTCCATCAAGGTCTGCTGTCAATAATGTGTAACAGTAACACATAGCAGTGTAGCAAGAGAGTATTCATTTGCTGTTGAAGCAGTTAGGGGGGGATTTTAGAGAGGTGAAATGTAATTACCTCTTACAAACTGGATAACAATACTTTCATTAATTTCATTTGAATATTGTCTTTCATTACAACAGCTCTGCAGATTTTTGCAGGTGTGAATTTTGAATTACCCAGTGTCTGGAAAACATAATTTATAACCTTTTAAGGTTAACTTAAACTAAAAAGAACAATATATTTGAGATTATGCTACAGACTTGAAGGAGTTTGAGTCTGTCAGTGTTCTGTGCAGTGTTCCATTTCAGTGTAGTTCTATTGACTAAGAAGTACTTTCAGTGCTTATTAAAGGAACACCTAATAGCATTGAAAATCCAGGAGATTGTATGTGCATATACTGTGCTATTCATGTGGCTTCTCTGATAGAGAATTTGGGTATTTCCTGTTGTATATCTCTTTGAACAGCATGAACAGATGTTTCTAAATTAATACATCAACTAAAAAAACCAACCAACCAACCAACAGATTCATCGTGGAAATGAACTTTTGGAACTGTTGAGAGAAATATTTGTTGCATTTGAGGATATGTCTTTGTGGAGATAGAGCTTTTACATGCATACAGCTTAAGTCAGCTTTCAAGAAGGATAAATTGTCTTTTTTTTCATCTGCAAAACTAATCTGAAATGCATGTAGGCTTCAAAAATAAATAGACCACTCACCAAGAGTGCTACCACTGCCTGACTATGGATTCTCCCTACTAAGAGCACTGCTTTTCTTTGTGAGATTCAGCAGGGAAATGTCCATTTATGCCACTAGGATATACGTGTCTAAAATGCTTGTTGACATATACAAAATACAAACTGACTAAAAACTAAACTCAGAGATGAGGTTCTATGCCACAGGATTAAAGTAATGGGAGCAATCTGAATGGAAAGCATCTGACACATTTTGGGGCCAGCTGTCTGTAAATTGCCCCTTCTGTGCTAAGGTACTGTGTGGTCTCTGCTTCACTGCGTCATGCTGCAGCCATGCTACAAAGGCAAAGCTGAAAGCCAATATTCAAATGAGGCCTGAAACCGAAATACTATTTTTCTCCATTAGAGGGTGGTCCCTCCTCATCATGGTTCAATTCCACTGGCAGCAGGAGAAGACCTGCAATGCAGTCAGCTGCGTCGTAGATGACACACGAATCAGGAGATGTCTGTGTTCTTCCTTCTCATGCCTTTCGCTCCCTTTTGAACATAGCAATTAAAGAAGTGTACATGGCCACAGGCCAAGTATGCACAAACATACATGCAGTACCTGTCTTCATGCATATATTAAGTATACGCACAAATGAGGGCACCTTCACATGCATGTATTTGTACCAATAAAGCAGCTTAAAAACAGCTTACAGCTTTGTCGTAGCAGCTGTAGCGAAAGGAACTGAATTCACCTTTGCACAATTATTCTTCTGTCAATAACGTCTACTTGATTTCAGCCATGTTAATGAACTGTACACATTTTAAAAAATATTCGGCATATGTATATACATGAACACAAATAATGTATTGGAAATAAGACCTTATACATTAAGAAAAAGTTGTGATTAGGAATTTGAAAGCCAGAGAATGCTAAAATGCTACTTGCCAAACAAATCTTGCTGCACTCTCGTGTGAGTCTGAACAATATAAAAAGCCTTTCACAACATGATTGCATTCATTATTGTAATACCCTAATTCCATGCAGGCAACTCTATTCATCCAGTATGTTTTCAAGATTTTATATACAAGGACTAGTATTCTGCAATGTCTTTTTACAGCTCAAAGTTAATAATAAGCAAAAATTTTCAATAGAATTTCCTACTGTACAACATACTGTGGAATAAGTATTGCAATGAAATGTAAGCAAGAATTGCTGCTGGCATAATGAAACCACTTACACTTTGTATTTCATTAGCTTAATAGTAGTGAACTGTCTTATTCACAGCATTGCCTATTACGAATTGTACATGACATATAAAACCCACAGAAAAGGGCTTTGAAGATTTTTTTGGTAACAGTAAAGGCCCCAGAATCCCCTTGAATAAGGGCCAAAATAGAGAGAGTAGATCCCCAAAAGAAGTTTGGACACTGAGCACCCATGAAAGGAGACAGTTATAAACAGATGAAGATGGAAGTGCAGGGCAAAATCGCTTCTGTTTTAAATTGACATTGCTCCATTAAAGGCACTTCGAACTAGCAGAGACTCTGGTCCCTCATCATAGCCTGCACCTATGAAGGCATTTAATTCTTCAGACTAATCTAGCAATGGAACCAGTGAAATGGTGAAATGCTTCATATTGTGCACATATTTAAATACTTCTGATCAGTAGCATAGTATTTATCTTCTCCCAGAAACAAGTTTAATTCCCAAGCAGTCAAACAAATCTATTTTCAGAATGCCGGTTTTACTGTCTAGTCTACACCATACGGCTGCAAGTCCTAGGAGTGTGTCCCTATGAACCCTTATATGTGAGGATTTTTCACAAGATTGTCATAATCAGCTCACCTACAAACAGAAAAGCAAATGTCAAAGGTTTTGTTGTGCTTAAAAACACCTATTCGGAAAAGATGCCAATGGAGAATAGACATTTCTTTCATCACACTCTCTCATTATTATTCGCCCTTATGTTAATGCTAAAAGAGAGCATTGCATATGAAATATTCTCTAGATCCCTACTAACAAAAATAAACAAGAGACATACATTTGCCTCACTAATTCTATATGGTCAGATTTTGAGAACTAAAGCAATCCTTTCAAGATTGTTATTCAGCCTTCAGATTTCAAAGATGCATAGCATATGGGCTTGCTATCCATCAGCTCAGCCTGACTGTGAGCCTCAAATGTAACAAGACTGCATTTCAGAAACAGAACATGAGCATTTCCTTGTAGACAGTACGGTAGAGTAGCAATAATTTGTGAAAAATGTAGATCTACACAGTGCATGCTACAAAACAATTTATGCAGTAGAAGTGTAGAGCAGTGATCTTATTAGAATAAGGCCATTCTTATTCAGTGAAAGACTCAAACAGCTGTTGTATGGACAAAGCTTAATATTCCTTCATTTCCCATGCAAGCCTATTTTTCAAGCCCACAGTGTCCCTACTCCACTGAGTTACATTTAAAACTACCTGGAGAGCTTTTTCACGCAGAGCTTGTGTTACTCATTCTACATATGGTGTGAAGTTCACAGATGAGAAATGTGAGTGCCTAAAATAAATACTACATGAACCCTGAGATGTGTGAGGGCCCTTGGGAGTTCAGCAAATGAAATGCCTATCAGTCTCTGACACAGCAGACGCTCCCTACAATTGGCAGCTTCATGCTTCATTATGCATGGATCAGATATATAGGTATGGCCCCAGGCACACTCCCTGGTTTAATGGAGAGGTGCATGCTGGGGAAAGGCAAATGTCATTTGCCCATGAATTTGAAAGATGAGGGGAAAAGGGGAATAGAGTTGATTAATCAAATGTGTGAGGGGTTTATTTTGTACCATTTATCCTAGAGTTTCCTCACTGAGAGTTATTTCCAGCATTATATGCATTGCACCTTTTATGTTTTGTGGATTTGACAATGTTTAAAAATGCAATTATTCTTGTCCACCCAGTTGAACAGGTCCACAATAAATAACAAGCAGCCAGGTTTGTTACCTGCAGGAAAAAATAAAATAAAGATAAAATTTTTGCTCTCTTTTGTAATCCTTGGAATATATCCCATGTTTACAGCACAAGGTCAGCAGACACACTTGCTGAAATTATGCAGATTCTGTTAAACATCATTAAAACATATCATGCTGCCTTAATGAGTAAAAACTATTCTAGAGACTCAGCTACTGCAGGATGTTAGGCATGGGTATTCTCTGTACAGGAAAAAAAACCAACTAGTAACACATCAGTTTGATTCACATACATGTAGTTCTAATTAAAAGAAAGAGTGAAAATGGAAATCCATCCTGATCCAAAATTAAATGAGGTGGAAGGAAGGAGAGGGACTGAACAAAGGAGAAACTCATTACTAACAATATCTTAAGAAAGCAAAAAAGCCTAAAATGTTTATGGGAAAGGAAACTGTATTTCGTCGTTCCTGAGAAAATTATGACCCCGAGGGATCAACTGAGAAAAAATGCTACTGAGTATTGGTGTGTCTTAATGAAAACCCTTCTTCCCTCCTGCAGCGTTTTCATTCTGAGATTTCAATCACGGTATGTTCCGTCATTTAAGCTTTAAAATATCATTGTAAAGCTTTTCTCTACCATGCCAGTAATAATCATGCCAGACTTCCTTTGGGGTCATTTATATACATACATACCCACATATATACATATATACACACATGTTCATGTACATACATATATATATATCTGTGCGTGCGTATCATTTTCACTGCAACCATTCCACAGAAGAATAGCATGGAATTATTTGGAGCCTAAAACATGAATGAAAATAAAGCAAACCAAGTCTATAAAAATGAGAGACTTAAGAAGATAAGCCTTCAGCAGCTGTAAAAAATAGAGTGACAGAGAGAGAAAAAGAATGCTACTGATGTCTGTCAATGCTCTTTCCATGCGTTCAGACAAGTTATGGCTAGGAATGTAAAACTTGAATTTAAAGAAAGTGCATCTGGTGGAGATTAAAAAGGATAAAGAGGAGAAAATCAGTTTGATGTACACTTCAAAATGCTGCTCATAATATAGTTTGTTCTATTACTTGAAAAGAGGGTATCACTGTTCTTTTATGTCTAGTTTTTAATCCTATGCTTTTAAAGTATCTTTTATTTGCTCCTATTTGAGGTGAATTGCCTCACTTCAAACCTTAAATCTAGTTTGAGGATTTTAACTTTAGAGTGGCTTGCTTTGAATATTCTTCTGAAGTTATATTTTATCCTCCATTTTACCAGTTCTCAGGTTTTATTGGGTAGTTGTGAATATGTGATCTTCTTGTAGTGAGAATCACCTGCAGGCTCAGGAATGCACGTTTCATACTAAAGCTGCCAATGTGTTGTGTCAGGGTCAGGAGAGAAGTATTCTCTCAAGTTTTCTGAATTGTAAACATGAATATAGTCACACTGAGTCATGTAAACACAAACCCCACTTTATTGTTATTTTTATATCCCACACCATGACTCTATCATTAGCTGCTACTGCTGAAAAAAAAACCCCAAAACCCAACCACCTTAATTTTGGTCAGTTTTTGAGCTTCTTAGAATTTAGGAAGTGAACTTCACTATCTAAGTATGAACCCATAAATCCTTCTGAAATTAATTAGAATATTTATCTGTTGGTAAACTACTTAGTCTTTTATTAACAAGATGATAGAAAGAATGAAAAATTTGAACTTCTGCTAGCACATAAGTGAATGAAGATCACTGAAAATAAACTCGAGGGGCAAGAAACTATAAACAAAACATGACAATCCTAATGGGCTGCATCAAATACTTGCAACAAAAGCTAAAACTCCCTTGGACTCAAGTGGACCTTGAGTATGTTACAATTTTTCAGAAAAATTACAAAGGAATTATGAGTTTTCTTTTCAGAACTTTGTGTCCAACTATCTTGAAAGGTCTTTCTGACAGTTCCAATATTTTTTATTCTGTGTTTTAACATCACTTTTCTTGGTGAGGTATTGATGGGTGACTGGTGCCTGTAGTTCAGAGACAGAGATAATAAAATGTTAAGAGAAACTATGAAGTCATTGAGGCATGATCATCTGAGACTCGGTGTTTCTCACTGCATTCATTTGTAAGTTCAAAATTCAAGATATATACATGTATTGGATATGATTCTCATTCACATTCAAGCAGAGTGGTGCTTGTCTTTCAAGTAGACATAAATTGAATTGAATTCAACATAAAACCACTTTATACTGCCAAAATGATATAAAATGTCCTCAGTGAAAAGAAAATTTAGGCTCTTAGAAAAAGCAAATTTTTAAATTTTTTATTTTATTTTAACTTCAAAAAAAATTAACTACCTGTATTCACTCAGACGCCTTCAGCATGTTTCAACTCACAAGTGTATATGTTAGTAGTGTATAAATCTCACTAATCAAGGGAAAAAGCACAGATATTTCTGGGGTATATGAGGCACCTGATTCATCTAAGTCAATTAGCTCTATTAGACACTTACTTAACAGGCAAGTGCAAGTTAAATGATATGGACCTGGTGACATGAGCATGAAGAAAGTTATGTACAGAAAAAATACGTCAGATTTCATACATTTTAGAATTCTTGCTGGGAGAATAAAATGACCATTTAATATTTAATCTATTTTTTAAACAATAATATTTTTCCCAAATGGAAACCTGTTGTTCTAGTTTTCTGGATGCAATCTTTTATGTCATAACAGAGGGACCAACTGTAATGCTTCATTTAAGTGGAGACAACAGGACACGGTCATCCATGCCATATACAACACAGCAGTTTTACAGATTTTAATGCAGATGATATTAAGACAATGAGAATTGATTTGTGGAACAGTGCAAGACTTTGAAACTCCTAGGCTGCCACAGCTAGTTCTCCTCTTTGCATCTCTTAACTGATGCAAAGTAATTAGACTTCTCCCTCTGGTACAGGAAGCCTGGCTACATCTCAGTTTTAGATATCTGCAAGACTCAGCCACATATATGAAAAGACAGCGACCTTTACTTAAAGTGCTCTTAGTCCTTACACAGTCTTTAGGAAAACCCAAATCTGGTAAAAAATGCAAACTCCCAACTTGAGAAATTTTAACAATGACTCTGGTAGAAAATGTTTGAATAGATTGTGCCATATTGCAGGAAATGTGGGGTTTGTCCCTGCTTTAGATCCTTTCTGCAAGCAATACCTCCACTATTATCTTCCTCCACTGTCCTCAGAAATATTTTTCTTTCTTTTTTTCCGACTTATTCATTTTTACTTGAGGTTTAGAGTGCTGCTTGTTCAGACTGATGTGTGTGACTGGCGTTGGGAACTGATATGAAGGATGGTTACATGCTAATGAGAGCACCCCTCTCACTCTGTGCTTCACATGCAGCAGCAGCAAGTGATTAATGGAGTGACTGGAAGGGAGGTTTGTGATCATGGGTGAAACCATCCTGTGCTGCTATCAGGATCCAGGGAGAGAAGCAGGAAAGCATCCATCTGGATTTGCATCTCTCTGTAATACATGCCTCAAATATTTACTGTGTACCCTTTGCCTTAGTTTAGCCCTATTCATTATTTTCACTGTCTCCCAATCTCACTTCTCCTTCAAATATCTGTTTTTCTTCTATCCCTCTCATAATCTTTAACCTTTGTTGTTGCTCCCCACTGTGAAGATACATATGGTGAGGTGTCAGAAAGCTTTCTTTTGTCTATGAGCAAACAGCAAGCACTAACCAGGGAAAGTCCAGAAGTCTTATGTGGTGAATTCTTTTGGTTTAGGATACAATATAAATTATTATGTTTGTGCAATTGCTTTAGCAGTACTATTTAAGGAGAAGAGGAGTAGAAGGGGAAATGGGATCAGCCCACGAGACCATGCATGTGGAGGAATACTTAGGCAGGACATCATGATATTGAAGATATTTTCAGCTCAAAGACCAGCTGTTTTCGTTGTTCAAAGCTGCAACTGGAACCTCTAAAACCTGCCATCCATCATGAAGGAAAAGATAACTCCCTTTTTTTATCTTCTTCATACACAGTTTGGGAAGTACAATTCATCTTTTCATTTAGGCATCATCATCAATCATGATGCCCCTGTCCTGTCCCCTATCCTGTCCTGTCCCCTTTGCTCTGAGCTCAGCAAAATGTTGTTAGCTCAACAACATGTGTAAGTGCATACTCTGCTGCTCCATGACTGGTGAACACAGCTCTACAGTTCCTGATTTGCAGATTGCACCACCTCTTCATAATTAAATTAGAAGCAGTTAAAATTATCAATTTTCCTAATAAGAAGAGTGAAATCACTTGAGGGGCTCTAGCAGCTGGATTTCCATTTAATGTTGTCTTGTACAAGATGAACTTCCCTCAAACTGGAAAAATACTTATTTTCATCCCTTAGTGTTACTAACCTGAGTCATTCTTTGAAATGACTAGTTTCACAGTGTGACAAATACTTACACTGGGGATCTTCATGCAGGACATGTAGAACAGTGGTCACAGAACTTCTGCTAAGGAAATTAGTCTTCACAGAAGGAACCTTACCCTGAAGCTTCTTTAGCCAGACAGGATTTAAGGAATACCATTAGAGGTGGCTTGTTATTATCCTTTTGCAGGTTGACAACCCTGCAAACTCAATAGACTTGGCAAAATTCCCTCAAGAACTGCAACAATCTTTGTTAGTGTTAACTTCTGTCTTCCTTGAACAGCTCCAGAGGAAATGTTCTCAACGTACAACATTCTGAGACAAATCAGTATTGTTTGTACACAGCAACATAAACAAAAGCCACTGTTTTGCAGAGATTTACATTCCAAGGACATAAAAATGCATATATTTGATATGCATATATGATATCATATCAATGTTTTTTCATTCACTGTAAAAGAGGCAGAACTCATCCTTACAATACTGTTCAAAAGGTCCTTTCACAGGTTTCATGATCCTTTTCAGATTATGTATCAAAATATTTTAACTGTTAGTTTCAATCTTGTTCTAGTCACATTGACATATGATCCCAAACCAGCACAGTTTGGCATGTTTTGAACAAAGTGCCATTCAGTTAGACTGTGAGTGTGTGGTGAAATTAGTGAGATTAAAAGAGAATGGAAAAAATTATACCCTTTATAATGAGGTGTTGTTTTTCTGTACAAATGACAAGGGTCTACCATGGCAGCTGACATCAACAGAGATGTCAAACCTCTCTGTTGAGCAAAACTCAGTAAAGAATACAACTTGCACTTTTTGCTTACTAACCTTGTTAAACCTCTCATCAGTGACACATACACTTTTGGTAATAAGATAACTTCTGCAGCAAAAGTTAAATCTCTGCCTCTAGAATGTAGTAAAATACTTTTCATTTCACCTAGTACCAACATGAATATTATAAATTTAATTTACATAGCTACTGTGAGACACGTGCAGGGAAATCTGCTTCCAGGTCTTTAGAAACAGCTTTTGTCTTTTCCCATGATATGACATTTTAGTAACTGGAATTACACTGTGTAACATCAGAAATGGATGAATAAACATTAACTCATTATAACTCTAAAAGGATGTAGCTTTTTGGGATAGATTGGAGGCTGTTGCTCATGAAATTGTTTCAGAGTTCCCTACTGCAAGAATGCCACTGCCATAGGAAACTTCAGTGTGTTTTTTCCTCTTTGTTAATACATCTATTGATATTTCATTAATATATGGGAAGGGTGAATGAATGTGTTGGAAAAGAGTTAAATAAATGCTGCTTATTTACATTCTGAACTTGCAGATATTTTTCATCTCTGCATGTATAAAAGATTAATTCCCCGATCAGTGCCTCTAATATGACAGAAGGTTACCCATGAAAACAGCTAACCCACTCAGGTAATTTGAGAACCTAATGGACTCCCCTTGAGAAGGGATTTGCCAAAGCCTTCCCTGTAGGCAAGGGGTTTTTCTCACAGCATGAAGCATAAGATAGGTTAATTTGTCCTGTACTCTGAATCCCCTCAGAGTCTAGAGTGGTGGTGGGGGTGATCTCTTTTTCTGCAGAAACCATCTGCAGAGACCTCATGACACCGTGTTAGTGTTGGCATGCCCTGGCCATGCTAAAAAGCCAAGTAAGTGCTATTACAGCACAGAGAAGTGGGTAAGACATATGAAGGAATTCCATTCTGTCTATAACTTTCCAGCCCATGCAGGTCCTTTAAGATGTTTTTGCTGTCTTACTGTTAGTAACAGTACTGGTTACTAACAGCTAAAGACAAATAAACAGAAGATACATAAAAAACCATACCTACGATAGAACAAATACATGCATCTGGTATAAAAGAGTACTTGTGGGACAGAGCTATTCTGCATTACTATTGAATTTGCCACCAACCGCTTGCAGTTGCTCACTGAGCAATGACAAATCTGACAGCCAGGATAACCCTGACCCACATTAGGGGTCCTTCCTCATCTAAACAGTACCCTGGAACCAATATCAAAGACATTTGCACTGTGTTTTTTGCTTTTTGAGCAGAATTATTAGATTCAACTGCAAAGTAAACATGTGGTGAGATTGTATCAAATCACTTAACTGGAAACAGAGGAGAGAGCAATACCAGTCAATGGGTATGTCCCCACCTTTAAATTGTTAGGTTGCTCACCACATAGTGATGGTGAGCTCCTTGTAATCCAGGACCTTTTGTTTCCTGTCCCTTCTGACCATAGGCTCTCTGAAAAATCAAGTCCCTTAGCCAGAGCTGTGATCTCTCTGGTCCTCCTCTGATGTCCCCAATCTCTGCCTTTGACTCTATGAAGTCTCTTACAATCATTTTTTTCTTTTTCTTTCAAAGACCTCCTTAATCAATACCTTCTCTTCCAAAACCTTTCCCATGCCAGACCTTCCATGCTCCACCTTATGGATTCACTCTAAAACAACTTCTACCCCAGAGATTTATGTTTTTGTCAAATGCACTTCTCCTTTCCTTCAAATCTCTTGCACCCCACCTTCCTGCTCCAGCACATCATCCCTGAGTTCACCAAAATCCCCATCAGTATCTACAGATCTTTCAGACCCTTTCTTAGCCCATAGGTTTAACCCTCCTTCATTCCTATAGCCTAATGAGACTTGCTACCAGATGCCCTTAAGGAAGACACATGACCAAGCCTGTTTCACTCAGCCAGGATGTTGCTTTCTCAGGAGTGTCACCTGGAAAAGCTGAGTTCTGGCAAAATTTATGATCTTGTGTAAACACAACCTTTTTAGGAATTAATCTTACATCTAAATATCAACAGATAACAGAAGATTTAGGATGTAAAAGAACACAAAATCAGGGAAATGAAGCTGGAAATTCTGGCATGGGTAGCTCCATCTGTTTGGATCCCACAGCACACAAAGCAACGTTGTGCATGAGGAAGGAAGGAGGGCAGGATGGTGGGCTCATCCACAGATCCTGCTGCCCAGTGGAGTGCCTCTGCTGAGGCTGGATCTGTGCTGGAGGTCATGTCACAAGGCTTGCAAGAACAAGGCCTGGAAGGTCCTGAACCATGGTAAGGTCTCATAAGGAACACTCCAGGGCTCAGATTCACAGAAGTGTTTACAGTAAGCCTGAATGTAGACAGGTTACTGTAGACCAGCTGACCTACCGTAGCTCTTTCTCCCAGAGCATTAGGCCCTTAATGAACCTAAGCACTCACTTTGGGTGCTGCTCTTAGGTAAGAACTATTGCCAGACCTTTTATTAAATGAATTATTGTTTCAGCACTGGAAACTCTGTTAGTTTTATTATATTCTGAATGCAGTTAATATATTTTATTCAAAGCTAGATGAAGGCAAGAAAGAATAACTGTGAATATTTGAGCCACATTCACCAATATTCTTCATCTACCTTGTGCTAGCCTTAAACCATAAAGCAGTTATTGACCAGCCACGGCCCAACAGACAGCACAGATTGACTATTTCCTTGCACCACTGGAGTGGCACAAAACAGTCAAGACATGCCAGTGAATCTCACTCTTTCGTGATGTTAGCATTTTAGTTCAGTTATACCAGGTCCAAATATTTCACTATTCACAGAACTGAAAATTTTCAAAACTGATTTAAAGATATTCATATGACATATAGATATCTGAGGTACCCAGGTTTGAAATTCAGATCACAAATAACAATGTTAAAGACTTTTCAAATATCCTCATTTATGTACAATGCTGAGATACACTTCACTTTAAAGAATTTCTAAATTGCAGGAATGTTCTATAAAAGTGAAAGAAAAAATAACAATATTCTATATCCATAAGTACTATTCAAACAGTTGTAATTTCTGTATAGCTCATACTGTAGTATACAGGCTTTATGGGCTTCCAGAGAGATCTTCAGCTAGAATTATTGTTGATCTTTACAGTATGTCTCCTGACACTGAAATTGATGTGTACTCATATTTAATTTTGATGACATTGAAGATGATACTTATGTTGCTGTAATAAGTATTGTCTTCAGGACTCACAGCTTAAGGCTGGATCAGAGCTCCCATTTAAGTATCAGTGCTAATGCTGCTAATACTATTACACTTAAAAGATACACATCTCTTCAGTAATAGAGTTCAGTGTTCATTTGGACTGTTATGTCTAGGAGGACAGCAATATCTAGGTTGCACATGGAAAAGAATACGTTTCCCCTTCCTCTCTTCTGCTTTCTAGGAAAATATTGTAAATTATTATTCCTTATAAAAGAGAAGCTTTCAGGAAATTGGATTGCTAAGACTGAAACTTATAGTTCTAGATAGCTGCAGACACTTGCCTGCCAGTTAGCTAAACCTGTTTCAGACCCTATCAAGCTTTCTGAAATGGGGTTTATAACATTGTAGCATCTTATAAAGTATAGATTCATACTAGATTTTATTACATTCACTACACCTGTAGATGGGAGACAACAATTCTGTAATGCTTCTACCGTAACCTTCATTAGTTTATGATTTGCGTGTACCTTCAAGGACAACTATTTTCAGCACTTGAAGAGGAAGAATATGCAGAGAAAACATGGCACAACAAGTATTTTTGAAAGAAAAAACAGTTCACCCACCCTAACATTTCTTTGGGAAAGGACTGCATTGCTAATACCTCCAGGAACTTAAAGAAAGTCTCTGTCTCACACAGAGGCATGATATACCTCACCGTTTTCCACTAAGTGCCAAAATGGCAATATCTTGTTTGGTTGCGAGACAGTGGTTTCAGACTCCCCCTTCCCTTTGACTGTAGACCTCAGTGGGAGCCTGGACCTCTGCATGATGGGGATGCAAGTACCAACCCTGCCACAGTGCAATGCAGGGGCTGCCAGCCTAGGGGTTACCCGCAGGAGCCCGTAACATGTCCCCGCTTATTAGCCATGTCTTGTTGCACTGCTGCCTTGACTTTGGAACCAGCAGTTCTACTTTATGATATTCAAGTACTGGCCAAATTAAATGAAGTTTAGCAGTTTTCCTGCACCTACCTTGTGAAGAATATGAACAAATGACTGAGTTATTGGGCTGGAAAGGCCAAATCTAGTTTCCTCCCCTTTTTATCTCATCTGTTTTGTGCCATTTCAGGTGTGCAAGAAAATTGGCTGAATCGGGCATGGTCTCAGCAGTCCCACCGAAACTGTCATGTGAAGAACAAAACAGCAGACAGCTATGCTGGCTGCATGGACCACAGAGAAATCAGTATCATGGATGGTTCAGACTGTATTTACTGAGGTCCAAGTCTTTTGTGATTACATATATGAGTGCAAAGTGCAAGTGAACTCTTTCACACTTACTGGGCCTGCTTTGGTTGTCTTCTTAAAGTTACAGTCTTCTGAAAGATCCAACCTATGGTCCCTTCTTATTTGTTTCAAAAGCATAGTGAAGGGAAAGCAGCTCTGGAAAACATGGCATTATAGTAGCAAAATAAGATCACAAGACTGCCTAGCGTTTTTCTTTCCAATTGAGAAAATGTCAGCTGTACTAATGTCTGACACTCCAGGTGATCAGAAAATTAAAGGCATCTGCAGTAGCAGACTGAGGTTTCTGACCAGATAATTTTCTGAATGTTTTGCAATGCAGTTAAAAATTTCCTGTACCTGTTATCCTACATTCAATTACTAGAAACCCGTGATAATACTGAAAAGCTAAGGACCATATTCAAAGATCCTCGTTACCTGTCAGCAGTGCCATATGGAACATTAAGAGGAATGATGTAAGGGAATTGTAAATGCATGTCACACCAGGAATACTGAGATAACTGCCATACTCTGCCTATGAGAAAGTATTTGAACATCATGTGTCAGCACCTTCCATACCTTTTAAGGATACTGAACAAAATTGAACAAACTGCTAGTCTGGGCAGTTCTAATTAGATGTGCGGAACTGAAATATTCCACACGAGAAAGGGCATCTGAATCTGACTCATAGCAAGCTGCACATGTTATTTAGCAAAACTGTTTAGCACATTTAGCTGTGCACTACAGTTATATAACTTCTTAAAATAATTTGGTTACACTGTCTCAGATGCTGGAGTGTAGCAGGGACAAAATGATTAAGGATTTAAATCAGAGAAGACCTTGATATCCAAGATTGAAAGGAGATGTTTGAAAATCCTAATATGAGGTACAGCCATTTAAACTTTGAGAAGTCTGAACTCCAAAACTAATTCCGCTTTTCTCTTTTACTCTGAATTTCCCTGAATACCTACAGGTACACATTTGTAGATGCTCAGCATTTGCTTTGTTCTGGAAGGGATGATCAGAAGGCATTTGGCACATCCTAAAGCTAGCTAGATGGGAACCAGAAACTACATATTCTTCCCGCTATGTCCTGGAAGGTACTCACATAAGAAAAACCAACCTAAGAGCCTGATGTAACAGCAAAGCTGTCAGACAACTTAAGTGGAAATGGAAAGATGGTCATGAAATACAGTTATCACTCCCAAAACTATGTAAATTTTTGTGAATTGTACATATATATAATATATTTATTTTTCCTCTTTTTTTTTTTTTTTTTTAATGTTAAAGTCCATTAAAGTTAGCTCTGGGATCAGAAATCAGAAAACATACTTCTCTCAAGCCTATATGATACACTAAGCTGTAACTACAGTTACAGTGATATCTTGGCATGCATACATGCATTCCTGTCTGGATTTTCTTTGTTCCTTTCTTCCTCTGAGGCCTAATAGCTACAAAGTGAGCATTAAGAATGATACATTTCTCCCCTACTCCCTTAAAATGACTTGCAAAATAACCTTTTAAAATGACTGTTTTAGAGGTTACTTCATTCCAGGTTAATGCTGTTAGATGGTCCATCATCTGGTGCAACAAATTAAGTGGTGTCCCATCAGAACATGAAAACATCTGTTCTAGGAGAGCTTGAGTGGAACCACTGCTCTTACATCCTATCCTGCTTTCACCAGACATAATTGCAGAGATCGTCAAAATGACCCAGAATGAAAAGTAATCTGCCCTGTAGTCCTCGGTCTGGTGCCAAGACAATATAGAGAGCTGATGATCCTCCTACAGCTGTAGTTGTTCCTACCCACTAGCTGTCAATAATAAAGCTAAGCATCTCCCTGTTCAGAAAGTTGCTTTATGTCAGAGGCACATAAATAATCCCATAATCCAATCTCTAGGGGGCAGACAACTTCAGTGTGGGTTTTTTTGGTGCAAACAGCAGTCTGTAAATTAAAATTTTGGGGTGCCTCCAAGGTGACCCCTGTGCTACAGGGTGTCCTTGTGCTACAGACCTTTCCCTAAACCTCTTTGGTCAGAAATGAGCTATTTTCTAAATATTATCACTGAGATAAATAACTTAGAAATTTTATTTCATTGTTATTATAGAGGAAAAAGTTGGGCAAGGCACTATTCGCATAACCATGTTATTTCTAGGAAGGACACTTTTTATGCTAAGTAAATACCATTCTGAAAATGTGCTTATGCATTAGACAAGCAACAAGCAATTTGTAGCTGCCAGTTTGTCCTGAGATATCAGTTTGAGGCAATAAAATTGCCTTGGACTAGTTTGTTTTGCAAAACAGAAAAAATTCTTTTGTTTAACATGCAGCAGGCACATAAAAGAATCTGTCTTTAAAAAGACACATCTTTCTCAATTTTCAGTTTTACTGCACTTCCATTCAAGTTGGAAGAAAACTGAAGCAAACAGGGTTAAAAGATCCTTCCTGTGGGAGTAAACTACATTTACACCCTCTATAAAGCATTTTTACTGTGTCAGAACAGTCTGGTGTAATCAGAATCAGGTGTTCATTTTGTCTACTGGTTTTGTGCTTGCTCTACCAGCAGATTCTCTTTTGCTTTTGTGAAAGGACTGAAGATTTCCTAGCTAACAGGCCTAATTCTTTGGTGCTCTGTATTTTCCTACTGATGTTTTCTCCTACCATTCCAAATTCTTAATTTATTTATTGTTTAAGGCAAAGTCTGCCTTCCTAGGGCCCAGTGAGATGCAACAAGAGAATGAAAGAGGCATCTTAAAAGGAAGGATAAATTGCTGTCTGAAGGTACCTGTCTTTCTTTATAATTTAGAGCAGAAGCCTGTTAAAGTCGCTTAGACCTGACACCTAAATTTTGGATGGCTGAAATTTGGTTAGATGTGCCCCACTCGTGGTATTTCTCTATGACTATTTAGCAATTATAAAAAGAATGAAAATGAACATAAATTTTCACCTATCTTAAGGACCCTAAATATTGCACTCTTAAAACTGTCCTAGGTATCCTCAGGAAAATCTGTCCAAATTGTGGGAATCCCTCAGAGGTAAGGCAGTTGTCCCTACACCATCTTTGGATCCCTGGGGCCATGTGATAGGCTGAACCAAATTCAAAACTCAAGTTTTCTTACATTCAAGCTGCTCCTATTTACAAGGAAAAAGAGCAAGGATTTAAAACTAGGGAAATGAAATTCTTCTTTCAGTTAAAGAACAACAATAATGCAAGTATGCTTATGAAAACATCTGTGACTGGAGAAGAGACCATAGGACTTGCCAGGGAAGAAGCCAGGCTGTGACTTTGAACCACTGGAGCACAGGGAACCATTTAGAAAGGAAGACTTCTATTTATGTCATTAAATTAAATACTCTGCAAGTATTCAAGGGGAAAAAGACCTTGTAAGTAACATAAATGCTGTAAGTAGCTTCAAACACAGTGAAAAAAATTAGTCCCTTTGTGGCCTAGAACCAAAGTCTTGAAAGAAAAAGCAAGTGGGTTTTGCACTATGACCAACTGATTAATAAATCTCAGTCCTGGCAAGCAAAGGTGAGGGAATAAGTTCAGGAACTACTGATCTGCCACAATGAAATTAGCCCTTTCTTTCCACTTATGATGAGAGATCTCCAGCTAAAGCACTATTCTGGATTACAACAACGGACTGAGTGAAAAATGGAAATGAAACTGGATTTCATTTTCTTCCTCAGCCTTCTCCAGAATCTGCTTGGGGAAATGCATGAGACTGCCTATCTGTCTGTGTGTGAAAACTGGCAGGGTAAACAGGCTAATCAGCTTCAACCATGCCTTTTGCAATCAGAATCTCCTGAGAATTACACACACTTTTTCCACCCTGTTTCTTTTGAAAATAAGCACTCATATTACACAGACAATCTGCATTGAATTAGTGACAGCTCTGGGCGAGCACCAACCCACCCAATTTAGGCAAGTCTGTTTTTCAGCTTTGTTTTTTAAATCTGTGCAATAACATGTGTGCCCCTTTCAGCATTGCCTGGGGCTGCTCTCTTACGTTCCTTGGGCTCTTTGGAATAGTATGCCCACAACACGGCATATTCAAGCAAGAAGTTGGTTAGCTCAAGTTATTTTTATATCAGAATTCAAATCTTGACCTCTTTCTTTCCCAGGTAGCAGAACCTGATAACTAACAAGATGCCATGGCACCTTGACAGTGTTTGTCACTAGAAGAAACTGTGAATCTTTGTAGCCAAGACCTTTATCTACACATGAACAGTTGCCCAGGGTGAGAGATGTGGCCGGCAACAATATCCTTTGTCTGATGAAGAACTTCCTTTTTGGGAGTCCATCCCCACCAACTGGCATTTTAACATGTGGCCACCTCCTCTGTGTGCCTCTGCCACACGTTTCTGAGGGACAAGCTTTACAGGGCCATCACATAAAAGGGGTGGTCCCCCCTGGGGAGCTCCATTGAAATACCAGATTTAACTGTTTTAACTTTAATCATTGTGTCACAGAATTTTGCCTCACTTACCAAAAGGTTTGAGGTGATTCTCCTGCAGGTAAACCCTGCCTGGGAAGACATGTAATTTCAGTGTTTACTTCTGCAGTGGAGAGACAAAGTTATGTATTTATTGAGTTGTAGTGACTCCATTCTGTATTCTTAGTTAAGAACGTTAAACATCACCCTGGTAAGACTTAGGTGAATCCACAGAGAAGAGCAGGAATGTCTCAGGTGACTTCCACAGTCCTGCTCCAAGGACCTGTCCTCTATCTGTGTACAAAAGTGTGTTTCATGCTGGAGAACACAGTCCTGGCCTTGACTATTCCCATAAAGAAACGTACTGGAGTGCACACAGCCTGCAAATGATCCACATCTGCTTTTCCAATGTAGGGAAATCCAAGCTTACTGACTTGGAGCTGGGCTGCAAACAGGTTGTTAATAGGGCTGAAGGCAAGCCACGGGGCTGCCTGGTCATATTGCAGACTCAGCCATAAGCATAAGCATCTTGCCTGCCAGTATAAAACTTGCTCTTTTTCTTCTCTATTCCTGATTAACTCAGGTGCCTTTTCAGTCAATTGGGTCATGAAGATCCCCCTCAGAAGCAGCCAGGTTGTACTGAGAGCCTGGGCAATTAACTGAAGTGGCACACAATGGGGTGATATGGTGAGGGCTGTTGTAGTGCATGGCTATCTTTGAGGCTACAGTTCTCAGCTTCCAGCAGTGTGATTTTTAATCTATTTATCAACTCAAATACACATAAAACCAAAGTGTATTAAGAATTAGAGATCCATATTTCATCAGGGCTTTTTCCTATATCATAATGATGCTGTGTTGCTATGAAATCCTTAGTTTGCTTTCAACACAGTTTTTGTAATAATGTTGGTTTTGATTGAGTGCTGTGACTGCAAGCCGAAATGTTGCAGGGCCATCACAGCAGGTGGGGGAATGTTTCTGCACCCCATTATGCTAAAAGGCATCTTTTATATTTATTTCCACCTTGCCCTGTTATTTTACACGTTCTGGTTGGAGGCATATATTGAATAAAATGAACACAAAATTGAATGAATATGTTTATATTCCATCATTACTCAAAAATCTGAGTACACATACATAAGGAAACCACGTCAGCCTGTGATTGGCAAAATGTGTCCCTCTCTTACTCTTCTTCCACTGAAGAATTACAGCCCACCCTAGACAATATCAATGAAAAGCTCTACAAGAAACACACGGTGAAACTGCAAAAGCTACAGACATATCCTAGCTGCTTTTATATATTTATCTTAGGGAACAAATTTGCAGTAAAATGACTGTATAGGCTAGCAATCTGAGTGAGACCATGGCTAGCAGGCATCCCATGAGTTTTTTTATAGGATGTAACAGATGCTCCTGACACTAATTCTTCATTGTCAGTCACACTAGCAAAACCTAAGCTGTAGAAAGCTTCCCTACCTGTACTACTTTCATCTGTTATGGGGATATATCCCTTAGAAAAGGAATCAGAAAAGAGCAAAATTGAGCCATACTGAAGAAATGCTTATCTGTTAAGACTACACATGAGAAGTGTTCTTAAGCCAAGATGCCACACATATTAAAATGGTTGTGCACAGGGGCTGGTGATAGGTACCCATTTGTGAGAGTGAGATAATGTACTACTTTCCCAAAAGCAGGCAGACTGCTTATTACATTTAACTTGCCGTCTGTGTCTTCTGGCAGTGTCAGTGACAAAACAAATTGCCTGGGTTTGGGCCATATTGGAACAAGAAATGAGGTAAACAATGACATGTAAAAGTAATTCTCTGCAATGGCTTTTCTTTTTACTAAGCCATTTTAATATACTATTCCATACATGTAAATTATATGTGTGATAGTCATAAAAGGCTCTCTTGCCTTGAATTACATTATTTGCTGGTCCTTTCAGGATGTTAGTATAACTGGTATATAGGCAAACCTGCAAACTGCAGTCATTTAGCTGATTGATAGATCTGTCAGTAAAAGACCCTGAGATTTTGAAGCTTCTGGTGTAACTGGGTTCAGTGAACAGTGTGTGGTGGACATTCATACTACTAGAAAAACACATACTAAAGCAAAATATATACACAGCTAATTTTAATGCAGCAAGAGCTGAAATCCAAGCAAGTCAAGAAAGACATCAGCAGCTTTTAGGAAACTATCACATCAAGAAAGACGTCATCAGTTTTCAGGAAACTATCACTTTACAACGTAAGAACTGGGTCTAAAGTCTTTTGCCCCTGGCACATTTCAAACAGGATTCAAACAGTCTGGAAGACTGCTGTAGGAGAGGTCTGGAGACTACTCACTGGTGCAGAACGAACTGATGGACCACATCCAAAAAGTAGGAATTAAGCACCTAAATCCAAAATTGGACTTTTGGCACACAAGCCCAAAATAACATGGTTCTTGAAGACCTACCGGTACACCAGACTTTTCTGCTTTAAGTAGAGCAGGGTCATATAATCAAGTAACAATAATCAAAAGTTTTAGAACTTCTTGTGACTGCTCTTCTCAACTCATCACTCCTGCCTAATCTTAGTTGGGAAACTCAGTTGAGAAATGCTGTTGATGAAGGCCTTAAAGTGATTATTGTAGTAGATATTTTTGAAAATACATCATTATTAACATAAGATCAAGAGTCATCATTAAGAAACAGCTGCTGTTTCTTTTTAAAATGTTGGACCAGTGTGTAGGTAGTATGTAGTGACTTAGCTGTTGCTTTATTTCCCTCCTCAGATTAAGTCAAATCTCTTATACTGTCTATCTCCATTGCTGGAAAAAAACTAGGCACAGTTTCTTTTACCTTTCTATGCTTCTCCCTGTTACAACAGCTATGGCAAGACTGGGGGGAGCAAAGAACTAATGGCTCCATCTGCCCGACTGCTTGACTGCTACAGTCAACAAGAAATTAATAAAGCTATAGCTAAGAAAATGGGAGAAATTCTCTCTCACCTTCCCCTTCTCAAGCCCCTGGTGCAAAAGAAGTGTTAGGGTGGCCTGAGACTCATTGTAGTAGTAGTGCATCTGGTAATCCAGCCTAGTATTTGTAATTGGACTCATGACTCTCTCTTCATGCCTGAGAGCAACACACTTTGCCATTTGTGCAGTCATCTATGCTAGTCCAAAGGGGTAGATAAATCAACAGTCTGGAAAATAAGGTTTCATGCCTGTTTTATATTCATTTCGCATAGGTACAAATGACTGTACAACTGCCAAATGATAAAGCATCTGATCTACATGGGTGTTAAATAAACAGCAAATAGTCCCCGCTTTATTTCCAAGTATTATTAATTTGATCAACTAGAAGAAACATCATTATAGCTCATAGCTAGTAATATATGAAAATGAACAGTGTTTTTATTAAATATAAAATGCATACATTTCTATAATGTCTGAATTCAATAATGTCTGGGACTGATATAATTTGTATTAATCATAAAACTTTACAGATATTGAATGTTTTTCTGCAACAGTTAGAATATAGTAATGGTAACTAAAATCAATAGTTAATTGAATTATAACACCATGATTAGATTACATGACAGCCATGTATTTACTTGTCAGTCAGCTGTAACTTGTTTTAATAAGATTCACTGAGCTCATTATCTTTTGTAGACTGTTAATTTCTGAAAAAAGACCTGTGAACAGAAAGGATGTTGTCTTGTTAAGCAAATGCCAGATTGTTATTGAACACTCCACAGGAATAATGAAAAGAAATAATATCCAGAGAGAACCTGAAATTATTTGATTGACCTTTATGATTTCTACTCCTTAAAGCAGACAAAACTGGAAAAGGAAAATCTACAGATCCAGGTACTACTAAAAGCCTCTCAGGCTTTTAATAGGATGAAGAATAACTAGTCTAGGAAAATGCCTATGACATATACAGATTTTTGAATTTCTTAATGAATGACACCCACCTTGATAATAATCCCATCTCAACTCATGCCCACCCATTAAGGCACATGAATTACCTTAAAACATATGACCAAAATAAAAAGCTACCCAAACCATGTAGTTCAGATTGTTATTATACAGGTCACTGTATTATAAACTTTTATTTTCTGCCCTCCCATGTCACAACAGACAAACAACATTCATCATGTTTACGAATTTATGTACTGAAGGACGAAAGTCCAAAAATCTCACAGTATGCCACTGAAGAACAGCACATAGGATTGAACACATGAATTACAGTCCATGGTACTGAGGCAAAAAAATGGTTCCTAAAACTCTGACCTTGGGAAAATAGGTTCCTGTTCCAGCATCTGGCAATCACTTCAATGCCGAGCACTGGAAGGACACACCAGCTAAATGGGAATTTCTCAGTATCATCAGGCACTTCAGAGCACTCCACCCAGCATATAGTCTTGTGGCTAATCCCCACTGCACCTGAGGAAGGAAACCAAATTATGGGGAAAGGGAAAATTATTATTTTCTTCACTTTTCTTCATTTTCTTACATGTGACCTGAAGTATATAAGTATTTCAATATAATATATTTTATTAAATATATATACTAAAATATATATGCTAAAACATATTTTCATTATAAATATATGACTAAAAAGGTGTTGATTCCTTTCAACTCTGTTTCAAGAATATCAGAAAGTCTCATCTTTAAGTTTTTACTTTGAACACCAAATCACCTATAGTGTGTCATACAATCCTTTGTATAGACTTATCAAGCTTCATCTTGAAACAATTTAGGTCCCCACCACTCTCTTGGAAAGGTAACTAAAAATTGTCAACATGTTATGGTTATGAAATTTCTTTTAATTTCCAAGACCAATTTGCCAACCAATTTTACAGTCTTTGTTTGGTTTATTTTCCTTTCTCTCAGTATTAGAAATGGAAGTTTTTCTTGTACTTAGTCTGCAAAAGTTTGACTTCTTATTTTTCTTCTGTAACATTTCACCACATTTCTCTTGCACTGGCCTACAAGGTGGTCAAGCTTTATTTTTTAAGTTGGTCCATCAGATTGCACCAAACACAAAGAGCAGGCCATCATTTTGGTCATGATCTCTCCTCCAACCAGTGGGTAGAGCCTTCCCTGCAGCATTGAGTTTGTCATTAACTGCAATACTAAAAAGCATTGGTTGCAGAATATTTCTCTGTAGGACACCTCTATTTTCTGATAACTCCTTATCAGTACAATCCACTGAGGCCTACCCTAAACAGTTCTTTTTCATCTTTATGATTCTTACATTAAACGTTGTCCTCACCTTAGACTGAATTGCTTAATCTTCATCTTAACCTGAATTGCTAGGGGGCAATTCGATATGAAATGAAAAACACTAAGTCTTACTGAGATCTAGTGGCACTGAGTTTGCATACACTCCTACTCCTGTTTTCTAGTAATAGAATTTTTGTTACTTCTAAGACTAATGTCTCGACTGTAAGTTCATGGAACATTATCCACTGGCCTTTCCTAGTGAAGAATCACCTGCTGTGTTCAGGCACAGTTTTCCAGTGCTTGCCAACATTTAAGATATGCATTACTGCAAAGTGATACAATCCATTACAGTACTTTCACCAAATTCCAGTCTGTTTTTTTGCCTCAGGAGGTGCAGTTCCACATCCTAGTTTTGTGTCATTTAATGAATTATCACTCTGAGCTCCATATGTCTTACTGTAGCAGATCTTTTTTCATGAACTTCTCACTGTAGAAAGCCTACAATGTCAAAGCTGCTCACAGAAAGCTTTAGTCTGGAGTGTTCTTACATGGCAATTTCTTTGTTTAGGACTTGTAAATTTTGCATCCTCCAATGTGCTTACCTCAAAGTGTTTTGTTTCATATACCAACCATAATCTTATCAAGGCCCCTATAAATTAATGGAATTGCAAAGTACACTCTTCAGCTTCAAATGATTCACAAACTACTATATTTTCAACTGTTTTGTGTACCTCTTGGTAAGAAACATCTCTTGGCTGCTTCATTTCTACAGAGAGCACAGTATCCTTCAGATTGTAATACAGTTTCAGAGTTGCCTTCTTATGACTCAATTAAGTGAAAACTATGAAAACATCAAGTGCTTCAGAACAAGACGTTGTTATAAATAGAGCCGTCTTTCTTTTGCATGTATTTGTTGGTGCAAACAGAAATTCAAACACTGTTGATACGATCGATCTATGAAACAATGCTTGAATCATTTCAGCTGATATTTCACCAGAATTAACCTAATTTCACCCATTATCAGTATGATTAGTATTTGGCAAAGTTAAAAAGTGATTGAAAGCAGGCTTTGACTGCAGCGTTTTTTACATACCCAGTGTAACTACGTTTAGAATCTTAGACTGAAAATACAAAGCATTACTTAAAATGAAGATAAAAATTTGTCAAATGAATCAACATTTCAAAAATTTTCTTCAGAGTTTCTTAGCTTAATCTGCACACATCTGTCCTACTCAGACCTCCGGAATAGTATATCTAAGAAACAGTCGACATTTGTAACAAGAAAGTTATACCAAATTAGTTATATATATTTCAATTTTAGCACTTCAAATGGAAGCAATGTAAATTAAAAGAGTTTTCAATGTCAAGTAGATAATTCTTCTTCTTTTATACAAGTACCAATTTTTAATTGACACAAAGAATATTCTTTGGCTTTTATAACAAGAACACCTTGCATATATTATTCTTTATAGAGTCACATAGGAAACTTAATACTTATTATTGCAGAAATAATTCAACTGGTGTATTTTCTTTACAAATTCTTGAGTGATTTGGGGGTATTTAGTCAGGTCACTGTAACAATCCATCCCAAGTCAGGTCATCAAGTTGCCTGGCAACCGTGTTCAGGATTGACAAAGGCAAGTTACCTTCCCATTTTTTTACCTCCCCTTTAAAATCAATATGACAAGCTTTATATTGGTGATGTGAGATTAGCTGAGAAAATGCATAAAATTACTAGAGAAGGGCATTGCTCAAGATATTCATTTTTGAAGGCTAGGTGCAAGTGCATCACTCTCTTACAGCTCTGTCATTATGGTTTTCCCTACAAAATACCACTAAATGACAACTAAAAAAACCCCAAATCTCTCATTAATTTGAAATTATTTGTGTCTGCATTTGAAATCAATATTGCTATTTGAGCATGCCAGTGTCCATTGTTTTGGGCACCAGAGTTAGAAATAAATCAGAGTCTAAGCCAAAGTCCTTGCCCTAGTTCCAGTCCATCACAGTGTCAGCCACATACCTCTAATCAAACACCTGGTGTGGCCCTGACAAGCAAAGATATCCACTGCTATCTTTCTGTATAATGAGACATGATCTTGAATATCTTTACCCCCAAACCAAGGTGGAGCTGTTTTAAATTGGTTTTCTTTCAGGAAAATAGCAGGGAATAATGATGTCCATGAATTGTACAAGTGTAAGAAAACTAAAGTGTGGCAGGAAGAGATTGCAAAAGTCAGGATTCATTATGAGGATTTCAGTATCACAGGATAATGTAGAAAGGAAAAAGAAGGATAATACAATCTTGATTTTAACAAAAATTAGTTATGGTATCTAGGTATTTGCTGAATTTCCCTGTGCTGATCATGTAGGTTGTTTATGTGTGGACTATGGACTGCTTACCATTTGGTTGCATGACTGGTTATCTTGGTCATTAGACATTTTTTTCTGCTTTCTGGTCTGATAAATGAAACTTGTAAGAAAGACGGGAGATGAAGAAAAGACAAGGGATGAATACTAAAGTCCTCATTTTCAATACACCATTACCCAAGTCTGCAGGTAAAGATAGTGTAGACTTTCTGCTAATATTTTGTGTGAACAAAAAATTTTTGTGAAAGCTTTTGGCAGTTAACAGAGAGACATAAATATAGCCCACATGAGAAGCCATTTAGATTTCAAATCAGTATTCAGAAATGTTTTTTAAGGGCTTGAAAGGCTGAGCTGAACATAAAGTTTCAATATAAGTATTTTTGATAGAAAAGTACATTTGTTTATGCTCCAATAGTAGCTGTGCTTGTATCTGGCTGTCATATACTTTCACATTTCACTTACCTTCTGAGAGACATACAGTGTGTTTTTCAAAATTCTGACAGAGTATAGCTGCCCATGCAGAAAAACTGATTTCTAGGCTAGTTTTCTTTTTTGCAAACTGTGTGGAAAAAAAACAACCAACAACTCCACCCCCCCTCCTCCAAACACCTACAGGAGGCCCTTTTCAGGTCCTTCTGTCTGGCCTCTGTAACCAGAGCTCCCAAGAGAAAGACATTTGTTCTCCCAAGAAGACTCCCTTCTCTGAATTCTGTCTAATGAAACTCAAATTCTTCTGATAGCACTGCTAAACATTCAATAGAGTAAAGAATTAATCAGGTAGAGAGTTAATAAAATAGAGCAAAGAGCTGTGGCTAGGGCTGAGCTTTATAGTGTAACAAAAGCAGGATAGTGTCAGCATTATATTTGGACATTTCTGTTGCAGTATATGTATTTTTGTAGTTACAGACAAAAACCTTAAATTAGACATACATTAATGGACCATTATTATTAATTAACTTGTACAAGCAAGACAACAATTTTTGATGCAGAATTGTTTTGTAAATGTGTTCAAACTCAATAACTTTATACTGTACAAAGTGTTTACTCTGGTGACCTTAAGTGATTTAGCTAGAATTTCTCCCTCATGTGAAGAGCAGAATTAAAGAATATAAAATGCTGGTGAATTCTGAAGACTAGAAGTTATTTCCACATCTCTACTTACTAGAAATCCCTATCTTGACAAAAGGAAAAAGAGTGAATAAAATGTTATGAACATTTGTTCATTCTTATCACCCTTCTTCTCCTGAATACATCTACTCATATTTTCACATTTTGAACATGTTAATTAGATAAATTCAGCACACTGCAGAATTTGCTACAATTTTTGTTTCATAAAACAAAATTAAATTGAAACATTTCAATCAACCACTCCTCTTTATAGAAACTAAGTAACAACAACAAAAAAAATATATAAAGTTACAATTAAAAAGGGGAGAACACTGCCAAACTAAATAGAGTCTCTTAACTGGTGACTGAGATTGAAGCCTGTTCTCAAAGACGATGGTGAAAAAAACTTATGAGTTACAATCACAGCTATGCCTTCAATCTTTAGTCCAAGTGAAAGATTTCTTGAGAGTATCACATTAACCACCAGAAGTGAGGACATTCAGTTTCTACTAAGTGCAGAAATACAGGGGTTTTTAGCTTATGCCTAAAATACAAGGGGAAAAATGATGACCTATGGTAGCAGTAAAATTACATCCATGGAGTCACTTAGTTCTCAATGATGTAGCCATTGAACTACATACTAAACCTCCATTTATACAGAACATATTACACTTTAAACATAATATTCAGTCCTCACATAGCAAACAGAAGTTTTATCAGCTTTCCATTTAATTCTGCCTTGTGTTATTAACTCAAAATGCAGAGATATCAATGGCATTTCATGGTAAATTAATAGGTATAGATAAAATCTTCTATAAATATTCATTACACCTCATTATTGCAAATTAATGAATAAGATTTTGAAATTAAGGGCAGTCACATTTGGAGATATGTATCACTTTTCCTACATATGAGACATAAGAAATAAATTATGCTCTAAAGCAAAGTTCTAGTTTACTCCAAGGTTGGCCCTGAGAGTCTGATAGTATATTGTAAATGGGGTAATCTGACTGAGTTGAAATCAAAGACAGAATTGTTACTTGGCTTTAGGTATGATAAACAGCTGTCCAGAACACTCATTTTTAATAGCTGGACCATTTCTTACATTCCTGTGTCTTATACTCAAAGTATTCTACTGTGGTATTATGGCTGAACTGCTACCCTTTTCAGGAGTGGCTCAGAGGGCATGACTGAGGTCATGGCTGATACTTGTTCACATTAGTTGGCTTTGAGAGAGTCATAAGTAACTCATCAGGTTTTTGAAAGTACACACTTCCCCATCTTGCTTGTGTGATGCAGTATCCTATGTCTCATCTAGCAGCCTCAACCTATATCTCTGCATTTGCAGTGATGTTAAGCAACTTGTTCTGATATTCGCTGGTACTATGAAAGAATTTGGAGATGATCAGAATTCAAAAGATGTTGGTGGCCTGCAAGGACAAAATGGACTCATAGTGGTATCTTTGTAGGACTACCCAATACTGAGATGCCTAGAGAGGTACAGCACAAATACTGTGTGGATGACAATGTCTGCACAGGTGCTTAAGAGAGGGCTGTGCTTATAGAAGATGGAGCCAGACTCCTCTCAGAGGTGCTCATTGATAGAAGGGGCAATGGACGCAAGTTACAACAAAAGAAATTAAAATCAAATATTAGGGAAAAAACCTGCACAACAGTTGAGTCAAATACTGGAAAAGGTTACTGAGAGACATTGTGGAATCTCTGTCCTCTAAGATATTAAAATCTCAGGTGAAAAAGTCCTGAACAACATGACTAAAATTGTCCCTGTTTGGAGCAGGATGTGGAACCAGATGACATCCAGAGGTCTCTTGCAACCTAAATTATTCCATGATTCTCTGACAGCTTGGTTTTTTAAATCAATGGTGGGGGCAGGTCTCCAAAAGTGGACTGTCTTAAGTTGAAGCCTTTGATTGAGAAACTTCTTAGCTGTTTAGCATTTAAAGACTCTAAACAAAAAATAAAATTTGGGGTATGGGGAGCAGGGATTTCTAATTCATGTAGAAATGCTGTTATCACTAGGCCATTTTGAAAAAAAAAATATTATAGAATCATAGAATCATAGAGCCATTCAGGTTGGAAAAGACCCTTGGGATCATCGAGTCCAACCATCAGCCCTACTCTGCAAAGTTCTCCCCTACACCATATCCCCCAACATCTTGTCTAAATGACCCTTAAACACATCCAGGGATGGTGACTCCACCACCTCCCTGGGCAGCCTATTCCACTGTCTGACCACTCTTTCTGTGAAAATTTTTTTCCTAATGTCCAGTCTAAACCTTCCCTGTTGCAGTTTAAAGCCATTCCCCCTTGTTCTCTCACTAATCACCTGTGAGAAGAGACCAGCACCAACCTCTCTACAATGTCCTTTCAGGTAGCTGTAGAGAGTGATGAGGTCTCCCCTCAGCCTTCTCTTCCTCAAAGTGGACAGTCCCAGCTCCTTCAATCGCTCCTCATAGGATTTGTTCTCCAGGCCCTTCCCCAGCTTCATTGCCCTCCTCTGCACTTGCTCCAGCACCTCGATATCCCTCTTGTATTGAGGTGCCCAAAACTGGACTCAATACTCAAGGTGTGGCCTCACCAGTGCAGAGTACAGGGGGACTATCACCTCCCTACTTCTGCTGGTCACAAGATTGTACCATTGTCTTCTAATCCAACCACTTTTTAGAAAGAAACCATAATGCAGATTCCACCATAATGCAGAATGGGTATTTGGATCCTCAATAGCAGTTGCACCATGCTCCCTAACTGTAGAACTACTAGGGGACCCCAAGTCCAGGCAAAAGTCTAGTATTTCAGAGTATTAACAGTGAAGTCAATAAATGTACATTCCACTCCTGGAGCAGAGAGCTACAGTTTCAGGAAACTCAGCAATTAGTGTCACAATGTTCAGTGTTCCTTTGGGGCCCCCTGGAAGATACGAAGCTGTTTTCCCTACTTCAGAGCTTGCCAAGGACTAGCTCTTGTCTGCTTAACTGGTTTTGCCTTCCTCTCTGCATGTTTCTGTCACTCAGCTGACAGTGGCTTTTCTCCATCTCCTCATTCCATATCACTGCTTTTGGGTGGACACTTCTGTTGTCTGCAACTTCTGCCATCTGTGGGGAAGAAAACCACCTTTCTCCATTTTATAGATCCTCCACATACATTATTTTCAAATCTCAGACAGAAAGATTTCTCTTACCTGCTTGTTTATTAATACTATGTTTGTTTCTTCTATCTGTTTTAAGTTCATGCTATTATTTAAGTCCAAAGCATTCTCACAATTAATGTCTAAAAATATAAATAAATTTCCCTTTCCCTCAAATGATTAAAATAAATTTCTAGCATTGCAAGGACCGATACACATGACAAAATTAAACTAGAGCAAATACTTTCACTCATTTAGCTGAGATATAAGTAAATAAAATTTGATGTGTTCTAGGAGTGTGGTTTACCTTTGCCAAGCAGTAAGAAAGATGAGAGCTTTAAAAAATGAGATTCATTTAAAAGTGTCTATTTAAACCCTGGAAACCAAATTCTGTGACCTCTGTTGATAGGATTTTTGCCTGATTAATGAAAGAAAAAAAGACTGAAATATTTTGCTCAGATTAATATCAACACAAAGAGGTATATTCATTCCATCCTCTGTTGTCAGTGGATACACAGTCAAACCTTTGTTAGACACTACCCATCCTCCCTTCATATGGGTGATACAAATCATGTCTTTCTCAGGAAAAAAAAAAACAACTGTGCTCTTTCTAAAAGAAAATTCTAATGCATTTTGGAGGGCTTTCTTCCCTTTTTACAGATACTGCTGGACAAGAAAGAAAAATAACTTAGGACACAGAACAGTTTTAGTGTGTAAACTTGTGGTGCCATACAATATGTCTTAATTTTACAGGTTTAATACTAACTGTGCCCCAGTAATTTAATAATTCTGTGGGAAGACTGTTGGGTTATAGAGGATATTTGTCTTGTGATTTCTTTGTGGCAAATCAGAAATTACAGCAGTGCTCAAAGGAATAGAAATTTTAGATACTCATGACCTTCACTGAAACCCCTTTCGTCACTTGTCAGTTCTTTAAGGGGCAATTTAATTGTAGCTCTTTGGCGGTGACAAGGTAAGTGCTGGCATTTTGGCACTGTCATTCATTAACCTCATGCAATGTCAGCAGCAGTGCCTCAGACATGTCACCATTTCCCCAGTGATGGCAAGCTGACTTTTAGGACATGTTATTTCAGAGATGCCTACTAGACAAGACTGCATGCTCCACATTCTTGTGTACTGGGCATCATTTGTGCATTGTTTATGCAGTTAAATAATTTCAGCAGTAAAACCAACTTGTCTAAATCCAGGAAAAGAAAATCTGCCATGTGCCATGAGCAGAAAACTACCTAAAACATTTATGTTGCTCAGAAATCACAAAAACACAAACAAAACCCAAACAAAATAAAGAAACAAGCAAAAATACCCCAAACCAAATAAACTCTTAAGTATAAACTGATAGGAAACAAAAAACTAGTATCATGATACCTGAAGGTTTAATAAAATTCTTTCATGTACAATTTTTTAAAGCATAATTCAATAAATAAAATGCCAGAATGCAAGGCACACAATATAAAATGCAATTATTAATATTTATTTTGAATTTTGTATTTCTGCATGTTTATAAGAAACAAATTATTAATAATAAATAGACTGAGAAGAAGAATTGGTGCTGAGAACTATTTACTGATAATAAGGATAATTGCCAATGCCTCGAAAAATGGTATATATTTGATTGCACATTTCCTCTACTCCGTCTTTGTTTGGACCTCAGAGTGACAGGGGATTCTGTGCAATACTGCAATATGAATTAATAATGACAATAATAGTAATAAATGAGTTTGATTCTCACTTTGAAGAATGCACAGTAAGAGAAGTAAGGATCACTCAAAAATAAAGTAGTTTTTACGCTAATTATGCATGTCTCAAGATACAAACACTTGAATCTAGATTTGAAACCCCAGAGATGTAAATCTTTTGGGTCTATCTAATCTTTAACTTCTTTTAAAATCTGGGTTTAAAAGTGTTCCCATATTTCCACACTATACAAAAGCCTATTCTGACTAGTCTAGAGCTTGAACCAGCACCCAGGTATGTCCAGTGCCTAAAATCAGATAGGTGAGAATAGTCAGTTCTGGAGTTCATTGCCTTGTTAAAAAGAGATTAACAATATTCTTTTCTTTCTTCTACTAAAATGAAAGGATTTATTTCTGTTACTGAAAAAGCCCCCAAAAAACAGCAGATAAGAAGGAGCAACCTAGTCATAAAAAATTGATTACTAGGGGTGTTGGAAGAGAAAGTTGAAAGAATTTCTACCAAACAACATGCAAAACCTATGAATAGATGAGTATTTAAACACATTTTACTCGTTTTTTTTTTTTTTTTCCTTAAATAGTTTCCATTTGAGGCTACTTAAAAGTTTATATATGAGTGTGTGTATGAGAACATAGATATAAAGATTGGCAAAAAAGCAAGATAGGACTAGATAAACAAAATGAACTTAAGAAAAAAATTTGTAAATAACTGAGGTGACTTTCTGCAAATGATAAAGGAGCTTTTTATAAGAATACTAAACTTTCCCTTTCAGCAGAGATCACCCAATGAAATAATGCGTACTTCAAATTTAGAGATATTACAATTCAAAAAAACCCCTCATACAGTTTTGGTATTGACACAAAATTCCAGGGAATACAAATCATCTAGACATTTTTTAATACACAATTCAGAAAATCAAATTTCTATCTTAGAAAATATTCATAACATATATCTAGCACTTATTTCAGATAAAATAGCAAACTTCAGGCAAAAAGAAAAAAATTCAGGCAAAATAGCAACACTTTCCTAGGATAAGATTTTAATATTTTATTTTGCTGAATTATAAATGCTGCTCACTGATGCCTGCTTTAATATATTTTTAAATTGTATCTAAGATTCCAAATCTATCATTGTTAAAATGTTAAAATGATACCCTTTTATTTTCAAAATAGTTTCCTTCTATTTTTAATAAATATTCATCATATCAATGTGATTTTATGAAAAAAATATTATTTATTCAAAGCAGCAGTTTCGAGAGGAAAAAAGGGTTTCAATGGCTTATTTCTGTATCAACTCTAACACTGACTTGAATAGAAACCCTGTAGGTGAAAACAAGGGCATTGCTGAGAATGTATGAGAGTGGTGTGTAAGCAGAAAGACTGAAACTCCAGGCAGGTGAAGTTAAATGAATTGTGGTACAGTGCTGAGGGCCAAAACCAGACATTTCAGTGCACTCTTAAAGTGTACCTGTAAAGAAACAATAAACATTTCCAAACATTCTACTAGATGTAATGGTATACATTATACAAACATTGTCCTGCAAGTAAAATGCTGTCTATGCTAAAGAAATGTTAAATCTTTAGAAAACATTAATGGCATCAGTAGGAAAGCAACAATGACTGTAGCAGGGACTTTTTCAGCCAAAGAATTGATGATAGATGTAAAGAGAAAAATTAAGAATACCCACATTCAATTAGAGAGTTAGGATTCTGTCCCATGAAAGCTATTCCATACTGATACAACAAGTCCTGTTTTCCAAGAGCAGCACTGCACTACAGAGCTGCAGCTCAGACCTACACCAAGAACGGCATTTTGCTGGGGGGCCCCACTGCATAATCACGCCAATCACACTAATTGATCCAACAGCATTTGCTATTGCAGTTTAAGAGAACTTTGATTCTCTGTTTTTTTCTTCCCCCGTCCCCCTAGGGTTGGCAACACAGATGAGTGATTTCTTTTCGTCATACATAAAGATTTGGAGACACAATATTAATTGCTGTCCTGACAGTTTCCAATTTGATGACCAAAATTGAACCAAAGCAAAAAAAAAAATATGCAAGAATGATTGGATTGAAAGATTATAATGAATTTCTGAGTGTTTCCCCTGACCCTTTCCCCATTTTTCTGACACCTTTCCAGAGCTAAACTACTTCTCACATATTAACCACAGCATTACAGAATTATATCGTTTCCTACTGGTAAATTAAAGACATTTCTTTCACTGCACAAATAACTAAAAAAGAAATCTCAGTGGAAGGAGCAAGTTATAAATATAAGAAATGGATAGGTAAAGCTGATCTCACACTGCCTTGTTTCCTTTTCTTCTAAGTAGAATGTCACATTCTACTCTACCTTACATTTGTATTGGTCCCCACTTCCATGCTATCTCACTTAAGGGGCTTCTCAGATGATTAATCCTTAAGTAACAAAACATCAGATGGCTTTTATCAAGTCCTTTCCTCCCTTGAATGGGAAAAATGTGATACTACTGGCCCTGGAGAGCCAAGCAGGTCAATGTAAGGGCAGAACTGACTCATTATCTTTATTTTATACGCCCTTAACCAAAAAGGTGAGAGAAGCTAAATGAGATGGTGTTCTGCCTCAGAGAGCTGGCACTGTAGGAAAAAAAAAGACAAAAAGCCTTGCTCCATCAGCTCCTCCAAACAGCAGTGTCAGTCTTGTTTTGCTTGCTTTCCTGGAAAGATCTTGAAAAATTTAACAAACATCAATTAGTTTTCCAAGCATGTCCACAATAAAATACTATTCTGTATTAACTCTAGGGCAAGCAGAAACAAGAAATAGATGTGAATTTGGCCCCCTTCATTTCCTCAGAATTAAGTTCAAAGAAATTAAAGCACTTGGTGACAGTCAGAGGAGTAGTGGAATTTCTCTCCAGATTCAAGTGTATGATTGCTCACGTTTAGGCTGCCTAAAAGTAGGAGTCTATAGCCATTTGACCTGCTATAGAGTATCTCTGAGGATATCTACATGGGGCTGGCAGATGTGACACAAGACCTGCATGAGACTTGTGACTTCTGTAGCAGCTCCTGAAAGGCCAAATGCTATCTCAAAAGGTACCAGACAAATTAGCATAGGTAAGTAACCCACATCCTTAAACTTAGCTGTTCATAACATGGTTTTCTATATGAGCTAGATGTACAAGCGTCAGTTGTAGACAAGGGAAATACAGTCAATGTAGTCAATGGAGAGGAAAGGGGAATTCAGCTCACCCTAAAGTACTGCCTCATCTGAATTGCTCTCTAGGCTTCAGGGACTGCAGTGATCAGATCTTTATGGATACTTGGAGAGCTCTGAATATATTCTAAGCTATTCTTAGGTGTCTTATAAATATTCTATTCAGACTTTTTCCCCGGAAAAACCTTATCCTTTCATCCTATAATACCAGGCCTCATTTTTCACCCACTGAGCAATAAACTGATTATTCGATAAATATACCAAATATAACAAGAGACAGAGTCTTCCTTTTACGGGAAGTAACAAAATACATGAATTTTGGTTTTGATTATGATGTTACTTCACCATGGAACAAGCCAGCTACTGTCATTACTGTATCCAAGGTCTGGAAGAACAGGATAATATTTAGCTTCCTAATATCTTATTCTGATAGGAATACCTTCAACTGGGCTAGAAGAACCAGTAATTCCAAATTTATGCTGAAAAAGAAAAAGTTGAGAGTGGAAAATTCCCAAAGGCTGAACAAAAGAATGATAGTACATATAATTTCAAGAGACTCAAAGAGCAGGTCAGTAAGCTTTAAATGGGAGACAGGAAGCTTAATGTATGTTTTCATAGCAAAATAATCTCTTGTAAATGCAGGACCAGCCAAAATCATAGAGAAGTAATCTTGCAGCAAAGGGAGGGAGTGAAAGAACATGATTCAGTGGAAAGAAAAACATTTACAGGAAAGAGGAGGCAGGGAACCTTGAAAGGATGCTGTCTTTGGCCAAAACTCCTGTGGGTGCTGAGAGGAAACTGTGATAAAGAAATGTCTGTAAATGTGCTCATTATTTTCTATAAGTCTGTGCACTTCTCATGCTAAAAAGGTACAAAAACCTCTCAAAGGTTATACATTTGTCTGCATGTCATCTTAGCCCAGTTTGGAATTAAGCAGTGAAGTGGAGTATCTAGAGCTCTGTCTGTGTTAGTAGCTCTACTGGGCCAACTCTTGTTCTCTGCCTCCAAAGCCAGCTAGCATGGAACAGCTCACTTCCACACAGATAAGCTTTTCTTAGCCCCAAAATGGAGTGGCCACCAACCCGCTCTGTCCCTAGGCAGCCAGAGGTGGTCTTGGCCAGACACACGCTGCTGGTGCAGCTCAAACTGCTGGGCCTGACCCTACTTTGCTCACACCACCCAGAGTGACTAGATGACCAGGAGAGTCCTGGGAAGCTGCTTGCTTAAGTTACCAGCAAATGCTAAGCCTTGGGTGTGGGTGGGTGAAGCAAAGGTTGGTCTCGTACATGGTACCACACACAAGCCCCAGTTGCACATCCTCACCTAGGGCACAGGGGCCTCGACGATGGTTCCTGCAGAAGCCTGCCAGGGAATCTGCCTCCTCATGTTAATTTACTCTGCTCATTTCCGCTTTTCTCTTCTGCTTCCCTCCCTCTAAGTCTTTTCAATATTTTATCAGACATTCAAAAGATACTTAAAAATAATATCTGGCACTTTTAAGTTCTTATTCTGTAGTTCACAGTCAAACTCAACCAAGTTCATATTTTATACACCTAAACAGATATACAGACACTTTCAAGAACATCTGATGCACTTTCATATATTTTATTACCAGTCATTCTTTCTCATAGATATAAAAATCTGCACTTAATGTACGAAAGTATTGCACAGGACAAATAAATTCAATTTAAATGTCAATGACTGTTTGTCCCCAGATTTACAAAATGGGTAGAGAACCCATATTTATGAGTATTTGCAGACATCAACGTATTTTCATAAATGTAATGGCACTGTAGTCCTCTTTAGTTTACCTGCAGTGAGATTATCAATGCAGATTATCCATGTCATGGAGTAACCCCCAGGCCCCAAAGTGTTTCTGCTAAAAGCACAATACCACATAAGCAAAGTTATACTGCCTTGAGAACTGTACTGTTGTCTGGTCCAGGAAACAAGACAGAATGAAACCTACTTGATTCAAGCTACTTTTATACAAAGCTCTTTGTTCCCAGAATAAAGAGAGCAGGCAAACACAGTGTTAAATCATTGCTGACCACACTAAGTAAGCTCAGGTCCAATTAGAGGTATGAATTTTGCTTTGTATTGGCTTTGTGTGGCAAGGTTTTAGTAGTGGGGGGGCCACAGGGGTGGCTTCTGTGAGTAACTGCTAGAAGCCATGTCCAACAGAGCCAATGCCAGTTGGTGCCAAGATGGACCTACCACTGGCCAAGGCCAAGCGCATCAGTGATGTTGGTAGTGCACTTGGGATATCATATTTAAGAAGGGGAAAAAACTGTTGCACAACAGCAACTTCATCCGGAGCGAGGAGTGAGAATATGTGAGAGAAACAACTCTGCAGACACCAAGTTCAGTGAAGAAGAAGGGGGAGGAGGTGCTTCAGGTGCCGGAGCAGAGATTCCCCTGCAGCCTGTGGAGGACCCCATGCTGGAGTGGATGGATGTCCCTGAAGGAGCCTGTGACCCTGTGGAGAGCCTGCTCTGGAGCAGGCTCCTGGTAGGACCTGTGGCCCTGTGGAGAGAGGAGCCCACACTGGAGCAGGTTTGCTGGCAGGACTTGTGACCCCGTGGGGGACCCAGACTGGGGCAGTCTGTTCCTGAAGGACTGCACCCTGTGGGAGGGACCCATGCTGGAGCAGTTTGTGAAGCGCTGAAGCCCTTGGGAAGGACTCATGTTAGAGAAGTCTGTAGAGGACTGCCTCCTGTGGGAGGGACCCCACACTGAAGAGGGGAAGAGTGTGAGGAGTCCTCCACCTCAGGAGGAAGGAGCAGCAGAGACGATGTGTGATGAACTGACTGCAACCCCTATTCCCCGTCCCTCTGAGGCACTGTGGGGAGTTAGAGAAAATCAGGAGTGAAGTTAAGCCCAGGAATAAGGGACACAGAGGGGGAAGGTGTTTTAAGATTCAGTTTTGTTTTCTCACTACCCTACACTGATTTGTTTGGTAATAAATTAAACTAGTTTCCCCAAGTCGAGTATATTTTGCCCATGATAGTAATTGGTGAGTGATCTTGTCCTTATCTCTACCCATGAGCCTTTCGTTATATTTTCTCTCCCTTGTCCAGTTGAGGAGGGGGAGTGATAGAGTGGCTTTGGTGGGTACCTGGCATCCAGCCAAGGTCAACACATCACATACTTGCACCAAACTCTTTGTAGGTACCTCTGACTCAATACTTCAAAAATATCATTTTCTGGTGGTGAACTAGACATGGCCACAAGGCAGATATCTCAGGTCCAGTTCTAAAATTAAATTAGTGGCTACACATGTAGTAGTAAATTATACAGTGCCAGGGTACAAACCTGGTCAAAAGAACTGTCATCTACTCTTAGGAATTGTTAGACCTATTCTCTAGACCAATTTGACCTCCATAAGTGGACACAGTCCCAGGCAATATTCAGGCGTGCTCATGAACCACCCCAAACAGGCAATCTAGATGCTAACTTGTTCAGGAGAGCTGTGTAGTGTGAACATACCAAGGCAATATCATGTAACTTTTGGGCAAGAGAACTGGACCTAATGCTGTTTTGTTTAGTAGTATGTTCTTAGAAAATAAATCTGGATGCACCCAGGCTAATTCCAGCTGATCTCTAGCAGAGTTGTTGCAATGTCTCCTTAACCAACTGCTCTAAAGTCCTGGTTTCTGCAAGGTTTTTTAATTTGGGACTAGGGTGAGATCCTGGAGAACTTTCCTCCACGCATCCATGCCCTACCACACTGACCCTTTGCAGAACCACCGTACTGAGGAGTGCTATACAGGGAACCTCAGTGGCTTTGTTGAAGCTAACAGAGTTTGCATGACTGGAGCTGAACTGATGCAGGTGAATCCAGCCAGACTAACACTGGCTGGAGTTTTTCTGCTGCTTTCTCCAACAAACATTTATTATATTTTCTCCATCTCAGATTTTCTGTCAGGAATTGATTTCACGTGGCTTTATATCAAATGAAGATCTAAAGTAACATATATAGCAGATCTGGAAAACCATTGTAAGAAAATTCCAATCCAAGAGGTAGCTAAACACCTCTATTTAAACAGGTAAACTGGTAGATAAAATCATTGTGCTGCTAACTGCTTGGCACAGTGGGACATAGTTAATAAGTGTGAGCATTTTACCTGTCCACTAAGCCACAGAACACTTTATTTTATAAAAGTTATAGGGACCACAAGTATCATCTTTCTTTTTATTGCCATTTACCTCTGTGTCAAGTGTAGATGAAGGTTGCATGGGAAATCCTGCTGTTGCTCAATCGCTTGGCAGTTTTTTCCTGGACTTCAGTGAGGGGAGTGTCTCACTTTTGGAGAGGAGTGCAGGAGGAGTTCTGAGCAAATGCTGTGCACAGTTAAAAGCATCAGCAAGAGGGAGAAGTCAGTGAAAAAATCAGTAGAAGTAAATTAACTTTTGCAAGGACACCCAAAGATAGAACCTAGGAATTCAAACCATCAAATTTCCACTATAGCTATAGCAAACCCTTGGTATTTACCAATCTTGTAGTAATTCATGCTTTAGCTATCCTAGCTGTCTTTGATAACATGTACCCTGTGAGCAAATGAAGAATCAGAAGCAGGGATGGACTTAAAAGTTTTCATACAATTTCAAACACTGGAGTGAAAATATATACTGCTATTTTTCTTCAACACTTTCTATTTATTTTCTCCTTATTTATTGTGTTAGAATAACAAAGATCTTGATCCTTTTCATTTCGAGAAAAATTTATTATAATTTGCTGTCCCGGTATTCATTCCATATGCACAAGGAATAATGTGTTTAGAAACCAAAGGAAATAGATCTTTCAAAAATAATCTGTCATCCTGTAATATTCTCTATGGTGTTTTGATTCAAACTCAGTTCTTCCTGATCTCTCTCATTATTCACTGTTGAACTGTTTAATGCCAGAGTTGCAGGCCAACTGGCAGGAAGAACACAGAGAAAGTATTATTTCCCTTCAACATGAAGTTGGATGTCTCACTTTCACTATTCTCTTTCACACCCAAGACAAATCCTGAGCTTTGTCACAATGGCCCCCATTGATGAAAATGCCAAAAAGATACAAAAAGACAGCAAACGAAAGTCTTCTGACAAGGTGTATTAAGAAAATCAAGGTAATACTTTTTAGCCTTTTGAAATCTTTGTATCGTCTCCTCTTTTGTACATTTAGAGACATTTTTAAAGAGACAGAATGGAATCTCAGTTCCATTGAAATAAATGGTGAAATTCTAAAGTTGCCAGAGCAATACTTCTTGCTTACTGCTTTTGCTCTCAAACCTTGTAAATTACATTTTTGCTGACCAAGACCACTGCCTTCAGCAGGAACAGCTTTCCAGAGTCCCCCAGCGAAAGCGGTATTCCTTTATAGAGAGAAATGAAAAAGTATATGCATACTTGGAAGCTTCACACCAATGCTAGATAAAATCTGCTTTTGATTAAATAAATAAATAACATCTGCTGAAATCTTAGAACAGACATGACAAACTACACAAGCTGAAACACTTGCGTATATTTGATGATTTGCATCAGACATATGTAAGCATTACTCTATCAGTAGTTCTGAAAATAAGGGTCAAATTCAGCTGTACAAGTGCGGATCACAACCAGAAGTGGCAATCATCACAGAAGCCTAAACCCTACTGCTATGTATGTTAAGCCTGGCTTGTATATTAAAGATGGTTTTGCATACTAACCAGTGTAGCTTTCATTCTCCAGACTCTTTCTACTTGCTTTATAACTGTTTTTCTCCATTTCTTTAGTTCTAGGCTTTTTACTTACAGGCAACACTTGTCTTAATATATTTGGGATGCAACTCAGCCTCTTCTCTGATTCACTTAGTTCCCTCCTCCACAGGTAACCAAAAGGTAATACCTTCACAAAAGCCTCCCCTTCTACCCTCCATCCAACACTAATTATAATTTTTTTCCTCTTTGTTACACTAAAAACCCAATTATAATAATCCTGCCTTTCTTGAATTATATCTCACTGTTTTCAGAGTTTTTGCATGTATGTGAGAGGAGGCGTCTCTATTTTTCTCTTCTGTTCCCAGTGTATTAGAACATAAAGATGAGCGGTACTGGCATATTTGTCTGGATCTATCAAGTTACAGTTACTGGTACAAGTCTTCTGTTGTCTATAGGATACCGACATATGCTATAATTATTGTTCCATCACTGCCCTCAAGAGTGAACATCTGCTCCTACCCTATCATCACAGTTTTAATCTTCTTGTAGCTCCTGTTTCCTTGAAGAGCAATCCAAATGAGACAGACCCTGTCTTTTACTTTTCTTCAGTTTTTGAACAGCTTCCAGGCTTTCACCAGAACGAAGTGAATACCTCGAGCTCCCACCAGTATTCATTTAAATGAAAAACTGAATTCCCTTTAGCTATGCTTGTGCCTGTAAGCAGATGGAGTGAGGTGGGAATCCAAGTTGCTCACAGGCATAAACACAGTAACAGCAAATTGATTTTGCTATTCAAGAGGTGGGGATCACAATGCTCAGAGAGCAGCCACAGCCGCTCTGCAAACTGCATCGAGTGTGGGAGCCACAGGATTTGCATCAATACAAAGTGTCCTCCCGCCAGCTCACAGGCATCGTGCTGTCTTGCAGCCTTTCCCAACTGTGATGGAGAGCTCCTGTTCACCCATTCCACGCTGACTCACCTCTGTGGTTTACACACTTTTAAAAAATTTTTGTCTGTACCCTTTGATCAGTACAAATTTTACCCTTTGAAAGCACCAAAGGCAGGAACAAAAATAAAATATTCCTACAGCAGATATCAATTCAGTGGTTAAGAGTATTCACAGGTACATGAAATAATGCTTTTTCATTGGTTTATGGTTGGACTTGATGATCATAAAGGTCTTTCCCAACTTAAATGATCCCATGATTCTATGATTGATTGTATTGTCAATAAACTTCTGTGGTGACAAACCATGACCAAAAATGCACATTCATCTTGGCAGTGCTAAGGAGCCTTTGCCCTTCTAGCATTTATCTCCACCTGATGAACACAGAAGATACTGCACCCATGACACAAAACCCTCATAGTTTTTAATAGAACGAGCTACAACTTTAAGCAATGTAAAACTGTGTTGAGTCAGAGCCAGACTGCTGAATGTGAAAACCACATCGCCATCAAGCCCTTAAATTTGACAAAAGTTTTCTATTTATTTGAATAAACCATAACTTGGATGAAAACACCATGGCATATTGTGGCACATGAAATCCACATCTGAATCTCCCTTTCTGCTTTCCGGTCTGACTCTCCAGAATTTAAAGCTAGACCAACCAGTGTTGTCAAATGGCTTTTTCTCCTTTTGTTACTATTCACCAGCCCCATCTCCACTGCTTTGGAAGATGGTTTGGAACCAGTCCACACAAGAACCAAGTCTCCTATACAAATTTCTGCATTGAAACTTTAAATTGCTCTCTCATAATGAACCTCATATACCAGCAAAGAAATGAAGCACCAGTCACAATTTCAGTACCATATATTAATCTTTCTGCTTATTCGAGGGTGACAGCTGTCTGTGCTTGGCAGGTCTTTTCAATGTTACATTATATTTCACCATCCTCTTTGGAAATACTCTTTGTCTCTTGCTTTACAGTAAACATTTCATGATACATTAAACAATGGAAGAAATAATTCCTTTGAATATTTTGTAATAAAAAATATTTTTTTGGCTGATGATAAAGACTGTATCAAAGGTGCTTGCAATTTTAAATCATCAAGAATAACTCTGATGTTGTCTCAATTTCTGCTGCATTTGGACCTCAATTATACACAGTAACATTTACAGGAGTGTCCTCACCACCTTAATTTAAAATGACCTGAAAAACTGTTTTTGAACAAAATTAAAAAGCTGATTTTAACCTGGTTTTAGAAAAAAAGGAATATGTGATTACACCACTCCGAGTCAACGTCTTAGTTTTTTCCCTTCCTCAAACCTCTTGGCTAAATTCAACAAACTCTGATAGAAAAGTAAAAAGCTCAAAGGTATTCAATTCCTACTTAGTTCCTAAAAGTAGATAGCAAACACATCCAGATTAGTGATCACTGAGGAAAAAGCCATAAGGAAAAAAACACATGTGAAACAGTCATGCAGTAAAGTGCCTAAAGTTCTGGTTTTGGAATTATTTGGTTTTCAGAAGAACCCAAAAGAGTAAAATGCAGTGCACTTTATAGGATTTTATTATAGTAGATGTCATCATGCCCTTAACACACCCAACATTGAATGCAGGACGCACTGAGAAATTAGGAGGATGGTTGAGTGGCATAAGATTATTCCTGGGGGCAATCTCAGAAAGGTGTCTGCATCAAGCTTTCTCTGCTCTGCATCAGAGAAAATTACAATGATTGAAGCCTATGCCTGTCTTACAGAAGTCATGTCAGCCCTTCCCCATTGGGAATCAGCTCCATCAATGCTGATTGTAGATGTACATTGAAATATGTCTGAAATGGGACTCCTCATGTCAGTTCTGTGTTACCTGCGAATGGTTGTTAACTGGTGAAGTGAGAGTACTTGTCAACATAAGTTTTGATATTCAGATCTGGTCATGCTGAATTAACATAGATATGATACATGTATAGTACAGGACGATACTTTAGGTCACATCAAAGCAGGCAGAGGTATGATGTGGTACAACATGACACCATCATGATTTCCTAATAGGAGTCTGAACATTTTAAAAGAAGCATATAGAAATGAACATCTGAAGAGAAATGTTTACAAATCCTAAAGAAAAGTCATAGAACACAAATAGAAGACAAGTTGCTGACCAGCAAATTTAAAAATTTTTAAATTACAGAGCAAATTCACTGCTTAAATACAAAAGAATATATTTCAAGTAACTCCTGTGTAAAACTCTATATTTGCTCTCTCATTACACTCTTGCTGTATTGTTTTTCAGACTAATGATATATTTGCTTTTCCTTAAAAAAAATTTAAAAAAGAATAATTTGCAGTATATATAGCTGGCTAGACTAGTCTTAGCTAGCACAAAGGAGTTAAAATGTATAAAGGATTTGTTGATAACTGGAAAGTTGCTGAGTTCCTCTTCCTCCCCCAAGAATAGGAGTCAAGAATGTTCAGAGCAAGGCAAAAGTATCTCAGTAATTCCTTGCAGAAATTTCATATTCCCTAATCCTCAAACTCCCACTGCTTTCACAGAAAAACATGTGTTTATCATCCTAAACAAAATAGTTCACAAATGTCAGCATATGGCAAAATTCTGTCTTCATTAATACTGAAATAGGAAAATGCTGCTGAAAACCCTTATTCTTATGGATTTAGACCAGTTGCATACCCATTTAACTTGAACATTAGTTGTCCCAGTGGAACAGAAATAATATAAGTGACTCAGGAAATTTGTTGGAAATTGCATGCACTTTTAATATATTAAAAGTTTTCATTTTGAACCAGAAGGGAAAATATATTAAAAAAAACACCAACAAATAAAGCAACATTCCGCATGCTCTGAAAAGACTTTGATTTTGGCTTGATTAAAACATTGTATTTTGATGGTCTAGTTTCTTGGTGTGTTTGTACTTAGTTGGTTATTTTATACATTGTTTAAGCTGAAATATTTTCAAATACCAGAACTAAAAAAAAAAAAGAAATAAATATGCAGGACTTTTTAAAGGTACTCCATTTTATGACTAATCAATAAGCCTTGTAGTAGACTTATTGCATTAAGTTCTACTTCAGTGCTGAATCCATGACCAACGGCAGCAGCTTTCAAATAGTGCATGTGCACACGTGCCAGGAAAATGATGTTAAGAGCCACAGGATCACACTGCACAGAGGACATTGTCACCAGTGATACCTACTAAGAAATGACAGGATATTTTCCCACCCACAGTTCTGGTAGCTGTGGTGGCCTCCGAAATTCCATGAAACAGATCAACCTTGATGATTCCCCTTGTAATGCTGCAAAGTAAGCAAAAAACAAACAAACAATCCAAAAAGAACAAAAAAGTTGCTCATTACGTGTTTTCCAGCATGTCAGTGAAAAAATTCCTTTTTTCTTTCCTGAATGCAAATATATGAATCAGTTTAAATTGACATATCTGAGGGATTAGTAAAAGCTTACATATTCATTAACCTTTCCACCAAAAGCAAGGGACTTTTTAAATAATAAAAAGACAATCAGTTCGGGCACAAAGTCTTATTTTTAGGGAATATTTAAAAAACAGCAATAAAGGGAAGAGGGATTGGGCATAGTGATAAGTTAGTGATAGTTCCTGAAGAAAAAATTAAATATCTGGAGTCAGTGACATTATAGGTTAAAAAAGAAAAAGAAAAAGAAAAAAGAACTGAAAACAAAGATTAGATTTGGCAATTCACTTTCCACCCATCATTTTTTCACAGTTCACATTGGCAAAATACTTTCTGCAAGAAAATAAAATTATCCACAATATGCTGAAGCCATTTCATGTTGAACAATCTGGAGATAATTTTTTTACATAAACAAGCTGGATTGCCCTTTGATGCTACCTAAATTATAAACTGCCAAAGATTTGCATGGCAAAATTACTTCTGCAATTGGTGAGCTTTCATGCTGAGTCCTACGTAAAATGATTCCTTTATAGTCTGGATGCTTGTTATGACTATGTTTTAAAAAAATTAGTTGTATTGTAAGAACAAACACATATATCTCAAAAGATTATGTGTTGGAGATGAACAAAGATGTGCTAAATTCTTCCAACTAAGGCTGTTTGAACTTCACTTACACTGTCAGTTGTCCATGAAAACTCCGGAAACTGTGTTTCAGAGCCTTGATATTTGCACTCAAAAATCTATCGGATTTTAAAGCTATTTTCATTACACTGCTAGGGCCATGGGGCAAATTTCTTGCTTGTGTCAGCATCATGATATACTGCCCCTTTCCTAGCTAAGGACTAGAACATCATTCTCCCAGGAAGTCCAAAGGATGAAACTAGAAACAAGTAACAAGTACTTAAGAACAAGAAATAAGTAAGGTAGTCGGTGATCAAATATTAAGATGAGAATAATTATAGGGTTGGGAACCTGAGTTGTATATATACACACACACATAAACATACAAATACACACAAACACTCACACAAACACATCTTTCTTTGCAGATACAAAACTTTTGCAGGAGGCCCTTCTAGATCCTCTGCAACACAGGGCTTCAGGCATTTTGATGGTAGGACTATGATGCAGTATAGAATACATGAAAAACATTCCCAGACAAGCTGTTTAAAAAGTTTAATTTTTTCTTTGATTTTCTGCATGTATAATATAATAGACTTTAATTGCTCCAGAAACCACTCAAACTCACTAGATGGTTCAAGCAATATATAAACAAGTGTTCCCTTACCTTAAAACCCATTATAAAATGTTTGTTCTGAAAGCTGAAAGCTCTCACCATGCATGCCAATAAGGTGTAAGAGCAGCAAACGTAAACTGCAAAAATTCTCAGGCTCGTGAAAAGTGCTAAAACATTCTCACAGGTCACTGAATTGTCCTGCACTTCAATTGAAATCTAAAACACACCACCTGCTTCCTCCTTTCCCTGTCGTTTTCTCTATGTGCTGCAATAGGCCCTGCTCTTTTATCTCTGAGAGCATTTCCCTTTTCTGGTTTCTTCCTACATTTCAGAGGAGTAACTCCCTTCCCTCCCACATTCCCTTTTTACAATGCCAAAGCTTGGTTTACATTCAATATGGATGAGGAGCACAATTAACCCTGTACTTGCTATAACGCTTGAGCTAACTTGTACCTATTATCTGACCATCCGAGAATATTCTCTTGCTCAAGCAAAAATCTAGACTGAAATCTTGGAACATGTTTATGTGCTTGCCTTTCACTTTTTTCAGTGTTCATCAAAGAAGGCCATGTTTGAAGAGGTTCTCTTGCAAACCAAGGAACTTTGGCATTGTAAAAGTCATGACAGATTGGAAGAGACCTGAAAATAATGACAGCTGATTGCCTTTATGGCTTACAGCACCTTTCATCCAGGAAAAGTACCACATGTGTTGAGAGCAGTCATTTTATCCATCGGTGAGATATAGTTGTTTCGAGGGAAAAATGCAGCTAGACTATTTTGTGTTTCTGGCCCAGTTAATAGGCTAGTTAGGGACACTGGGAGCCCAGGCTTTTGAAGAAGGGAGGGAAGATCAGTTTACTGTGTGCCAGAGTGATCTTCCTTTCCTTATGCTTTAAAAAAATGTGTGCAAGGTTTCTGTGCTCTGTCCTGGAAGTCAGCCTGATTTGACTTGTCTGTCCGATAACTAGAATAAATACATAATTATTTGTTTTTTCCTTCCCTTTTCCCCCCACTTATCTTTGAAGGTTAAATCCCACTCACACTGGACGTGTGGTGAGCTCTAACTCAAAGGATGAACCACTGGAGCTGGATTCACTAACTGTTGAGCTCTAACCATGATGTGACAAAGGCATGTACGTAACACACTGATTTATACATGACTCAGGCTGTCCCTTAGTACAAATGATCAGGGGCTTAGAAAAACAGGATACCTCTGTCTGGAGACAGGACTGTGGTTCCATGTTTCAATGAATTTAAGTAATTGTTTTCACATTTCAAAATGTACTATAAACATTTGAAAACAGAAATACTTGTACTCAGTAAAAGTTATAGTGAGGAGCTCTATGTTACAGTTATCTCAATGGTTTTGGTTCTCAGCTATATACACCCCTAAAATATACTATAACCAGAAATGCCAAGAGTACTTCTCACTTTAGAAGGAGAAGAGTAATGCATTGTGTAGAGAGATGTACCCTCGAACCAGCTAGGAAAATGAGCACCCGAACTGTAATTTCGAAGAAAAACCACAGAACAATTAAAAAAAAAAAATCAATAATAATTCAGTTAATCATACATATTTATAGCAAACTTCTTCTAAGGTTCCCTCCATCATTTCCTTATGTTCTAACCTCTGATTATACAGATATGAAAGACAAGGACAATTGCAAAGCTGTGTGAAAACTGTTGGAGAAAAATCTTGCCCATACTAATAATCTGTTGTAAATGTTACACCATACTGAATGACAGAAAGATAAATAATTTCATTTTGCATCCACAAGTTACTAAGAATAGCTTTCCATCAAATAGTACAAATAGTTTGACAATGTTACGTTTGTAATTCAAAAAATAAGCATTTTAAAGGTAGTAGTAACTGCTAATAGAATAATAGATATCTTTCATTATGGTATAATGAGAGCAGCCCTGCAGAGACAGACTTGGGAGTATTATTGGATGGAAAAACTGGCTATGAGCCAGCAATATGTGCTCGCAGCCCAGAAAGCCAACTGTATCCTGGGCTGAATCAAGGGAATCTTGATGTGTGGCCAGCAGGTCGAGGGAGGGAATTCTCCCCCTCTACTCCCCTCTTGTGAGACCCCACCTGCAGTACTGCATCCAGCTTTGGGTCCCCCAATATAAGAAGGACACGGACCTGCTTGAGTGGGTCCAGAGGAGGGCCACAAAGATGATCAGGGGGCTGGAGTACATCCCTGAGGACAGGCTGAGACTTGCGGCTGTTCATCCTGGAGAAGAGAAGACTCCAGGGAGACGTTATAGTGACCTTCCAGTACTTAAAGGGGCCCTACAGAAAAGATGGGGAGGGACTCTATCAGTGTAGTGATAGGACAAAGGATAATGGTTTTAAACTGAAAAAGGGTAGATTTATCTTATATATAAGGAAGAAATTCTTTACTGTGAAGGTGATGAGGCACTGGAACATGTTGCCCAGAGAAGTTGTGGCTGCCCCCTCCCTGGAAGTGTTCAAGACCAGGTTGGACGGGGCTTTGAGCAACCTGATCTAGTGGAAGGTGCCCCCACGGCAGGGGGTTGGAACTAGATGATTTTTAAGTTCCCTTCCAACCCACATGATTCTATGATAATAATTTGACAATACTCTCACAGTTTTAGTAATAGGAAACAAATAATGTTGTAATATAATTTGCAGCATGAAGATCTTTTAAATGTTAACCAGTGCAGGTTCATCTGACTTATAGGAAAACGTGATGACAATCAAGCCAGTTCTGCTAATTACCAGTGCAACCTTAGACAACCAACGTGCCATGCTTTCACTGTTTTATCATATACTGCTTTACAGTTTGTTCTGTCACCAAACATAATACATGGTGAACAGATGTGATTTTGAAGAACTCTGCCAAATTTGTATTGTCCTTATGTTACATAAATTATTTTTTCCTGTGATGGAGACAGCCCAAGCTCTTCTCTTAAGATCATTAAACGTTTGGCTTTGGGAATTTCTGGACCACATCCAAATATGTTGCCTAACTCTTTCATTGGTGGGGGTGGATGAGAAAATCTTTGCATCTTTCTTCCTCTGGAAGTCACCTTTCCATTAAAAACAATCATAATACATTTTCTCTCCTACGAAGCCTTGAACTACAGGTAAAAGAAAAACACAGTGTGCCCCTCTTGCCCTGCATGTCTTCTTTTGGACTTCAAGAGTTGGTTGAATGACTAGAATGTGGAAGAGCAAACACTTTTACTCTTCCCACCTTTTTCCTACAATACTTTACACTGACCAGCTGACCAGTGACACAAAGAAAGCTTCAGAAGATTTGCTTACAAGAAAGCTCTCTCAGTTAAATGACTCAGTCAAAATATTTTGGTCACCTTGGATGTAACTGCAGTAATCAAGAAACTTTGTAAATTTATGTAATGTCAGTCCTGGATAAAGCTTTGTCAACCACAACATTTCTTTTCCGATACACAGCATCTCGTACTAAAGAGTCTTGTTGATCTTTTAACAGCAGTAACACTTCCCTTGCATAAGCAAGCAGCTGCACTGACTGGGTGACAACGTCAGCATATAAAAGACTCTATCTTGAGTTTATTTGGAAAAAGAATAGTCTTTGATGGCCTTTATGATGCACTCTTAATTTAGAGTATCTCCATTTGATCCTTGTAAATCTAGATGAACTTTTATTTTATTTTACTCCCAATTCCAAAAATACATGGGTGAATCTGGAATAACTTTGAATCAATGACCTATCCTGGTTATTTAAAACTATACAGCAGAGAAATCAAGATCAATGACATTGTGCAAGATTATCAATAGCATAACTGAGATCAGAATCTGGATCTTTGTGTTTTTTATTTTCTTCACTTTTTAATTTCATAAAGGTTTATAGGCTGGATTCTCAGATGGCATAAATCTGCATTGATTTCTGTCTGACATCAGTTATAACAGATTCTGCTGTGTGTTCATAGCAGTTTCATTCTCTCCTATGGAACTATCATGTCAAGCACGTGTAGTATCCAATTTCTTGAAATGGAGTATGATTTACAACTAAGATGTAGAGATAACATATTTGAGGATAACATATTCTACGCACCAGAGTATGTATCTTTATGGGGTCGAATCCTGTCATTCTTTTGATCTAAACAGTGCTTAACTATTGCTTTAGACTCTGAGAAGAGGTTTATGGTATGCGGCAGAGCATGGGGTAGAAATTCCTGAATTAATTCCAGGGCAGTGCTCAGCACAGATGTGTGGTAGGTAATGTACGTAATTCTGCACAGAGCTGCACATCATGCTCCATACCAGCGTATGCTTCCACCCAGAGATGTTCTGTTTATGAATACACCTTTTCTCTGTTTCACTGAAAACTCCTGAAAACTAAGAGGAAGAACTACTTTATGAAGCCAGTCAATAATTCATTGTAGTTTTTCCCTAAATTTTCCACAAGTGGCCAAACTTGTCACAAGTCAGTCTATGAAAAACAGAATAAAATCTCTGCTGTACAGACTTCAGAATTCAAAAGAATAAATTTCAGATATCTTCTCTTTATCATGTACTGAAGTCCACAAACTTCCACAGATTACTCCAACATACATAAATACATACTAAACAAGGAATCTGGTTCTCTCTACTTTGACTTTTTCCCCATAAAACCCACATGGAGAAATGGATGACCATTCTTCAGGACTGTAAACTCTTTAGGATTCATAACCATAGATTCATACAATCATTTAGGTTGGAAAAGACCCTTAAGATTGAGTCTAACTGTAAATCTAACACTGCCAAGTTCACCACTAAACCATGTCCTCAAGCACTACACATCTTTTAAACACCTCCAGGGATTGTAATTCAATCACCTCTCTGGGCAGCCTGTTCCAGTGCTTGACAGCCCTTTCAGTGAAGACATTTTTCCTAATATCCAATCTAAACCTCCTCTGACACAACTTGAGGCCATTTCCTCTTGTCCTATCATTTGTTACTTGGGAAAAGAGACTAACACCTCCTTTCAGGGAGTTGTAGATAGTGATAAGGTCTCCCCTGAGCCTCTTTTTCTCCAGGCTAAACAACCTCAGTTCCTTCAGCTGCTCCTCATAAGACTTGTTCTTTGGACCCTTCACCAGCTTCATTGCTCTTCTTTGGATGCACTCCAGCACCTCAATAATGTAAATTACTACTTATTTTCAAAGGGGTAAGTGCAACAAAACCCCACGTTAAAGAGTATAATATTCAGAATTTGGATTTTGCTGAGTGACCTAGATCTGAATCGACCATCATTGTGTAGGATGTTCAGTTAGGACAAAGACGGAAGCAACCATCCAGTCTGACTGACAGAGCATTGGCTCCTTGCAGATGAGACATTCCATTACGTGATATGTTTCTTTTGGGATCATATGAAATTTATAATTCAGAGCAATCTTGAGGCTTTTCTAACTTGCACCAGGCCTCGATCAGTCATAGCTGGAGAAATGTGGAAGCAGCAGAAGCTGTTGTATTAACAGATCTAAAGCAAAGGAGCCATCTAAAGGATATTGCAGCCCTTTGGTTTCCATAGCGCAGACAACAAAGCTCTTGGGCTTGTGCCCAGTACTTTATATAGGAAAAATGAGTAAACTGTTCTTCACAGACAAAACCTCTCTTAGCATAATTAATCTGTTACTGTGCTTCTAAATTATTCATTTTTTTGATTAATGAAAATATGCTAATTAAGAAATTACTGTTAAAAAGGTGTAAATATATTTCATTGCCTAAAGTAATTAGAATAAGTAATTACTTAAACATTATGATTTAAAACTAAATAATTTCTTTGATAGCAAACTGAATAAGGATAAGATGCCTCATATGTTTGATATAAACTGCTTAACTTAATGACAGTTCTTTTTTATATTGTTTACATAAGATGTATATATGCTTCACAAAATCTTAACATTGATAACAGTATTTTCAAAGATTATATTTTGCTTTGTTCATTCATCTTTTGGCTTGATCTTGTAAGAAATATGGCACACAATTCAAGCAAGCAATTAGACATGCACCTGAATTCTAGCCTCACAACAGTATATTGACTCCTTCCATGGCTGCATTTACCATTTGTTTCCATGCTTTGCTGGACCATAGCCACATGGCACAGGAAGTTCTCTGCTACTCAGAACAATTACTTTTTCTCATTCCTTCCAGGAATCAGCAAAAACCTTCAGATCTTATTAGGACCTTTTCCTGCAGACAAACATATACATCACACTGTGTATCTGTGTCCTTGACAGGTCCAGATGAAGGGTTCAATCTTATCCTCGACAAGATGTGGTAACTGCTCTGGTGTTCTGGTTAAAGTCTCTTGTTTCTTTTTCCCACCTTCCTCTACTTCCTAGAAAACTAATGCCGCTATATAAACACAGACTCCCACACTTTCATCCTCTCTTCTGATTTAAATGTTTTTATCATCTCTGGCCTTCCCTATCACTGATAACATCATTCACAATAGTTATGTCTTTCAAGCTCTTAGACTTTGTACAAGTACTTCCACTGTGGTGAGGATAGACATTTCCTGCAGTCGGGTCTATCTGGTGAGCAGATGAAAGACTTCCCATGAAAATCAAGGGAAGCAGAAATACAATGTAGGAGAGTAATGAGTGGGCAATAGGGATCATTTGTAGATCAGGTGTGGAAAAAAATGTTGTAGTAATAATTAAAATCAAGAAAGGCTCCCTCATTAGTTACACTGTTCAGTAACAGCTGCCTTACTCCTTTCCATAAGGCTAGTGTAAGTGTTCTGTCAAACTTATGACTTTTTATGCTGAGAGAGTACAATCTCTAGGAGTAAAACTTGTTATACAAAAGTCAAAAGGAGTATCACTTCAGCTGCTTGTGTAGTCACCTACTTGTGTTTTATAATAGGAACGTTATATAACAGGAACGCATAGTCAAGTATCAATATGAAGAGGTCAGGGTCATAAAAGTCAGCAACAGCTTGAGTGAGCTGAAGAGCAGCAGAAAACAGGAAGGTTTTTGCAGGAGTTTTCAGCTGTGACCTGTGGCTGTGTTATCCTGCAAGAGGAAGGGTAGGATGGAGGAAGCGTTAGGGTTTTCCTTGATTCACAGCAGATGGCTTGTGAAATATAATCCTGTAGGGAGTAGAGGGGCCCCTGAAGATCCCGGGTAAAGAAAAAGGCATGACTGATGTGTTGAACTTACTCTGGAAGAAGAAGTCTTGGCAAAAATAGAACTTGAATTCTGTAGTTAGAGTTTTACTGTTAGATACCTAGACTTAATATACTACCTTATGCTCTTGCACTCCATGGATTATCGTCCCATACATTTTGGACATCATCAGGACTATTGCCAGGGTCAGGGAGGAAGGACTGACCAACCTCAGCTATCTAACAAAACTGCCCTGAAGTACTAATTTATGCACCAGTAAGCAAGGTGTTACAGAGAGTGAGAGCTAAGGCTCAGTAAGTAAATGAACTCAAGTCTGAGTATCAGAGACATTGCAGCAGAATTTTCATGCTCCATCACTGGCTTTGGGCAGTCAGTCAGATCTCAGCAACCCACTGCAAACTATCCATGACTTGGCTGCTGGCTCTCTATTAGAAAGACCCATCATCACTTCTCACATAATTATTCTCTTAAGATTATTTCCGCAGCACTTGGTGCGAACAACATTCATAAGTTTGCACCTGTTGATCTGTGGCAACAGAGTCTGATTTTCTCAAGTAATTCAATAAAGTCCTGCCAGGACTAGGATGTCAGAACAAGTGAAAAACCTGAATAGACACATTTGTCAATCACATTAGGTGTCCAAGATGAAATGAGTGAATAAATGAAAGCCATTTTTCTAGTGAGCAGCTGCCCTCATTACTAAAAGATCCTGGTAAGATTAAAGCTGTGCTGCCAGCTTCTTTTCTTCAGTTAAGGAAAATAAAAGTAAAGTTAATACTAACAACATTTAATTTAAAATAAGAGATGAAAATACTTTATATGAACCAAATACTTAAAAAATAGTCTTTTGCTTCACCTAAACTACAATTTTTTGCCTTGAATAGAAGAATCTGTTATTTAATTTCTTAAAGTAAAATTGAAAGAAAATCCTAAATAATAACAAAAATATTTCAGTTGCAAAATCAAAATGCTGTGATTTTATTATAGTTTTTAGAAATTATTTTCAGTTCACACTAAAGCAATTGAGGTAGACCATCAAAGCTTGCTGAAACAGCTTGACACTGCCAAAACCAGAGGATTCACTGAAAAAAATGCCAGTCCAGAATGTCACCCTGCTTATGTCACCTCCCAAAGCATCTGACCAAGAAACAGTTTCTGTGAATGTGCTTAGTTACAAATGGCAGCATCTGCTGAGCTTAAAGATTATGTTTAAAGGTAAAATATTAATATTCTCTAGCAGTGTAAATAGTTCTCATTTCCATGAGGGGTCAAATTAGGATGAAATTTGGGAGGGTAGAACGGGACAGACCAATCTAACCTGGTGAAATTTTCAAGGATAACTCTAAAGTCAACAACAGCAATACCCATGTAACTAATGAGGAAATACACCTAAATGATGGATGATACTGCCTTTCCATGCCGACTTGCTCTGAACCTTGCAGAAAGCTGACCTTGCTCTATAGAAATGAGAGAAGAAAGAAAGGAATATGTTTGTCATCTATTAAATGTAGCAATGAGCAAAGACAATTCCCATGAAATTAATTTCTCATGGTCAACAATAAGGGCCAGATCTTTAGCTGGAATAAATTGGCAGATTACTAATGATGCACACAAAATTGTTATAATACATGTTTAGTACTGCATTTTGGGTTGTTACAAATAGTGATGGTGCAATGATAAAAGATGATATACATGTACTTACCTAGTTCACCCAGAAGACTTTAATCCCAAATGTATCCACTGTCTCATTTTCGTGCACTCATTCTGCAGCTTTTTCACACATAGACACACTCACTTGTTTATTTACATTTCAGAAGTGGATTAAATGTTAACATGGCACTAGAAAAGAATATTTTCTGCTTACAGAAAGTATCAGGACTGTGGTGATTAAGGACTGAATTCCTTCACAAAACTCAGCCAAAATTTGTTACCTGCCTGGAAACCCTGGGTCATGCTGTGATGTGAGGTCAATGCTCTTGGAATGTGACTGACAGCCAAGGACCTGTTAGATGCCCTCATTTAGCTGATAAATCAGTGTCTGCACTAGTCATTGTGCTTTTGTTTTCATTTTTCACTCTCAGAAATTTTCATCATCTCTCAGGGCCACCTTTAAACTTGAGCTTCCCCATTCTGCTTGTGGGAGGATGAGAAGCTCATTTAAATTAAGTGCAATTGCTTATGAAGCTGTTTGGAGATACCTTGCTGTGGTACCCGCTCAGCCTGCCTTCTGCCTCCATGTGTGTAGTGCTCTTTCATCTTAACAGTCATATTGCAAATTTGTGAAAGCAGAAGCCTTTTCTTTCATGTTTCCCTTTAACATTTTCATTGATTTCATAAAATAATTTTATCAGTGCAGCTGCTGTTATACCATGGTATCCATGAAAACCTCTGTGGGATTAATGGCTTTGACTAAGAAGCAGAGAAAACATTGTAATTTTCCTTAATCTTCCTTTGATTTGGAGTCTGCTGAAATCTGAAGCTCAGGGCTTCAATCTGAAAGAGAAATTCATAGTGTGTGGTACCAAAACTACTGGATCTCTGTGAGGTTCAGGATAATTTTCCAACATTTTGGGTGTAATGTATCTCTTAACATATGTAATTTAAAAACCGTTAGTGTGTGTCTTCCCACGGACATTATTAAATAGATTCTGGAGCCACTAAAATGCTAACTAAAGATTGTTTCATCTAGCTATGTCTATATCTGGATGACATAGAAATTATGGAGACACTGTATTATTAAAACCAGGATTTTTTTTTTGTTTCTAAATGAAATGTTGATTATATTTACTATAAATAAAACACAGTTGAAAATGATAATTTATTTCTATTTAATTATTTAATTTATATCTCCCTCAGCTAAGTTTCTATAATATATTAAAATTAGAATCATAGTATAATTTCGGTTAGAAGGGGTCTCTGGAAGTCCAACCGCCTGCTCTGAACAGGTCAACTTCAAAGCTGAATGAAGAGAGTGTTGTCAAGTTTGAAAAATCTTAAAGGGTGGAGACTGTACTGCCTCTGTGATCATCTTGTTCATTTTTTGTATACATCCAGGTGGAATTTCACTCATTTCCATGTGTGACCAAAGACTATATTCTTTTTGTTGTGCTTATCAGATGAGAGTCTATCTCTGGCTATGAAGAACTGCTGTGGGTAAAATGACTTTTCCAGCACTGGGGAAGCTGGAACTACTCAACCTGCCCTAGCAATAGCTATAAGAGGCATCAAACAGGGCTGTATCACAGCACTGAAGCTATCAGTCTTTGCTAGCTGCAGGTCTGGTGGCTCTCATTCCTTCCATAACCATTGACTCTCTGTCCAGAGCTGTGGAAAGACTCTGAAGATTTTGTACTGGAGTAGCTCTCTGAAAAACATCTGAATAGACCCGTAGTCAGTTTAAATAAAAAAGGTACTGACCAGAGATGTGCACTCTGCTCCTTTACATGCATATCATAGGACCATAAGTTTAATTTTTTCTAAAAAAAAAAAAAAAAAAGAGTCATTCAGTCCATCAGGTTTACTGTAGAGACAGATCATTTTGTCCCTTCTCATTTCTAAAAAATATATATATAGTTTTAACACAAAAAAAAAAAAAAGGACTATATCCATTAGGCCTTGGCTGCTTTTGACTGCAAAAGCAAACTCATGTTTAAGTCAAACAAAATTCGGAGCAAGCTACAAACACAAACAATTTTAGCCAATGAGTACCAAGGAAGCTACATCTTCATACAAATGTTTTGTCTGCCTACCTCTTCCAGTGTTTTGAACTAATTTTCCATTTTGCTCTTGTTCACATCTATAGCTCAGTGTTTTAAAATAAAAGCTGGCATAACTATCTTCTTTCTATTACCCTGGCACCTTTATCTCTCCTTCTCAGGAGATTTTTCTTATTCTTTGCACATTCAGACCCCAGTCCAGGAAACCACTGAGATTCTGTTTCATACAGGCACATGTAAACATGCTGAATGCTGGGCATGTGCTCAAGCACTTTCCTGAATTACAGGCAATGATCTTCCCTAGAAACTGCCTTGTTCTCTCTAAGGGGACACACGTCGCACAGCTCAGTGCCTGGCACCCTGCTCACCTGAGCAGTGTGAAAGATAGGGCTTTGCCTGATATTCATCCCTTGACGCTTCAGCATGCCATGGCTCAGACTGCAAGACAGCATGAATGCTGATACTACCAACGTGAAAGTTGCCTCTTTCCTGAAGTGATGGGTGAGCCAGGAATGATTTATGTCTTGCACAAAGTGCAGCTGTACTGCGCAGTTCACCACAGTGCAGAAGCACCTTAGCTAGCTGTCAGCAAACCTGTCTCAGGACTATTTACCTCAGCATGAGCTCCAAGCAGATTCATTTGCCTCTTTTATTGCTTCTCTTCTTGTTTAAGGGTTAAAGTGCAATGAAAGCCAAGTTACATTTAGAAGCTTGGCTTAAATTTCACATTGTCCCTTAAGAGTGCTTAGAATATTAAAAATAAAGGTGTTTCCAGTAAGGTTAGAGCTCCATGGGTTTTAATTTCCCTTTATCCATTGTTGTTAGCAATCTTTTGGGGGCAACTCATCTTTCAGCTACATGACATGAATTTACCCTTTTCCAAAGAGATACTGTAAACCAAGAAAGCGTTTTATTTTGAATATAAGTGTTCGAATACATCAATTTTTCACTCTGAGTTAAAAGTTCTAGTAGTGAGCTGGAACTTGAGCAAGTGCCATGAGCACAGTCCTTGATCACTGACTGTGCCGTGAGTTTTCTGCAGCAATAAGGCCATGACTGTACTAATAAGCAACAGAGTCTGTGCAAGGACACAGAAGCATCCACCCTGTTAGCACAGTTCCTGGCAGACTTTTGGATGTAAACCAATTAACACTGTCTCAAACAGTCCTAAAGCACGATTTGGGTATGGCATACTCTAAGGATTGCTCCCAATAGGCAGTTTGGATGTAGTTATCTTGTTTTAAGAGTTAAGAGAGTTTAGCTGTATAGCTGTGGGTTATGCTGTATCATTTGTCCTCAGGGATAGAGAATAGTCTCTGGCCCATTTTATTTACTAGTATAGACAGATTTTAGAAAAACATCAAACTTGGCAATAATCTTTTTATTTGTATTGTGGTTCCAATAAATCTTTTTTTCTATCCATCACATTGTTATTTTTTACTGCAAAACCATTAAGCTGAACAGTACTTTAATAATGATTATCAAAACCAGGATCACAAAGGGAATAAAAAGAACCCAAACATTGAATTTTCCCATAAATTGCCTCTATGACATGCTTAAGGTAATAAAAGTCAGTAATCCCAAGAGTAGGCATGTATGGATATTTTGTTAAATACCTTTAAAAGGAACATTTAATTAAAATATGATATACATGTAGTGGCTTTACAACAAAAATTGTCACATGGGTATAATATATGCACAATAATTAAGAAATTTCCCAGTTTGTACCTAAATATTTGACTTTCACAGATGGGTTAGTTGAACACAATTATTTTGTCTTAAGAAAAACAAGACAAAATGAAACAATGAAACCACAACAAAACTGAGAACAACATAAAGCAAGAAGACAGTTGTAACATGAGGTTTGTGTACACCCAGTATGTTGTGTTTTACCTTAGGAGGAGGCCTCAAGCATGATTCCACTACACTTTTGCTCCAGAGAGGGATGATGATAGCCTGAGTAGCAAATTATTTCCTCTCCTGTTCATTCTAGTAGAAAATTAATTCCTCTTCTGTTGTCTTTGTTGGACAATGTAGGATGGAGGAGTGTGCAGAAAGACTACGCTTTTCTGGATGCAAACTACACCTACACTAGCAAATAAAGTGGAGGGAGGGGAAACCCTGAGACAAAAGTGGCATGGGAAATGCTCTTTTCCTCCACCCTCCAAAGAAGGGGGACCTTGTCCATATTGGCTCCCAGAAATAGTGTCCTTATGTCAAGTCTGGCCATGACCTAGGAAAATGACAGCTGGCACGCATCAAAAACCTGCCAGTGAGCATGTTGATAATCAAGAAGTATGTACAATCACAGACATCAGTCAGGCTCAAATCCATACTTTCTCTGGCCCTATTTAGTTATTAGTATTTAGTTATTAATATGGCTATAACCACTGGCTGAATGGCAAGGTGAGGACTTTACCCCAAATCTGGAAGCCGTTGTCTTTTTCGGATGTTTTCCCCATGTGCGCAGCCTGACCTCAAATGTAGCTGTTGAACTTTGGGGCCTGATTACAACATACTTACTGCAGGGCGATAACTTCATCTGGAGGCAAAGGTACCATGTGCAAGGGAATCGCTCATGCAGCCAGGAAGAAGTCAGTACCGATGAGACAGGATGCCAACCTAGAGACTGGAATGATAAATTAAAAGAAATGGGAAAGAAATGGTGGATATACGATGTTACAAAGATCATAACACTATAAATTATGTCAGATAAGGATATTGCTTGTTAGCACAGTTTAGGATAATATACAAGGAAGTCTATTCTGAATAAAGACACCATTTAATCCTAGCATGATTTATATGGTTAATCCTGTCATTCTGTCCTTTGAGCAATTTACACTAGGTTTCCAAAACTCTTTGGATTATCAGTTTTAAAATTTATTGTAAGCTTTAAAGCTGTGGAAAGGATTACTAAGGAGGATTTAAATGCATTAAAAATTTAGTTTTGGAAAGGACTGAAAGAAATCTTCTGAATCGCTGTTAAAAAGACAAAACTCACTGCCAATTTCTGGGACAAACCTGTTATTTCTTTTTATTTCTTAACATTTGTTTTTAATCCAGAAAAAACAAGATGTTTGTGTAAAGATTTTTTTTTAATGTACAGATAACTGCTGCAAAAATACATTTCAAATTTCATAGTAGCTTTTTAGCTAAAAGATTAATATTTTTTTTGAGATAACAAAAGAAATTGTATCCTTTCAATCTTTTTGGTCTTCAATTGCAATGTTTAGGAAAAAAACAAAAGTGACACCAGTTTGGACAGTGACTGGACAGGAGAATTATCACTCTAGAGCCTAGAGGAGAAAGAGCATTAAGAAAGCCACTCTTGATCTTTACAAATATCAGTCAGACTATAGATTTCAGTTATACCCTTAAATACAGCATGGTGCATGTAGAACAACATGGCATCCTGAGAACAAGTGCATTAGCTTCTCCTTCCTTTAAAACGGGTTTTCAGACTAAGAGTACACCCACTTCAACAGGCATAGGAGGCCTTGAGCTTTTATAGGGGTAGGAGCTACCTCTTACATAGAGGTAAATTTTCATTATGAACTCTGTGTTTTAAACTCAGTTGGTCTTGGAAGTAGGAAGGAGGTATCTGTGCCCTGCATAAAACCAGGAGAGAAGGATGCTCCTTATCCCTTTGGCAAATGTCATCCTGAAACCTGCAGGACCCCTAGAACCTGGAGTCACTGCATCCCTCCCTCCTGTTCTCCCCTCCATAAGGAACAGCCTCTGTCTCTGCACAAGGGAAATGAATTAGCAGAAAAGTTGAAACTTCTGCATTACAATAATGTAGCTGATAAAGTTAAGCATACTTTATAAACTAACTTATCTGGTCTTGATATAACTATGTGCGGTTCTGTGGAGTCAGTGGAGGTCAGGTCTTGTCATCCTATTGAGGACACTAGCCCAGTGAGGACTGTCAGAAGTGAGGGCATATCTGCCCTATGGAAGGACCAAGAACAGAAATTGCTATGGGAACTGCCAGACAGGATTACTTAAACTTAAACCTGTAACCCCTATATTAAGGAAACAAATATCAATGGTTTGATTTTCAGAGGTGATATGTTCAAGTCTTTCTGAGGGAAGAGCTTACTGGTCTTTGACAATAGTTACTTAGTCCCTCCCAGTGTTCCAAGTATTTCATTAAAACTTCAAAGAGGGATGCAGAAATGATAATGCATCCTTAATAGAATTCTCTGCTTTACTTAGAGAGAGGTTGCCCATTGGGCACCTGAGTTTCTGGAGTCACATTGAGAGGCTTCCTTTAGGTGCCACTAGCTCAATCAACGCTAACTGTCAGCAGACACATGAGACTGAAGGAATAGCTGCCAACACAGTTTAATTGGCCCAAGAGAATCACCCCAGGGTGACACTCTCAGCCACAAACAGATAGCAGAATTTATTTTAGCTGCTGTGGTTGTAACACTCATGGCCTGTTCTGTGTTTCACAGGAGTTTGCTTCATTATAAGAAAACAACAACAAATCATTATGAGCCACCACCACAAAAACTAATCTATAAAAGATTAATTTGATGCCATATGATAGTGAACTTCATCAGAAAAGAATGACAGACTCATTTTTATAAAACCATTCTGAATATGTCACTTTCAGTAAAATATATGGTTTAGCTTATTATGAGCATGAGTTTCCTTCTCCCTGTCAAAAATCAGGAAAGGTATTAATCCCTTCACATTAGCCTTGGATCAGTACATTACCATTCAACCTGAACTTTTGAAGTGTGAGTGCAAAGTTATGAAGCACAGCAATGACTCCCAAGGTATGCATATGTATATACACACATGCATGCAAAGAAATGCACGTGTATATGTCCATTTATGTGAGTGTGTTTTATCTGTGCACAAGCATATCACAAATCTCCAATCCACATAATAACACCAAGCAGAAGAATTCAGTAAACTTATTTGAATGTTTCAGTTTTTCTCCCATATAGAGATGTTCCAACTCACTATGGTTAAACATCAAGAGATTATTTTTAGAAAAGAGTCATCAAAATTAATATTCCTTGAGATGTTAGTCATAGGCGATGAACATTAGGAATAATGAAGTTAATTCAGATTTTTTGGACAGTTCAGAAGGCTCAATTTAAATTATTGTGATTTTCATAGATAATATCTTGCTTTTTTTTTCTTTTAAGAAGGGAAAGCTTTTAATAACAGTATCCGTTATGACCCTTCTGACATCAGTTAGACAAACAACATTTAAGAAAGAGAGTGCAAAATATGAAAAAAAATAAGAGGTTTGCTATTTCTTGAAGACTTCTCTTTGAACAACTCTATACCCTTTGACAGCTTTGGAGCAGGCAGATTAGTCTGGTAAAATGGCAAAAAATCTCATTTTGAAAAGTGCTGTATGCATCTGCATCTACCCAAGTCCACATCCTATACTCACACAAACACAGATATATTGAATGGCCCCTCACTACAAAAAGGACATTGAATTACTTGAGCGTGTCCAGAGAAGGGCAACGAAGCTGGTGAAGGGTCTGGAGCACATGTCGTACGAGGAGCGGCTGAGGGAACTGGGGTTGTTTAGTCTGGAGAAGAGGAGGCTGAGGGGAGACCTCATCGCCCTCTACAACTACCTGAAGGGAGGTTGCAGAGAGCTGGGGATGAGTCTCTTTAATGAAGTAACAAGTGATAGGACAAGAGGGAATGGCCTCAAGTTGCACCAGGGAAGGTTTAGACTGGATATTAAGAAGCATTTCTTTCCAGAAGGGGTTGTTAGGCGTTGGAATGGGCTGCCCAGGGAGGTGGTGGAGTCCCCATCCCTGGAGGTGTTTAAGAGTAGGGTCGACATAGCGCTGAGGGATATGGTGTAGTTGGGATCTGTCAGTGCTAGGTTAACGGTTGGACTGGATGATCTTCAAGGTCCTTTCCAATCTAGACGATTCTGTGATTCTGTGAAGGTAAATGGAAACGGGACATTGTTTTCCTTTGGGCACACAGAATTACTGCACCACTCCCCAGGGATGGAGCACATGGAGAAGAACACCTCTTCCATGTTCACTGCATAATCCATTTGCATTTTTGAGAGAGCTCATGAATACTTAAAATCGATTCTTTTAACAAGCATGTGTGTGATCAAGGCTAAATTAATTTAGTCAGAGGTTTTGGTCATGAGTTCTCACAAGAGACATCAGGCACTGGTGATGATGTGAAACAAAGATACTGAGTGTTGTCTTCATGACTTCAAAAACATAATTTAAGAGAGTTGCACTGCCTTAAGAGTCCACTGACAAAGTGTCCATCTCCCTGGTGTCCTGTCTCAAACAGTAGCATTACTGAATAACTACAGAAGAATAAAATCAGAACAAGCATATGTGCTAATTCACCACCTCCCCAATATTCTCACAACATCTGTTTTCATCTCAGGGGATTTTTCAATCCCTTGCAAGCTCCTCACACCCACAGAGCCCTTTGGTGATGAGCCTCCTATATCTGTTGTCCATTGCAGGAGGGACCACTTTCTTTCTGTTTGTTTAAAGACCAGCTCCCCTTAGGTCCATATGGTGGTCCATCAAGTAACTTAATGTTAAACAGACTGTTTGTTATCTGTCAATCACTACACACATCAGAGGTAAGTTACTTCATCGATTACAAATAAAAATAGAATTTAAACAGTGGCTAGCTTTGTATTTTTGGTGGGAGGAGTAGGAAGAGGAGCTTACACTTAACTTTGGTTCAGAAACCCCTCTGTCCCTGTGTTGCTAGCATGTGGCTGGTGCATCCACCCAGTGAAAGCAGAGCTCCTTGGCTGCTGAAGTGTGGCAGCTTCTGGCTGTCTTTGTTCTCAAGGTCTCGTGGTAGTTGGGACCTTTGGCCAATAGGAGTCGCTATTGACTACAGGTCAGATTCGGCCTGGGTATAAATGGAGTCCCCTGGGGAGCCATTTTGAGCTTGTCCCCTGGAGCAGCACGCTGCGGTCGAGGACTCTCCCCTTGGGTCAAGACGCTGCCCAAGGAAACTCCTCGAGGTGCCTTGGGTCAGGACGCTGCCCTGAGCAGGTCCTCGAGGTTGAGAGCCCTCACTTGTCAGGTGAGTGATAAAGCGCTTTGGGTTGCCGTTAAACCCGAGAAAGTTGTTCTGTTCTCCTCTCGCAGACATTCGAACCTGTAATTTACGGAGAGCTGGTTGGCTGTGTTATTAATAATAAATTTTTTTTTTTTTATATTGGTGGCTGGTTGCTTATTTGGGAGCCTCTGTAACATAGTAAAGCCTTAGAATAATACTAGGAAACAGTATTTCTTCCCTCAGCCAGTAATGTGGCAGATTACATAAGGAAACCTTGCAGCTTCTGTAAATTTTACTAGACTTTCCTCAGGAAATGGCCCCATCACTTGCTGAAGACAAGATATTGAGCAGGATCAAGCCCCCATTCATAGCATAAAAAAAAATGAACAAGAATTTTTTTTAAGGCAAGAAGGTACTACTTCATAAACTCATGTTGGCCTACAAGGAACAAGACATAAATTATTTTCTTCAAAGAAAGGAAGAAATCCTGTTTGATTAAAGCTGTTTTCTGATCCTACGCTGGACCAGTCCTATCCCATTCCCAGTGCCTCCGTGTGGACCTTTACATGTCTAAGGTAACATTCACATGGTAGGACTTTGTTTTAAAATGTCATCCCAACAATTCTCAAGTAATAGCCTAGTGATTACTGTAAATACTATAAATGGTCTCATCATCAAACATGAATTATTTGTGAATCTGAAATCCGCACTTACTATGCCATTTAACAATGAGCATCATGGACTGCTTCTGCTGTTCCTTGAGCCTATGGGCATTCTGTCTGTAACTGTTGAGCAAACCTTTGAAAAATATTTTTTTTCATTACATTTATGGCATATTAGTCAACTACCCAGCCATTTCCCGGAAACCTTGACTCTATTGTACATAGGAAAGAGGGTATCCTAGAAAATTAAGATGGTTATCTGAAAGATATTTTTATATTTTTCAGTTGAGACATATTTTTCTATCAGAAATGAAGCCATATGCATGGCACACTCCTTAACATTGGGTATCTTAGAGTCAATTCATACAGCAGAGTATGATGCTACACAGAGTCATGTCAGCTCTGAGACTGTAAGTGCTGTGTCAGTTCTGAATAAGATCCCAGGAGCTCACAGCACATTAGGACGGCACACGCTGGACTTATATTTAGCTATTGTTTCTAGACAAATCACAGAAAATTTTGATGACTTCCTAAACATGCCATGGAAGAACACTCTATTAGCTGCCCTGACTTAGATAACAGCTGATCAGAAAACTAAAAAGCAGTAGTAACTTCAGTGCAGTGTTCCTGCCATAATCACATGAAGACAGCAAAATCCTTATCAGTAATACTTAAATTGCTGCGTTAGATAAAATAAACAAACCAGTCTTAAAAAAGATATGTTTTCATCATAGATCATATCATAGATATGATATCATCAGAGAGGACAGAAAATAATCAGAAATACACAAATGATAACTGGAACTTTATTAAATATTCAGCAGACAAAGGACAACTTAAAAAAATAATAAAACCACCTAATTTAGAGAGGATTACCAATAGCTTTAAAATTTGACAAAATGGAAAAAAGAAAAATACTAGTAGTAAAAGCAAATCAGAAAACTGGATTTGTAGAAAATGGGTAAAAGAATCAAAATAACTTCTGGGAAAATCTGTAGTCAACAGAGATAAGAGCAAAAGAATGGAGGGCACTTTTTAGAAACAAAAGAATTCCAACAGCTGGTAGAATGCTCATTAATAACAGTAAGATCTTATGAAGGGCAGAAATATTCAGTAAATAAATCTCTTGCGCCCTTGGGAAAACTTTTGAAAAATCACCATTTGAATGGTGATTTTTATTTCAGTCATTAGTAAGGAAACATGGAACACTTGTTTAAAAAACGTGTAGGATCAGCAGGTCTGGAAAACTTGTGTAAAAGAACTTTTAAAGAAGTATCATAGAAAGGACCTATCTGGACCATCACTGTTCATTTTACTACATCTTGGGACATCATGAAACCTCTGAAAGACCTGGGGAAGAAAAAATATGCCACTACTTAAGTGGTATAATTTAAAGAACTGTAGGGCTGTCAGACTGAAATAAGCAGGCAAAATAATGTAAAGAGTAATATGGGACTTGATTAATTAAAAACTAAAGATGTGGAAGGCAATTATTGCCAATCAACAAAGGTTTATAAAAGCAACTCTCATCAAACTAACTTACTATTTTTGTCTAAAAGATTAAAAGTTCATTTAATAAATGCACACGTATTGATGCTTCTGCCAGCATCTCACTTGGTAGTGCAGGACATTCTGATTAAATTAAAGGAATAAAAAATGGACATTGCAAACAGAAGAAAAAACAGGATAAAAAACTTACACTCTGTTACATTTTGAGACATGTTACATAATTCCTACTAAATATATGGGGTTTTTTATTTCCATACTTACCCTTAAGAGAAATTTTAGAAGTTATCCGAACTAAAACACAAAATCACTGTTGATAAAAGGTAACACAGCATAAAAATAAATAATGCAGAGGACAAAACCCAGATTTTGTTTAAGAAGTAGTAAGCAGTTCAGAAAATATACCCAGAATCAAACACAGTAAGAGGTAATCCCAGGAAAACATTTCTTTGATTATATCTGGAATCTGAAGTCCAGGAGTGTTTCTGAATTCCCAGATGCAGGTGCTGTCCCCTGCCACATCCTGACTTCCCATTAGCATGCTACCTGGATAAGCACCAACCATTTCCCACATCCCTGTCTGCATGTAGGTGAAATCTAAGCACATGATCTCGTTATCCAAGGAGCAAGCAGGATCTGGGGTGTCTCCTGGTGTTCTCTTGCATGTAAGCTTAGATGCAGCCTTTGAAAAGGAATTGCTGATGGTAGAGGCAATTGCAATGGTAGGGTCAAAAAGGTGATCCTTGGGTGTATAATTACAGAAGGTGAAGCAGCAGCAGGGAGGTCAGATTGCATCTGCGTTTGGCAGCAGTTAACATTGGAATTCTAACTCCTTTCGTCTGAGCACATTTCAGGGATGTTATAGATTGCAAAGACCTCACAGGAAAGTTTCAAGGACATAAAAAAAATGGAAATGATTCACTGTAAAAGTCAAAAGATGATCAGTCTGACTTAAAGAACTGAAGGATAAAGCATTACTTGGTGACATTCTATATACCTTACTAAATTTCTGCTGCCCATATAGAGCAGAAGTTTAAAAAGAAGTCTCATGAATCTATAAAACCAACTCAATGAAATTAGCAGGTAGAATTTGAAGCTAGACATGTTTGGCTAACTTTTGAAAGACAGTCTTCAGATGCAAGGGAAATTAATTCATGGATACTTTATTACAGAGGATGTCATACTATGTGGTCGCAGTGGGCCTGCACATTAATCTTTGTGTACAAAACAGCTTTAAACCAGGTTGAAACAAAAATTGGCTAGAAGAGCCCCTCCCATTCCCAATTGTTTCATCTGCACATGCCAGGTCATGTGTTGAAAAAATGGCCATTTATTCCTTTGCATCTCCCCCCAGTCCTCATCTACATTGCATATAGTGTCACACTAATAAGCTCACTTAAATTAACAGATAGGTTAGCCAGTGTTTGAAAGGAGAGCGTAAAAAAATAATTTAAAAATGTATAAGGCGAGTTCTATCCTCAGCTAAACCTTGCCATCCTCATTAAGTTTAATACGTTAGCAAGCATAAGGGAGACAAGAATCTGACCCTAAAGTCATCACATATGAACACTACATCTTGGTACATAACTAGTTAGAAGCAATTTTGTACATATTAACATAACCTAGAAAGACACCTATACAAGATAAGATGTATATGCAGATAAACTAGATATCAGCACCAGATCTGTGCTGTCAGATAAGAACAAATCCTTCTAATGTCATTTTCTGAAAATTCATGAAGATGCATACAAAACCACCTACTTCACTGACAGTACTATTTTCTTGTGTCTATAATAATAAGTTCAATTACGTTATTGCTCAGAAAATTTAGAATATGGATAACTTTCACACAACGTGTATTTTAAGATTAACTCACGTTCTACAATTTTGCTGCATTAGCCAAATGCGGTAAATTTGTTTTAACATGAGAATGACAGACAAACTGGTCATTTGCATCATATGTTCCCTGTAGAGGTTTAAGATTGTTTTCTTCTTAGTTGTTGGATCTGTTTTAGAGAAGCAGAAACAGATTATGGATAGAATAATAGCACAGCGAAATAACCAAATTGTTTGGGGAAGAAAAAGAAACAAAAGGCTTTTTCAAAACTCTGGAGAAAAATGTCGGTTTAAGTGTCATGCCAAAAAAAATCTGCATTACATTTCACATTTTCAGTATATTCCCACAAGGAGAATACTGACTTCAGGAGCAAGATACATACATTTGAATAAAATAGAGGGCCGTGGTGAACAAAAGGGGTGCAAACTCACCTTCACAAAAAAGATGAAGCCATACTTATACTCTACAGGACCACTGTTCTCTAGGTATACAACTATCTTCAGCAGGGACTGTACTTTATAACTCCAAATTTTAGGCACCTAGAAAGGGGAACTTACATTCATATTAAATAGCAATAACTAGGAGAGGGATTTTTTGACACGTGTATTTGTAATTCTTTAAGTATGGAATCCAAAGAAAACTATACTGCATATATTGGACAAGGGTTAAAACACATCCTGAACTAAAGAGTAGAAGCCCTTATTTCTGGAACTCTCTCCCCACTATTAATAAACTGTTAGTTAAATCCTGGATTAACTGAATAGCTATTTATTTGAAAATAAAATGGAAAAGCACCTAAGGATGAAAGCATCTGGAGTAGCACCTTTGGGTGAGACGTCCTCTGTGCCTCAGTTGCCCATCAATACCATGGGTCATAACAACCTTTCTAAAGCAGACAAAAATTCAATGCAAAAGAACACAGCAAGATCATTTACTTTATTAGGAGGTGGATTTTTCTGAAACTATAGTGATTCTGTCTGTACATCATTGAGCAATGCTTACACTTAGATGAACTGTATTAACTTTCAAGAGACAGCAGAAAAATGCAATTGTGCATAACACTGTGCAGTGACACCTTTGTGATCTGAATGTCCCTGTCAATGAAAAAGGCTGTATGCAAGAACAAAGTAACCTGAAGTGTATGCTGAGTCTTGTTAAATAAATATGCATTATTGTATTCCATGAATTGTTTTTAAATGAAGACTTACAATGGTACTTATTTATTTATTTTAAAGTAAGTCTTTGAGACAGGAATATCCTGTGGGAAGGCAGAGTAGGAGGAACAGGAAAGACCATGGGCTTGGACTAAAACAATCTTTTGAGCAAAGCTATTTTCATGGATGAATTTTCTCTTCTTAGCTATTTGACAGCTTCCAAAATTTTGCTATCATCAGTGGGAAAAGAGATTTTTTTCCAAGTCAATTAAAGCACATTTTCCTAAAGAGACATGAACATGAGAAGAAAAAAACACAGTCTAAACAGGCTGCCACTGCTGTTGCTGTATATAAAATACATAATCATAACAATAATATTTAAAATATCTAATTACAAGTGGAAGAGATTGCCTATTTCTTTATGTTTATACAAGCATTTGGAAGTGAAGCAAAAATAACTGATAGGGGAAAAGTATTCTTGTTTGCTTGTTTTAATGTGGATATTTTCTCCCATAATACCTATCTCCTTTGTACTTATCATGAAAGCTATAAATACAAAAATCATTCAGCTTTTCAAAATTTTCTGTATATTTTCCCACACATGTTGGGAAAAGACCACAACACTTGAAGTTCAGTATTTTATTTTAAAGTTGAAATATTTTCAGAAAATTAGTCAATGCAGCCTGACTTATAGACAGTCCAGGCAATACCAAGTCTTGATTCAATTATTGAAAAAGTATTACTGCTATCCATACCAGGGAGAAAATCTTGCTGCCTGGCTCTTGTGCCAGGACTGACTTCTGTCCTGGTTGTCTTTATCTTTTTGTTCACTTTACAGTGGATCTTGTGAACACAGTAATTTGCAAGCTTGAAATAATCAAGGAAACAGTGGTCTAGAGTGAAAAACAAACCAAACTGACAGTAGAATAATGAATTGCAGGATCAAAGTGTATATAGGAATCATTTTTCACTAGTAAAAATTCAGTCACTTCCCTGCTGCACTGGGGAAAGTGTGCAATAACATTACCATTTGCCATTTCTGGCAAAAAGAGAAGAAAGATACATCCTATACAGATGCACTTACAGAATGTTAGGAAAGAAGTTTAAAACAGCACAAAATCAGCAAGTGCAAGGAACTATCATATAAGGGAAGAATATTGTGAAGTTCACTGACAAGATACTGCTTTAATTTCTCTATCAGCTCTAGAGCATGGCTCAATGCTCTCTAATGAGCTGCTTTAAATATAAGAAACCATCTTACTCTGCACCATGGGATTGGGTAGAGAAGATCTGAGATGGGAAGGGAAGGAACGAAAATTGCGTTTTACTCTCATCTCGCCATAAACATTAAGCAACCACTAAAAGTAATCAAACACACCATAATATATATTTAAGTTGCATAACAAAATCACATGCCTATCCAGCAATCACCATTCCTTAAACTCAAACAGACCTATTGAAATGCATATTCCCTCCAGCTTAATCTTGACATTTGTTTTGCCCATCTCAGTTTAAACATGAATCTGAACATCTGCTATTGCAGCAAATCATCACTGGGCATACGTTATCAGTCTGCCTCTATTGAAAAAATATGCCAACTTCTCTGACAGAAAATACTATATAGCTTGAATTAACCTCGAGATATGTGACCCGAGGTTCATTTCTGCAGTGCAGAATCACTGTGCAATCAATGAAGCAAGTCACTTAGAAGTGTGCCAAACTAGAGGCAGGAGAGAACTGACAACTGACTTCACAGTTAATGGACCATTTGGATTTGCCACTGGCAGGCCCCGAAACAGAGGCACATTAGTGATGGAAATACTTTTACAAAACAGTGAAAGGAAGAAAGAAAAGCAGGTCACTGCCCACATGTTAGAAAAACTTGTATTACTGCACATATATGCTAATCCCTGTTAAAAAAACCTAATTTTGCAACTGTTGGGCTTCTTTTTCCACTTTCTTCATTTACACAAGGATGAAACAAATATGACTAAGTCAAAACAGTAATGTTTTATACTCCCTTTGCATTGATGTAAATACCTTTGCAGTGGAAACTCACATCCCTGGTATTCAATAGAATAACACGTGAGAGCAGAATAACCAACAGGAGTTCATCCACCTGCAGAAGAAAGCCTAAGAGCATGCCTGATAAGAGTGGAAGGGAAAAAGTCAAAAGTAGAATAAAAAGGTAGGTAAGTGGACATGTTTGAGTCTTCCAACATTAGAAAGCACTTTCAAAGAGCCCAAATGTCTTGCAATCATTGCTGCTTCCCACAATCTTCCTACATCAGAGAAAGCAGAATTTTGCACTATGGCTACATTTCTTCTCACTAATGCTTAATGCGCTTTGTAGAAGGCAGTTTTGCTTTTCTTTTGTCTAAAGATCTCATCTTGTATTTTATTATCTTTTTCACAGTAGTGGAATTAAGTAGTTTTGTTATTTATTATATTTTGCACAGCAATGACCAATAATCTCTTTAACGCATAATTTTGAAAACTGTGTTGTTAAAAAAAGTAAGCCACTGGGTTTTGGTCACAGCTCAGAGCCATCTGATCAGGTCAGACAGCAGTCTTTGAATAGCTGTCTGTTTGCAGATATCTAGGATTTCCAAGCAAAACTGTGATCAGCATGCAGCTCCATTAATCTACTCTTTTTCATTCTTTTCATATGTCATATAATAATGGTAATGAACCAGGAAGTGAGTATTTGTAGACTGCACAATAGACATAAACAATTTATCATTTTCAGTTTAATTAACGAACAACAATAAAAAGAAAATTATCCATAACGGTCCAGAGTCTGCTGAAGGATTCAAGATTAACGTACAGCTAAATGACTGTTAGGCTCACAGTGACCTCCACAAATGAGCACCAGGAGACTAAAGCAGCCATGGTGCAAGAAAGTAAAAATTTGTGAGCAATGCTGGTGAAAATTTCAGTTATGATCGAGATGTTAAATAAGTATATCTTACAGTGTGAGAACTAAGAAAGGCAAAAAAGAAAAAGAAATAGGTAAGGAAAAAATAATATTTTTAGAGCAGTATTTCCTCTGCACACACAGAGAAGCACTCACACTTGTGCACACAGACTGCATTCTGTGAAACAAATTAACCACTGGGAAAAAAAGAAAGAAATCCTACCACATAATTAGCAACCAGTTTAATTGCAGGCACTAACCTGCTCTTTTTGGCAACACCCTCCAGTCATGTTTTTAATTGGGCTTGACTGTGTCTTGCAAGCACAGCTGGAAGCGAGGTGCGGTGCAGCGAGACTTTCTCCACGAGCATCGTGATGGTGCCTAGACACTTTTTTGCATGCTTCCACAGTTTGGCATGGGGTCGTCCCAAAGAGCCATGGGACTGCGTTCTGTCTTTGTTCTTCCCAGAAACATAAAGTTTGAATTTTCCTCAAGAGATGCCACCATAGCAAGAGCAAAGGTTTAAACTGCATTTCTTCCCACACCTATTGGTTAAACTGTACTTTATTCATAGCTTGTGCCAAGTAATGAGACTGTAAACTCATGTTGCATGTGAATGTATAGCACAGCAGTCACGCTTCAATGGAAAGAAGCCCCAGGAAATTTAACTTATATGTGAACTATATTTACCTTTTAAAAAGCCTGCTTTTTATCAAGCTAGAAAATGCAGAGGAAGTGATGGAACAAGCTGAGGAAACAAGGGAAGAGTGTGTTACTTCTCTAGACATCCCTCAGCTTGCAGCCTGCCCTTGGCACACAGGAGTTGTGATGTGCCACTTCCCAGAGTGAGACAGGGAACTCAGGGCAGCCAGCTTCTCGGCAGCAAGGCTGCTGCTTTTATTGGCTTTGTGCACTCAGTGAATATTTGTTCCTAATTCTGCAAAGGAGTGCTGTTAAAATTTAAGAGCAGTCTCATAAAGAATATTCTTGAGTGCCAGCATTACTTCATGCCTCAGTCTCCTTATCTGTAAAATGGAATTCAAAAGACAAAATGGGTTTCAAAGGCAAAATTGTTGAACATCCATGGTTAAGCCAACAGGGTAGCCTACCATAGATATCCTTTTCCTCAGCTCTGTGCAATGTAGATATAGCCAGTTTTCAAGCATATCAACTTGCAACCAGACCTGCAATACTAAGTAGTTTCTCCAGCTTTAAATATAATTTTATTTTTTTAATCAGGCTTTAACTAAAATCTCATTAAGTATGTCTGTCACCAACCGTTCAGAAGTGTTCCTGATTTCTACTGTGTTACTCTTCTGTAACCATACAATAATTTGCAGATGGGATTCACCTCACCTAACAACAGTTGTTTGAAAGTTAGTTGCCTGGTTTAAGTACATCATCCAGACCTATCTATAGTCAGTGAAGTGAGAGAGCCACATCCAGATAAATGGCTTGCTCTAACTGTTTGGGATGCTTACCCTAGCATGGTAGAATCACTCTCTGCAGAGGTTTTCCGCTCACCAGTGACTACTGAAAGTGTAAATATCAAACTTAGTTGGCACACCTTTCTTAAAGCAACTGAAATTAGTCTGTGATTCATCTCCCCAGTGTGTTAAACTTCTAAACCAAAGATCATTTTTGTGCTGTCTTTGTGATTCATGTCTGTGGTCATCATCTGATCATCTGAGGTTATGCCTAAAGCACACAACAGATGATCCTTCTACAGTCTCTGTATATTTGGGTTTTCTTACTATGAAAACAAAAAAAAAAGCATGAGATAGTGGGGCCAATGTTGCTGCAAAGTTGGATCTTGTGCAACATGTAGTGTAACTGAATTCAGGGTATATATCCAGATCCCAAAATGGAAATAAATATAGAGCACACCATATATAGGAAAATAATTACTATCAGGTGACTTTAGCTAAGGAAAAAAAAAGCTAAATAACAAAAGATGAATTATAAACTTCTGGTTATGAGTGCTCATACTTGATCAGATCATACATGATTATAATCCTGGGAATCTGTGAAAATTTCACACCCCAAACTAGTATAAACCAAATATCTAAAAAAAACACCAGATAACAGGACTCATTACGGAGTGACAGAATGAATTTCCTTCTTTTATATTATTCAGGCAATGTTAATAGGCTGTTTAAAGAAAAGCAGTATGAGCACATTGGTGTATAATACTGGATCTTGTCATAAAGTTAGTAGAGACTCTGCAATCATTAACACAAATATATTATCCATACTTAGAGGAGTATTTGATCATTGTCCATCTCCCTCCCTTACTCTCACCTCTTCGTTATTTGCATGGTGACTTCATGTGTAAACAAGGAGAAAGCTCCATAATAACTGCAAGACAGTGGATGACTGGAAAATACTGTCTCGATAATAGAAGAAGATTTGAGGTTTTGTAAATGCAGCTACATTTCTCAAAGCACAATGGCTAATGGCAAAATTGTGCCCATTTCTTCATCCAATTTTTCTGCCAGTGATTATCACCCCCACAGAACTGGGTATGAAATTAAGCATGAAGCTGCACTCCACCCAACACAGTTCACAGTCAGTCAGTTTAACCTATAAATGAGTCTGGATTTATATTAAAGACAGCAGGCTAAGAACTGCAGCATCTGAAATTTTCCTGACCCTATTCTGGCACAGGACATAGAAGCTTTAAGCTGACACACATCATCTACCGAAGCCTGTGTGCCAGATTGCTCAGATACAGTGTTTTTTTGTGTGACTCCTAGGGCACACGTCAGTGGCAATGACCAGACATCACCACACCATAGCATACAAAATAATTAATTTTTAAAAGGAAAATGTTCATTAGGATCACCCATTATAGGGCTGGACACACCTTTATTGAAAACGTTCCAATTTTAAAATCTTCCAGATTTTAAGAGGGAATATATCCTAAATCTGTCAGTGTCTAATGCTTATACAGATTAATCCCAATTTCCTTAGGTTGCACTTGACTGAAACAACTCAGTATAAGACTTCCCTCCAGCTTTTCAGTATTTACTAGTTAGCAGTTGCGCATGTCTCTGGACTTCTCTGAAGCCCAAAGGACTATGGTTACCTGAAAAGTGCTTTAAAGAAAAAAAAAAAAAAAAAAAGACACACACTCACACTTTCATATGGAGCCCTCAATTACTCTGTGAAGAGAATTGCATAGTACCACCAGGCTGTGACAGAATAAGACATCATCTCTAAAATGTGGATGCTTAAATCTTTATTAGTTCCTGAAGAGCACTCCAGCTGCAGCAGGTCCTCTAAACCTATCTGTTTTACCACAGTCCTCACCAAGCATTCAGATAAAATATTTTGCTTCAGAAAATGAAAAGCTGTTAGGAAAGTTTCTGCCTGGGTGAAACACTATGGAAACATGACATTCTTATTAAATAGACTTTTGCTTTCCACACCTTTACAAGGACAGGAAACTGGTAGAGGGAGCAGGGTGAGGAAAAAACTTTCTATCCTCAGAAACCTCCTTTTTGGAAAGTTTGTTCTGTAGAATGGAGAAACAGCAATATGAAATAATATGGTCCCAGTATTATCAGATTTTCCAATTAATCTTGCCATTTAAACAAAAACAAAAACACCAAAAAAACCCAACAAAAAAACCCAACAAAACCCCCAAACCCCCACAACACCAGCAACAAAAAAAACCACCCAGCACTGAAGTGCTACTAAAATGTCTCTATGCATTTTATTTTTAACCCCAGTCTCCCATATAAACTCCTGCGATTAACATAGTGTTCCTTGATAATAACAACTCTCTTCCCTTTTTTCTTCTGTATTATGTGGATTATTAATTTTCATAAACAGAAGAAATGCAAAGCTGTGTGCTTTATATACATAAAAAAGGTTGCAGCAAAGCATAATTATAGCAGAGAAGCAGAACATGCAAATAAATTTGTATTCGAATACGGTATAGTCAATATGGTGCCTTCAGATTTCTGCCTTTCCTAGTTTCTAAACTCCAGGAACACTGTGCAAGCTGGAGCAGTATCTTTCTCCAGCATGCTGGTGCTCATATTACATAAACAGTTCTTGGCTGCTTTCTTCCATAGGAGCATCTGCTCAGCTGACAGTCCCTAGCGTACCAGCTTTGTTTTGTCCGAGGCACCAGTGATGAGTAATGGATCTTGCTAATCCTGATAATATATGATGTAATTGTCAAAGGGGTTTAATTATCAGAACATTACATGTGGGGTTCTTCTGTAGTACAGTTTTTAGTTCACTTACAGACAGTTCAAAATTTGCAAGACCTGTGATAAATTGTAGTCATCCAATCAGCCATCACATTAACATATCTCTCCTATGATGTTTAGAAGTACAGAGACAGAGAGCAGAAGCTCAGCTTGTTACTTACAAAAGTAAATTATCTATATCATTCTATAAAACTATCATCAGCGCACTTTTGGTCTAACATAAATCCAACTCTCCTACCAGAAGTTAAAATAAAAATGTTTGCAAGATTTCAAACTTACTAGGCAATCAGACAGGCAATAAAAGTTTTTTTCTGCAAGTGAAAGTGATTAGTCAGTGTTAGCCCTCTACCAGTGCTTTTAAGGTCTGACCCTTGAACACCATTTTTCTTCGTTGTAGGAGACCCTCAAACTGAGAAAGGACTGAGAAAGTGAGATTGCTCTCTGTCTGCCCCTTAATAGCACAAAACCAGTATTATACCTTTGTAAGCTATTGTGGGATGTGGTGATGACTTATCCACAAGAGACAGAGGCAGAGGCAACATCAGCTCTTTAGTGAATACTCTCACACACAAACCAGTAGGGTGCTAGGTAGGAAGAGTATTCAGTAGGGAAACTGGCAGTGCTGAGCACTCCGGGGTCTGATGGGTGAATGGGACCACTAGAAAATGACCAAAAAAGAAGCAGTTAAAAGATGTATCTACATATTCTTTTTGCTCAACTGTCCCCCCAGACAGCCTGAAACAAATCAGCTGTCTTAGACCTGAACAATGAATATTCCCTAAATTCATGCTGTCAAGAAATGCAGCTTTTTGAGAGCTCTAGCTGCGACAGAACAACCATAAGGTAGCCCTCAGCAACCCTCTCCACTTCAGTAGGCAGGAGCACAGGATGTACTACACCTGTGATTAAACAGCTGGAAATGCAGGTCTGGGCTTCTAGCTGCTTCTATGCCAGCCCCAGCTTTGCCACTGACTTTATCACATCAAACAAACAAATTTATCTCATACTTTAAAAGAAAAAAAACAAAAAACAAATAACAAAATCTCTCCTTTTTGGTAGTTAGGGAACTCAGCTATCCCAATTATCATTGGTTACCTATGACTGTGAATGCTCTTCAAGATTTATACACCTATATAAATTATACACAGTAGCTGGTCCTTCATGTCAAAAAGTTCAATTTTTTTTTGTCAAACTTTCTATCCTGACAAGTCAAGAAATATCAGTTCTTGTATATATGTTCAGGTCACTTCTGATGACTGGTTGAACTTTGTAATATATGAGTCATTTTTGACAGAGATGACCCTATACCCATATGCTGTCCTTTTGTTTCACAAGGGATTACCATCAATAGGTGAAACAGCCAAAGAAAAGATACACAATATAGAAGTTTATTGTTTCTCTGACTCTTATGCTGGTGAAACTTTAACCAACTCACTGGTATGTATCTCAATCTGTCACTCCTGCAATAAGTTTACATAAAGATCAGGCTTTTCTTACAAAACAGCAGACAATAGAATAAGAAGGATGTCATGTTATTTCCCCTTATACATTTTTGTTCTTTATAAACCCATCAGGACAGAGACTGTAGGTAAATTGTTTTTACCACTGAAGGTGGTAAAGGCTGCCTCAGACTTAAGAGTTGGAATTTCCTATTTTGTAGTATAGGAAGTTATATAAAATACAGCATAATGATCCCTGAAATATTCTTCAGATCTTTATGCACTTTTCAAATTTATGTATTTAAAATGTAACCTCTGAAGATAATTAATTTCATTCCCAGACATCTGCTGGAAATGCAACACAGCAGAGTGGGACCAGTCCCGGAGATTCCTGGAATGTGTGGGAGATAACTTCCTGACACAGCTGGTGAGTGAATCGACCAGAGAAGGTGCCCTGCTGGACCTTCTCTTTGTGAACAGAGAAGGACTGGTGGATGATGGGGCGGTTGGAGGACAACTAGGGCACAGCGATCATGAAATAATAGTGTTCTCTATTCTTAGAGAGGCCAGGAGAGGGGGCAGCAGAACTGACATCTTGGACTTCAAAAGGGCTGACTTTGTCTTGTTTAGGCACCTACTCGAAAGGATCCCTTGGGAGATGATCCTGAAGGGTATAGGGGTCCAGGAAGGCTGGGCGCTCTTTAAGAAGGAAGTGTTATTGGCTCAGGAACAGGTGGTCCCCAGGTGCTGTAAGAGAAGCCGGCGACAGAGAAGACCACCCTGGCTGAACAGGGAGCTTTGGCTGGAACTCAGGGAGAAAAGGAGAGTTTACAGCCTTTGGAAGAAGGGGCTAGCAACTCACAATGATTACAAAGATGCTGTGAGGCTATGCAGGGCAGAAATCAGGAGGTCTAAAGCCCAGCTAGAAATTAATGTGGTTTCAGCAATCAAAGATAACAAGAAATGTTTCTATATCAACAGCAAAAGAAAGACCAGGGAGAGCTTCCATCCCCTGCTAGACGCAGGAGGAAACATGACAATGAGTGATGAGGAAAAGGCTGAGGTGCTTAATGCCTTCTTTACTTCAGTCTTTAATAACAAGACTAGTTGTACTGAGGGAATCCAGCCTCCTCAGCCAGAGGACAGAGACTGGGAGAACAAGCACCCCACAGTCCAGGAGGAGACAGTCAGTGACCTGCTGCATCACATAGACACACACAAGTCTATGGGACCGGATGGGATACACCCGAGGGTGCTGAAGGAGCTGGCTGGGGTGCTCGCCAAGCCGCTTTCCATCATTTACCAGCAGTCCTGGCTGACTGGGGAGGTCCCCACAGATTGGAAATTGGCCAATGTGACGCCCATCTATAACAAGGGTTAGAAGGATGATCCGGGAAATTCCAGGCCTGTCAGCTTGACTTCGGTGCCCGGGAAGCTGATGGAGCAGCTCATCCTGAGTACCGTCACACAACACATGCGGGACAACCAGATGATCAGGCCCAGTCAGCATGGGTTTATGAAAGGCAGGTCCTGCTTGACAAACCTGATCTCCTTCTATGACAGGGCAACCTGCTTATTGGATGAGGGAAAGGCTGTGGATGTTGTTTACCTTGACTTCAGTAAGGCCTTTGACACCATTTCCCACAGCATTCTGCTGGCGAAACCGGCTACTCATGCCTTGAATGGGCACACACTTCACTGGGTAAAAAACTGGCTGGATGGCTGGGCCCAAAGAGTGGTGGTGAATGGAGTTAAATCCAGTTGGTGACCAGTCACGAGTGGTGTCCCCCAGGGCTCAGAATTGGGGCCATTCCTGTTTAAGATCTTTATTGATGATCTAGACGAGGGGATCGAGTGCACCCTCAGTAAGTTTGCAGATGACACCAAGTTGGGTGGGAGTGTTGATCTGCTTGAGGGTAGAGAGGCTCTGCAGAGAGACCTGGACAGGCTGGAGCGATGGGCTAAGGCCAACTGTAGGAGTTTCAATAAGGCCAAATGCCGGCTGCTGCACTTCGGCCTCAACAATCCCCAGCAGCGCTACAGGCTTGGGGAGGAGTGGCTGGAGAGCTGCCAGTCAGAGAGGGACCTGGGGGTGTTGATTGACAGCCACCTGAACATGAGCCAGCAGTGTGCCCAGGTGGCCAAGAAGGCCAATGGCATCCTGGCTTGTATCAGAAATAGCGTGGCCAGCAGGGACAGGGAAGGGATCTTACCCCTGTACTCGGCACTGGTGAGGCCGCACCTCGATTACTGTGTTCAGTTTTGGGCCCCTCACTACAAAAAGGACATTGAATTACTCGAGCGTGTCCAGAGAAGGGCAACGAAGCTGGTGAAGGGTCTGGAGCACATGTCGTACGAGGAGTGGCTGAGGGAACTGGGGGTGTTTAGTCTGAAGAAGAAGAGGATTAGGAGAGACCTCATTGTCCCCTACAACTACCTGAAAGGAGGTTGCAGAGAACTGGGGATGAGTCTCTTTAATGAAGTAACAAGTGATAGGACAAGAGGGAATGGCCTCAAGTTGCACCAGGGAAGGTTTAGACTGGATATTAAGAAGCATTTCTTTACAGAACGGGTTGTTAGGCGTTGGAATGGGCTGCCCAGGGAGGTGGTTGAGTCCCCATCCCTGGAGGTGTTTAAGAGTAGGGTCAACATAGCGCTTAGGGATATGGTGTAGTTGGGAACGGTCAGTGTTAGGTTAATGGTTGGGCTGGATGATATTTTCCAACCTTGATGATTCTGTGATTGTGTGATTCTCCTGAATATCATTATACTGCTGAGGAACATTCACTTTGCAGCAATGGACCACATTTTCTTTAAAAAGTTTTTATTGTCTAAATGTCTATTTAATTTTCCTGTATCCAAATGGCTGCCCCAATTGATAATATGATTTCACTCCACAATCAGTACAAAAAGAGAATATGTTTTTTAAGTAAAAAATTATATTTGAAGGGTTTAAGAAGTGTTTTTCTTAATATGAGGACTACAGATATAGTTAACTAGTGAGGGTTTTCTCCCTTTAATAGCAACAAAGAAAGATTAATTTCTTCTAAATGCCTTAGCAACAGTCTTAGGTAATTGTTGCATTTGACTTGTTCTAGGAACAAATGCAATCTGATCAGCTCCTGTCTTGAATGATGAAGGCCTCCAAGGCAATGGTCTAGTTTACTCACCTTTGTGAAATAATGTCTTTAAACTCTCACAAGCTGTTCATCCTTTGGTCATTTACCCTCACTTGCTTATGGAGCTCCTTAAGTATAATATTACATGACATTAGCTTTCTCATCAGTCCCCTGAATATACATAGAAATTAGTTTGATCTTTTGACATAGATTTATAGATCAAGACATTTTATCACATGTCAATAACCTAAGGTGTGTGTACAAAATTTTTTGTATAAAAGGTATAATTTTACCATCTTTAATACTGCTAATGTGATTTTTCAGCTGCCTCAGGGATTGGCAGTCCAATTTAATGGTAACTTGTGAGTCAAAGGTGTTAAAAATTCATCTCTGGAGAGCTGGTTCTAGGATCTTACTTTCTTCCCGTACTTCGAGTCCAGGTCTTTTCTAGGGCTACTGCTTCTCTACACAAATTCACAATTCTGAATCTTTTAGCATTTTATTTATGTCTCACTGTAACTTGGACTTCTTTCTACAGAAGACTTATGAAAATACTTGAGATATGTGATTTAGATCAAAGTTCTTCCTGGTTTTAAAAATAAACAATAAAGCACAAACAAATATTTTCAAATATCAGCCAAGAAAAAGAAGCCCCTAGAATTCTTTCACACCAGATTTTAGTATCCATATTTTCCTAAAATATTTTAAAGGGAGTTCTGGCACCAGAAGAAGGGAACTGAGACAGATGGACCTTTTATCTATTGTGTTATAGACAACATATCAGATAATTTCAGAGCAATGAATAGGAATTTTTTGCAGCATTTGAAAACAACCCAGGACATTAAGCTAAAAAATGATAATAAGATTCAACAACTAAAATCAGAGGACTGTAAAAGATGCAGTTCATCCTGACTAATGTAAGCTTTCCCTATGATTTAATTTAATTTCATTTCATTTCATTTCATAGATTTGCCTTCTCACTTGGTGTTGCCTAATGAAGATTTAGAGCTAAATCAGAAACCAGAGCTAAATTTTCTTGGCTTTCGCAATGACTGGTGACAATACTGTAACTCAGGTCTATAACATGAACACAGGACTGGAAGTGACTTTTGATAGAGCTAAATGCAATCCCCAGCTCTTGCATCATGTAGCCCATTCATAAAATTGTCAGGTTTAGTTAAAGAAACTAGGTTTTTCCTTCTCCTCCTGTGGCAGGAACTGATATTACAGTTAGGGACTTCTTATTTTCAAGTAGATTTTAGGTCTGATTAATTTATATGCATTGTTCCTGTGCCAGCAGAATCGCCTAGCTTCAATAATTTTTCTCCCCAGCTGGTGCTTAGTCTATTATAGCAAAATTTGAGAGCATATAATCTGGAGTGTATCCATAAATAAATAGGGACAGGGACACAGATAGAGAAGCTGACCACTCAAGTCTTATCAAATAACCTGTATGTCTTGCTCAGTATGTTCTTCTGCCTAAGAATCAAACCCAGAATATGTCCATGCACATTTGTTCGACATCACATCTAAACCACAGCATCTCTAATTGAATTCAAACCTTTTCTGCTCATGTGCCCAAGATACTTTGAAAGTGTGTGCTTTATCAGTGTGTTATGGTTTCAGAATAGTGCACCAATCTACTTTCTTTCCCATACCTATGCCATGGGCAATTACTTGGAGTGATCTGTTCAGTGCTCCACAGGAGTGTGACTGCCTCACTTCTGTATCATCAGGCACAACTATCTAACTGACACAATGAAGATGAATGAAGATAAATGATAAGCCTCAAAATTTTGATCTGCTCACAAGTATAAAATTTATTCTGAATTTTTACTAGATTTTGTCCTGAGGAGTATCTCTGCTTACAGGAACAATGTTGCCCTTGTTCTAAGGAGTTTAATACATACAGTGGAGGGCTCAACTTCAGTCTGGGTTCAAGCTTTAGGGTTTGTGAAATGAAGATTTTTGAGCACAGCTTTTAGTCCCACATCTGTTCAGTTTACCAGTCAGTCAAATGGGGTGAGTGACCTTAACCCACCTTTTACAACATTTCAATGAGTAAAGTATTTTTAATCAGCTGCTCATAAAATCAAATTCTCACTTACTCACGATTAATTTCTCCCATCAGAGTATTGACCACAGAAGGAGGGATATTGTTTTCCATAGCTTCCTCCTGAGACATAATGTGTGTCCTTAATTTTCAATTAATTTGGTGGGACATAATAGTGTATATTCTTTGTAACACCTTTAGTAGTCTATACCAGCTCTTCTCTGGCTATGTGTCCTCAGAAATGTATGTCTGAGAATCCATCCTTCATTAGCTCTACAAAACTTTTTCTCTACAAAACAGAATTATAAAATGAAAAATCAAGTCTTGTAGATAGATCTATAGAAGAAAGTTCCAGGATTAAACAGATAGTCAAATCCCATGAAACGCCCCAGTCAAATACACTTTTCTCTTCTGCCATCAATTCCCCTTACTCTCATCTTAGCAACAGAAGAAGGCAGAAAAGAAATAAGTTTAAAGGTTTTTCCTTTTCCTAAGCCTTTACAGCAAGCTTTTAAAATAAACTTTATAACTTTCAACTGACAGCAGAGTTCTCTTTATTTACTCTATCCAGTGGAATCTAAATAGATTATTGTATAAAATCCTGATAGCATCCTGAATCAGATTATGTCCTGTAAAGAACAAGAAGCCTTCTTAAGAACACAAAAAAAGGCTAATGTTCTAAGACCACATAAAAATCAGATGCTGTCATCAGATGTCATCAGTATCATCTTCTATGTTTGCAGAAGAGATGCTTTTAATAAAAGATGTGTATGCCTCTCTAATTCAGAGATGTCTTTGTCTAGACACTAGATGTGCCTACATTACCTTGTCATGCAAAGTGGCTGACCACAAGAAGTGAGACTCTGCTGAGTGTACACCATACACTAGGGTCTGCTGGACTTCTCATAGTAAATAGTCATTATAATGTGAGCACAGCCCAGGCACTGTGGGCAGGCAGCTTGCTGTCTGCTTTGTGTTTATCACTCAGAAAAGGATTGGAACAGATGATTCCTGGTTACTCTAACTACAACAGTACCATACATCTAATGGAAATAAAATGTAGAGAGAGGTGGGAAAAATACTTATCACTATCTCTCATTTGATATTGTATAACACTGCACCCTGTTTTTTACTGAATATAATGCAGTTTAATATGATGTGATGCAATCAAACATGACATTTCATTTTGAGATCAGATATCCACTATCACCTTTCACAGTAGGCATCAAAACAGATTTTCTGCTGGAAGCAGTTGGCCATTATGAACTGACATATTTATATAATGACATAGAGAATGAAAATTCCAGTTTGAAAAGGATCCTTAAATATTTATTTTTTTGTTGTTATGAAAAGCTTTAAAATCCCAAATTCCTCATTTTCCAAGAAGAAAATTTGATATAGTGGATCATTACAGGCAATTTTAAAAGATCTGCTTTAAGATGTAAAAATAGCATATCAACAACCAAAATATAACCTATGGAAATTAAAAGTCATTAGAAAGAGAAAAGCATTTCAAAAAGAAAAATTAAAATCTGTCCTTTCAAAAAACTCCCATCAAATTGAAAGAACTTTGTTTCCCATTGTATATACATGTATATATGTCTTGAGGTCCAATCACTGAAGTCTCGTCGGCTCAGTGAAATTGTCTCCAAAGTGTTTTTATAAACTAATTTATTTCCAAAACCTTCTACTATATGTTCTTACAGAGTTTAGGTCTGCAAAATTTGTCAACATATCTCAAAGTATCAAGCATACTTTCGATACCAAGCATCTAGTTTTCAGATTTAGCATGGTCTTAATTTAAAAAACAAATTAAGCCCTCTCGAATACCGACACTACTTGTAGTTGTTGCAATATTAACTAAAATATACCATTTATGCTTTTGACAATTGTTGATTTCAAAACATGTAGACATGTATGCTTCATTGGAATAACATACTTGCATACATCATGCCCTGTAGTCACACTTGAGGAGAGAAAAATATCACTATCTTTACTATCAACTAGTTAATTGAGGCTTATAAAATAAGCTTACACCGTCAAATCCCAAACTAAAACAGACATGGCCATTAAAAATAATGGCTACCATCATGACTGGATTTGAACTCAAGCACTACTAACAAGGTCACAAATCTATTCCACTATATTCAGCTAATACAGGAGCATACATCTTATTTTGAAATGTTGGTGTAATCTCCAGAGCTCCTATAGCCCAAAAACTTTCAGTAAGATTAAAGATACATATCTACCAGGCCTTTTTTAGGGAGACACAAATTCATTCTGGCTACACTGGTCAGAAAATTCATAAATGCACTCACTACAGCTCCAACAGCAGGTAAGGAGTAGGGTTTACCCACTCAGACACAGCATCATACTAGCAGATCCATGCTGCCGCTGCTTGATTCAGTAACTGCATGAGTTACTCTGGTTTGTATGCTGCTAAAGCTGCTAGACACTGACCTTCTATTCAGGAGATTACACAGCCACGCCTTGGTTTTACATGTAAGGTTTCACCCATTTGCAGACACAAGAACACCAATTGCTGAACTGAATGTAATGAGGAGAAATCCCCGTGAGACATGGGTACCTCTGCAGCAGGGTCTCTAAGGGAGGAGAGTTGAGAAAGTAATTCCCAGTGCAGCATTTCCTCAACTGGTCCTGAAACTCCACATTCCTGCAGTGAATGAAGCAGTCATTTAGCTAAGAAATCTGCCCACTGAGGGAAAGAGTGAGCTTGTGTCTCAAAAGGTTTAATTATGGAGGGGAATTGGGAGCTGTGAAGTTTGTGATCGATTTTATTAATGTTTTGGTAGTATTTAACAGCAGCATAAGTTTATTTATACTCCTCTTTTCCAATCAATTATTGTTGCAAATTGTAAATCTATCAGTTATTGATCTTTGCATTCTTATCCTAGATTCTGTTCTAGAAGGAAATGAAACTTCAAACAGAGCAGCTGCAAGAAAGAAACTTAATAAGTATACTAACACTATTATCCTGTCTAATTGTAAGTTTCAGAACTACACTGCTTTTTAATGGATTAAGTTTTAATCAAGCTGTCTGGAAAAACATTAAAGATTTAGCAGATTAGACACTAAGGAACAATGTACTTTCAGTTTAATTTTAACTCTCCTAGTCTAGTAGTATTCTTTACTGCTGTGTGTTGCCTCTTCCTATTATAAAACTTTGAATTTATTATAAGAACCATAGAATTTAATTAATGTAATTCCAACAATGTTACTATATAACAATAAATAATGAATAAAAAAGTCTTAACAGATAAAAGTACCCTGGAGTAAAAATGATGTATCAAAAGTAAGTAAAGAAATTCAATAACGAACTTCACAGTTAGAATATAATTACCACAAAGCATTGTCATCTGAGTACAAAAAACCGGCGATGATTGTGCCTACATAACCCATCACACTCCAAATACCCAGCTAATCAATGATTTCATAGAAAGTGAGTAACTTTCTCCTTAATTGTGTTATGGTTTTAAATTGCCAAGGCCAGAAGCATTGCGGGCTTTGAATTGCATTCAGTATTTATACAGATAATGAGAACATTCATGATTCCACTAGATAGAGTCAAATGATTTTTAGATGAGATATAAACCTGAGGGCTTCATAGCAAAAATCAGTCTAAAAGTAGATGGGCTAGAAAACCTCACAGATCTAGGAAACTGGAGTACTTTACAATTAGATGAAAGAGATTCTCCCTAGTATGGTTTGAACACACACCAGTACCCAGCATCAAAATTCTAATCACAAATACTCTATTTAATTTCAGAAGCACTGTGTACACACAGTGTCACACATACACATATAGATAATAATTTCCACTGTGTCCCTCTAAAAGTACTTATTTCACTATGTGCATTACAACAATTTCCAAATAAATGATATATTTTAAACACAGGCAAGTAGCTCTAGAGGAACAGACTAAAATAAGAATCTATTTCTTTTCAGGACTAATGAAGATGACAGTAGAAAAGTTATTCTATGCAATTTAACATAGGAAGGGTAATAGCTTATTATCTTACATCATTGTTAAACAACTCTGAATAATTAAAAAAAAAAAAAACAAGCATATTTACTCATACCACTGATCCACACTTCTAGGGAAGAAAAGTGTTTTCTTGTTCTCTTAGTGTAACTTCTGTATTTGCTGAGTTATCAATAAAAGAAAAACAGGGAGAGAAAATAACTGATCCAACAGTTAGTCTTATCAAAGAAAGCCACATATTTGTTTCAATGGGAGGCCTGGTACTTGAGGTACAGCCAGCATGCATTATGTACCACCAAAAATATATGAGCCTTGGCAGGTATGTCTCAAATCCCACTCTGATTTCTGAAAACTCCATTATGATTCCATGTTCTTTGATCTCAAACCCCCAGGATGTTCTCTGAGGCATTATCCAGAATTATCATCTAGGAACAAGGCAGTGGAGCTGAGCTACCTGAAGTTCCAGACTTGTACTAAGAATAACATCCTGAGCAACATACATAAATTTATAGAACAGGTTTTCTTTTTCTTGGTTGTGTGTGCAAACATATACCCACTATGTAGGAATTTCTTTACTCACCATAGAAATGCAAACACCTGTGATATGAAACAATCATCACTAGGGACTTTCTTTTGGTTTTCCCTCCATATTTCTAATTGCTAGCTCTCAGGCTGATCTATAAAGAGATTTACATCTTTCCTCTCTGCCAGTTTTTGACCCAAGAGATTAACATTTATAATGTTGCATGTTTTGGATTTTGGGAGTTCTTTTGTAGGTATGAATCTAAAGGATCCTGAACTAGTAGAATATCTGATTTTCTGGCTCCTATCCATTAATAAGGTTACAAAACAATGTCATATAGAATTACTTTTGTCCACTAGTTTTATTGTTATTATTATTTTAAATCAAATTATTTTATATTGGTATTTACTACAATTGCTATAATTAATTATTTTTAATTACAGTGACTACAGTGTCAGAAATTCAGCACATGCACAAATGGGGAACATAGGTTAAGGAGCAATATTGCATTGACATGTGTCACGAGTATCACACTGGCTAATATCAAAAGGTTAAGGTAATCTGTAAAACTTAAATAACAGGAGATACCTTTAAAGATATTTACAGAGTATTTTCTGAAGCACAAGGAAAGCTACAGAGAATTTTGAAATTTTGTCTTGCATCAAAATCACTTGGTTGGAAATTACATTTTTGATACCAGACATAGGATAACAAGCATTATGAAGAAAAGCATAATGGGTCCTGAAAGTGAACACAAGTATCCTATGTTTAATCTAGCTAAAATTCACAGCCTCATCTTCAGCAATACTATCTCAATTCAGTGTATTAGAGTACAATATTAATTGAAATAATTCTTACTATGAAAATGTGATATAAACATATTTGCTGGAGGAGAAACTTAAAAATAATTTTGGATTTTTAAATTTTATTAAATGGCAATAATTTCTATTTCAGTTTTTGGAACAAAAGTCTCTACTTATGACTTGAAATACTACTTTCAAAGACACTATAAATATTTTAAATGAAATAAAAAATTAAATTGCTCTCCTACCCGATTTTTAAAAATAATATTTAGTCAGAAATTATTTTAGATTCAAATATTACTTTCTGTTTCTGCCTGATATAGACACATGTCTCTTAATTACAACTCTATTTTATTTCTGTATGTACCCAGGTATGATATATAAGGATATACAATGAAATATACAGTATTACTCTCTGCTTAGAAGAGTGAATACATATTCAAAACACACAATTTATGAAGGCTCATATATACATTTGCAATGATCTATTGTTTCTGTGTCAGAAATTCTGATAGTCTTGGAACTAAATAGAGCAATTTTCTATTAACCAATATGTAATGTCTATGCATGTAACAATATACTATGAAAATAAATCCCTTCTACACAGGACTTTATAAAAGAGCCGAGTAGATCTCATATTTGCATTTTCATCTTTTGTGTTTGTAATTTATATATAATCTTCCAATTGCTTGTGGTTTATTCCTGTTTTGCAGTTTCTGCCTTTTTTTCAGACAGTAAAATGTCTCCATTCCTTCTGAATCTTATTTCTCAAGTATCAAAGACAACTGGACATCAAAACAGTAGTGTTTTCACTGAGTTAAAATATGAGTTTGATCCTAAATGTACATTATGAAACCATACATGAGTTTTAGTCTATAGATGTCTTAAACTGGTTTCCTCATAGTTGAAACAAAAGAACATTTATTTTGTAATTTTATTCTCTAATTTATCAAAAAAGTTAAATATGATGATCTAATATGACTAGACTGACTGCTGGATGCACTGATGCCTGTGGTTAAAGAGTTTATGAATTAATCTCATGTGTAACAATGATAAAGTGGCATTTAATTCCTTAACTACTATAACAAACAACAGCTGCAACAGTAAGCATAAACTCTGGACTCTGCTGCATTTAAGAATAAATCTGGATTTGTCTATACAACTAGGTATGAATTTATAGTATTTTAACTACCCTGTCTTCTTACATTTCCTTTTTTCTGACTCCTGTGGTTGCCCTTAATGAACTCTGAGGGTACATCTACAAGGACGGATGCAGATGAAGATTTATTCTTTTGTCCATAATGTGAACTGGCTACAAACAAGCGAATTCCAAATGTTAAACAGAGGTGTTAGTGCATTTTATGGCCAAGCTAAAAAGCTTTCCTTGTAAATGGGTGCACTTTATCTCTAAAATAATTACATGGTTTCCAGACTGTAGCTCACTCTTTCTGGCTAGTTTGGTATATCTTTTCATTCCCATTTCTAAACCAGCATAGTATGATGGATTTTTCTGTGAATTACCTTATCTTTCTTTGAAAGCAGAGATACCTTACACGTTACACACTGCACGAGTACCCAAGACAGGCGCAGAGGCTAGCTCAGTGCAGCTAGTTTCCAGTAAATTATCACCTGCACTTCCTGAGAACTAATTTCCCATGAAGACAAGTCGTGACAGGCTGACAAGATATCAGTAATTTGTAGAAGCTGTTCTCAGCTACCCTCATTGCAGAAATTAAAAGTAAGAATGACTCTTTAATTCACAGGCTTATTATACTGTGAAGTCACTCATTAAAGGCTTTAAGACTGTGATGTTAGTGTCATGTTACTGTTAAATCCACTCAACTGTAGTACAAATAATCAAATTTGCATGTTCATTTTTTCACATGAAATATAAAATGCATAAGAAGGGTAGGAATCCAGAAGTATAGCCAATTCTTTCCTTCCTGGAGATTTCTCTCACCATCAGAAACTTGTCTAACATCTCTTACTTACAAACTACGAATATTAAGGCCAAACAAAATTTCTTCACCCAGTTAATGCTACATGCCATAACAAATGGCCTTGGCATTTGTCAATGGTATGTGCATGGAAAGTCATCATTCTACTTCACTGCAGAAAATCACTTACCTTTTATGATTTTGCTTTTGCATGCATTCACTCTTACATCACCTCTACTGGTTCCTCTATCATCTCCTGAATTGAATTCAGTTTCTTCATTCTCTCTTCCTAAGCCAGGATATGGCAGTTCTGGTATATTGTATGCACGTTGCTTGTTTCCTGAATCTTTTTTTAACTCCTGTTACCCTCTGCTCTACATTCAGACCTTGCTCAACTGATACTGGAGCAGTAGCATAAAAAGGCTGGATAGGAACATTTCTACACATGGAACATACTCACAAAGCAGTACTACTGTCATTTGTATTACAGTGGTGCCTAGAAATCCCAGCCAAAATCAGTACCCTACTATGCCAGGCACTGGAAAGAATGACAGCAGGTTACTATCTTGACATCAACAAGCTTACAGTAAAAGAGGACAAAGGATTGGAAGGTTTATAGAAACATGAAAAGCTGGAAAGTGACACAACAGATCAGTGCCTTAGACAGGAGCTGATCCTTAAGTCCCTGTGTCCTGAAGCTGGATAATATTGCCTTTCTGTATTTAGCAGCAATAACTTGAGACTGGGCTGGCTTTTCAAAGTCCTGAAGCAAAGAACTCCAGAGATTTTAAGACATCTGAGAAGCTGGTAGCAGACACAATATTTCTGTGACGTCTGTACTCTCCATTCTTATCTTTGAAAACCTTTTTGTGTTTAAAACATACTTCAGGATGTTTTTCCATTGCCTGTTTTACTCCCCAGGAACTACAGCTAAAAATCCTGAGTGTGTGTATCAGTACCCTTCTAGACTCCGCTGTAACACAGCTACTCTGAGAATGAGGATTTCAAATAATGAGTAAGTGGTAAAGAAAGTTCAAGGGAACAAGAATCCAATTGCTTGTAAAAGATATGACTGTATTACTGTCATAAAAATAAAAACACTTTTTAATGGCTTAAAATTAGTTATATTCTGAGATCCTGTTTATTTTGCATGTCTTGTTACAAAACTTAAAAAAACCCAGACAAAACTATCTGCATCTACTTAAGGAGCTATCAGCTACGGAAACGGAGCTCTTCATGTCTGGTGAACTCGGAAACATATACAACATGACCAACAGGTGGGTTCATGCTGAAATTATCCTTGAATGATTCCTTCAGGGAGTCATTACTCAGTTGTTTGGAAGCTGAATAACTGTCTCTTCCACTTTAGCTAACGCTAGGGCATCAATGTTATGTCTCATGAGAAAAACCATTAGGATACACAGGAGATTGTTATCATGCCACATGAGCCCAGAAATAATTTTGAAAGAATGGAAAATTTGCTTAGTTTTTCTATGTAGGAGCAGCAGACTGATATTTTTAAACACCAGAAAGAGAGATGATAGAGATTCCTACTTCATGCAACACTGTTGTGCTTTGTTTTCTTTTGAAATAAGATTTATTTCTTTTTCTTGTCCTCCCAGGAGTCAGGGTATGGTTGGGTTTGAAAGAAGAGGAAAGATGATTTATTGATGTCACTGTAAAACAGAGAGTAGCTGTATGAGCCATTTGTTAATAGATTTAAGGATATAAAATCCAGAGATGATGTTCCTAAACTATGGTTAGCAAGACATTTCTGCACACTAGCATATAAACATCATGGTATCATAGAATAATTTATGCTGCAAGGGACCTTTGAATGTCTTCTAGTCTAAACCAGTGCTAAAAACAGAGACAGCTTTGAAATCAGATTAGGTTGCTCATGGCTTTGTTCATTTGAGTTCTTCATTTCATTGTTTGAGATTATAATGCTTAATAGATTATAAATTGGCACTTTGTAGAAAGCATTCCTTCTCTGTACTGCTTTCAAGGATATATTCTGAGGGTGGTGGTCTTAAAGCTTTTGAACTTTGAATGTTATAGTTATTGTGGTCTACAGCAGGGTCATAGGGGAAGACAAACATGGTTTTAAACAAACTTTATGATAGTGTGTTTTGGGGTCAACAAGAGGTTGAGCTGTTCATCAGTTTAGGTCACCTGAACATGTATTTATCTTGGCATTCTAAGACACCAAGGGGTCCTCCAGGAAATAGGTCTCAGGAGCTCCTTTCCTTCCTACAGATAAGGATGGTAATAGGGTGGTGAAATAGTTATGTTGGCTCTCTTCCACCTAAGGATTCCCTCTGTAAAAGGAAAACAGAAGAAATCAATCTTTCTTTCTTTCTTTCTTTTCTTTCTTTCTTTCTTTCTTTCTTTCTTTCTTTCTTTCTTTCTTTCTTTCTTTCTTTCTTTCTTTCTTTCTTTCTTTCTTTCTTTCTTTCTTTTCTTTCTTTCTTTCTTTCTCTTTCTCTCTTTTCTCTCTTTCTCTCTTTCTCTTCCTCTCTTTCTCTTTCTCTTTCTCTTTCTCTTTCTCTTTCTCTTTCTCTTTCTCTTTCTTTCTCTTTCTCTCTCCTTCCTTCCTTCCTTCCTTCCTTCCTTCCTTCCTTCCTTCCTTCCTTCCTTCCTTCCTTCCTTCCTTCCTTCCTTCCTTCCTTCCTTCCTTCCTTCCTTCCTTCCTTCCTTCCTTCCTTCCTTCCTTCCTTCCTTCCTTCCTTCCTTCCCTCCTTCCTTCCTTCCCTCCTTCCTCTCTTTCCTTCCTCTCTTTCCTCTCTTTGCTGTAACAGTAGCATCATGGACTTTCTGAAGCACAGAAGTGACTAGTTTTATCTTCAGTCCCTATTTTCCTGTGTGAAGACTGACAGGCACTAAATGCGATAAAACTTTTCCTCCTGCCATGCATTGCCCAGAGATGGGAGAGAGCACACCTCTAGAAGGTAGAGGACATATTGGGCTACTGCTGTTGTTGTTGCTTCTTTGTGGGGACAGAGAGGGTCAAGATTTGCATGGTCTAAAGAAGTGCTGAGAGAGAACCTGGCCAGTATTCATCAGAAATGCAGGGGAGTGAAAAAGAGCATTACAACTGGTCTTGAATGGTTTGGGCAATGGAAGTGGGAATGGAGATTCTGGATGTGGAATCTAAACCTAGAATTTTTAGAGTGGGAAATGAGTGACTAGGATTTTAACAGTATTTTAATACCTTTAATAAATGTATTGTTATAAATAAATCGAACCTATAAGTCAATACTTTCAATAGTTGCTATAAACATATTTATTGATTAGGTTGTTCATTATGGAAGATTAAAAATTATTGAGATTATAGTAGAATTACTTTGAAACAAACTTAAATTGCGAAGCTGTCTATTAAAAGGGCAAATCCTTACCAACCAAATGTCACTTACACACAGGATAAAGTTAGCTCCAAACATATAAAAATATTTAATAACTGGTAACTACGATAAGAAGTTAATACACAAATTCTTGGCTATGAGCAAAACTATCCATAAGAAAAAGATTTTGAGGAGAAAAAATAGTGGATGTTTATAATATGATCATCTTGAAATGGGTAGGGAGTAGTTTTAACAGTTTTACTGCTAAAACACTCAAGCATCAACAAGACATCCATTTGCAGAAAGTTGGGAGTAAATATTAGAGGTTGGCTTTAAAGTATAAAATCGATTTTTCTAGAGGTGGAGTGACCATTTTCCAATGTTTATTCATCTACAGCTGCCTTTTAAATTGATACAGCGGTAGAGAAAATATAGAGTTCAAAAGGTTGTCTGGATCTCCTTTTAGTCTCTCTGTTCTAAGGAATTTATGGAAACTGTCACCGACAATACAAAGAAGCTTTTTCTCTGGTATGTCTGTGGCCTGTTTTGGCTATTTATAGTTTGTGTGGGGACCAAAGCAATTCATCAGTACTTTTTAGCAGAAGAATTATTAAAGGGTAGTCAAAGAAAAAAGAAAGGCTTTAATAAAGTGAAACATTCCTTAAAGGTAGAGGATTTGGTTGAGTATGAAAGGAAGCAATCTTAGGCTCAAAAGGTTATTAGAAGATCTAAGAAGCACTGCTGCCAAAATCTCTGTAGCACTATTAATAAACATGCTTCAGTGGGAAAATATGAAATAAGATTATAAGGATAAATATAAGAGAGCACAGATCCTTTGCAATACCTAGTTTAATTAAAAGTGGCATTACTCTTGATTCTAATGCATTGAAGTTGAACATGGAGAAGGTTTCACTTAATGTTATTAAAAGCATGCTGATATGAAATAGATTTTGTTGGTGTCGGGAATACTTTTATAAAGAGATGTTTAATGTTAGACTTTAAGACTGAAGTGAAGGAAGCTCTGAAATTCTGTTGCTAGTTAGTGAATTTGAAGGGCAGGTATCTGATTTTGAGATATCTTCCCTTGACTGGTTTAATAGGAGTTACAAAGTCTGTTTAATGATGTGAACAACAAATGCATTTGTTAATATTTTTAAGCTTATTTGAAACGAGGTAAATTCAATTCAAAGTCATATGATGCTATATGAGAGATCTATAACAGAACAGACACTAAGAATATTTTGTTAGTTTTCATGTTTCTTACCAGTAGAAAATTTAATCAAAACCTATGATATTATAAGAATAATCTGGGCCAAATTTTGGTTGAATATGAAGAAATTGAGGGGAGTGGGGAATAAGGGAAATTTCCCCCAAAAAACATTAATGTGATTGTTTACCATGTTTGTTTTGGAAGAGATTTGACTAAGCCTGAATCTATGTTTAAAACTGGAAATTCCAAATAAAACTTCAAGGATATCCATGTAAAATGAAGTAAGGAACATCTAACAGTGTGGAAAAGTCAAAGTGGGAGAAAATAGTTCTCATTTCTGAAGATGAGGTTTACATGTACTCTGTTCAGTTCTGCTGACAGGAGGCTTGGTGAAAACAGAGGCTTTTATACATAAAAAGGGAAAGTGAGGACTTGCTCTCCATTGCTAAGAGCAGTGTATATGTATGCACATGTGAGAAAAGTAATTCTTTAATTATCATTAAGACATATGTATATACATATACACACAGACGTGCATGTGAGTGTATGCATGTGTGTGTGTATGTGTATGTATGTACCAATTAAAGAGCACAGGCCTTTAATCCTTTCCTACAGAAAGAGGAGCAGATTTGTCCTTTATGTGGCCAACCAGTTGCTCAGGACAGGAAGGCTCAGCCTCCCCTTCCTTGAAGCTAACACTAGAAGTGCAATGTGTTTAGATGGACACTCGCTGTATGTAAGAGGAATGTGAGGCCTGATGGAACCAGTAGCAATAATGGAACTTTAGCAATGAGTGGGATTAATCTGATGAACTATGCATATCCTTATCCAACTCAGTTGTCTATGCCCCCTTTATAGTCAGTGGAGAGAACTGAACAACTTTAGAACATGATTCATCTCACCCTAACATAGATGGCTAAAGCAGAAACACATCACCAGTGCCATAAGTATTTCCCCCCACTGCCTAAAAGGAAGCTTAAGAGGACTCTGTTAAGAATGAATGTTTGCATTAAAAAATGCCTAAATTCAGGTATGATTAAGCTTCTGTCTCTCTGAAGGTGAGATGCAAATAAATTATGTCATTACTGGTAGTTCTGAAAATACTCAGTGATACAAACTAGCCAGACAGCACAAAGTAAGCTATAGCTGTGTAGATTTCCACACATTGTACTGTCCTGCCACCTGGGTTTTTACGTTCCTGTTTATGTGATCACTTTTCCTCCCCATGCTTTCAAGTGTGTATCTCTATACCCATGTGTACAAATGACTTCTTCTGTATAGATGTGCTTGGCTTGGTACACATCTGTGTGTGCCATCTGTGCCACAGACCTTGTCCCTCCATCTCTTTCAGAGGTGTTTCCCTTACTCTGCAAGAAGCCACAGAGAATTAAGGAACAATGTTCCATGGGTAAAACTAAGCATATTCAAATTGCCACAATCTAGCCTTCAGAAATCTGTTCTTTCTCTCTCACCCACCTTGTGCCTCTAATGCATTATATGAAATTAAAGTAGGGTGACAGTTTAGAGTAAAATAAGAAAAGAACAAATTCAAATCTTAGATAAACTGAATCATTTCATAATGGGATCACCTGAGGTTATTCGTTCTAGTATACTTACAGGGCTGGCTGAAGTAATTTCAGAGCCATTAGTAATAATTTCTTCTGAGAAATTGTGGAAGACAGAAGAAATTCCAAAGACTGGTAGGCCAGGAAATCATAGACCAGTTATCCTAACCTCAGTTCCTAGAAAAAATCAGGAACTTTTCATCAGAGAAAAAAAAAAAAAAAAAAAAAGGCGACTAAAAGACCACAAGGAGGTGAATAGCATCTAGGATGGTCTTGTCAAAAGCATATCACGTCAGAACAAGCTGATCTAACTTTATGACAAGGTAGCAAGTCTTGTGTACAGGAAAGAAACAGCAAATGTCATACATTACTGTCTCAGTCTTTACACTGTTTCAGACAATACAGTCATAAGAACAGACAAAATGTAGTTTAGAAAAGAATCTACTGTAAAGTGAACACATTGTTGCTGGGAGAAAAATACTTGGAGCATAGTTATCAGAGATCCACATTTCCAACCAGATAGATGTGTCAAATGGGGACTAAGGTAGGTCAGGTATTATTATTTTCATTAGATGATGAAGTAGGACTACAAATATTACTTTATGTGAAACACGATAAGTCAAACTGGGAAGGGCTGCCAGGTTCGAATTTCATCTACCCTGAAATATTGTAGAAAGGATGTAAAAAGCAGGATGAAGCTTTACATGTACAAATGAAAACTTTGCATTTCTGCAAAAACTGCATAAGTAGGACAGGCAATAGTAGAGCAAGCAGCAGTTCTGTAGATCTGGAAAGGCATCTGACAACTATAACTCAACGTTGCGACTCAGAGTATAACAAAAGCAACTCCTTTTCACCATTCTGTGACATTTTCCAGCTGGTAAAATGTTAATAAAAAATGCTATATAGAACCATGATTTGTGCAGTGCCTTCATACAGGGATGGAAAAAAATTATGAACAAGAACCTTCTAAATATATTCCTGCTATAATTATCCATCTGAAATCAACATAACAGTGTTTTGGCTAGGTAGTTAATTTAGCTTTGTTTTCTTTGCTTTTGAGTGTTGTTTGGTTTTGAGTCTTAAAATAGAACACACTAATTATAATCTACTATAAGCTTTCTTACTATGGAGCAAATGCAGTTTTCTTTCACCTCAGATCATAAATTCAGCCACAACAAAATGTACAGAAGAACCTCTGATACTTTTCTACAACTTTATACTGATGTAAATGATTGTACAAGATGGTGGGTTATGAAGATATGGAGGCCATGAGCTTTGTTTACACAGCCAAGTAGGATGCCCAATGTAGCCTCTAGTTTAAGAACACAATGAGTAGCTGGTAATTGCTGGGTTTGCCAGAGAGATGTAAGGAAAAGTGCTGTCAGACTGTTATAGTAATAATTGCAGGTAGTTGGGGAGCAATAATAAACAAATCCCAAACATTTCCTTTCATAAGAGAAGTGATTTGTTGCCAGATGAAATAAAACCAAGTAATAAACCAATACACATTACATATAGGACAAGTAATTTCATGTTCACAAGATCTTTGGCCAGGTTTCCAATTGCAAGGCAAGAGGGATTACTGTGACTTGCACAACAGTTTTTCATCCTTCAGTCCCCACCTTACTTGTGAATAAACTCCCTTCTTCTATGGTATTTACTCCCATTAATTGCAATATTTTTAAGACTTGACTGTACTTAAATATCCTTGAAAATGAAAAATACAGGTAAGATTAGTATCGCTTTACTTTTTAATTTATTTCTTTATAATATTCTGTCTTTATAACAACTTGTTTGTAACAGTATCACTCACACCTTTGTGTCACATTACTCTCATCCACAGTGAACAGGTACTTGACAGTAAACTTCTACTAGTATGGGAAGAGAGCATTCTCTGGGGGTTTTGTTTTGTTTGTTTGTGCTTTTTTTAGTTATTTTAAAGGATCTAAAATGCTTTGAAAGCTGTTGACAGCCCATCCAAATGGTGTTTTTATAGCTATTTCACATGGACAGTCATGAGTGTTTGAAGGTACAAAGTCTGCTGGTGCTGGAGATCTGTGTCAGATAAAAGAAGACAGATCTCCTTTGTCCAGACTGCCTACCCTGAATCATGCCTTGCATCTCCTGCAAGAGTGCATGCTAGTTGGCAGAGGCCAAAGCCATGCCAAGGAAGATGTTAAAAATTTAACAGTAAGGACTATCACATGTAATTCTAAAAAGCACATCTTGGCTGTGATTTTATTTAGCAGTAACCCAGGAAACAGCATAAATCTAATCCTTGATTTGAAATTGAAGGTAATGCTCCATGTTCACCATGTGGACACACCACAATGCATATTGTAGTACATGAATTTATAATATTACTACACATATGTGATGTGGCACGTTATAAAGAGAAGAGGAAACCTTAATAGAAATAACTAAAATATTTTATTCTGTGATGTGTTTGTTTGTTTTAATAATCAGAAGTTTAGTCTAGCCGTACTCAAAACAAACTGGGCCATAGTCCAACTAGGTCAAAGATAAATTAAAATTCCATACTACAAAGCCACATTCATCCACCTATGACAAACATTCAAGAACAAAGATGTTGATTTTATACAAAAATGCTTTGCTACTGATCAGTATTTAAATCATTAAAGTTAATTTTGTAAGGAATGAAACTGAAAGTGAATGCAGAACTGCCTTTAAGCATGTAACAGAAACAAGGGAAAATGAAAAATCTTACCTTAACATAAATTATACTGTCTTAAAATGTGCCTAGATCTTTAATACAAAGGCAGAAGAAAACCTTTTTTTTTAGATTCCATTCTGGGATCACTGCCGACTGTCAGACTTCATGCCTTATGCCAGAGTTTTGTTCATAGTGTTTTCTCCTTGCAACAGTAGAAGAGCTGCACTGTAACTAAACTTTTGCGCAATTATTTCAAAGAATGAAGCAGCATTTCAATTACTTGTACACTGTATTTTCAGAGGGGCCAACTGTGTATTCAGTTGGAGGCATTAAATAGATACAACTGCATCTAAAAAGAATGCTTTTTCCTGTGACCTCAGCCGTCAGAAGAAGAAAAACACAGCTGGGAGCAGTATCACAAAGCAGATGACCTAGAGGAAGAGAAGGCTGCAAGCTGTGCCTCAGTAGGGCATGGACAGCTGCAGAAATGGAGCTGTGAAGCAGCCAGTTGGAGAAAGCCAAGCCAAGCAGTAGCGTCGCTATAATAAAGCTGTGGGAAGCTTTTTGAAGCTCTGACACGACTCCCCAAGCAGCGTGGTCAATGGAAAGAGAAGCACAGCCCAGGGCACGGTGGCCTGTGGAAGCTCTGGGGAGGAGAGGTAAAGCGTGTGCACGCCAAAGGGCAGGAGACAGCTGGGCTACAACAGGCATTGAGAAAAATCACTAACTGCCTGATGACCCAAATGGCAAAGAAGTGAAGCCAGGGCTATGTTCAAACTTAGGGCAAGTAAAGGTTAGTAAGTGATTTATGCAACTGGTATGAATGGCATGCGAATGCTATGGGATAATGAGAAAGAAAGTAAATTAAACTTGATTTTTTTTTTTTTTTTTGGAAGTGTGTTTCCACAGGAGATTGCTAAAGGAGACTGGATAGGGAGACTGAATACACTTCTCGGAGGAAATACGTCAAGACTCAGCAGAGCAGTATGTTAAAATGAAACAGCACCTCTCTCAATATTATCAGAAGATGAGACCTAGTCCTGAGCTGACAGCCAAAATCCAGTCATAATCTGAAAGCAATCCTGCCAGGCTGGCTTTCCCCTATGATTTGCTGCAATGGGGCTTCCTATATGTGTAATAAAAAAAGGAGAAAAGTGGAATGGCTTGGTAATGGACAAAAGCAGAAAGACCCTTCTTATGACTAGAATGACAAACGTATTTGGACTAACCAAGCTTTGTTAGATGAAGTTATAGAGAGATCCGTGGCTGACCTTAAACTCCAGCCACAATGGCAGATACATAAAGCCATAGCCAAGCTGACCATGAAAAGGGTCAAATCCAGTCCTGGGGAGAAATTCAGCATTAACACAACAATTCAAACAAGAAGTTGTAGCTATTCATTCTCCTGTAGTACCATCCCTGCTGATTTCTCTGCCTCATTTACTGTATAACCTGTTCAAAGCATATCACTTCAGGGCTTTTTTGCTGTATAGTTCAGTGTTGAGAGGACAGTCTGAAAGCAACAAACAATAAAAATAATATATAAAGGGAAAATATGAACACCTCAAAACATTTTTAGAGCCTTTAAAAGTGTAGAGTCTTATTATCTTTCTAACATAAATGAAAAATGAGAGGAATTGAAGTGGTTAGTAATATACCACAGATATAAGTTTGAATAAAGCTCAGATATGAAGTGCCTGAAAGTTGCTGCAGCACAACAAATACTTCAAGAGTCTCCATAAACTCACAACAGTCTTAGTTCAGACCAATTAAACAGATGCACACATTGCAAGAGCTACTGCTAAAAATTAGCACCAATTTGTGTTTGCAATTGCCAAACAAAAGACTGGTCAGAAATAACAGGCTGTCCTCCTGCACTAGTTGTTATGTTATTCTTGGGCTACACAGGACACTATATATGGGTAATATTTGAATAACCTCAGTTGTCTTAGATAACACTTGGAAATCTTTCAGCTAAAGTTTTTAACATAGGGAAAACTGACGGTTGGATATACTATACTATGGCAACACAGTTCAAGAGAGCCAAGGGGTCTTGAGCTAAGTTTGCAACAGGAAGGTTTTTTGAGCAATAGGATTATACCAGTAGACCAAAACAGTCAGTGCTGAGTCATCTTTCTTCATTTACACCTTTATATGCCTTGGAGGTTTCACCTAGGTGAGGTTTAACATAGTGACCTGAATCCAACATCTCCATCACATGTATGATTTGAAACTATCCAGAGGACCAAACGGTGGATCAGACCTTCATAAGGATTTGCAATGTGTTTGGTGTGCACTTCAAGCAGTTTCCAATTTAGTTTCCTCTGAAAAGAATTGAGTTACTGTATACCAAACACATGTGCAGTAAGTAGACGCTGTTGGGGGATTCACTTCAAAAACTGTTAATGAGCTCCAAAATGTTAACATACATGCCATCCCAAATTATCTGTTTCTGTTGTCAGATGTGATTCCTCATGCAATCAATAGAGAGAAGGTCATACAGTCTTGAGTTATCTTTATATAGTGAGCTATTTGAATACAGTCCAGTTTAAGTTTCTTTAGGTTCAAATTTAGAAATTTTGCATCCCAAATCAAGCATTATTTGATTGTTAAGCTGTCTGCAGCTCAGTTTCTGACATAATGTGGCATTAATGTAGACACCTTCCTTCAGTGTTTCTTACTGGTTAGCTCAGGTGGTCTCTGGCTGTGCAGGCTGGCTGCTTTGAATCACATTCATGCACACCTTCATTTATCTAGAGGTTTTTCAGGGAGTCAATGTGATTACCTAATGTCTGTGGATTTTCTGTACTGATTATGCACGTATGTCAGTTACCAGGTCCCTGTCTTAGTGTCTCTTGGAGCACTGGATTTCATTTAAATGTGACCAACTATTCTCCTCATCTTCAGACCATATGCCTTCTTTAATTCACCAAGTAGCTATGAAATAAGTCAGATTCTCAGTGGCTACTGCTTCGGTCATCGGCTTTTTTTAAATTTCCATTTTCTATCTTAAAGATATTATCAGTCAAACTTCAGATATTTAAAAAAAGCATATTTTTATCCATTGGCTAAAGATGAAATACATTTAGCTGCACTTTATATTCCAAGATGACATCAAGTGAGCAATTGAACTTACCCCATAGAAAGTTTTAGCAAAGTGAAGTTGAAGGATCATTTGGGGTTCTTACCTGATGACTGGGCTTCCACAAAGTATGAATCATGGGCTTAATTTAGTGATGAAAGTTTCATGCAAACTCTTTTGAGAAGGAGCTGTCACACATAAATGGTGTAGTGAGTCAATCTTTTTCACAACTTTGGAAATTAAAAAGTCCCATCCATTGCCATAGTGAAAAATAAATGGCAAAACTGATAGGTGCTACAATTTAAGTCATGTTTAGGGAAAAAAATCCACTCTGGAAGATGTAATCTAGTGTTATGTCTAATGAATAATGACATGGGAAGCCATGTGAAGACCCTAATACAGCTGCTGAGCAAGGCAGCCCATGTTCTAGCACTCTATTAGCATGTATCCCATTCAAAAGCATTTCTTCTGTAGTAAATATATGAGAGTGTTTATTTATTTATTTTTTGTAACCCGAATGGCTAAATATAAGCAAAATTAAACTGTGATTTTATTGGGGAGAGGAACAAACATCCAGAGTGTCTACTACTTAGTCATATTTTCTGATTATTAATTAAAACCCAATTGCAGTATTTTTTTCAGAGGAAAACATTGTTACAGATTATATATTCTGGGTCCAGAAACTATATCAGACTTCTGCAAAGAGGTCTTTATACCATCAGAACTTTTGAAAATAGTTAGAATTAGTAACAATTAGAATTGCTGATAAACTTGTCTATGAAAAGAATACAGCCGAAGTCAGACCTTGCTTAGCAGTGGAGACAGACACACATTTTACAAGTGACAAATAATTACTAGAAATTCACCACAGTGATCTGATGAACATTTGCTTGGGTCTGTAAACTGCATGCAAAACTAGGAGCCTTTTCACAGGCTATGTATGTTGGGTTTTCCAAACCTAAATGGAGTAGCTTTTAGGAGATATATAGATGAATTTAAACAACCTTATTTCACAAAAATTTTTGGGAAGAGAGGGCCTTAATGTCAGAAGAAAAAATGACAACACTATTTTATATTTGCAGGTGTACGGGGTGCAGGTGCTCAGCCACTGGCAGCAGGGAGCTGCAGCGCGGCTTCTGTGAGGAGGAACAGGACCTGCCCCGTGCCGGAGACAGCCGGTTCCAGCCGGCTCCAACCCACCCACAGCAGGGCACGGCTGAGCCTCTCAGACAGAACGGTGGCATCTCTGTGAAAATGTATTTAAGAAAGGGCAAAACACTGCTTGGCAGAGAGGAGCAAGTAAAAAAAAAAAAATGTGAGAAACAGCCCTGAGAAACCCAGTGTGAGAGAAGAATGAGGGGGAGGAGGTGCTCCAGGTGCCAGAGCAGAGATTCCCTTGTAGCCTATGAAGACACCACGGTGAAGCAGACATCCACACTGCAGCCCAGGGAGAGGACCGCACTGGATCAGGTGGGTATGCCCTGAAGGAACTGCGGCCCATGGAGAGGGAAGGAGTGGCAGAGAGGAGCTTTTATGGGCTGACTCAACCCCCCATTCCCCATCCGCCTGCACTTCTCTGGGCACTGGGAATGAAGAAGTGAAGTTGAGCCTTGAACAACAAAAAGGGAGGAAGGTGCTGTTTTAATTTGTCTCTCACTATCTAGATCTGTTTTAATTGGCAATAAATGAAATTAATTTTCCCCAAGTCCAGTCTGTTTTGACTGTGATGGTAATTGGTAAGTGATCTCCTGGTCTTTATCTTGACCCATGAGATTTTCCACCTTATTTTCTCCCCCTGTCCTGTTTAGGAGGAAAAGTGAGAGAGGGGCTGAGTGTTCATCTGGCAGCCAACCAAAGTCAGCCCACCACCACAGGTATGTATTTAACTGAATACTCCAAATTTTCTGTGTAAGTTTAAAAATACCAGCTTGCATGGAAGAATCTCTGGAGAGAAGTTATGCCTTTGACTATATGCCAGTGTACAGAAGTAAAAAGGTGTGTGCAGAAATATATATAAAGCACCTCTTGTCCTGTATGTTTTACACTGATTGTAAGACCTGAAAATGGATCAATGAATAATGTGTTATTGTGTTGAGCTCAGCCAGACGATAGGGCTTGAAGCAATCTGAAGGTTAGGACAGGCCAGAAACAAAATACATGAATAGATATATACACATCTGCACCCAAAATAGCTTATTTTTTACTTGTTATTCAGAGATATACTTAAAATCACAATATTTACAACTGGTATTTAAAAACATCTATGCATTCAACTCCGGTACTCCTACTGACATTGAACCACACAACAGTTCATGCATACCCACTATGAGCAAGGTTACTGCTCATCCCAAGCAGGAATGGGAAGATAAACCCACATTGCCAACAAGTGAAACCAGGTGTATTTTAAAATTCTGGCTTATATAAATCAGTTTTAACACAGTTGCAAAGCTGTTTGACACAATCCAACACATTTGAAGCTGTGCTTTCGAGACTTTGCACAGCACAACTACTTGTAAGGTCAGTATGGATCTCGACAGGTTTTCTCACTTATATTCATCTAACACTGTTAGAGGAGAAGTTCTACAATCAAAACGCTGTACAAAGGACTCACATTTTTACACCTGACTTTTAAGGTCACAGAATCATAGAGTTCACTACTTCAGGAAGAAGAAATAACATAAACATCTAGCTGGGATCCAACAAGAAAGCCAAAAGAAGGAGCTATTAACCTGAAATTAAAAAAAAATTCATAAAATGTGAATGTACTGATGACTGAGGGATATCACTCACTAATAAGCAAATGGAAAGCTTCCAAAAGCGAGGCTGTGTTGAGAAGATGATGTTCTCATTTACAAGCATTCTGGCCTCTGTTCCTTTTTAATAGACGCAGCAGTTACAAAAACAAGATTACAGAGGCCCTGCATAGACCCTGTGGCATCTGGTTAAGTGGTCCACAATCTGTCTTTTTTTTTTAAAGACCTACATCAAAGATGTGCCCTATTTATCTTTGTGTATTTACTATGCAAGTGACCAGACTTACCATTTAAAAACTTGACTGGATATGTGTCAGATTCCACCTGGAGGAATCCTTTCACCTCCTGTAGGGACACATTAAATGGATCTCTGGCTTGAAATCTTTCTCCCTAGTTTTTACAAAACAACTTTCATTTCGAAGGGTTGTAAATGTACTCTAACAGTCATGTGGCCGTTGCATTTTTTAGTTCTCTGCCTGTCAGTCATTGATGCATTAAAGGTGTACAGCAAAACCAAAAATGCAAAACAAATCTATAACATGAAAATACTGTCATCCTAAAGGACTGGGAATTCAGATTTTTCTTTTTGGGATAAATGAGCCATCTCCAGGAGAAAATCTGCTTTCAATTATTTTTATTTCAGACAAAAACCCCAATCCATTTGATGGGAAAGGATGTGTTTTGCAGCCAACTGGGTAAAAATCAGAATATTCTAAGAGGATTTAGTCAGGAAAAACAAAAACAATTTAATCTGAAAACACAGTCAAATGAGTTTAAAATGTATAGTATTAATATAGATACCGAAGAATATATCTAGATTCCTTTCATTATATGTGTTTTCTTGGAAAATGATAGTGTAGGTGGTTAAGCACTAGGGCTTAGCGGTAGCCTTTCAGCAGAGCTGCAACAAATAAGTAGTCTACAGTCTCTATTAAAAGGAAATAGATATTGATGTAGGAATACCTGAAGATAATGAGACTGATTTCAGTGGGAGCTGGAGTAGACCACTTCTGTGGTTCAGCTGAAATCTTTAATTTACCTCATAAAATGAAAGTTACTCAAAGGAAAAGTAGGGAATGCATCTGAGCATCACATACCTGTTAATGACATTGGAAGCTGTTACTTTTTTATAGCTCAGTTTAAAAGACAGCAACAGAAAAGTAAAAATGCCATAAAAATATTCAAAGAAACTTAGTAAACCCATAAAATAGATTTAAGGCTTGCTTTTTCTTTGCACAATGTTAACTTGTTCTTTCATCAGTAGACAAGGAATAACTGCTCAATAAGGACATCTTAAAAGAGAGGTAATCCAGGAGAAAGACAAAGACAGTATTGTGGTGGTTTCACTCATCTCTTTATTATTACTACTGACAGGTAACTGAATTTCTCCTTTGCCTGGAGCCATACCACCTGAGGTTCTAATGTTGTCAGATTTTATGCGCTAAGCATGGTTGAGAGAGCTCTAAAGAATAACAGGTACTACAGGAAATGGTTATTCTTTCTCTTGACTAGTGACACTTGCCAGTGCAACACACTTCCAGTGGAGCTTTCCCTCCTAGTGACTTAATACATCCAACAGTATTATAGTAACAGTATATAATAGCTTCTGTGATATCATCCAGGATATAGGCCAGCAGGCTCAAAATCAAAAAATATCAGCTTATCTCAGTTTTGCCCATGTTGCCTGATTGGAGATACATCAGGAAAGGACAAATCTGCAGGGTGATCAAGGACAGCCAGCCATGGGTCCCATCATGCACTTGCTCAAGTCTGCTCTAGCATGCTGTGTAATTCTGTGTAATATGCCTACTCTGAAAAGGGAAGATTCTGATATTAATCTGTTCTTTTATTTGGTACAACTTTTAATGAATTTACATACAAATATAGACTTCCTGCACCATACTCAAATTAATCAAGTATTGACAAACAGCAATTCATAAAGTGAACTCCAGCTTTGGGCAAAGAGAAAGAAGATTGGAATAGCAGCAATATTATTCCACTTTTTTTGCTGCATTGCTGTGATGGATATTAGAAAAGAGACTTTTAATGATATTGATGTTTTTCCAGTGTGGCAAACAGTGATGATGTCTGTTTATGTTTTAATGGGCTGATTACGTTTGATGAGTAGACAAATTCTCAGAATCCTTGGTATGAGGCTGGGGAATAAGAGGTATTCAGTTTCTTGGACTGGGATTCTTCCTGGAATCATTAACTGTGATTTTTCTTTCCCTATTTTTTTTTTCCTGTGTTCCCCAGTTTGCCTTTATTATCATCTTTGGCTGCTATACATTTTACCATCCTAGATTCTTTCAGGAAACACAACATTTCCTGAAAACTGTAACAAATTAATTTCAAGACTGCCATGAATCCTACTTTGGATTTCCATTTAACCTTAACAACAGGTTTAGTTTTTACCAGTGGACTATAAGGCATCTGAGAAATGCTCACATGTTTTTTTCCACTAGCTTTGCCTTCAGATCAATAAACTCAGTCAGAGAGGCTGTTATAAACAACTAGAAGGTATTTTAAACACCACATTTTTTCTTGCAATGATTATCTATACTCAGGCATGCCCTGCTGCCCCAACTTCTAGGCTTTAATAGGGTGGTTGTAAATCTAGAGTTCAGTGGAGCCAAACCTCAGTTCTACTGATGGAAATGAAAAGTGATCCTGATCCACTGGCTGACTGTATTTTCTCTGGCTTGAGTAGCCCTCAGATTTTTAGATCATTTCCTTAAAGGTGATGAATCTCACATAATCCAGGAAAGGGGACAAATTTTACCAGCCTAGTTTTATGTCTCTCCTCCATTCCTACATGCTATTCATTTAATCATCATTATCCTGTATCTAGCAGTGTCTCAGAGACACCTTGGCAGTTAGCTAAGATACCTCCACCCTTCCCTTTTCTGAGCTGTCATTTTGGTTAAGTGGTTGACCCAAGTGATGTGTCATGTCATTTGGTTGCTTGTCATGTGTTGACTTCCTATATTCATTATTCTAGTATTTCATGAAAAAATGTGAATTGCAAGGTAGATGTTCTGAAATTTTACAAGGCTTTATTAAAGCATATACAAAGTAAAAGATTATATGGGTACATGGCAGATAACATAGCTTTTTTACATTTGAGGCGTAGAATTCTTGTCATAGTCTAAAGACACAGTCTTGGCACCCCAAAGTCATTACCATGTCAAAACAATAAACATTGCAATGTATGATCTCAGACAGGAGCCAGTAGTCAGTATATAAAGTCCACAGCTGCATAACTTGTTGTGCCAAGTTGTAGGTATTGAATGAAAAGCAAAGTTCTTTATGTGAAGAGACTGAAAACAGGATTTGAAATGCTCTGCATAGGGTTAAAAGAATATTCAACCTTGATGACTTGCTGATAGAGCTGGGCAGTTAGGAGTCAAAGGTTGGATGTAGACAATAGTTGTGAATCTAACATCTATTAAGACGAGACAGATATGTAACCGCCTGGAGAGAAAAATTAAAAAGAAGAAAAAAGAAAAAACAACAACAACAAAAAAAACCCCACAAACTGGGAAAAAAACAAAAAAAACCCAAACAAACAAACAAAAAAAAAAAAAGGCAAAAGAACGGGGTATAAAGATAAGTCTGCCTTCCCAGACTGGGGTCCTCTGTAAAATGGAAAATTTGCATAAGAACTGAGTCCGTAGCTAGAAAAGCACCTGATGGATTTATGAAACAGATAATGGAAAGGCAGAGAAGCTCCTTGCTATACTTGTGGGCAAGGTAAATATTAGTAGATATCTATTACTTTGTGCCCTGTTCTTTTCTAACATTAAGAAAGTTGTTATTTGCATTGAATTTTTTTTAAAATGAACTTTCACTTATTGTTACTGACTGAAGCCTGTACTAAAAGTGTTGTAAGTGCAAGTGGCAATACCAAAGCTGTGACAGTCCTCAGAAATGGGAAGCTGAAAGCACGCAATGTCACAGTACCCAGTACCACAAAACACTGTGGTACTCACATGACTCCAAGTGACACAATTTATCTCATAATGCCATTGTGGCTTGTTCTTTCTATACCTGTATCCCATTCTTCATCTTTCTGTCAAGCACTATCAAATACCCAGGGCTTTGGAAAAATTGGCTATTAGTAACTGAGTAAACACTAAGTAAATCTTGGTTTATTTAGCCATGCACAAGTCCTTGAACAGGGTTACTTACAGACAGCATATTGGAATTGCTACTTTTGGGAAATCTTGTCTTTGTTATTAGTGCCTGGAAGTAAATTTGCACAATATATTAACTGAATATAAAAATTGTAATAGAAGGGAAGTGTGGGTACAAAGCAAAATTCTCTGCTGCCTGCCTCGGCTTCCACCTCCATGAAGCCTAGCATCCTCCTCCCTGGTTGAGGCACATCTTCCCAACACTGGAACCTTGTTCTCCTGCTAAAAAAAAAAAAAAAAAATGTAGATGATTATGTAACAGTGCCACCTGGTGCTACCTGCCAAAACAAAAGCTTTAACATGGAATGAAAAAAAACAACCAACCAAACAAAAGGAATCAACCTATTTATGACATTAAGTGTATGATAATATGTTGTTTCAGCCCCTGTACTCCACTACAGCCGCCTTTTCCATTTTTTTCACTGGGATTTACACCAAGATCAGGTTTGATTGTAATTTATTCTATTAGTTTCTACTGAAAACATACAGAAAAATCTCTGAAATTGTGTAAATTATAGATGGTGCCATTAAACTTGTAATTATGTTTTGTGTTATTCCTGATATGTGAAATATCTTCATTACAGGCCCTAATATCTAGTCACCAATTCAAAAGTATATAAATGTTTGTGCGCTACTGAAACAAAGATACTGGAAAAATGTTTTAGAGAGAAAGCACAGTGTGAACAAATTCAGTAACAGTCTAGTATCAGCTGAAAACTGGGACTTTAGTTAATTATTCTACTACAGTACCTTCAGAATAAGTCATCCCAAGTAAGGGAATAGCAAAACAATGTGGCACAATAAAAAGATTTCTTCATATAATGTTTTTTGCTAAATTTCCTCTTGCAAAAGTGATTTCCTTCTCAAGTCAGTCACCCCAGAATTATTTTTCACTTACACATTTAGTGCATATATATCTATATATACACATACACACACACACACACACACAAAATATGCAAGAAATTACCATCAGCCATTAAAATGTTATTACAACTCCTATTAGCTCAGCAACCCCCTCGACCTCACATGGAAGCATCATCTGAACCACAGGAGGTTTTCTTGCTTTCAGCCTTGGCTCTAATAACATGAAGCACAGAAGTACTTCATTCCAGGCACCAGATGGGCTGGTAAGTTTGTTCTAGTGTCTTGCCACCAGCTTGCAGACACAACAGACTACAGATAACTGTCACTAAAACAAAAATACTTACTGGCTTTCAAATGATTGTACCAAATCTGTTGCTGCAGTATGTTTCTATTTGTCCATAATTGCACTGAACCTTTAGTTCTTGTAATTGCAGAAGCTTGAAAGGATAACATAATAGGGTCCTCCTGGGCCATGAGTTTATGCTCTGCTGTCTTTGTTTGCACAATGTTCATCTTGCATGGCATCAGTCTGAAATGAGCAGTGCTCATTAGAAATGGCAAACAAGACATACTGACTTTAAAATAAAAGTTCTTCACAGAGGTATCCCAGCAACTTCAAAGTCCTGAGGGGTGTGGTTTTTTTAACCTGTGTGAAATTTTTCCCTTGCACTCACTCTATTGCTTTTCTCTTTTTGAAGACAGGCACCATTTCCCCACCTATGATGGGGAGTGTCACTTTTGTCCTCATACAGAAGAAGAGTCAAATAGCTGTGGAAGAAGTGTCCACAAAGAGCAGATGCACCTGGGTAGGTTCAGCAGCTGGTATAAGTGCTAAGAGCCAAATCATCCAGATTTGATCATGCTATATCTGCTATTCTCCACTCCCAAACTCAAAGCTGATGAAAGAGATTAGAAAGCCACCATTCTTCAAAGAAATCAGTAGCCCATATGCCTAAACTCCCCTTTTTGAACTCAGGGAGGATAATGATTATAGCATCTTCCCTGGAGATAAAGAACTGGATTCTCCATTTTTCTTCACTGGGACTCAAAGCCAGGAATTCAGTGTCAGGAGACCCTATTCTTAACTCCCTCTGGATTTATACCAGCTGGGGTGGCCCAACATCCAAGTATTTTCCTTCCACTTAGAGATTTTATTTCTATTTTTGATATTTTTGGTGTGTCACAAGTTTTCATTATTCCTATAGATGGTTGTTTGCTGTAGGTATTTTTTTTACCTTTTGAATAAATTCTGGAAAATCACAATTTAAAAACAGCATTAAGAATTAAAAGTCACTTTTGGTTTATGTGATTATTAAAATGGACTAGTCCTAAAGCTGAAAATTCAGGGTAAGAGAGAAAAATAACAGACAAGGTTGAAAAATAGGTTATTATTCAGGGATCACAGACCTCTAAGGGCTAATCATTGACTGCTTTTATTATGCAAAACGGCATCTGGTGTTCAGCTTCCACATTTGGAAAAAGTGTTGTCTAATGAACCTGCTATTCTGCATTTGCTTTCTACTTTTAATATCCTGTTAAGCACACTGATGGCTTATCTGCAGTAAGAATCAGAGTTTTAAAAAGAATTAAATGAATCCATCCAAAGGTACAGAAATGTAAATCCAGTTATTAGTTAGGTCACTGACAGTGTTAGACTACCCAATAGTTTGCTTTTTTAAGGAAGAGCAAGAGATGCACAGATGTGAAAAAGTGTCACAGTTTTGACTTACTTTCCTTTCAGTCTTTGCAGCATGCCCTGTGGTGCTTTGTATGCAGAAAGGCAAGGAAATCCAATCCAATGGTGAAAGCCTAATTAAAGTCAAGGACTGTAATGCCATTTTTCTTCAGTGGGAGGGTTTTAGGAGACCTGTCATACTCAGTAGAAGTGTTGCAGGGGAGACAGGTAGTGACACTGGATGTGGATTATGCGATTCAATAACTCCAATTAAGAGCTAGCATATTTATCCTGGTTCTGGCCTCCTCCTCCCCTTTTCCTGTAGTACAAGGCATTAGAGAGCCAGGGTGGTGAGAGCCAGGCAGGTCTCTTATGTAGGACAGCAGGGACATGAGCTGTATATGAGACAGATGAGCCAGGGCCAAGAGTTGGAAGGGATATGTCCTGGGACTTCATGGCTTGCATGTTATCTGGTCTTTTCTAACCTGAATGATTCTGTGATTCTGTGTTCAAGCCAAGAGCATCCAAAGTGCAGGAAATATGGGTGTGACTCCAGTCTGTACTTGTCTGTAAATGAGATGGCTCTCAGGAACCATCTCATGGAACAGTAGAGACAGGACAAGAAAATGCTGTCAGGCTTTGATATTGTCCTGTGAAGACAACAGGCAAACTTATCCTTGGCTCACTCCAGGAACTGTTCTGTTGAGCAAGTACCTGATTACTTATCGGCATGGTGTGGGTTTCAGGCAAACAAAAAAAGCCAAAAGATAACAGTGCACAGCTTGAGCTTGTAAATTACAAGATGCAGGGGAGAAAAACATCTCTTCTCCTCCCCACTGACCAATTTACAAAAGCACCTAGATATAGGTCTTGAACTCTCAGTGGGATTCATCTGACCAAGCGTAGACACCTAAATACACTCGTCTGGTCGTGAACTGGTTATTTTAATGGGTGCCCTGCTACCAAGTGGCTCAAATAGGTCAGCTGAATCCCCCTTTAAAGGTGTTATATCTCTCTGTTGACTACAAAGTAAGTCTCAAGTGACTACTTCAGATGTAGATGTCTGCACTGCAGATGTCTAAAGTTAATGAGATGAATCTCAGCCATAAATGTCCTACCCACTCGGGAACAGAAAAGGAGTTTGGAAGTAGCTTACTAAAATATACAAATAAAAACGTTGTTCAGTTGCAACACTTTAATTCCAAGTGCTCCCAGCAGTGAGAATGTAAAGATCTGGCAGAGATACTTTAACCTCTCTTAAAAAGCACTGACAAGTTGACAGTACTGTTGCTACCCTTGTAGCACCTTTGCTACAAGCACAACACTACTCATAGAGACGAGATTAAGCTTGGGGGAAACTGTGTGCCATTCTGACAGTCATGGTAATGTCACCTGATGGGTTGAGACCTAATACATTGTAAAAGAGGTTTCAAATTAGTTAAAATGATCAGCATGTAATATGAGCTAGCAGAATTCATTTTTCCACTTCTTGCTAGTTCTAGTTCCTTCAAAATAGAAGATCTAAGAAATAATAGCTGCAGTGGTGTGTGGCAACTTAGTTTCATTTTAGATCAATTGTTATTGGTTCAATATTATCTACACACTTGTGTTTTATTTAGTGGCCAACAACTGTTTTATTCTTAATTAAAGTTTTTATTCCATTTCATCTGTATTTCATTTTCATAGTAAAGCAAGAAGATGGGAGATTTGTTATAAATCATTTTGTGCTTTGGGGAAACCAGGCTAAAGTTATATACCTTTCTCTGAAATATATCATAAGACAATTCAGTTACTGATGAGGCATGAATGTATCTAATGGCATATTCTGTAGGGTGATTTGTTTTAATTGTCACAGTGGGACCTGTTATTACACAGTGGTAGAATGGGTCACTGCGTTATAAAATTAAAGCTGATGCAAGGCATTCATTTCTAGCTTATTTGTAAATTCAAGTATTTGGGATAAAAATATGCTGACTATAGAGACAGCGTATGCCAACATGCACAGCAGTGGCAAATGTCTCTTAATAATAAACAGCTGCATGAGGTCAGATGTTAAGGAAATTCAAGGGAGTGGCACACTGGGATTTTGTCATACGTGCGTTAGCCCAAATAAAGTGAAGGGAAAAGTATCTGAGCGTAGGAATAATTTCTATTACCAGAGATTACTTTTCAAGGGTAATTAAATGTGGCTCATGTTCATATTGCTGTGCCATAAGATGTGAAAAATAAACGAAAAAAATTGCTTTTGATGGAAAGCATTGCAATAAATTTGCTGAATTTTCAAAGTTTAAAAATTGATAGTTAATTACTGGATCAGTGACAAAAGGATGGCTTTCCTGTATTTTTGTGTTGAGTGCTTGTAACTTTCACTTCTGCTCTGTGATGGAATATAACATTATGCACCCAAAAGCACTTCAGAAGCACATCATCTGTTCATGTATCCACCTGCTGGTCCTTACCTCGACTGACAGGACTGTATTCTTTTGAACATATCTGTTCAGCTTCCACAAAAATGAAAATAAGAACCTCACAGCTCAGTATCTTATATAGTATTATCAGTTCCTGTAAATATCACACAGGAAGATTGTTTTAGGCAATGTTCAAAATTAGTGAAGACACTGATTTAATTCAGATCTTTCAGTTGACCTCAGAGAGACAGATCCTTTGCCTATTTATTCAAATTCAGTCTTTTTTTCAATGGATCATGGCACAAGACATTGGATAAAAGCTAGCCTCAGAGTTCATTTTAATTAGTGTCTGCTACAATATCTTGTGTTATCTGTGTCCCCACACAAAAAGTAACTTCTATCAGCAGCAAAAATACTGTGCTTTATATGGAACTGAAAAGTAAACTGAATTCTTGAACAGACTCTTCACTTCCCAGAAAATTAATCTTGATTTTAAGTGGCATCATTACTCAGATACTATAAAACAGAGTTTATTCTTTGTCTTCTGTAAGAGCTTACTGCTACTAAATCCTAGACTGGGATTGTTAAAACATCAGGAATCATTCAACTTCTGATACAAAGTGAGCTCTAGGAATGAGTAAAAAAGAAGAAAGGGGTTTCCAAAACATTTCCCTGCCTTTTTACAACTCTGGGGAAGAAGTGAAGCTGAGCTGAGAAATGCAGATGTTACTGCAGTCTGTGTTATATCAGAGATATACAGTAGTCCACCATAGATATAGTCCACCAACATCATTCTGAGACTTCAAATAACAAGGGTAAGGCCCACTGTGTACTATTAGATGGTGGTTTTCTACAGGTCCCCAAACTGGTCATAGAAAATTTGGCAGAGTCATCACCTTTAAACTATAAATTCTATAATTTCTTTATTTTACGCATGTGCTGGAGCAGCACTTAAAGTCAGCATTTAAAATGTGTTGAAAACATGATAAACAAAGGTGTAACTTTAAAGGGAACATTAGCATCACTCCATTCCACAAAGCATACTATTATCTTCCTCTTCAGAAGAGTGCAGTTTTGTAGTCAAATTCTGTAATCAAAAGCAAGATATTAGGAAAGAATTAAATTAACAAGTTGCCTATTTTTAGAATTGCTTGATCAATATGTACTGTGCAAGTACTAGCAAGAGAATAGTTACTTATTGTGTCAACATTTACCCATTTATATATTATCCTAATTATATTGAGATAATTTAACTATATATCAACATGTAGACTGTTTCCTTGAGACCAAAAATCTGAAGTGTTCATTCACCTGCAAATTACTGCCAAACCTCAGAGCAGGTCTGTATGTGACATGCCTCTAAACATGTGTGTTTATATGCCAACATATGTATCCAGGGAACCACAATACAAGGTTTTTCAGATTTCTTTCTGTTCATGATTCTTGTTTTCTTCTTTTTCTATGTCCCCTAACAATCAGGACTGTACTACCCTGGTGTGGCTTCGTGTCCAACAAAGCTGACTGCTGCAGAAGTCTCCAGTGCTATGGTTCAGTAGCAACATCACTGTGTAATCTAATGCTCACCTGCACTCCTATCTCCTAGGTTAAGAAAGCAATTATTTCATGTCAGATTCTTAGAACAGAATTCTTCATTAATGTCAAACACCAACAAAGTTTTCTCTTATGATACATATTAAATAGCAATGCTGTGTTGGTGGCAGCAGCCAAAATTCTCATGAAAATAGTTTTATCATTAGCATCTGCACTATTGGGCTCACTCCATGCAGCTGACACTTAACTACCATATTTCCTACTTTTCCTTCTCATTTATCATTACTTCATTATGATAAATCATCCAAGTCATATAACTAGAGGTGGGAAAGATCTATGTGATCATTAGTATAGCAAAATTTTTCTTCCTTTCTTCCACCTGGCTTTAAATAGGCTTGAAAATAAGATTCTATCCCTGTATTTTGGTGGCTACAAAACATTACCAACTTCTCAGTTCCAATCTTTTAATCTTGGTCGGGGCTACAGTTCTTAGTACTACAAATACTTTACAAATTATCTCTCCCCTTCCACGTGAGATTTAATATGTGAGAATTGAGGTCTATTCTCCTTCTCATCTTTTAATCAGGTGGAACCTGTAGAACAGCTGTGATTTCTTGAATCTGAAAATATATGCAAAAAAAAAATTTCCTTCTCTGAAGTCCTTCAACCTTGTCATGCGATTTCATTACTAAAATCATACAAATTTAGATTTTTTAAATTCTTGATGAGTTCACTTACTCTCCTGTTGATTTCTACTGTCTTTTACTCTATGGAAGTTTCTTTGTCTTACCTAATTTTTGAAGGTATTATCACCTCTTCCAACATTCAGTATCCCACTTTGCTTTTTCAGTTCTCTGCAATAGACTGCGGAAGATTAAAGGAGGAAAGTTATCAGTGATGACATCTAGGAGCTGCAGATAGAAACACTTTCCCTTCCCATTTTGAATGAACTACCTATTTGTGCCTATTTTATAGGTACCTGACAGCCTGTCTGTTTTCTTCTGAAGCCAGGTCATCTAACAGATCAATCTGTTACTGCCCTGAATTGAGTCTGCTTTGTGGAATCATCCATTGCACTGACATACATGTTTACAGTCATTGTCTGTTGTCTCTCCTCAGTTTCACTCTCATTTTCGGGGGGGGGGGGGTGGGGGGGGGTGGGGTGGGGTGGTGTAAGATTATTACGTTTAGATACTTGCTGTATCATTTTCATACCCAGAGAGTGAAAACTGCTTTTCATATTGCAAAGGAGCGTATGCTTTAAATGTTGTTTTCTCAGGAAGGCCTCAAGTAAACCTCTACCTTTTGTTTCAGACTGTTGTGCAAGCCAAAATGGATTCAGACTAGAGCACACCAGTGACAATGAAATATGTGGACAGGTTTTTCTTTTAAGGTATCAACATCTGATCTTTCACTTATCAAGCCCTAGGCAGTCTATGGAACCTTTTACAAACTTACTTTAGTTACATATATTAAAATGTTAACAAAAATATTCAAATATATTTAATATACTTTTCACTGCTAATAAATCAGATAGTATATGCGGTACCATTTTCTCAACATGATCCTGCACTCCACAGCAACTGACATCTGTCCAGACTGAGAGGGCTACAACTTACATATCTATACTGGAACTGATTACATACTTTGTAGTTAGAGGTAAAAAACAGACACATGCAAAGTGGGATTCGGGTGAACTGCTCTCTAGAAAACCCTGTAGGTCTACACAGACAATAAGGGAAGCTCAAAGGTAGAATTTTACACAACAAATATCTCAAGTCAGATTAGATACTTATTGTGAAAACACATGTGCCTCAATGCTTTTCAGATTACTGTAGGATTCCTAAAGATTGGAAACCTAAAGATTTTTGCAGCAATCTACTCTTCAAAGTTCTGCAGCAAGATTTCTCCAGCCCACTGTACTCTGAAGCAGTTGTTATCTTTTACTTCAGTTTGATATGCACCATTACAAAAGCTCCAAATCATAAGCATGGAAGGCTTCCCTCTCCACCCTTTAAAGCACAATTTGTATTGCAAAAGCCTTATCATTTTAATAAAATAGAGAACAAAGTGACATGTTTTGGACAAGTCTCAAGACTGGCAGCTGTAAGGTAAATCAACATATAGCTTGTTCAGATCCTCTCCCAGAAATATCCTCTGGAAGGCTTGATGGCGAATCACTTTTCTGTCTTAGTAGTGCTCACCTCATTTCCAGTAGCATTCTCTCATCCTATTCAAAAAATAGATTAACTCCATTCAGAAAATCATAAGACATGAATTTTGCTGTCAACAGCAATGCAGGTAATTGTTAGTTTTATGCCTCCTTCATAGAACCATATGATTAACATCTGGCTGCAAAAGCTCCATACAGACTAAATGTAGATGAGATATAAGTAATTTGGGGCTGACAAAGTTTTCTGAGAAATTAATTTAAACCATTACTTCATATTAAATGTAATGATCATGAGGTGATTGACTGACACAAATGAATAACTTGGTGAACCTTTTCCCTCACAAGACTGAGTTAGTTATCATTTGCCCTTCCCAGATCACAAGTTCCTTCATCCTTAATCCTTTCACTCTATCCAGGATTGAAGCAAATTTTAAAAATTCCTCCCTTAAGACCTTTTAAAATATAAAATCCTTAAAAGAAGATTGATAGCACAGAGAGTTTTTCAGTGCTGTAGTACTTCTTGCCTATGTCTTTGGAGCTTTTCTCTTATATTATAGATCCAAAACATTATGCCATCTCCATCGGCTCTGTCCTGTGTTGCTTCCCAGGTAGTCTCACAGTCATGTGGTTCTTTCCTCAATCAGAAGTTCCAAGCACTGGGCTATTTTTCACAAAAGAAACCTGCTAAGAAAGTGCTAAACAGCTAGGGGGGATACAGCTCTGCAGCACTTCATAACTAACGTATCTGCTGTTTAACAGAACTTAATTTGGGGTAAGATTTAACTTGTTCAGAGGAGGAAGAACAGTTAATACCTGTGCTAATCATCTGAAATATATATTGAATATGTCCATAGAAAGAACATGCATTCTGATACATTGTAGAACATAAATTATGGGTTCTTTGCTTCAGGCCATTTCTGGCATTTAAAGTAATTGCAATAACGGATATGCTAAGTTTATTCCCAGATGTTGCTCCAGTAAAGAAAAATGCTAATTTAAAAAAAAAAAAAAAAAAAAAAAGTAGCCAGTAGACTTAACACTGTTAGAATGAGCAGAATTTAGTCAAAATCAGACACCCTCAAATTCTCAGACAGGTAGATGAACGCTGAGTATAGCATGAGCCAAAAGCTCAGCTTTTAGCTGTTAAAGTGGAATTTCTAATCCTCAACGAGGCATTTAAACTACAATTAAACTTTTTCCATCTTCACAGATTGAACTACTATCTAGCCAGGACAGCAATGGGAAGACAAACTGCAAGTTTGAAGTATTACTCTTGCCATGCAGAAGGGTAGCCTTGGGTTCTTGTCTCTGTTCCTGCTGCTTTTACACCATATCTGATGTATTTTTGTTTACTGTAAAATGCATAAACAGCCTCTGGAGCAAATATTCCTGATGCCTTCCTTCTTCTCTCATAGTCAAGTAATTTCTTCGATGTGGTTGATGAATCAAGTTCCTTCTTGCATGTTCACTCCCTGACTTCCTGGGATGATAAATTTCTTATTCCTTGAAAAACTTGGGTCAGCTTAAACAGCGGTGGTGGAGGCTGACTGTGTTACAATCACAGCTATACAACATGTGTCTGGATCACCAGCTTCAGATGGACTTCTGATTATAGAGATACTTATGGTCAGTGATCCTTTTTAAGGATCACATAGTATTTACAATTTAGCTATAAGCATCCTGTATGATACTGGGCAAATTGTTTCAGGTCAGCTATTCAAAGATATTTAGATTCTTACTGAAATCAGAAGTTATGTGATATTTAGTCAACAAAACTGAGGATCTCAGCTTTGTCTTTTCTGTTTTCCATGCACACAGATGGGACATAACATTTCCCTCCCCTGGGGCAAGACATAAAGGATAAATACATAACAAATTATGCGGCACTAAGATATCATAATGATAGAGGTTGTTAAAGAACTCAGCCTGAAGATCTTTCTAATGAACAAGTCCTGTTTTCATTAGTGACTTAGAAGACAATGTTTAGATTAAGTTGTTGTATCTCAACTATCAAGGATAAATTAGGAAATGTAAGTCAATGCTTTCCCCCATTCCCTTTCATGTTTCTGTCTCTAGACTCATTTCAACAAGTTGTGAAAGCTCTCCTGAAAGGTCATGAGTATTCAGTATGTCTTAGAAAAAATCTGGTATTTTGCAAGGTTGCCTTCTCATTGGTTTTCTGACAGTGATGAAAAGGTGTCAGCCTGGAAGAAAATGCCAAAAATATATAAAGAATAATTTTTTTTCTGTTGTTTAGTACTCTGGTCTGTTCTTTGCATGTCACATTGGAAGAAATGCCAGTTTTGCATGTTTACTATTAGCAGCTCTCTGTCTTTTATTTACTTTCCATTTCATAGCTATAATTTTCCCTTGTCAACTGCAGAGATGCACTAAGTTCCCTTCTACTCCTCTTTATTAGTCATATGGTGTTTCACAGCTCTACACATCACAGCTTACATAGTTTCTTTTGTTCTGTGATTTAATGTTTCTGATTTCAAAGCAAACACACTAAAACCCAAGTTCTTTCCTCCCTTCCTGCTTACCACTCCCTCCTCTTAAATCTATGACAACAGTAATAAAATGAAGAGAAATATAAATCGTTTTTTTTCTTTTTGCTGAAAAACATCTCTGCAATGTCAGAACAGTGCAATTTTTTTCTATTTAAAACATTATGGCTCTTCATTGCCATTGATTCAAATAGAATGCTGAATTAATAATAACGTAATACATATCCATTTTTTCTCCAAGAGTTATGAAATAGTCTCTCAAACTGCCCTTGAAGCTTAAAGCTAACTGATGCTGAACAGTTTCTACTATCAAACACTTTCTGCTACCACTCCTGACGGAAAGAAAGACTATGGAAGCAGTTTTCACGAGCAAGAACTTAAAGCTCGAAAATCAGGGTGGCTTTAGAATATCAGGGTGGCTTTAGAATATCAGCCAACCTGTTATTTTAGTATAGACTATCTACTTGTGACAAACTCTCTGTTCATGTTATCATGACTGCAGTTTTGGTCAGGTAAGGCTCTCATCTGATATTCCTTAATTTAAGAAAGACGGTGGACTGCAGTGGTAAGCAACTCATTTGAATGGGTTTCTTACACAGAACAGGATTTTTCTACCAGTTAACAAGACTCTAGCAGAGCTGATCATGATGCAAGGAGGTCAGACTTGATGGGAGTGACTTTATAAAGACAGGAGATTATTGAGAAGAATGTCATCTATGATGTCTTTTGGGCATGGAGGCTGCAACTGATTTATTTTGGCTGAATGCCTTTTCTTTGAAAAAAACACAGAGTGTTTGCTAATTTAATTATAATCTCATGCAGTGGAAGAGCAAATAAATATATAAGCCAGAGTGATTTTTTTTTTTGCCCCTTTGATTAGTTGGACTATTATAATTAATGTATATAAAATGGCTGCATATAAAAGCAATATACCTCTAAGACAAATAAAATAACTGGGAGTTATTGTTCTGCAGAAACCAGAAATGATAGAACATGAAAAAGATTGGGCATGACTCTCCCTGTCCAAATGTCCCAAAAACTAGATTACAGAGTCAGATGCACTTTGGCCAGCTGTATGTCACACAGAAAGAGAATTCCGTCAGTCATAGTTTGATGGTGTGGCAAATATGAAGTTATTGCTTGTAGTACCACGTTAAAAATGCTGTAGTCATATAACACCTATTGTAAGCTCACTCTAATTCAAGTCTGCATAAAAAAAAGATTGACTATTTTTGTGCTGTCAAACTTTATGTCAAATCAGATACTTTTAATCTGTAACATTAATTTTGTGCTAGATCATTCATCATCTGTCTTCTCATAGTTTATAAAACTAGGATGATAGTATCAATCTGTAATAAATTACATACTGTGTATTCTAGACAATGCACCACTTGACAGACACTTTGCCATGGCTCCTCAACACCAGACTTTTACATCTGGGTGATCCAGTAGCTCACCAATTCAATAACAATGCTTGTGGGACTGTGGTCTTAGCTGCTTGCCTCTTCTGAGGACTGAGGACTGTGAATGGACATGGCAATGAAAATCAAATATGAAAAGCAGTGAGAGGTCAGAGGGACCCCAGGATCTATTCCTCCCTGGTTTAAGTTCTAGAGAAGTCCATTCTCACTATGCTGAAATCCTGAATCTCCCTTGTTAGGCAGCCAGAATTCTGATTTGCTTAAGTACCCCCATTTGTCATGCTGAATCATCTTGCTAAAACTGATGCCTAATTTGTAAGGAATTTCAGTGCCTAAATTGGAGACTGAGCTTGCAGGCAGTTTGACTCCCTCACTTGACCACTTCTTTAGTATTTATCCCATCATCTCAAAGTCCAGTCTATTTTCAGCTTCCTCTGCCATGGTGATGTAACTCTCTCACCTCCCAGTTTTTCCTCAAGCCATAAGTACCAGGAAGGAATTCAAATTATTCAAGTATTTGATAGTCACAAAGTAAAGAACTTGGAAAGGAACTAGGTGTGATGTACACCATATGAGAGGACTGGTTAAAAGAGACTGAGGGCCTAGGAAAGGATTGCACAGGAAGAGGGAATGTCTGCAGACAGCCAGCAAATGCAGAGGTACTTCTTTGGAGAAAGTAAATCTTTCCTTGATTCAAACCAGTTTCTTCATCTTCTACAAAATTCATTTTTTATATGGAATATGACTAGCTGTGGATGTTGTTTACCTGGACTTTAGTAAGGCCTTTGACACTGTTTCCTACAGCGTTCTCCTGGAGAAACTGGCGGCTCATGGCTTGGACAGGCATATGCTTCACTGGGTATAAAACTGTCTGGATGGCCGGGCCCAAAGAGTGGCGGTGAATGGAGTTAAATCCAGTTGGCAGCCACAATTGGTGTTCACCAGGGCTCAGTGTTGGGGCCAGTTCTGTTTAATAACTTCATCAATGATCTGGACAAGGGGATTGAGTGCACCTTCAGTAAGTTTGCAGACGACACCAAGTTGGGTGGGAGTGTTGATCTGCTTGAGGGTAGGGAGGCTCTACAGAGGGATCTGGGCAGGCTGGATTGATGGGCCGAGGCCAACTGTATGAGGTTCAACAAGGCTCAGTGCTGGGTCCTGCACTGGGGTCACAACAACCCCGTGCAATGCTACAGGCTTGAGGAAGAGTGACTGGAAAGCTGCCTGGCAGAAAAGAACCTGGGGGTGTTGGTCAACAACCATCTGAATATGAGCTGGCAGTGTGCCCAGGTGGCCAAGAAGGCCAATAGCCTCCTGGCTTGCATTGGAAATAGTGTGGCCAGCAGGACTAGGGAAGTGATCACGCCCCTGTCCTTGGCACTGGTGAGGCCGCACCAGTTCAGTTTTGGGCCCTTCATTGCAAGAAAGACATTGAGGTGCTGGAGTGTGTCCAAAGAAGGGCAACGAATCTGGTGAAGGGTCTAGAGTACAAGTCTTATGAAGATCAGCTGAGGGAACTGGGGTTGTTTAGTCTGGAGGAAAGGACGCTCAGGGGAGACCTCACTCTCTACAACTGTCTGAAAGGATCCTGTAGGGAGGTGGGTTTCCGTCTCTTTTGTGAGGTAACAAGTGATAGGACGAGAGGAAATGGTCTCAAGTTGTGCCAGAGGAGGCTTAGATTGGTTATTAGGAAAAATGTCTACACTGAAGCATTGTCAAACACTGGAACAGGCTGCCCAGGAAGGTGGTTGAGTCACCATCCCTGGAGATATTTAAAAGACATGTAGACATGGCACTTAGGGACATGGTTTAGTGGTGGATTTGGCAGTGTTAGGTTTGCGGTTAGACTAAAGGTCTTTTCCAACCTAAATGATTCTATAGTTCTAGATTAATACACTTCCTAACTGTGGAAGTGGCTCTGTCACGATTCTGCAGAGTAGTGAAGGAAAGAACAAATTAGACTGAAATAATCCACACGTTTAGGAAATAAGGCAGAAAGAAAGAATACTGTAGAATAAGAGATAGATTTTTTGTTGTTTGCCCAAGATCACAAAGGAAATGAGGATGAAATTGAACCTGCACTTCCCATGTCTGAAGCTAGGCATTTAACATTAACATTTAACAAAAAGCCTACTTTTAATTATTCTTTCTCTTGGCTTTATTTATTAACTAGCAGTTACATCATTCATTTTTTATAATGAAAAGCTCTTACATATCTTGGTTGTTAAAAAAATCACTTATTTTAGTCCCACCAATTGCAAAAGTAATTAATGTGAGGGTTTGGTTTTTTCCCTTCTGTTAGAGTTTCTGAAGGGAAACAGTTACAGTATTTGGGCTCTTCCCAATTTACTTATCATATCAGCATATGTAAAGCTAAGTTATTAAGCTCCATTGCTTTGTGTGAAGATCTCACTCAGCTGAAATTATTACCATGTTGGACTCAGATCAGGTGTTTCTTACTCCCACTGATTATTTTGGTTAATTTGTCTAATAGTCTGCCTTTGCAAAATGACACTTGACAGAATTATTTGATTTCAGACTCTGGAAATATGTTTCATCTCCTTTTCTCAAATACAGATTGTTTATAATAAACTATGTCAGTTTTTCCAGACTAAATATTTCTTTTACCTTTACTATTATGCAGAGCCTAAGGAAAAAATTCTTCATGGCAGGTCAGACACTGGAACAGGTTGTCCAGGTTGTGTCATCTCTCCATCCCTGGAGACAGTCAAAAGTCACCTGGACAGTGCCGTAGGCAATCTGACCTTAAATTAAGTCCCTTCCAAACTGTCCTGTGAGCCTATGATTCATGTTCTCAGTGTGAAGAAGTCAATTTGAGATTTTCAACTGAATTTCTTGATCCTGTGTGATGCATACAGGCTAAACTTCTGCAAGCCAAAAAATATGGGCTTCCGTGGACAATGACTTTCCTATTTTTAGAGCTTTACATTTATAAATCCCAGAAATACTGTCTATGGTGTAAGGTCACTGTCCATAGCTTCAAAAATACTGAGCTGAAGGATATTGCTTCACAGAATTGAACATAGACTAAACCTATATAATGAAATGGAGTGTACTTAAAAGGCATAGATTTTTTAGCAGAGAGTTGCATGGCTTTTCCAAATTGTTCTGCAAAGATGCACAGTAGGAATCTGATACTCCATTAAGTTCTACAGGACAGACACAGAGGAAACAAAAAGAAAGAGAATGAAACCCAAACAAACAAACAAAAATTTTTAAATATATTTTCTTCAAGAGAATGGAGGAGTTTAAAATAACCACAAGGGAAGGATTAAGACAGTGTTTCCTTCTTGGTCCATTTTCTGTGTTCAATTCCTTCATCCCTTCTTATAACTCCAAAGTGAGCCCTCTTTTTAAAACTTCTCAAACACTACCTATCAAAGGAGTTAGAGTATCAAAATGAGAAAAGGCCTGGGAAGATTACCAGTTCATGAAGGGACTGGACTCAGAAGAATATGCAGCAGGACTGAATTACAACGCAGGAGCTGGGACATGGTAATGGTTCCCATCCTCAGTCTCAGACTGCAGCAAGGGCAAAGGGGCTCACCAAGTCCTGCATGCAGCACAAAGTGAGAACATGCATATGGTCCAGGACAGGACTTTGCTGAGAAAGGGTCATTCATGATCATGCTACTTAACTATGTGCTTGAGATTGTACACTGAAATTTTTATTAAAAATCACAAGTTTTGCTGACATGTATGAGTAAAACTTTATTTAAGCTACCTCTTTACAAGTCTCCCCAGCAAATGTCTCCTGGCTAGGTACTAGGGAGATATTATGGAGGTGTTAAAATAAAATAAAAAAAAAAAAACAACAAAGAAGTAGCCAGTAAAAACAATAAAAAATAAACCAAGTAAGCATTGCCTGTTTTTTTTTATTTCCCAGGGAGCTGAGAAAAACATTTTATAGATAAGAACATTTCTCTACTTCCAGCTCTATACCTTCACTCAGAAACTGTGCCGCTAAGTATTAATTAGCAAAATCCACATATTCACACCTGTAAACCAGATGTTACTGAGCATACAAATGCAGCCACAGTAATTCACACATTGCTATCACATTATAGGCTAGTAAATCATTACACTTTAATGCTTAAAAAAATAGTAAGATAATAATAGAAAATCTCTCAGCAGCTGTCACTGTGGCAGGAAAAACACACCATTGCTAGACAGCATTAGCAATGTAAGTCTTAGTGCCTTGGACCACAGCCAAAAAGCTTACATCACCATTTTTAGCTGTTCTTATCCTACGTTTTTTTTACTGTAATAATGTAGTTTACAAATCATCAATACAGATTATTTTTTTTTTTTTTAATAAAAAGGGCTGAGACAAGCAGGTTCTGAAATCTTTTACACGTTATGGCATGGAGTCAGTTAATAATGTGACATGCAAATAGACAAAGCTAATCTAAAGAGACTGTTATTAAATTATACCACATCCCCTGGTAGTTGGAACAGGTAGATCTGAAGTCCCTATTGTGGTGAATTAAGTTTCATTTAATAAAACCTTCATTATTTTCCAACTTTATATGAAAAGAAAACTAAATAGATTGCTTCTGGGCACATCACTGGAAGTAATCTCTGTTCCCTGAAAGTGACAATGCCCTGAACATGATTAACGTTTTTAGATTTGTTAAACAGCTCCCATAGCAAAGATGTAGGTTATTCCCTTGCTATTCCAATATCACTGATGACATTAGTAGTGCGGGACTATTTCTGAAAATGCTGTCTTTAAGCAACTAGAATGAGTAATAAACATGCTGATTATCAGCTAGAAAGGAATGACTATATTCTGTGCCTGAAGATAGGTGGAAACCTTGCCAGCCTAAGTAGATTATGACAGAGAATTAGGTCAATTTGCAGTGAAAGTGTTATAAAGCTCCTTTGTGATCTCTGCTATCAGAACCCATCACAGATAATCTTGCTGTTTCAAACAAGCTTCTGCGTGCTTGTTTCAAAAAGCTTCTGCCTTTTCCGCCTGTTGATCTGCATCAGGGTTTCATCAATTTTATTCCTTTTCTTGATCAAAATAATCATGACTTAATAGTTTTCTCCATATTAAAAATTAATATTTATACACAGAAACACACATGCAAAGACACAGGGATAGAGAGAGAGAGTTTTGCAGATTTTTCTTTTCAGTGCTGGAATTTAGTCATTGGGGGAGAAATATAAGGATGATTAAGTTACAGCAATATAATATGAATCTATGGAACAATGCAGGGAATGTTGATAAATTACAATATAGAGCAGGATTCTAGAAAGGTACAATATATTTACCTAGTAAAAACACCACAGCTAATATTCTTTGTTTTTTTTTTTTTTTTTCTACAGGAATCAAGTAACTTGACATGGGGTCAAGGTTTATAACATTTTAAGAAAAAAAGAAACCCGTAATGATGTATGGCCATTATGCATCAAGCTCCCAGGTGGCCTGATACCTGCCACCCAGCTTGTGAAGCAACCTAACTCCGATTAGTTACACAGTGCAGAATGACATGCACATGTAACGAGATAAAGCAGCTAAATTTACATATTCTGGACATCTTTTGGAGTTGATGAACACATCTAATTAAACCAACTGCTGAGAACTCATTTTAAGAAGCACTGGACAACGTTCTGAGACATTACAAAGTGCATCATTTGCAGAAGAACTTATGTGCCAGAAGCTGGTAGTTAGGTCTCATGTGAGGGAAAAGAACAGCTTTCAGCAGCTTCATGAAAGGAGTTTCTCCAATAATACTATAACTGTCACAAATGTTGTGATAGAAGTGATAAATCCACTTAAATAAAACTTGTGCCTGTTAGGCTGAAACAAAAGGAAAACAAAAACTATTAAGCTGCATTCATTTTATGACTCACTGATTTCTGAATTTCCTTCCATTGTGCTTTTTCAGTGATGAAATCCATATTAATATCTGTGAATATATCAAAAATGGCAGAAAATACAGCAATAGCACATAGTGTGTAGACAATGTGGAATTTTATTTCTGAAAATAAACAGTATCTTCCTCAGAAACTTACCCTAGTGCCCGAAATAGGGCACTTCTGTATAAGACGTTAATAGGCATAAGCAGGGGTATCTGGAAGGGGGACACAGTTCACAGTCCAAATGAAATTCTAGTTTCTGTACAGTCTGAATTTAAAACAGTAGTTGTAGTTTTGATTCTTGCTGTATTCTAGAAGGCTCTACAGAGCCATCATAGTTACTTTTTTCTTTTCATTTCTGTGAGCTAACTCTCTGCCTGGTGTGACTTGCTAGCTCACTGGTTTGAACAAAGAGGGTTAGTCTAGGGATCTCCTGAGAAGATCCCCCTCCAGGTTAGATTTTCCTATGGCTGTCTATCTCAGATGCAAACATTAGGAAAAATCATACAAATTTGAGTACCAGAAATTAAGCATGGAAGTGCATTTTGAGGACCAGGGTCACGATAGGGCTTATTCTTCTAAGAGAATATGATGTTTGCCAGGGATTGATGGAAAGATTGAATTGCTTAGTGCTTCACGAGGTCAATCCTAAGGTGTTATGAAAGTCATAAAAGCATTTTCAATCCATATGTATGTGTAAGCTTGTTGAGTGTGGTTCATTTTGTTGGAAAAGGTTATTATTTTACAATTTTCCATCTGCTTTATTGGTCATATTTAAATGAGTATATTCAGAAAAAAATAATCAGATATTAGTTCATTAACTGTGTCCCAAAGAGAGGATAAATATCCATTATGTAATGGATAAGTTTGCAATTTACTTCTGTACTTGGCTTTTTTCTTGTAGAAGCAGCAACTTGTAAGTTAGTGGCTGCTTTGCAAAGTGGTTCCAGATGCAAAGTAGGCAATCACAGTTTAAACATGAGATATTTTAGCTCAAATTAAAATTTAAGTCTTTTGTTATTATGTATAGATAGCATTAGACCTTGCTTGGCTTGTTTAGCTGAGATCTGTCTGTAGCTTTATGTCAACTTCTTGCAGTCATGAAGCATTTGTTTGGGTGAGAGAGTGTTTGCAGAATCTCATCTCCTGCTGAGATATTTTCTGGAGATGTTATCACCCTTTATGTATTAGAAGATTGCAGTTTTCGTGCATAATGAAGTTATGCATTTGTTCCTCAGAGCACATTGCAAAGCATTGTGAAGACTTGCTTAGTTTTGGAGTTAGAAGCTTTGAAAAATTTTTGGTAAGCATAATCTAACTATATATGGAGTTACCATAAACATATTTCATTTTATTTGGAAAGACTCTTGTCATCAACTATTGGGAAATACAGGACAGGAAATGCAGAGAGAAAGATCACAGCAGAGCAGGGAACACCATGAGGTGCAATGAACAGGCACTAGCCAAACACAGACAAAACTAAACCTCTCTCACATGACCCTGCATCCAACTAAAATCATCAGCTAATCTATGTCTTCTTGCTTTTTACATTTCCAGCTGCTATGAACAAAGGTGCAACTGAATGTCCCAGAACTCAGCTAGGAAATGTATTGAAACTGGCTCTCCCATTTTTTGTTTTCAAGTGTACATGACTAAATTAAGAAAACCCTTTTAATCTGAATTGCTCAAGCAAGAACTGATGGTAGTACAACACATATTTAGCTCTACGACTAGAAATTTGGGAAAATATATACATCAGACACATTGCTTTCATATTACATTTTGGTTATGTAATTTAATAGAATTTAATACATTCCTTTCATAGCTGCCTACATCCCATCTGATTTCTATTAAGTAGGCAATGGAAGCATCTCTGTCAAAGGTGAATCATCATTATTAGGTTGGTGATGACATTACTCAGTTTAGAACATTCATTTTTGTCACTGCCCAATAGTTGTTTTGTAACAAGATGGAGAGCAGACAAAAATTCCTGGAGCTGACCATATTCTGGGCAAATGTCTGCATAATGTTTGTTCTCACTGTTTCCAGTTTGTTCTCACAGTTTCCAGTTTTCTTATGTCAAATTGATAGGAATTTATGCTATCTTTGATTACAGACATTGCTGTAAATATCTGTAAATATTTTGATAATATCCTGTAAATATTCTAATGGCAGGATCAAACTAAATGAAGTGCAAGGCCTGAACAGCATTACTATCCCCAAAACAAAGCCTAGGTTATTTTCCCCTTTTTCTACAATGAACGCAATTTGCTTCTGTCCTTCTTATCTGTATTTGTTTCTCCTCAACAGTATATACAGATATATGCATTGGAAAGTGGAGGAAGCATGTATTTACCAACACTTTTTACATCTTCTTATTTCACCTTCATCAGAAAAAGAGTGCATTATAACTCAAAATTCTGTCTGCAATTCAAATTGCTGTCCACAATGCAAATTTAGATAAAAAGCCAAATCATAAACTCAAAGGGCAGTGGAAAAGAAGTATCTCAGTTTTCTCAGTCCAACATCAAGGTTTTTCATTTTATGAGGCAGAAAGGTCACACGGTAGATATGAAATTTACACAGGCTGTAAATCTCAACTTTTAGAAGAATGGTAATAATCAAAAATCTAAGAATATCAAACAACAAAAAAGCAGAACAGTTTAAGCCGCCAGCCTAATTTTGTCTCTGCAACAATGACAGTAATGTTTAAACAGACCCTGTATGGAGAAAATTATGACTGCTATCTGACGTGCAGTCCTATCTCCAGGTTACCTTTATGACAACCTGCATAAGCAGTCAGACAGAGGCAGAGATGGACAGAAAAGTGAATGCTCTGCTGGCTGGCTGCCATTCTCTGACTGATAATGATACTTAATCAAATTCCTATCTGGGGTCTTTATCTTGCACCAATGTATGCAGTCATTCACTTGTTATTTGGATCACGTCTCCCTGTTACTAGTAACAATCTGAAAATGATAACGTTTGCTGCTATTTTTATTTCTTTTTCAGGGAAAGATAGGTTTCTTCCTCCTTATCCTCCCCTCTCCCTCCCCCAACGTACATATATTGGATTATTGGCCTTCAGTTGAACTCTGTAACACTGAGCAAGCTCCAGTCTTTTTCTTGCAGATTAACATTTTAACAGAAATTCTTCCTGTTTATGAAAATGGTGAATTCACACACACAGCTGAACTTGGCTAGCTAAGGGGTTGAATGTTTAAGAGGAAGAAAAAATACTGGTTTACTGTTAATAAATTCTGGACACAGATAGACTTTGACAAGTAAATATCCCCACATTGCTGGAAATGCGGCCTTAGTCAAAAGCATATGAGGTAAAAGTCCTTGGGTAACAAACAAAGGTGGATATTTAGGAGGCACGTTTAGCTAGGCATTCCAAGGATCTATTTAAGGCTGTCACGTTAAGTCTTTTCTTCTCCTTGGTAGACTAACTGTCCAAGTTTTTCTTAATTGTTTTTTGTAATTTATGTGACGGTGATAAAAGCCTGTCTCAGTTCAGGACTTCAGTAGGAAAAACAGTGAACTATTTAATGAAATACAGTGTAAATGTAACCATACTAAGGCTAAGTATATGTCACTTGAGTGTGTTTAACATGAACTAGATATGCCCAAAATCAAGTCATGTAAATATCTCAAAGTCAAGGTTTAATGGAGAAATAAGGCTGCAGAAACACCCACGCTGACTGGGATGGCAACAGTGAACCATAGTTTGCCCCCTTTCCTTCCACTGCAGTGTCTCTCGCTAAACAAAACCAAGGTGGAAGAAAAGAGGCACAGAACTTTGAAAAGAAGTCCTTAGTTCTGAAGGGACAAGAGAGCTGTACTGGGTTAATTTTTAGTGGAAACAAGATTCTGGCCCCCCCTTTCCAGTAATCAGGTTTTACTCTGGTCTTCAGAACTCAATCACAAAACAGTCCTCTGAAATTCTAGGAAGATTTTGCACCAGGCATTTCTCAAATGTTTAAGGACACTGGATATGTATCCTGTCTCCTTTATGTGAGATAGAGTTCGGAAGGGGATGGTGGTTTGTGTAAGTTCTTACTTTGCTTTCATATATTTCACAATTAGCTGCATCTTTGGTGGGGACTGGTACTGACCCTGAAGTTTTTCATGAAATGAGGGGAGAAGAAGAGTACACCCACATGGCATCCAGCAACAGCAAGAGTGAAGAGACATATTTTTGGAAGGAGTGGACAAGCTAGCTGGGAGAGTCAACAAAGCAGCATGAATATCAGACTTGCCTTAAGCCAAACATTACACTTAAGATACCAACTGGAGTAAGCTATGTCCAGAGTCAGATTTTTTTTTTTTTTTCCTGAATATAATTCACCATTTAAGGTTCAAGAGTCAATGAAAGGTCATTCAAGGCCAATCCTGACCTCTGATTAAAGTTATAAAAAAATGACTTTTTCTGAAAGATTTAGAAGAGGAAAGAAGAAATCATAATTATCAAAAATATACTGAAGTGAAACAGCTTGTTTAGTTTTATTTGCCAAACCAGAGGAAACTGTGAAAGAGAAACAAAGATTATAAAACCTAAATAATAATTATTATGTTTTAAACTGCTCATTTGAGTAGCCTTAGAAGGGTAAAAATATGTAAATAAATTTATATGCTCCATCTTTATATGCTCTATAAAAAAAATTATTCTAGAAAACAACCCAGCATAAGATAAAAAAAAATTACTTTGTCCTTTTGCATTAATTTTATATCTACAAAAAAACTATATTCCATTAGCAACATGAAAAAAAAGGATCTAATATCTTCAATGTCAAATAAGGTAGTAGTGCACAATAATAATCTCTCAACACTAGTAACTTGAACAGAAAAATAACAAATTTAAATTAGTTAAACTATAAGCAACATCCCCAATCCAAAGTCTTCAGGCACTTTGACTGTATCTTATCAACAAGGTTCCAGCTAAACAATTGTTTTTGAAATGCTTTATTTAGCCTATCACAATGATTTGATCTCTGGGATTGTCTCTAATATTCTATAATATACCAAATGTCATTGGCTGCACTGAGACTTCATGGATCAGCTAAGAAGAACACTTATGGAAACTGATAATAGAAAAGAGTAGAAATGGAAGTTGATGGAAATTAACATAGGATATGACTGCCAAGTGCTTTGTAAGGATAAGAATCCTAAGAAGGTCATTCAAAGTCCATTGATGTGACACAAAACAGACGAGTTGGAGGTGAATTCATAAGGTAGTCAGGAGATTGGAGTCAGAGCTCAGCAAAGGAAATGCTACTAAATATCAATGATAAGAATTGACATTCACATCAACGGAGGCCAGCTGTCTGAGTTCAACTTGAGAAAGCACAATATTTGAAGGGAGAGAAACACCCCTGTGGGCACAGCCTCAAATTTGCCTTCAAAATTAGTTATTTAAAATACATAGACAGAAAAAAAAGCCATAATTTGATTACATCCAAATGATTTCTACATCTAAAATTAACGTAATTTTTAAAGTATTTTTTGCCCATATTTCATAACATTTAGGTGAGACCATATTTATTTTAACATCACTGATCTCATCACTACTTTTCATCATATATAGTCATAAGATAAAAAATGAGAAAGTACATTAAAAGCTCATTGCTATTCATCTCTCTAATGTCAAGCAATAATTATTTTTGTATGCACTTTAGCAATTTTGCAATAATTTCATTGCAGAAATTGTCATGTGTATGGAAAAGTATTCATTACCAACTATATATGAAATGAAGCTGACATTTCAGACATTCCAAAGTAGTAGTAACCCGAACATTAAACTTATGGCAGCTTCTCACTCACATGCTCTCTCCAGCAAACAGTTTTGGAAACATATTGCCTTAAACTATTAATACATTTAACTGAAAAATATATATATTTTACCTATCTAACTCTTTGAAATTACAGTTTATCATTTTTGTGCATATAATCTATCTATCTACCTTCTTCCCAACTTCTTACTTTGTATCATTCACAGCCAGAGTATGTTCCTTTTTTTCTCCATTCTCATTCTCTTTGTATAAATACATAAATTCTACTCCAGCCACGCAGATCAATGATGTATCTATCTCTTTCTATGGATTCTAGCTAACAGAAATTGGAACTTTGGTGTCTTTGTAAGATTGCTAAAGATTACTAAAGTTAAGTGAGGTGAATCCAAGACCTAGAGCAATAGCCACAAGAGATTTATTACATTAGTTGTTTTACTCCATGGTCATAGAATTCAGTGGTGTTAGACTAAAGTAAAAGCAGCTTCAGTAGGTAAAACAATAAAGCATCAATAAAAAAACTGCAATAATTTGTCAATTGAAAATTAATATGCAGCATAAAGAGAAGAAGGTAAAGCAAGAAATACTATAAATGGTGCATGTTAAATAACCATAAAACACTAATCCTGAAAAAAGAAACTATGAATCCAAATCTAACATCTGGATAGATATCAGTTCCCATCACCAGAAACATCCACAGGTTTTTAATTCTTCTGAAATATACAGGATTGCAGATGGATTTGATTATTTGTACACAGATTAATCTGTCTACGTTATTGCTGTGCCTGGGGTCAAATTTTAGTAAAACTATCTCCAAAGTGTATTTCCCCCAAGATGTGTTCCCCTTTACCATATCCTTCCCCTGAACATGTCTTTCCATTACCCTTTTGTGAGGTTTTGTCACCAGTTTATACAACCATACTCTGAAGGTAAAGTAATACTCTGGCAATACAAATGTCTGCTGGGGAGCAGAAATCTTTTAATAAAAATATAAATGAATTATTTCTTCTGCAAATGGTAATTGATGGATTGGGTTAAGCAATTTAGTCCCAAAGAAATAGATGTCACTTTCCCAGCATATTCCAATGGAAACATAAATTCCTTGACTATGTGGAAATGTTAATTCATTAATATTATCTAAAGTTAGTAGAGATTCAAGATTTGTAGTACATCTTATATCTAGAAAAATTTACAGATATTATTAGTAACTCTACAGTCCATTTAATGCAAAAGATCTTTATATACTTTATCAGTTTGATATTAAGAAGTCACCTCTCATCTTTTGCAGTGTTCTTATTTCAAGTAGAGAAACTGATAGCTGTGTAGGCTGCGCAGCAATGTAGTGTGATACATATAGGAAAAGCAATAGAATGGAATGAAACAGAATGAGAAAAACAACACATCTAATTGAAAGAGCAAGAACTAACTGAACAGGATGGAATTTATCCTATCTGTGTTTAGCCATTTTAGCCAGGCTATTGGTACACATGTTTATTCATCCAAGTAGTACTTTGCTCGCAAATAATCAAGTCTACAGTTTCATGACTCACTGGAAAATACAAGGCTGATCTGATCTGTGATCACTAGTGTAAATAAAGAATAGCTTCATTTAACTCACTTGTATTCCAGCAGTGTAAAGCCAAGTGAGACCCAAAGATCTCACTCTCTGCTGTGAAAAACCAGGTACACTACTGTACCAGTCACTCAAATAGTCATGGTTATTGTAACCACCTCCTGACCTATTCAGAAATTTCATTTTACATTCTTGTCTTCATGCTCATCAGACTCCAATCTGATTACTTTCAGATGATTAATATGAACCTAGATTAAATGCTAGGTCTAGGTAGTCCTCTAAAAAATTCTTTATTTTCTCACAAAGCACCCTTAGTACCTTCTCTGCCAGCAGTGTCCTACCCCAGAAGCTTGTTATATGACCTTCTTCTTTGTAGATGCTAATAAAATCTGAGGATCCTTTTTGTTAACTATAATGGGAGCTGCAATGATCTCTCCTGCATCTGAGCCAAAGATAACTAACATCAACTGGCCTTTGGATTAGCCCCTGAAGGAAGAATGGCACAATTTAAGATATCAGTTAATCTAGATTTAATACAAATACTATTGTACAATGTTTCACACTAAGCAGCCTAAAATTGCAGTTACATTTTATATAAATTATATAAAATTATATAATTTTTACATTATTTTTCATTATAAAATAGAAAACTAATATAAAATTACAAAAATTTAAATTATATTAAAATACATACATTTTATAAGACCCGTTACAAAGGCTATTAAAACTTTCTCTGGAAGCCCTTAGGTAACAGCTGGCTATAGACTGCAGAAGTGTTCTCTGGGAGTGCTATATGATTGTCTCACTTTTTATGCTTACAAGGTATTCATACTGACCCACCATAGTAGGTAGGCTCAAGTTTTTTACTTTAAGGACCTATATAATTTTACAGTGAAAATTTAGGAATATCTTGTATTATGAACCATTGAAATAACCGTTTTGGCCTGAAAGGGCAATTGTATGTACAGATCCAGCCTTTATACTCTTTGCATCCATTTTTTCATCTGTAATATTGAGAGATTAATCCTGAACTCCTGTTAGTTCACAGAGTGATGAGAAAATAATCAGGGAGTCTTCACTTGGCCCTTTGAAAATTTAAAAGCTTATGTAAGTGTAGAGCCTCAAATGTGTTACTGCCAAATACCAAAGCATTTAGGGATACATTTTCAATGCTCTGTGCAATGCAATAGTTTGAGTAATAATCAGTGATATTTTGAAAGGGAAGTAACTGGCTAAACATTGAATACATGGCAATGAAGGCAAATTTGGCTGTAAGAAACCTTGTCTATTACCAGTACACCGTCAAGAGCTTTTTAAACTCGTGTTAAAAAGTCAGGCCCTGACTAAGGGAAGAAAGGATTTTATTTTTTGCAATAAAATATACTTTGACTATAGGCTTTTTCAGGTTGTTTTTTGCCAAAGATGTTCAGGTCGTTAATCATCCAAACCCATATTTGCACAAAGACTAAAATTATGTCTGTACTGATGGAGGATTTAATTCAAACTCTTGTAGTTAAAGAAACATATATCTAGTATCTTTTTCTCTAAAGAATGATTAGTAGGATTATCTCATTTTGCATGTTTTGATCATACAAAGAGGAAATGGAGGAAATTTGAGATCATTAGGCCAGATTTATTGCTGGTGTTACTCCACAGATTTCAGGGAAAATACACTTGGGGAGAATTTGACCCAGAAAATCTGAATCTTTTTGCATATAATGAAACTGATTAAGGTCAACACCTGAAGGCAGGGCTCTGCACCACAAATGAAACTATTCCAATAGTTTTCTATTCTTTTTTTAAAAAATTGCATTTCCATAAAGGAATTTTCTTAAAGTACTTCCACTTCCTGTTTTATAGACAACATAAATATGTGGAACCTTTAACTCCAAAGAATGTTATTTCACAGACAGCAGAATACAGATTTTAACTTAAAAAAACTAAGATCGTACCTGTCAGTTTTCAGGTCAGATTGCACAAAAATTTAAGATGCACAAAACAGATACAAGGAAATGGCCCAGCAATTTCAGTCAAGCAGCTTTACCTTCCTCATAGCCTGTGTAGGCCAAGTGTCCAGCTGGCATAGGTTTGCACAGCTGTCCTTGAAGCTAAAGGAACCACACATCTCTAACTCACCTGAAAATCTGATTTGTATGAACAAACAGGCACACACACGCTGCAGATAGACTTAAAGCATTTTCTTAACTAGTATTCTGTATCTGATGGAAGAAATGATTAAAATTCAGTTCATATTAAATACTAATGGTTTATTAACCATTTTAAACTGATGCTGCTTCTTCTTTTTTTGGTCCTTCAAAGCTATGAGATATGATAGATGTTAAATAACAAGATTCTGGAGATAGGATAGGTTTTCTTTACTTGCAAATTAAATTTCAAACATTTAAACTTTTTTTTAATCTAAAATATTTTCTTTAAAGGTGTTACAAATTCTCGTTATAACTGCCCTTTTTTGATATGGTGCATGGAATATCTAACAGAGGGAATGTTGTTTCTAATTTACACCTGCTACGTGCCAAGGATATAAAAAGATCTATCAAAGGTATTGCTGTATCAGTTTGACAGTGCCACATTTTCAGTGAAATGCTACCAGTCAGTTAATAAATTCTACTCCATACTTCTTAAGGAATACAAAACCTTTTTGTAGCACAAAATATTAGTATATAGATAGCTATACCAATTTTGAAGAAAGTAACCAAAAAATTCATTGTTTCCAATATTATGAAAATTATTGCCAAGGTCTTTAATGGACAATTTTTTTTTTTCCTCCATACTGAAGTAGTAGTGTTCCCGGAATGATAATAATCTATTTCTTTTCTCACACTACTGAGCTGGGAGTGACCTCACCTGACCCAATTGAAATTGATTTTGTTGTTGAACTCCTTGCTAGTGCAAATTAATCTTAGATCCATACAAGATCAGGGAAGCAAGACACAGAGTACAAAGACCTCAAGTACTGAGGCAAAAATTTAGTTCTGGAAAAAGTATTTTAAGTTTGGAAAGATAAATGGTTATAATGACTTGCTTTGATAGAACATCTGTAGGATAGGAGAAGAGAATGACAAGGGCTCTGTGAAAAAACTGTAACTTAATAGCCTAATTTCCTGCCTGGCCCCAAAGAAATATCTGTCTGGTTTTGACAGCTGATGAAAATGCACCAGGATTTGATTTGCTCACCAGTGTGGGATAAGTTCAGTCCCACCTCTGCCTCGGTTCCCTTGAGCTACATGGATACAGCAGACATGCTCTATTACTGATTTCCACCTTTTTCATTATAAAAATACATTATTTGCTTTCCATTTTTTTCTCCTAAAGATATTCCTGCCCCCTTTTTATCTATTTCAGTATTTGTCTTGTTTCTACTGTAACAGCTGATCTCCCTTCCTAGCTGTTTGAAACAATATGCATTTCAATAAATTCTCATGTCTCAAGAAATGTCTAAAAGCAAAAAGAAACCTTACCTTTGCAGACATATAATGTCATTCTTGCTTAGAGCATCTGTTCTATGCTAGATGGGTTCTCCTGTAGTGAATGCCAAACATAGCTAGCACACTGACCTTTATTTTTACACTCTGTAAAGGATTCCTCTGAACACCATGGGTTTTGACAGAACTCAAAGTTACCTGATATTGTAGGGCCCCTGCAGCCTGTATTACTATAACCACCAATCACTAATGCCTGATTTATCAAGCTAAATATGGGAAAAACTGTGTAAGAACTAGCTTCATCTTGAGACTTATATGCTTCTCCTTGAAAAAAATCCATGATAAATGTTATATCCTGAAATAAAATGTTCCAGTATTGTATAAATGAATGCTAAATAATTCAAATGGAATAAATTAAAACTCAGCCATTGTGCAAAACCATTTATTGTAGCTTTGTAAAAAGATCTGAGGCTAAAAAAAGGGGGAAGGGAGAGGAAAAAAGCCAACAACTTTCCTAATTTCAGTGTGTGAGCTGACTAAATCTTGATTTGCTAATTTAAGTATTGTGCTTACAGATATAGGCATGAATCCACTTTTTTCATTCTTTGCTTTTTTTTGCAGTGAAACATTATTCCCCCTTTAAAGCTAAAATAACTTACAAGTAACTTTTGATTAACAAGTCATTTTAAAATTTGAAACTAGAAATATAATGTGTTTAAGTAAAGAACCCAACAGCTGAAAAGCCGTGAAGCTTTTGAAAGACTAGTCTGGAAGGCTATACTTGAAAACCCCATGAGTTACAGAGATGAGCTAAGCAGTCATAGATGAACACATACTGAAATATAAATCAGGCCTAAATTAGTCAGAAATTTCTGTGTAGTCCCAATGTCATGATGAGGAAGAAGTTATAAAGTTAGAGTTAAATGTTATGAAGTGAAATTCTGGTCTATGCAAACCTAATTTATTGAAACACTCATATTGTATTAGATAGGGACTCCCAAGCTCCACTGGCCAAACGGTCAAATCAATTCACCTGTGTCCCCCTGTTGCCAGCTTTTATCCATCCTAGTTATTTGAACATACACTCATAGGCATGGACCTCTTGCTTCTTTCTGTTCTCTTTCCACAGCAGAGTCCTGATCTCAGCCATGGGGCACTATATGTCTTTTTGTATTGGCCCAAAACCTGGGGTTAAATGAACATGGACCAAAAAGAGTTCCAGATTTCCTTGAGCATAAAATATTGGAGAGAGGTGTGAAGAGGATTCCTCCTTTCCCATTACTAGTAGCTGATGTGGTGCATACTTGTAGGGCACAAAATATGTTCCCAGCTTCCATGAACACAGCTCAGAGAACCATGCATGCAGCAACGCTTCGAGGCTGGTGCTGCAGTTACTCAGTTGGAAGTCCTACCTCTATCTCTCTAGTGGGCTCACAGTAACTTCTCAGATGATAAACATGGGAAAATCAAAACAATCCAGGAAAGAGAGAACAGGCTTTCTAAGGAACTAGGAAGTTGTGCTGGATGATGCAAAAAGCCAAGCCTTCCCACAGAATAGGCTTCAGATACAATGGATACCTACACTCTATTCTCATATGATTTTTATTTTTCAATAGCTTAAATATTTTTTATTTATGAGAGATTGGGGGCATTATTATGTATTTCTATACATAATGATGATATATACAACAAATACAATATGTTAAGAGTTAACAAGAACATACAGTAATAAATAAACAGTCTATGCCTCCCTCTTGCCAGAGCTAAGGATAGACTGGAAAATGTATTTACTTTTCATCATGAAAGAGAGATAATTTTAGAAACTGGATACTATTTCATGACAAAGGGGTCTGTATTAACATTATGGAATGCAAATTATGAAGCATTTTGCTTGATACATTTTTGCAAAATTCCATTTATTTCACTGGAAATGTGTTAGTTTGTGTCTAGCCAGAATTATTCTTGCAATAAATGTGTTTAATTTCACAGATTTGAAAACATTACTAGCAAAGCACTGTTTATGTGAAGAATTCTAAAAATATCAGCAGTTAGATTTACCTTAAAAAATACAATGATGGTTAAAAGAGTTTAAAATACTATACAAAATAGCTAGAAAATGAAAGATGTTCATAGATGGACATCTCTATTCCATGGCAATGCAGTGTCTATTAGATTACTATTTTTGTAAGTCACAGAGATCATGTCTGTGATGACAAATGAAGTATTGAAGTTTAATGTAAAATAAATCTAAAAATAATATCTGTCAATATGAGCCTCTCAAAGATATTTTCTAATATTTCACCTTTTTAAATAGTAAAAACCAAAATGTGATGACTAATCCAGAATTCACTTCACTACATCAGTTGTCTGAAAGGAGATGAAGTATAAAATGAGAAGATAGCACCCACGTATTCATAATGTCTACAGAAGCACCAAAGTATTTTTGTATATGTTATTTTTTAATGAGTACAAAATACTAAATAAATCAGTAAACACTTCCTGATTGCTGATTTAACCGGTCAAAACAGGTTATGTTCACTTAGAAATAGACTAATCATACAGAGTTAATCAATACTGTAATTACAATAGACAGGAAAGCAAAGAGGAATAAGTTATTGTAAACATTTCCAAAAAAAATATTATAGCTGTTTCTGAAACAATCTACGGTTTTAGTGTACGAGACACTAAAGATATCCAATAACATCAGAGTAATTAAAAATTTATTTCATTTCTTGTATTTTGAAATGTCTCAAAAAAGTTCAGTAAAATAGAGCTATGCAAATTCATGGTGGTAGTAAGGAATTAAAGCACTGTGGAAAAATTCTCAAGACTATGAAAATAAAAATCACTTATGCTCTTAAAAATTCTCTGTGTGTCCAACACAGCCATGGGAAAACTATATGGGAGCCTCTTTCAGTATTAAAAAAAACAAAACTAAAACCAAACCACTAGACCTACTAGTAGTTCACAAGGTCATTTTTGGGGGGAAAAAAAGTTAAAATCCTATTGTGGGATAATAATATACTGATTGGCCAAGCAAGATATAGTCAACTGAGTGACTGGTAACAAAATAATTATCATTTCAGTTACCATAATTAGGCTCCTGACACACATGGAAACAGTTTCCAGAACTGGAAATGTAGTGGCACCTGGGGATACAAGTACAAAACTTTTCTGCTGTTGTTTGCAAGTCACAAAAAATACAGTCATATGTATTACATAGGAATGAGAATTTTTTGTTCCCTTGAAAATCTTCTTAATTTTTACATTTAAACTAGTGTTACTTCTGTACCTACTGTATCAAGGGACATGTATATAGCTCAATGGGCATAAAAATGTTAAAATCTTCACCTTACTCTTTCTATGAGTCAAAATCTCAATTAGCCTGAGGTCCAAGGACCTGGTCCCTTCTCCTCATCACCCATGTTGGAAAGATATTGGATTAATGCTGGGTTCTTTCGAAGCAAACCCAGTAGTTATTCCTCAAAAAGCACCTCACTATGGTATTCAGTGTAGCTGATCTGAAGGTGTTTTACAGCACACAATATTGATACCAGGTCTGACGCTCTCTGCCATACTTCAACAAGTATCCCATCAGATTTTTGTGTCCTTAAACTCCTTCACATGCTCTCATGCCACAGGACAAATACCGAGGGTGTGCACCATATACGCATGGTTTTTTAATATATAGAAGCCCAGTTGTGTACCCTTCAGCCCCATACTAGGATTCATTGCCAGAAGTGAACATATGTACTAGGGAAGATGAAGGTGTTGTGAATGGTCCTAACCAAGATGAGTTCGAAGTGTGAAGTACTACACAGTGGTAGAGGCACAGTCATGAAGGAGTTGTGACAGTAGGGAGAATGACCCATAGATGAGTGGCTCTGGGGTAACATCTACCCACCACTGCCACAGTGCAGCATTCTAAACAGCTTAAATTGGCTGCTAAGAAATGGGAATATCAACACCTGGGAGATAAAAGAGGATGAGATTTTCCCAGATACTCCTGAAATCCACTGCTTTGTGTCATGGAAATAGTGCTCACAACGTGTTTCAGGGGAGTTGGGAGAGGTCATAGAGTCCTTTTCCTGCCATCCATAGGAATCTTTCAATTGTTCTAAAAGTATTCTGGATTAGACTTTACATTACTATTTCCAGACACAGGAAGCCCCACTACCATTTACCTGCAACTAAGTGTTTCCATATAATCACCATATTTCTATGTGGCAGGCGTGATACTAGATACCATCCTTAAAAGGGCATATCTGGAGTAACATAAAACATACATGTTTGTTACTGCATAGCATGTAAGTATATTTTCTTGACAAGGTTTTAGTGTATCAATGACTGTTAAACATACTTCTGCCAAGGATCTGCAAGGCATCTAATTTATGGTCATTGCCTAACAGACTGTTTAAATGTTAATGAATCAAGTAGCTGAATTACATGCATGAGTAGCTGCATATAGTTATTTTAGACAGGCTGCAAAGGGTGGAATTACCAATGCAGCTCACCTGCCACTAATGCTAAAATGTGAAATTTGTTTCTGAGTTACCCATACATATATTCCAGCTTCAGCATCAGTAGCGTTTGGTAAAACTGTGTGGTTGCCAAGTTAATGAATTTTGTCCTGCCTCTTTTTATAAGCCTTTAATCCTGTGCTAAAAGGGAATTGCATGCAAGGGAAGAAATTGTTTTATCCCTTACTTTCTAAGATGGAAGCTGTGATCATGTGTACAAGGGGTACACTGGAAATTAATCAAATGTTCACTTTTAATAATCTTACTGCACTGTTAGTGTAGAATGTTTCACCCTTACAAATAGGAATTGCTCTTTGTTTCCCTATTTCTTCACCTTTTAAAACAAATCCCTAACTGGAAGGATATTTTCCTTAATCATATGGAAATATAGAATCAATTTGTTGATGAGGGACCTCAAATAAAAGTTATGAGTTTTATGGTCGATTGATCATTAAAAATATTTCTACAGATGACTCAGAGGTCCAGAGCAATTATAAAATTCTACAGGATTCCAATTTCAATAGCTATTTTGAGAGACAGAGTCTCAAAATACTGTGTATTCATTGAACACAAACAATTGCATCGCTTTTGTTTAAGCTCAGGAGGAAAAAAGAAAAAAGAAAAAAAAGGAAAAACTTGGAATTATTTTTGATACTTGATTTAAAATCATGCAAAAACACATAATCGCAGCTGACAAAAATAGCCTGTGTACTTAAGTAATCTAAGGATATAACACAAAAGCCTAGAAGGAAAAAAAGGCAATACATTCTATATAGGCAACAACAGATTAATAAATCTAACAGAGTTCACTCATATTAATCTTGAATTTGCACATGCAGATCAGGCACTTCTTGGCATCACTGAAAGGAAGCCTCATTATAACTGGAATAAAAACCAAGCCTAAAGAGGAAGCAGTTTATCTACTAGAAAGAAAATAATAAGTATTTTGGCCTTGGTCAACAGCCCCATCTGTCCATTAAATACCATCCATTAGAGACACACAACAGAGTGAACATAAAACATACATGCACTGTTTTCGACTTTTTTTCAGTATTTTGAAAGCTTCTGCTCTAGTAGTCCTTTTTTCTTTCCATTCTGTTCTTCTCTGCATCCACTGCTTTGATATAGTCCCATATTAATCTCTTTTACCACGTCTCAAACAGTGCTGACCCTTTTGTATTTCCCAGTTGCTCACACATACACATTTATACAACTATGATGCAATCCCCCTCCCATCAGACAGTTTCAGTACAGTCTCAGCTCCTCTTCATGCATTTTCATGCTTATTTGCTTTAAAAGAAGAAAGGAGTGAGAAAACTTACTTATATTTTTTCCACCTAAAGAAAAAAAAAAAAGAAAGCCTATAATTAAAATATAATAGTTTTTTTATATTCTAGGTTCAGCTATATACATCTATTGGCTAATGGATTCCTCAATTTCTCTATGTATATAGAAAATAAATATAGTACCATTCTTTAGTTATACAATAAATTATGCACAAGGAACCTTTTAGTCCTAAAAGAAGGCTATCATATTATTGATACAGGTTGTGACCATATAAAATAACAATACCAGTGACAGACACATATAAGATTCCTGAGGATTTTCAGGTAGCTTTTAGAATCTGTAGATCACAATAGGAATCAGCATTTGAAAAGCCTTCTTGGTGATAGCCTCTATGTATTCCAAAGGAAGCTATCTAAATCAAGAAAGAACTTTTGAAAATCCTATTATGCTTTAAACGTCTGGTCTTAAAATTTAGGAGAGGTTTTACTATAAATGTAACACAGGTCTTCTATAAGGTGTCTAGAGCAGCATACAGCATAAATATGTTAGTGTGATATTCAAATACTGATCTGCAGGGAGGTCTGCAGAGACTGTATGTAAGGAGAGCAAGCAACAACTAAATGTGAAAAGATCCTTCTTCACTGGCAAAGTCTTAGCAGATTTGCCAGATTTTCTTCTATTCACATCCCCATCCTTCATCAAATACCTAGTATTTTCATATGATTTCCAAGTGAAGATGTACATCATGAAAATGACCCTTCAGCTGCAAAAAGCAAAACACACTGTACCCCTTGGCTGCCATGCAAAACAGTTTTCTTTCAGAAGAAAGGAGTATGCACAGAATAAGGCAAGGAAAAAGACATTTATCTCACCCCTAACCATTAGACAAGGACATTTATAATTGCCATTCTTTGCAGTTTCTCCTTGATGGTGCTGCTTCCTTCACAGTATCTCTCTAATTCATGTAGGAATTACTTTTAGGTAACTGTAAGCCTCAATAAATCCCATGTTGCTAGTGCTGAAAAAAAGTGAACAGCAAAGAAATAACCACATGATTTGTTTTGCTTGCATCTTTCAAGGTTTATCCTTCACTCCAGTGTTAACCATTCTACTTTATAACATTTTATGAATAAGTAGGTGACCACCCACAAAAATCCCTAGTGACAGCACAATGCCCACTCACCTTTCAATCAATACTGCATGCACAACACTACTGAGAATGAAAAAAGGGTCTCAACAACAAATATACATGTACTGCCAAAAGTGAAAAGTCATTCCATCAAAGCATTTTCTGCAAAGAATTAATTAAGGCAAGATATTGTGATTCTTATTCAGGAATTTTTAGTCCTTAATTGGGTAAAATTCCCACCAAAATCAATTGATTTGTGGAGGAAGAGAACAATGTGAAATATCGTGGGAGGATTTCAAGCCATATGAACAAAGTGTCATTGACTGTATTCTGATAGTTAGTTGTCCATTCCATGCCTAATTAGAAGACCTTCAAAGGTGAAAGACAGAAAAATATCTGTAGGAAGGAACAAAAACAAAACCAAAAATGTTTGTGAAATTAAAGGGTGCTTAAGCCTTCATCCTCAGGAGGCTGCTTCCAGGATATCAGATAATGGAGAGCTCTGTGCTCTGAATGCCAGAGGGCTTTGCTGTCAGACAGTGCTGGACGCCTTCATGCTGGATTATATGTACATGAACTTTTCCAGATTCATGATAACATAATACCTTTCAATCTGAATGTAGCATAAGGTCCTCATAAACATCCAGCTGCACTGATAAAATCTTCTCTTTCATAGGTGAACTCCCAGACAGTTCAAGAGCGCTTTTTAAAATTAAGTAAAAACACTTAGCGTCCATCTGCGAGTTTCTGTAGGAAGTACAGAGTGTAAGTGCAAAACACTTGTTTGTTTTGTAAATAAGTAGAAAACTCACATTCAGTGCCACACTCGTAAGCAAAAGCACACACAAACAGATAATTTAGCACTCCATGTAGTCATATAATATAAATGTTCATGTGTGCAATTGCAAATGCACCAGTACGTGGTCACAGGAATCATATGGACATGTACTCTATTCATATCCAAATGTTTGGCTTGTATAATATTATATACTGGGACTATTCTACCCAGTTTGCAGCTTTAAACTTGTACAGGTAACTGTTGTCTAAAAAATAGTTCTCTTTTGTGAGTTGGCAATTGTTTCACTCAGCACTAGTGTATTAGGGATACATTAATAAAAGTTTCTTCCTTAACTTCCACATCTGACTTGTGATTTTCAATTAAAACTCCTGATCTAACTTTTCATTATTGAAAAGGGGACCAGGGTAAGACTAAAACTGCCATTTTCAAACTCATCTCTACTTATTTTGCTACCTTGTCAACCCATTCACACCCTAACCTATAACCGCTTTCTAGATGCTAACAGAATAGTAAGTGTTAGCAATCCAGTCCACCTTAGATCTAGTACCTACTGACATGACAGGTATCTCCTGAAATAAGTACCTAAGTTTCATATAACCACCTGAAGAAGTTTGGAAGGTCACATCAAGTCAATACCATAGTGCTTGTCATCTATGGACTGAAAATACATGTACTGAGACCAAAGTTCACCCATAATGCTGTGTGGTATGCAAAGAAATAGCATCTAATATAATTTTCTAAAGTTGATGAAATTGAGAAGATAGTGTGTTCAGCAAAGCATTCTCACTTTTTCCTTGCACATTTTTTTGAGAACTGAGCAAAGGTTAGAAAATCTTTTGCAAATATTTACAAAGAGTTGGTCGAGTTTGTCATCAAAGTGTCATTTAATGTAGAAATTGTTAAGTATATTGAGGAAAGAATAATAGAAATATGAAAACTATATAAACCTTAAAATCTCTCACTGAGTCAGTTTCTATCTCTCCTTTTCTTTTGACTGTGCATCTCACTTTTATTCAGTCTGTAATCAATTATTTCAGTAATGCTTCCTAATTTCACTATGATTCTAACATTTTTATCCTCACTACGCTTACTACACAAGCAATTAATTTCATTCAGATGAACATGGCACCAAGATTAAAACCAAATGCATATGAATAATCTTACTTGTACCATAAATATTCAAAAGATCAGGCTAATAAATTACACCTTTCTGGAGAAGATGTTTTTTGCCTGATTTTCAGCTCAATAACAATGACATTGCTTCACTATCCTCACTGGACATACTTCTGTATTACTTTAGTTTAGTCAAGAATTAAATTCCTACTGTGATACCATATATCAAGTGTCATTTTACGTAGGAAAATGTGCCACAACAGTAATGCATAAAACAAAAATGCTGCAAACAACATGTCAGTGTGACTTGTAGGGAGAGGAAATTCTAGTCTGCCATTCTGACCCTTTCTGTCTCAAAATTATTTTTGCTATTTACAGTGATAATATAATGACTAATTGTGAGAACTACCGTACAATAATTTTCAAATAGAAAGAAATCACAGTGTTTTTTAAACACAGAATTATTTCCTTAAATCAGGCTTAACACAGTGTGAAATTAATTCTAGGTAATAGTTTCTCATATTTCCCATCTCAATGCTTCTTAAAACTAAAAAGATATCATAGTCTCCATTTACTTCCTAGTGTGCATGTATTTAAAAAAAGACACATGCACACATGCAGAAAGCAGAGACTCACCTGTAGTCAGCAGGGACGTCAAAAGGCCCAATGGACAGTGAGTCAGAGCTCCCTTCCCGGTGGTCTGCAATGGTAAGAGCTGAAATAGTGCAGTAACAAGATCTCCATGTGTACAGGGCGTTCACCTTCTCAATTTGATGAGATTCCACCCCCATCTAGAAAGGGGCACAATCACTTCTTTGTACAACCTCTGTGACAAATCCATGTCTACTTTCTTTTGATGCCTTTCCAAACTCCACATTCAAACTCTGAATTTTTACACTAATATTAAAAAAATGTGACATGGGGGTGGTTTGCAACTAAAGTAGTCATACTTGCATAAAGCAGGTACAAATATTTTAAGTGCCAGAGGCAAGTCAATGTTGGTGGACATCAGTTGTTGGTGAAATTTTTGAAGTAGATAACTGCACATGATGTTGGTCAAGTTCAAGATGCATAAAAGTCTTTCTTGGAAGACTATTTCAGTCCACTTAAACTGTCTGTAGCAAATATGCACTCTCAGGGCCAGATTCACTACTGTATTTCAATCACACTGCAGTACAATAGTGATGCAAGACAACACTAAACTCAACTTTCTCACCACTTAAGACATACCACAGATTTTCTTCACATAAGAAAAGTCGAATAGCCAGGAGTATGTATGAATCCAGCCTACTTGGGGATATTCTAAAATATATTAAAAAAATTGCTAAAATGTCACTTCACTCTCACTTATCATCACTCACTCCACTGTGTCATCTAAATCACAGACAGGAAGCCGCTCACCTGACTATTGAATTTTGTCTCCGTATGTCCTTTTGATTCCTCACATTTACCAATAGGCAATTAAAAAAATTAGCAAAACAGACAGGTTGCAGACAGCCAGCTTAAATTTCACACTGCTGATTAATTCTGAGAGAATGAACACTACCAGAAGTTTCATTTTATTGTCATATCAAATCTTCACATTTAACACTATTATGCATCTATCATTCATTCTGCAAATAAAATGTGCTTGTTGTTTGTACTTGACTGCATGTTTTAAACTTCTGTTTGCCTGCTCAGAGCTACCCATATATTTGTTGGAAGAATATGGGATGAGCATATTTTGTGCGCATAAGTTTCAAGGTCCTACATCATTCAAGTCGATACCTAACAAGGCTTGTCAAATTGCAAATCTTTAAATGTAATACAAGCAGACAATTTACCCACTGTAGTCAGGACATTTGAAAGAACCAATCTATGGCCTTAAAAAGACAACAAAGACACTTTTTAGAGATTTACTGTCTGCTCAGGGGATGACTTCAACTTCTAGTCTTCACTTCTGCTCTAACGCACTGTAAGGAGAAAATATACTGGAAGCAATCCAAATGCATGGCAGATAGGAAAGGAATCATGCTATTACTATGAAATAAATGACCCCTAGCTTATCTTAATTGACAGAGAGACTAGGCTGATACCGAATTAGGTCAGAAAGAGATCTCTGACGTTACCACGTCTTCCTGGCAGCAGGCAGATCTCCAACCCAGGAGAGCACTGAGTCTTTAAGACTCATGCAGAAAAGGGATTCTGCAACAAAGGCAAGGATGGTACAGTTCAAAATCAACATATCTTATTACTAAGTTTCAAGAGGTCAGGAAGAACTAGGAAGAGGTCTCCATGCTGTTAAAGTGACTTTCAGAAAGCTGCAAATACATTAAATTCCAGACAGTGAGATGCCAACAGGATGATATTTTTAAATGGGTTCAGGTGAACAATGCACTTGTAAGACTAGTAACTTAACTTGAAAGCTAAAACCATCAGGTCCTAAGCTGAACACAAAATAGTTTTAAATGGTGAATTATTTTATGGTAATTGGGTTTTAGCCAAGAAATATTATATTTTTAATGAAATCTGGAATCTGCTTAATAAACACTGACTTTTTAAAATTAGTAGTTCATAGTATTTTAACATTTTAAAATAAAGGGAAAAAATCAATCAACAAGTATTGAGTGAGCTGAAAACTCACTGATGGATCTTCAAAAAGTAATTACATGCAGAGGGTCCTAATCGTATTAGTGTCTTATAACAGTTCCAAAGACCAGCCATCATTCAACTTCTTCATAAGGTTTAATACAGTGACATGCCACATGTAGAAATAAAGATTACAGGTTACCCCCACTTGGTAGATTGTCTTGGAAAGCAATGATTCAAAAATATTGAAGAGTTATGGTGGATAATAAACTTAACGTGAACTTGCAATGGAGTGGTTCAGACAGAAAATCAAGTGCAATCCCTCAGTGTAACTGAGAAATTATATACAAGATTAGAGAGATATGACACCTTTGTATATGGGAAGATTTACTGGAATGCAGTGTTTAGCTATGGTATCAGCTACTTTAAAAGGCTATAGACAAACAGGAAAGTCTGCAGAGAAAAGGAAAACCAAAAAATGACAAAAAATGCCTCACTAAACTCACTCTTTTAAATGAAAGAGATGTCAAAAGACATTATTCAAAAGCTCTACAAATTGTTAATGAGAGAAAAAGATGTGATTTAACAACATTTTTGAATTATCAACCAACATAATCTGTAGAGGCTGGAATCTGAAGGCAGATCAAATCAGATTGGAAAAAAACAAAACGTTTTTAACATCAATAGCAATCAATCATTAGAACAGTTTACCTAAAGGTGTGATGGATTAGCTATCATTTGACATATTTACTAGCAAATGTAAAGTTATCCATCTACAAACACAAAAAGAGAGGTCACACAAAGCGTGCAGGTCAAACACACAAGATAGAGACCTTATCCTGAGATAACATGGCAAGACTTTTAGGGACCTTTGTAGATTACGTGCAGAACTTGAGATCCCTATACAAAATGCTGCAGTCACGAGAACTAACATGATCATCAACTGTATAAACACAACACAAAATAGAAAAATGGAGCTACCACCTCTGTATTTGTCATTACTGCCATGACATGACGCTGGAGTGCTTTATCAAAATGGTGAATTAGGGAGAGTTCAAAGGAGTCATGTAAAAATTGTGAGTCACGTTAAAGTCACCCATTCCAAAAAGAAATGATGCTGCTTTACACTGAGTTTAAATAAGAATTAAAAATATTCAGTATTGATTTCCATAAATTCTCCATTACTGGGAAGGTTGTTCTGGATTTTATTTTTAATGAAATACATACTGTTTCTTTCTAAGAAGGGATGGTTTAGTTCATACAGAAATTAATATGGGGAAAATCTGTCCTGCATTATACAATATGTCAAACTAAATGCTTGTGAAGGTCAAGACCCTCTGCTTTCCAAAATAATAGCCCTTTAATAGTCATGCATATGACCACCCACATGGTGGAATTCTATATCCAGGTTGTCAGATATGTAGCTTTTGGCATCCCTATCTGGCTTTAAAGAAACAATACTTCTCTTTTAAAAAAAAAAAAAAAAAAAAAAAAAAAGGAAAAATACTTCTTTTTCCTTTTATTTGTTTTAAAAAAGGAATCATAGAATTTATCACAATTGAAAAGATTTAACCAAAACTTCTTACTGATGAAATAAGATTTTTCTCAAATAAAAGAGCCAAAAAAGTGTATCTTCAAATCACTAGGTTTCACTGGATATTCAACCACAAAACTGGAAAATATATAATTGGGCTGATTTAAAAACATTTTTGATAAGAAAACAATTTTTGTAAAATAAAGATAATGGTTGTCATTGAAAAGTCAACCTTTGCTTGTGGGACACTTAGAAGATAGCTTCTTTGTTAAATTTATTTTATCAAAAAAATCAGAATTGTTCCACTTGTAAATTTGTATAATGAGTACTTCGCACTGTCAGGTACAATCCAGCACACATTCACTCTGCCTACACTGTGAACCAGCAGGAGCAAGCAAGCTCTGGCCCCAAAACTGCCTCAGTCCTCAGCGTGGCACCATGGCACACCTGGAATAGTATGTCCATCCTCTCAGGGGACTTCACATCATTTGTGCATGTGCATGTATCCCAGTTGGGGCTGGTTAAGGCAGTGAAGGCCAGCTGGTGCTCTCAGGGTCCTGACACTTTCAACTCTCTACTAAAAGTACCAAAACCAGAGAAGGAAATGTGTCCCTGAGGAACTGAATTAGTTTTGTGCTGAAGAATTTGCAACATTACAAGCTGTGCCTTATTTAACATGAAATTAGTTCCAGGTTTGAATGTAAAGGTTCATTACTTTTTTTATACCTTTAGATAAACCTAGTCTGCATTTCCTTTCCTTTCCTTTCCTTTCCTTTCCTTTCCTTTCCTTTCCTTTCCTTTCCTTTCCTTTCCTTTCCTTTCCTTTCCTTTCCTTTCCTTTCCTTTCCTTTCCTTTCCTTTCCTTTCCTTTCCTTTCCTTTCCTTTCCTTTCCTTTCCTTTCCTTTCCTTTCCTTTCCTTTCCTTTCCTTCTTTTTCTTTTTCTTTTTCTTTTTCTTTTTCTTTTTCTTTTTCTTTTTCTTTTTCTTTTTCTTTTTCTTTTTCTTTTTCTTTTTCTTTTTCTTTTTCTTTTTCCAAAGTAATTGAAGCTTGCATCATTTCAGATTTCCCTGTGAAAGGTCTTGATGTTATCTAGATCAGGATTGAGATGATCTGCCAATAAAGAGGTTTGGGGAAAAGTCAGTTCAGGAATATTTTAATACATGGCCCAAATATGACTATGGGGAAATAGATTATTTTCTTTGATATATGGTTAAGGGGAAGTATTATTTCTCTTGAAAGATTGCTCTGAGTACACATGAAGTATACAATGAAGGCTGAAATTACTTCTGCATTGCTAAGGAGGTAAGACAATGTTGATAAAATAGGAACAAGTTTATGAAGATTCCTTCTTTCCCCTGATTATACACAGTTAGAAAAATGTATTGAAACAAAATTCAGTATAATGGAGCAGATACTGTTAAAATAGTTTTTTATTGTATTTTGGCATCAGCTTTGTAAAGGCTAATTTAGAAAGAATAAGAAGGTAAAGATACTAAAACAAATGAATGAATATATTTATGAAAATAACTTGCAAGCTCTCAGAGAGTCTTAGTATGACAAATAATAGAGGCATAGTCCTGTTATTTGCAAGGTGTAAACAAGATTTCACTTTCAAAAGTGTGAGGAGAGTACCGCAGATTACATTTTGAGATTTTAGTTTTAAAATTAAATGAGAAAAAAATCCAGAACCACCAATTTCACTGAAAGGAAATGCTTGAACAGCACCTCTGATTTCTTAGTGCCCAGTGTAGGATTGGGCAGTATCAGGTATTCTTAACAGGGTTTAATAGTTGTTCATAGATGACACGTTTCATAGCACAGCCATTTTTCTTATGTACCTACATTAAATTCAAAAAGTCAAAGTTACACTTTAAATTGTAACTTTGACACACTTCTCACAGATGCATCAACTTCCAGTCAAGGCAAGGAGTCTCATGATTGTCTGGATGGTTTATCTGGTCACCAGTGAGCCCTATATAGTCAAAACACATGCAGTTCGTAAAATGTACAATAAATTGTCTTTAGGCTTACTTTTTTTTTTCCTGTTTGTTTTTAAAAATGTGTGCATATTTAAGGGCTGCCAAAGTGGTCAGCATACAATAGCAGATCAAAACCAAAACACTTTGCTTGAAGTTTGTAATAAGACTTCTGAAATGACAAAAAAAAGACATCTATAAAATCTATTTAACATCATCTCTGAAACAATTAATTGTTCCAGGTTTCTTTAGAAAATTATGCAACGAGTGAACAAGTGCTTGTCAGATCACTTTGTAATTAAATTCATACATTTGTTCCTGTTTTAAAAATGTCCACATATTCCATCTGTCCATGCAAAATGCTTAAGTATTTTCAGCCAACTTCCCCAAGTAAAGCTGTGCACCCATCACATGCAGCACACTTTACTGTTACAGGGGCCACGGCTGTAAAAGTATCCGACTCAAGGCCAAGTGATTACCTTTCTTTGTCTTTTATTTCTTTTGTTAAGAACATTTCAGAATGAGAAAGGTTAAGATCTTAGACTCTTTTTACAAAAGGATTACTAGTGTTTTCTGGAACTGGTGTATCAACTGCTTTGAATGCAGTCAGGGAGATTGTTTTTCGTGACTTTTTTCTAAAATGAAAGCTGATCAGGGAGGGAGAAGCAGAGCTGGTGCAAGCTACTTTGTACCGCAATGTTCTCATGGTTGTGCACGCTCCTCCAAGGCTTCAGAAAGTTCTGCCTAAAACTAGAAAACCTGACCAAAACTCCTTATTGAAGACAACTGTGACCCTTACCTGTTTCTTGGCTGGTTTTGACATTTGCAGATGCAGCTTTCCTACCCTTGGTGCAGTTGGAAGGACCCTTCAGAAACGATTTTTCTATAAGAGCCCTCACTTCAGGTGCAGATCTTCAGTTATTGTTGCCACAAAAGCTAGAAAAGACATTAAAACCTTCAGGAAGCACATCTGGCAGAGAAGCAGTAACCTCTGGTCCTAGGCAGAGCTGTTCTGGTCATTTACAGAGTATCCTCTGGAGAAAAACAAAAAACAAAGAACCTACCAAAATAAGAAAAGTAATCTGAAAAAAAGAAAAATCAGTCTTAATGTGGTGGCAAATGAACTCTGGTGCTGTGAATAAAAATGAAAAACAATTATAGAAAGCCCTGAATACCCTAGTGAATCACTGAGGGCTCTCCTCAGCCAGGCAGGCAGAAGTGCTGAGCTGAACTGCTTTCAGATGCCGGTCTGAATTCCCAGTGGCACCATGGTTCTTCACCCTGGGGAAAATTCTTTAAAATTCTGCCCCAGATCTGCTTTTTGCTTATCATCCCAGCTGTACTAAAAGTCTAAACTCAGCATTTCTTGGTGGAAGAGGGAAATGACAAAGTAGACTAGATTCAGAGAATGACAGTAGGAAAACACCTCTGGAGATCATCTAGTCCAATCCCCACTCCTCAAAACAGAATCAGTAAGAGCGGGCTGCCCAGGACCATGTTCAGTCAGGTTTTGAATATCTCCAAGGATGGAGACTCTGCAATCTCTCTTGACAGCCTGCTCCAGCGTTCAGCCACCCCCACTGCAAAAGACTCTACCAGAGATGTTGAAACTTTCAAAAGTTGACCTTTAGTCAAAAGAACTTTAAGAGTGAATCAGCTGAGCAGTTACAAGGTGTCTTCTGATTCAAGGTCAACTGATCCATTCTCCAAGCTCCAACACAGCTTAATACATATATGGTCTTGAACTTCATGTACAAAAAAAACGCAAAACAACAAAACTCCAGCTGCTTGCTTCATGGCAATGCTTGGAGGTCCCTACAAGCTCTTTTTCTGTTAATGATTCCAGAAGTATACTCTACAGAAGATGACATCAAGATATGGAGGTTCACTACCCCATAACATTTAGCTTTCTCAGGTAATTGCTTAAAAAACATTAAGATATAGAGCTGGAAGAACCTGAAACAATCTAGTACATTCTTCTGTTTTGATGCTAAATCACTTATATTCTATTTATTTTAATGAGTTTTATAAAATAACACATAGTAAAAGCACAGAACTACATGGAGCAAGTCCACGCCCCCACACCCCTTTTTTCATAAGTGTCTGCTAACCTAGAACAAATATTTCCAATTGCGTTTCATTGGCCAAACATACTAGAAACTTTTATCTCACTGGGACAACTGTTCTGTGGCTTTCAATACTTGTTGATGGGTCATAAGGCAATTTCTCAGGTACAAACCATTAGGTTGACAAATTGTTGACAAAAAAGACTGTGGGATGTAGGGTGGCAGACTGCAGAGGGCACAACAGAATGAGAAACAGACAGGCAGTATAACCTGCCAACTGGCAAGTTTCTGAAGTGTGAAGGTTGGTCTCACACTCATTCTAACACTCAGTGCTGCAAATTCAAACGCTTAGCCCTGGGGTCAGCATTTGCCAGGAGTAGGAGTTAGCCTTCCAATTCAGATTCACAGTAGTAGTACTATAAAGAGGTGGAACAGCCAAAAGAGTTGAATTCTCCCAGCACTAAGAGATAGAGAAATAATGAAGGGGATTCAGAAAAACGTGATACTGAAGCAAGACAAGATGGGAGACATTTGTATCAGCCTTGACCCCCAAACTATATTAATGGAAAAAGTGAAACCAGTGATGAAAAATGTACACATTTTTTCTAATAGAATCATAATGTGCTGCAGAATTATAATAATCTAATGTATCTGATACAAAATTACATGGGATAAATGCAGAATGGGTAAAAAGTACCTGTTTGGTAAAATGGTAGTGATTTAAGACATCAGCTGTTAGTTTTCATGGGCCTATTTCCAAGTTTATTAGAGCTGATGGGAGTTCAATCATTAGTCCAGCAACACTGTTGGATCTGGTCCTGGATTCAGTTAGGTTGGTTATTGCATTAGATAAGGATGTTCAGGTGAAATGTGAAATCAGTTATGAGCAAATCTATTCCCTTAATCAAACATATATGGCAATAACCATATGTATTTTAAAAGAGAACATAATCAGTATTGGTCAGATATACAATTTTTTTCCCCCAGTGAAATTATGCCAATTTATAGCACCTTAGGAACTATTTCAGAACATTTTTGAAGGAACCTGTGAAGTCCTGAGGTAACCAACATTTATCAGAAATTAAACATGACTATTTATCAGAAATTAAACACTTGTCTATAGAAGTCTAAGTAGGGAAATAGCAAATGGACATTTCTTAATCCAGGTAAAATTCTACTTCAGGAGTCTGAGATAACCCATTTCTAAGGTACAGTCAAAGAACACTATAACAGGCAGTTCTTCTGGAGACAGTGCTACTTGTTTTGAATTTAGTTAATGTTTTGCACCATTTCAAAACATATCTTCCTCTCTAATCCTGTCACTTCTGAATCTTGGATATATAGCAAGTTCAGTTCTGAGCTCCAAAGGAGTTTTCTAGGTCACCAAACCCATTCTCTCAAAAGCTAAATTAATTTTTATTGGTGTGATTTTCTTTCCCACATAAACATCATCTAAACACATGTGAATATCAGTTAATAGGACCAAAGCCACCACATATTTTCTTTTACCATAACAGAAGTAATTTGTATTCAGGCAAGTCAAAAGAAAGACTTCTCCTAATGAAAAGTTGAAAAGGAGAGGCATGTGTAAAATAAAGGCAAAGTTCTGTCATCCAAGAATATCAATGAGTATGTTTACAAAGCTGTAGATTATTTCAATACAATTTTTTCTAGTTTGCGGAGTGCGTGTCAGAATCAAAAATCTGGGTGATTTTTATTTGTCATTTGCGTAATCAGAGACTCCAACTTTTTCTGCTCAGGGCACTGAAAGACCCTTTTTGGGCTGATTTTAATCCTGCTTGGAAGAACAGAAGTTAAATCCCACTAACCCTATTCAAAATTGGCTTTCCACAAGGAGTTTCTCTCTGCTACTAATGTATAACTACTTCCCTCATCTTTTATGTCTGTACTGCTTTATTCCCATGGTGTAAACCACAGAATTTAGCAATCCAGTTATTAAAAAAAAACAAAACAAAACAAAACTGGAAACAGCAATCCAGTTATTAAAAGATCTCACTTCTAGAAGGAAAATCCCCAAGTAGTATAAGATTTGTGTTGTCAAAGTGTTTTCAGGGGGAAAATGTAAGTCTGATAGCTAAAGCCAGATGTGAAAGCAAACCCCTCCAGTAGTAGCAGAGGGGAGGGAAGCTGAAACAAGGATGGATGCTCTGTTGACATCTGGTTGAGTGAAGAAGAGATAAATAGAAGGTACCAGTCATCAGGCCTGAAGCAAACTTGGTTTAGATATGCTGGGCTGTTGTGCCAGAGGTATTTTTGTTAAAAGGGTGTTGTAAAGTTTGTAGTTACAATAATGCATAGACATCATGGTCAACCAACTGCCTAAATGTGACTGAGGTAAGTGGTAAGCATAATCTAAGATGAACAGTAAGGTGCAAAAGTTAGCACCTAGAAGATGGTGGAAAAAAAATCAGAGATTTGTACAAATGTCTTTTGAAAGATATGAGACAGAAAAATCTCTTTATAGGTATTCTGTACTTGGAGGGGCAGGAGAAGAAACTACTTATGAATGTCATTTGAGATGGAAAAATGCTTAGTTCCAGTGCTGTCTGTACATTTCCAAGAGCGGAAATAGCAAAACCAGAGTTGCAGGGGTTTGCTAGTGTGGCTAGCAGGGTAAGGAATGGCAGGAGGTGCAAGTACTTAATGTGGTCGGCGCAGGAGATACTCTACTATGTTCCTAGAAGGAATAGCTAGTGGAAAAATAGCTCAGAATGAATCAGACCTTGCTACAGAGGAAATTATAATAAACTCAAGCAGTGAATGAAGATTAAGCCAGGAAGAAGAAAGTAATTTCCCAGCCTTGTGGTTGTCTCTCTGAGAAACACACTGTTGAGTAGTTAAACAGGGCAACAATAAATACTTCCTAAAATGTATCTATAGAGTTTCTATTATTTTTAGTAAAGCAATCACCTGTTAAGCCATATGGTTTATATTTGTAAGAGAAAATTACCTCATTGACTACCAGTCAATTTAGTCTGGTGGTGGGGACTTGAACTGGTGCTCTGCTGCAATGCTGGTAAACCAAACATAGCCCAGGCACTGCTCCTGGGCAAGTTCTGAGAGATGAGTGGCTGCTAAGCCTTGGTTTCCAAAGTGTTTTTTCACTTTAAGTATCCACAACTAGCAGCAAAATGAGTTTATTTCCCTTTCTTTTGTCATGTTTCTTGACAACTGACCATACAGTTCACTAAGACAGGCTGAGCTGATTTATCAGCTAAAGAGAGTTGCCTTCTCTCCTCTGCCCTTCTCCTGATTGCATGATCCTGCTCTTTTCTCCAGCTGCACTAGCGCTACTTCTACTCAGCAGATTCTTTGCTGATTCAATTTTGTTCATTAAGCCAACAGAAAAATATTCTATTCCTTCTGCTTAGTTTATTTTCTGCCAGCCCAGTGACCTGAATTGGCTTGTCAAAGGGTCAGGCAGTCCCAGAGCAGAGTGAAGTGGCAGGAATACATTGCTGAGAGCAGGAAAAACAGCCCTTTTACCAGGAAGAAGCTATTAGATGAGCTCAACCATCTCCTCACACAGCATCCACACAGCCACTAAGCTCCAAATCATAAGCAGGAATGATGTGAAGTAAACTGGTACTGATCTTACTTAAAACATGTCAGATCACAAGCTGCAGCATATTTGGAGCTGATCGACTGCAGCTAAACTGTCCGTACAACTGCAGAAGGCAAACTCTTAAGTCATCTCAGTGTCAGTTACCTTTGTGGATGAGGCAAAACCCTAATAAGTAAACAGGGGGGGAAAAAAACCTGTGTACGTCAGCTAATCTTTGCTGACCATCCATGTGTATGATCTCAAGCTTTAAGTTAATTCAAGTTGGTTTAGTCTTCTTGTACTGAAACAGTATTTGCATTTGCTGGGGTTTAGATCACATGCATGGACAGTTACCACAAGCCTGCTGACACACAAAAGTTTGGTTGTGTGTCCAAACCCTCAGATTTCATAGTTTTTTGTTTGTTTGTTTGTTTGTTTGTTTTTTTCCTGTTTGCTTGTCTCCTTTCTCTCTCTAGTTTTTACTTTTTTTTCCTTTTTTTTTTCCCTGTGGATGCTTCTCTGCTACCCCTCAGCTCCTTTCCTGATTTATTGTATGCAGAATATGCATTTAATAACATTATACCTGTCATAGATGTATACTTGAAGACAGCATGACATAAAATATTCTGAGTAAAGCTGGGCAAATATTTTTGGTTCGAAATTTTTCCAATAACAAGTCCAGCTCAATGTTAGACAATCCACAGATATTCGTCACTATTTCCAGCTGATTGAAACAGCAATTTAAGCTGTGAGAAGCATACCTAAATGAATAGATCTCGAAAAGAAAACTAGAGTTTTCTCCTCTGGAGGTATCAGTGCAACAGTGAACTTGATTCCAGACAGTGCACCTTTTTTAAGCTCCTATAAGTCTACTGAGAAAAATACTAGCAGATTTACAGTAAGCTGAGAGAAAAAAAATTAAGGTAAACTGTGGCTACTGAACAGGTCACTAGCTGTTTTACTTGCTTGGATGCTGATCAAACGAGAGAACTTGAACAAGAGGAAAAATATCCTGGACAGGTAATTGAATGTGTTTCCAAGAAATTAAAAAAAAAAAATTATGAAATCATTGTTGCTGTAGTATGCAACTATAAAGGAATGTACGGTGCCATGAAATACAGATTTCAAAATAATATTAGAAGGCTTACATTACATTTCCTGCTCAGCTGAAACTGAAATCCAGATGTGGGAGTCAGTTATCTGTGAATGGTGATTATGCCACAGAGGATTCATAAATAAAGATTTTGTCTGGATCAAACAGCTATTATAAGCAGGTAATAAGAAGATATTTCTGATTTCTGTTAGATATACATTGTGTAGTTTCCTAGGCTTTATTCAACTGTAGCATACTATGAAACAATACCAATGCCTGTAATAGATGCCAAAGCTAAGGAATGGGAACATTACACCTCTCACAACCAATGAAATTGTTCTAAAGTGAGATTCTACCTTTACTCAATTTTATCCTTCCTTACAAATGAGTTTACTATTGTCTCTAGGTTAATCATTTTGCATAGCTTTGCAGCACTTGAAAAACTGTCACATGCTGTACAGAAAATATACAAATATACAGAAACAAGGTGATGACCTCAGAGATGTTACTCGACTACAAACCAGACCTATGCAAGAGCTACAAATAACAGCACAGGGATTATAAACTGATAACAGTGAGGTTGCTCAGAAGTGACACAGAAGCTGATCAAAACCAGGGCTCCGGACATCATGATGCAAAGCCTGGTGGTGCCTGCTACATTTCCTCAAGCTGTAAATTAGAGTCATAGGTTTTCTTTTCCACTAGCTGATCTGCAGCAGGTGCCAACATACCCAACCTTTGACTAACAGCCAGAGGCTTAGGTTTTTACCTATGCCATCCAACTCCCTCACTTCCCAGCGATGTCTGCTGCTTGATTTTGTTTGCTTTTCTTCTTCTTTTTAAACTTTCTGTCTGCTGTAATAGCCAGGTGGGTAGAGACAAGCAGCTGAGATGCTTTGCTTTTCCCTGGCCAGTTATTTATTCTATTTCTCCCCTTTTTTTTTGCCAGGAGCCAGAGATAGTGAATGCAGTCCGCAGGAAAATTGCTCTTGCGTGGTATCCCCTCCTAAGCTTCATCTCTGTTGAAGGTAGCTCCTCATCAGTGAGAGGACACAGACATAACACATACCCTGAGTAAAATTGGTGTTTGGGGCAGGAAATATTTATTAAAACCAAAACAAATCTAGCTCAAAATACCAAGAAGTGTAATTTGTTTGCCTTTAATAACAGAGTAACACAGAGCTGAAGAGGTGGAGAAGAGGGGAAAAATCACAGGCGTTTCAGTTTCAGATGATAAGCAGAAATGTGCAGGTGTTGTGCATCAGATGACCTTCCCTATGTGGGTCACCATACATCAGTACTCTGTTAGCAGCCTTACCTAAGGCAGCTTGATGTCTCTCATTTCTCATGTCTTCATACAGGAATGATTACAATGCTTAAGTATGTATAGATTGGCTTACAGACTACTGAGCAGGGAAATAAATCTACAAATATTTGAAAGGTGTAAAAGCCATCAAGACAGAAGAATTATTTATCATAGTGATAGGGCTAATTTAATATTAAAGAAATACGGAGTGGAAAGTCAAATCTACCTAGCAGTGGTAATAGTTTCTCACTTAGCAGTAGCTCTGGTACCTTGATTTTCTCAAGGAAAAAAGGATCCAGTATGGGTACGTTTGTTCTTCATTCCAGGCATAGCATATAAAGAGGTTATGGTGACATGACACTTGTGCTTGTGTATGCATGCCTGTGTGACACAGACCTCTTTCATCTTGACAACAGAAGCTGTTAAGTGACCTATAACTGATATTGCTGATTTAGAACATTGTTTAGCTTGGGCATGCTTTTGTAGCTTTTGTACAACTGAGGAACTGGGGTTCTGCTACTGCCTGGAAATGTTTGTGACCAAGACAGCAAGTATCTTTTCTCTGTGATGTATGACTTTGCACAATATCAAAGAAATATTAACAGCCTGAGGAATATTATTCAGACCTTGAAACTATGTTATATTACTAGTTAAAATTCTTTATATGAATATGAAATTAATTTCTTGTCTATATTCTACAACCCATAAATTAGGATTTTTATGTGGATAAAGCTTGAACTCACTTGGACTTCTGTTTTGATTTTGGACTTAGCTCTCTAATATGAAAAGGATTAAAGCAGTTGCCCTTTAGTTTAGCGCACATGTTCATGTCTGCAGGAGGAGCAAAAAACCCCATAGTTCTGAATTAGATGTTAATAGAGTTAACCACAGCTGAATTTCTTCACAGAATTTGAATTCATGCAGACATAGTAAAAGTTAAACTTCTAGGCCCCATCTTGCAACAGATGTGATAGAATCAGGACCTGAAATTTCCCTGCTTATGATACTTCCAACCAAAATAATAGGAGGTTGCCTTTTAAATAAATGTCTGTTGGCTTTTACACTGTGCATGTTATGCACATGGCTGTGCAGGACAGAAAAATTACATTGCAGTACTTATCAGCAAGAATGGAATCAACAGAAATGTATACAGTCCTATTTTTTTACTTTTTCAAGGTAATGCAGTAACTTGAAGAAAAATTCCAGGAAGCAGCTGAGCTTGGAACATTGCAGCAATTTTAACTGTTATGATGGAGTAGTAGAGCACTTTTATACGAAAGAATTCATGTGAACAGGTTTGTTGGTTTTGTTTTTGTTTTTTTTTTTTTTTTTTTACTGCCTGTTCTTCACTCATTTTCTGTGAATACCTCTCTGGTATTTTGTGTTCAGCCTCAGAGTGCAATTCTGCAGCAGCATGTCTGCCCCACCCTGAGGGACTTACAGGCATGACACTGGACTCCAAGCTAGCATACTGAAAAGCGCCTTTGTTTGTCTTTAAGTACCCTGCCTGGAAGCATTAATGTTTTACCACTGATCTCTGTCCTTCTATCTCAGCAAGTGCAGCTATAATGCTTCCTTTCCATTCCCTGGGGAAAAAAAAAATAAAATAAAGGAATGCTAATTTATTTCTGAAAGGTAAATGATTGGAAACTGTGGGCTTCTACTATCAAGTCTAACATCTAGTCTGACATTCGACAAGCTAGGTACAATCCATAGGAAATCTGTTGATTGTGTTCATTTTTGTAAATAGAACTGGTGCACTGTTGTGGAGAAAGCTCTCAAAAATTAGGGAGAACACAACTTGCGTCTGAAATTATGTGCAAAAGCTCTGGACTGGGATCAGTAGAATTAAGTTTCCAGATCTAGTAGATGCTTCTTGGATATTTTTGAACAAGTTATTTGTGAGCGTTTGCCTTGTCTTCCCAGAGAAAGTTACAAGCACTTTTCGCACCCTAGTTGGAATTCAGACTCTTCTGCGTTCAGAAGTCTGGGGTCAGCCAGCACCTCGAGCGAGTACTCTGCTGGTGACAGTAATGATACTGACCATGAAAACCAGACTGATTTCTGTTTAGTGCATTTATGGTATAATTCTATATACAGTTAGTAGGTGTTCATAGAACAGCTGAACATTCATGAATATGTTTGTGAATTCTGGCACTTTTAGGAATTTGCAATGGATGTCACTGTCTTCCTATTCACTACAGTCTGTTTGCCAGTCTTATCTTACTGTCTGCAAAGTTTGACAGCCATCAGACAGAAAAAACAATCAGACATCGCCAGAAGTAAAAAGGTGAGGTGAACAGTTCAGAAACAAATTGCAGTCTGGCCAATTTGCTAAGACTGAAAGACTTAGCAAATACTTACGAATACCAAATATATTCTCAGCTTATGGAAATGGTTTGGAAATTATTCCAGAGTAAACAAAAGAAAATCTGAAATTTCAAACATTTTTTTGGTTTGACAGCTACACTTTGAGCAACTCTTACCATAAGTAATCACAGATGTCTCAAGAAAAACAAAAGTCACTCTTGTGTTGCGGTTTCTTTATTGTTTTTATTCCCTTCTTTTATAACAGAATGAGAAATGTCAATTTGTCTACTGGATAATTACATAACTTGACCTTGGATTCTGACTTTTAGTTGATGATTGGTCTTGAGTAAGTCATTTCACTCCCTGCACCTCACTTTAGCCAAATAACAGAGCCTGTTCCATCACGAGGTGCTCAAGTGATGTCTATAGAGGACTTTAAAGTCAACAGAAGTAGAAGGGGCAAGAGTTACAAGTTGCAACAGTGGAAATTTCAATTAGACGTAAGGAAAAAATTATTTACATGAGAGTGGCTAAGCACTGCATGCCAGCAGAAGTTTTAGAATCTCCATTCTTGGATATTTTCAATTCTTAGTTGGACAATGACCTGAGCAACCCAGCCTAAGTGTGAAGCTAGCCCCACTTTGAGCAGGAGGCTGGATTCAGTGGCCTCCAGAAGGTCCCCTACTACTTAAATTTTCAACATTTAGAAATCTAGCATTGTAATGAGGTTGCTTGTGTTGTTGATTCTCCAGTGTCATGAAAGCAATTGATGTGCAAGGGCTCAGAAGTGTCCTAGCATGTGTACAGGATGACAGTAAAGGCAATATGAATCTGGATGTTTCCTGGATGTCAAAAGAAGCAGTACGCTTCAACATACACCTAGTTTTCCACTTTTTAACCAGAGTTGTGAATTCTCATTAAGAATCTAGAGAAAAGCATGCCTCCTCCAGCTACTGTCATATAATGTCTGTTGGCTTCTACCAGAAAGAGCAAATAAAGAGACAAAGAGCTTAGGGAGCATTTTCATTACTTTTTGAGGGTGGATGAGTTTGTATCAAAAGGTCAGGAAAGTATTTGTGGCCGAAGTAAGTAGGTATAGCCCAGAAGAAAGACAGGCTGTAGAAACAGACTCCTATTTCTCACTCCTGTTGTTCACAATAGGTCTTTCTGGCATTCAGTCTCTGCTGGCTGATAAAACTCCTCCCATCAAACAGAACACAGACTAAACCACATATCTAACTGGCCCACATATCTAACTTGACATTGATAACAAACAACTCAGAAATGAGCTACAGTTTTGCTGTTTTTTCAGAAGTCTTTAGCCAAGGCTGTACTCCTCAACAGCCTACATGTGGCTTTTGCCTGGGATTTAGCTGCTCTGAATAGAATAGGATAGGATAGAATAGGATAGGATAGGATAGGATAGAATAGGATAGGATAGAATAGAATAGAATAGAATAGAATAGAATAGAATAGAATAGAATAGAATAGAATAGAATAGAATAGAATAGAATAGAATAGAATAGAATAGAATAGAATAGAATAGAATAGAATAGAATAGAATAGAATAGAATAGAATAATTTCAGTTGGAAGGAACCTACAACAATCATCTAGTCCAACTGCCTGGCTACTTCAGGGCTGACCAAAAGTTACAACATATTAAGGGCATGGTCCAAATGCCTCTTAAACACTGACATGTTTGGGGCATCAACCACCTCTCTAGGAAGCCTGTTCCAGTGTTTGACCACCCATTCAGTAAAGAAATACTTCCTAATGTCAAGTCTGAACCTCCCCTGATGAAGCTTTGAACCATTCCCATGTGTTCTATCACTGGGTATAAGGGAGAAGAGCTCAGCACCTCCTTCTCCACTTCCCCTCAGAAAGCTGTAGAGAGCAGTGAGGTGTCCCCTCAGCCTCTTTTTCTCCAAAGTGAACAAGCCCCAAGTCCTTAGCCACTCCTCATAGGACATTCCTTCTAGCCCTTTCACCAGCTTTGTTGCCCTCCTCTGGATGCATTCAAGTACCTTAACATCCTTCTTAAACTGTGGGGCCCAGAACTGCACACAGTACAGTACAGGCTGGTTATGCTGTGTTTGATGCACCCCAGGATGTGGTTTGCCCTCTTGGCTGCCACATTACTGACTCATCTCTGCATCCTGCTCCTCAGTCATGAAGATAGCCTTGCTGACAGAAAAGTCGGCTTCATGCCCTGTGAGGCTAATTGCCTCACACTGCCTCTGGGAAGGTCAGGTAGCTGGAAGCCATGACTAGCCCTCTCCTCAGTCAGCCTTTCTGGCTAACAGGAATTACCTCATCGTGTGACTTGAGTTCCACAATACCCTGGCAAGGTCCTGTCTGATTTATGGTCATCTCAGACAGGCAGAAAAGAGGCTGAAGGAGGCAGAGAGGCCTAAGAACAGTTAAGTGGAAACAGAATCCTGGAGGGAGGAAAAAAAAAAAGAAAAAGGAAAAGTCATCAACCGGTAATTTGACCCTGTTTCACTTCTCTGCCACAGAATGGTTATATACATAAAGGTGTCTTTCTCTTCTGTGGGACAGAAGGAGAACCCACTAGGAAATATGGCAGGAGGGACCCGTAATCCCATCCATCATATAAGTGCTGAATAAGTACTTTGATACATTGACTGTGAAGGGCTATTTTCTTTAACATCTCATATAAATGCTCAATATCAGGCAGGATGAATCTGACAGACACCATCCAACCTCCAACTATTCCCATTATTGTCTCTCCTCCATCCTTGGAACACTCTTTCACTTTGAGACTAGGCTTCTTGGGGTATATCCTCGGTTCTTCCAGTGCTGTAGTCCTTCCTCAACATTGAGAATGGGACTAAAGATTCTTCCTATGTACTCCCTGCAGCTTAGACATACGACCTTCATCCTATAGGAAATACAACTAAAGCAAACAAAATATGTTTCCGCCTCTCAGCTAATCAGCTTGCTAGAAGACTTGAGGTGCAGAGTATTTCTGCTAAACTCGGTGGAGCTAGAATTGATTAGCACCAAAGTGAGGGATTTTAAAATCAACAGCTTTGCAAAGGAGCAAAGGTAGACAGCTCACCTATTAAATATCTTTACAGGGCAATAGATCTTTCTCCCATTGGCGAGTCACCTTGAGCACTGCCTGAAATTACAACCTACTGAACCTTAGAAGTTCCAGAAGATTTGTGTATATTTTTCTTAGGTACATCCTGTCTGCATCCATGGAAATAGCAGGCAAAAACAAAGCCCATTTTCTGTATTGATATCTATCACACATCGTGTTTAAGATAATTTAAATACAAAATTCCAAATACTTCTTGTCCTTTACCCTCCATATATGTTAAACCAAAGCCAACTCTTTCTAAACATTTCAGTTACAGTTGCTAAAGTACAGTGTAAAATATGATTACAGATAGTGACTTCAGACTGACAATTGGTTTTAGTGTGAAATATAGAAGGTTAGAATATAACTTTGATTTCTGGAAAACTGAATATTCCAGATAAGTGAGTATAGGAAATAACTTAGACTTTTGTGTCAACAGCATTTGTCAGGAGACTGATGAGAACAGGACAAGTGTGTCACTGTTTCAGAGAGCTTTCATCATTAATATTCTCAGATGGTTTTAATGACATCATTTACCAGAAATATTCGAGGCACTAAAAAAGAAGAGATGACTGTAATAGTATATGTTACACATTTCTTTTTAAAGCAGAAAATATTTTCTTTATTAGTGGGTTTCTCTGAATTTGTGAGGTCCCAAGTTCAGCTAATACATGTGACAAAATTGCAGTGTGGCCTACAGCACACACAAAATCTTTAAGGCCTTTTTCTTTTCTAAAAATAATTCCTGTGAAAAAAATCTATGGTTATGGAAGAAAATCTTTTAGATGCAAAAAGAGAGCAACAGTGCATGCAGAGGTCGTATTTTCCTTGAAAACAAAAAAGAACATAGGATGCTGTTTCTACAAAAACATTAGTTAGTAGCTTTCTTCACAGGACTTTTAAAACCTAATGATTGAAATTAGAACTTGAAAAATTATATTTTTATATATCTATTTTTAAAAATACGCAAAAATTAGATTTATTAGACAGCCTGACAAATCTGGAGTACTACTTGTTTATTAGTGCTGACAGTTAGCTCCCAAGTGTTCTTAATTAATTAGATGAAGAAAAAGATGCACAAATTTGCATTCATCAATTGTTTTCAAGTGTTCTTTAGCACCATCAAATCAAAACCTAGAAAGAAGGAAAGAAGAGTCTGAGGCTGCCTAATATTATATATGTGACTATTTCTGCACAAGTCCATGACATTACTTGGATGTTTAAAGCTAAAAATCTTTTTAAAACATACTTGAATCCACCTAAGAGTTTTTAACTGATATACAGGAATTTGTCTATTGATCTACTCTCAGCTTGCTCAGCTATGTCATTTTTATGAAAACCTAAGGTAATCTGATCTAACACCAAGACACAAGGTAAAGCATATGTGTTACCAGTCTTAAAGATTCCAGTGTCACTCCACAGTGACACCTTCAAAACTGGCAAATATAAAAGTCAGTGAATTTTGCCTTACTCTGAATTGAAAGAGGATTAATGCTACACAGGTGTATGCACCTGTTAATGATGAAAACTTTGTCCATACACTGCACAGGAAGAAACAAACTATGGCTTTGAATAATAATTTGTATTATGCATGGAAGATTCATTAAAAGAAAAGATATCTTTCAAGACAGAAAGAGGGATTTTTGTGTATGTTAAGGAAGATAAGGATAGGAAATCAAACTACACTCAACAGAAACTAACAAAAAGACAGTGACAACTAACAGGTATTGTTTGAAACTGTCCGTGTTTGTCTTCTAATGGCCCATTAAAGCTTTCACAATGTCTTTAGCAGTCAACTCCTTTCCTGTGTCTGAATTTAGGAACAGAAAATAAAACAGAATTTTAAAAGTTTAAGAAACAAAGCTAAATGGAAAAGAGACTACAATGGATACTGCAAAGGATTAGGCTTTTTTTTTGTCTACATATCTTGAAAAATGTTCAGTGAAACCAGAAAGATTTTTCTCAATTTTCTTTAAGTGATCCCTCTTCCCCCCCCCCCCCCTTTTTTTTTTTTACTCTGTCATTCCTGTGTTGTGTGGAACACTGAAGCTTTGCACAGAAACCACATATAGACACCATCTACCTCTTCCACTATTCACATGGTTCAAATTTCCTGTTATTCATTGTCTGATGCTTTTCTCCTCTCCTATTCAGTCTTCCATGCACACCTCCCCCTTCATTTTTTTCTTAAAAAAGCCCCAACAAGCCAACCTCTTGTCCCTTTCAATTTCCTCCTCTACCAAGAGCAAATCTACAGGATTACAGGGGATAACTTTAGAAGAAATTAGAGTAAACAAAACCATTGGACCTATTTATAGAAAGGGAATAAAGAAAGGATGAATCAGCCCCCAACTACTGAGTTAGTCCCTCTTGTCTTCCTCAGAAGGCAGGTAGCATAATGATTCATGAGCTTTTGGCCTAAGGGAGTTAGAGCAAAGCTCAAATGCAGGCGCCACAGCCTGAAAACACTACAGTTCTGTAAAATAGCTGTGGGAAATATTTTGATAAGAGGTGTCTCAAAAGCCAGTGTAATTGCTTGAAGCCCTTAAAGAGGAAATTGCCATCCTTTAAGAACAATCCTGAAAGGCTTAGATAATTTTTTTCAAAACTACAATTCATATATAAGCTAGACTTGTTGGTATCTATTTTCCTTAATCAGTGTGTTCTGCACTTCTCATTTCAGATTTTAAGTTTGAAGGAAACTTCCTGTCATAAGTATTTATAATTTTTTACTGACACTACTAAATGTTTGCATACATCTAGGCAACTTATTTCATCTGTTGAAGCTTCAGTTTAACAAATAAGCAATCTGTACGTCATTGAAATACATTGCACACCAAGCTATATGGTAAATTGAAACTAAATTAAATGAAAATACAGGCTCATACTGGAAAATCTAAATTAATTCCTTGGTGTAGGGAACCTTAAGAAGATTCACAGACTGGAGTCATTCTCTAGAGGAGACTAGCCAGAAGAACTGCAAAAGGAACAACAGAAATATTTTTTTAAAATAAAAAATGAAGAATAGAACCAACAAGGAGACACTTGAAGAAAACTTGAAGAAGAAACCATCAAACTATTAATTTCTGCTGAGCATGTTAACACTTAAAACAGCTTTAGTACCTGGAGACTGGAAGGTAATAAATGTGACGTTGAATTGTAAAGTCAAGTCTAGGGAACAAGAAACCAGTGAAATAAAACTTCTATACCAAGTAAGTTGGTTGAAATAAAGAATAGAATTAGTAGACATTAAGATAACTATGATATGATGGGAGAGAAATAACTTGGATTCTGTAGTGGCAAATCACTTCTTACAGGAGTGTTAGAGTACTTGGAAGAAATAAAAAAGCCAATAAGCAACAGTAACCTCTGATATTCCAGTTGAAGATCCAGTTAAATTTTCAAAAAGTTTCTTTCATATCTGGAAGGATTAGTTTTGTTAAGAGTCTTTTTGAAAATCTAATTGCATTAATTCCTGGTTGAAGAATAAAACAAAAGGTAGGAATCAATGACTGTTTTCTGTAATAGAGGTTCCAGTTAGTCCCAGTGGGATCTGTACCTGGATCTGTTTTTTATTATATTGAGCTAGAAAAGGAACAAATAGTGAGGTGACAAAGTCTGTTGATATATTAAATTATTCAGGGTGATAAAACCAAAAGTCACATGTGGAGATTCCCAGAAAGTTCTCATACTATTGAGTGACTGGGCAGTAATTTGACAGCCAAGACTAGGTGGTGATAAATGCAAAGTAATGCAGAAGGAATAAAACAAGCTGTGGCATACATACAGAGTGATGGGCTCTATACTTTCTATTCCTTTTCAAAAATGAGATTATAATTATATTACAAATAGTTTTATGCAACCATTACCTTAATAATCATTATCAATTTTAAAAAAATTGAATATTAGGAATTATCAGAGAGCCAATAGAGAAGAAAACAGAAAACATCATTATTATCACTGCTTAAATCTATGGCACAACTGCATCTTGCATATTATGTGTAACTCTTTTAATCCTGTCTCACTAATAAAGTACAGGAAAGATTAAAAAGATACAGAAAAAGATCAAAATGACTGTAAAAGCCAATGGGGCTTTCCGCAACACTAGGGAAAACAAGGCCTGATCCTAAGGTAAGCAGCAGTTTTACAGCCATTTACCCAATAATGTCTCTTACTGTCAAAATATTTAGCCTCACATGAATGATTTCAGGATTATTTTATTATATTTAAAATAATTGCATCTGTGTAAATAATTTCTCATTCCTTGTGTCCCGTGTTGTTAAGGAAGAGTGTTTATAGGAAGGGTGGCTGAAATAAGTGCGAATTAAAAGTCCTACACCTTGTTCCATTTGGACAAGAGATTATCAAGGTACTTTAATGAAGCAGATACAGATGCAAATTTTGAACGTTCAGAGCAAATGGTAAAACTGAAGGCTTACTTTGCAATTTCTGAATGTCATTAGAGATTTGATCCTGCTGCTACTACACTGAAGATTGACATGGAAAATGAGAAATAAAGCAAGGGAAAAATGATCTCCCTAAACAAGATCCTCAGATATAGTGAGAAGGCCTCCATGAAAACAGACAGAAAGATCTCAAATGAAAGTTAGAGATTTTATATTCAAGACTGCAAATCAATACTGGATGGCTATGTGAGGTCTGGTTAGATCTTAATCTTGAACTCTTCAGATCTTTCTAACCTGAAAATAAGCTCCATTAAACTGTAAAAGATCTCACAAAAGGATTTGAGACTAAACTGATGGAAGGATAACATGATTAAATCATTGATCAACCTGAATGACTGCAGGCCATTGAGAAGGAAACTAGTGCTGAATGAAAAGAAGCAAAGCCCTCTAATTACTGATCAAAGATAGAAGCATGTCATGTGATTACAATTTTCGGCCATATATCTGCATGGAGTTATGTCTTTCAGTTCTTTAAGACTTCAGCTGGGAGGATGCCCCATAAATCTGTCTTCATAATTATGTCCTTTACAATAAACTTTTCAGCTATGTTGATATTGGCTGTGCCTACAGCTCTCAAACTCAGGAGTTTTAAAAGCTGAAAGTTTTAGAAATATCATGGCTTATCTGCTGGTATTTACACAGTTATTTTAGAATGTCATATTGTTATAGACTGCACCACACTTCTAGTTTTAAGACACTACACTAATCTGTGGTATAAACCATTAATATCTGGATACTCTGATCATTTGGAACTTACTAGCTGAATTAAGGAAAAAAATAAAGGTTTTTTTCTGAGTCAATTTATGAACATCTAACATTAAAACCACCAGAAGGCAGAGAGGAATAGGGGAATGTCCTGGTTTGAGTGAGTGGCAGGTGTTTTTGGTAGCAGGGGAGGGGGCTACAGCAGTGACTCCCTGTGAGAAGCTTCTCGAAGCTTCCCCATCTCCAAGTCAGACCCACCTTTGCACCAAGGCCGGGCCAATTAACTGCACCTCTGTGATAATGTATTTAAGAAAGGGAACCTGGGAGGAGTTGTGGGAGTTGTGAGAAGGTACGAGGAGAACATCTGTGTGAACCCCTAGGTCAGTGGAAGAACGGAGGAGAAGGGGGGGAGGTGCGCCAGAGCAGAGACTGTATCCCGTGGTGAGATGGCAGGGCCACTGCCACCCAGGGGGGTCTATGGTGGAGCAGATGCCGATTTGTGACCTGTGTAGGGCCCCACACCAGGACAGGTGACTGCACCCAAAGAAGACCAAGACCCCATGGGAAGAAGGCCCCACTGTTGTAGTTCGGTGCTGGGAGGATTGCAACACATGGGGGTGACCCACATGCCCATGGGAGTGATTCATGTCAGAGCTGGTTTGTAGAGGACTGTCTCCTGTGAGAGAGGACCATGGTGGAACAGGGGAAGAATGCCAGAAGTTCCCCCTCTCCAGGGTGGAAGAAGCAGCAGGACTAACTGCACCCCCCATTCCCTGCCCCCTGCGCTTCTGACAGGGTGGAGGTAGAGAAATCAGGAGTAAAGTTGAGCCTGGGAAGAAGGGAGGGATAAAGAAAGGTGTTTTCAAGATGTTGTAATGTTTCTCTTAGCCATACTCTGTCTGTTAAGTGTTGTTGTTAGTGTCTGTATTAAATTTTATGTTTTGTTTTTCTTCCCCTAATGAGTCTGGTTTTTGCCTGTGCCTTAAAGGATGAGATCATCCTTCCTTGTCCTTATCTCAAGTTCCTGGGTCTTTTGCTTCCCTCCTTCTCAGTGCTGGGGGGAAATGGGGAGTGAGTAGCATCTTTACTTATTTCCCCCTTCTCAAGCGCTAAGTGGGAACGGAGAAGTGAGCAGCTGTGTGGTGCTCAGTTGCCCTCTGAGCTCAAACTACGACAGGGAAAAAAATACAAGAAACAACCTTGAGAACACCAAAGTCAGAGAATAAGGAAGAGGAGGAGATGGTTCAGGTGCTGGAGCAGAGATTGTCCTGACATCTGTGGACAGACCGTGCTGAAGGAGGTATTTCCCTGCAGCCTGTGGAAGGACCCATGGTGGAGCAGGGGAAAAGTGTGAGGAAGAAGGATCTGTAGAGCAGAGCTGTTATGGACTGACCATCACCCACATTTCCCATCTCCCTACACCTCTTGGAGCAGGGAGGGGGGAGGTAGAGGAGTTGGCAGTGGAGTGAAGTTGAGCCTTACAGGGAAAAAAAAGGATGTGAGGGAGGTGTTGTTTTAGTTTGTTTCTCATTGTCCAAATCTGTTCTAATTGACAATAAATTAAATTAATTGTCCACAAGTTGAGTCTGTTTTGCCCATGATGGTAATTGGTAAGTTATCTCCCTGTCTTTATCTCAACTCATGAGCTTTTCCATCTTATTTTCTACCCCCTAGTCCTGCTGAGGAGGAGGAGTGAGAGCGCAGCTGAGTGGGGGTCTGACATCCAGCCAAGGTCAACCCACCATGACACTATACACATATTGAACCTGCAAGTCTCAAATCCAGGCAGAGTTATTACAAAATCTGGTCATATATGAATTCATAACAAGAAGATTAATCTGGAGATGCCATATATAAAATTTAAATCCATATCTAGGTCTATATGCAAATGGCATTATATTTGAAGAATACTTGTTTTGAGAAGTTTTGGTGTATAAAATACAAACTAAGGAAAACAGGAACAAGTTTGTTTTGATTATGATAATACATTGTAACAAGATTTTTTATTTCAAACTGCAAAATGAAAAAATGTGGGTAATATATATCTTATATCTATTCACTTGCACAGCTTTAAAAATCTGAAGTATTTCAGTCACACTATAGCACAGTTATTTTAACTTGTTTTTAAGTTATACTTCTTTTCACTGTAGTAGGTGGAAAGAGAAATATAAAGTTATAAAAAATCATAAAGATTGGAATAACATTGTAAAACATTCAATCAGGCAACAATGACAACCAGCAGCCATAACCATTTAACTAAAAAAAAAGTTTAGGATTAAAGTACTCTACATAAAGTAAAGGCTTTTGATGTCATAAACTCAGATACTCCAATATTTTAGTAGTGCAGCATTAACTTTGAAAGCTTCAGACTCTGTGGCAGTTACTTTTCATGTAGCTGATAGTTGTGCTTTGCTGTTGAATCCTTTGGGGAAACACACTTTAGAGTGGAAGATCATTCTGGAGCCTATTACAGCCATTACATAGCACAAATATTATTAAAATTACATCAAACTTATGGCTGCAGTTGAGGGACCAAAATATAGAGGATAAGGATCCCTGCTGGTG